>NW_017253240.1:0-600000 GCF_001299255.1 Cyphellophora attinorum | reverse complement strand
ACGTCTCGTGTTAAGTACACACGGCAAATGGACTGCGTTTGTTAATCGATGGTGTCAAAGGCGATCCTTGTTGGGTGCGCCTCGCAACTCGTTGACGTTGTCCCATGGAAATCGCCATGCAGAAGGAGCCATCAGGCTGGCTGGCCTCGGAAGCGCATGAGTAACAATCTGGCTGCTGGCACGCACTTCTACTCAGTTGACATTGAATTGAGTCGCGACGGAACTTACAGAACAGCTGCTTTGACGCGCGAGGTCGCTATCTGTTGTCGAAGGGGCAAAAAAGCGGAACCTTGGCTTAAGGTGGTCGAGGCCTTCCACACTTGCAGATAATCTCAAAGGGCTTGTCATCCGGACTTGCAAATATACTTTCCTCTTTGCTCAACGCCATGTCCTGAAGTACGCCGATTTATTAAGAGAGCACGAGCATGCTGTCTGCATGTATTCCTCTTCGGAATGTATAATTAGTTGTCTATCGTGCAGCCTCAAAGAGTAGGTTCATAGCATGACTATCTGAATAGATAATATTGTTACTAATGATATGTGTCCGTTTGCGGTCCCTACGTAGACAAAAGAAAATCGCGGTGGCCACGAGTAACTAACGGTGCGCCAGAGGACGATGCCTGTAACGGTGACTGTTCCGAGATCTCTCTGTCTCTGTGTCACTACCGGAGTCTTGATGGCTCACGCGAAGAAGGCGGTCGTCTTCGTATTCGTCGTCGGAAGTAGTGAATCGGCTCGAACTTTCTCCATCGGTCGTATACTGGCCTGAGCCTTCTTCAGTACCTGCGTGGCTCCGCGCATCCTCAGTTGCTGTCTGGCTCGAACCTCCCTCGGTCTCTGCCTGACTGGAGCGATCATCATGGGTGTCAGTCTCGCTTTCCGGAGAATCATCTTCATCGGACTCCGACTCAAATTGCTCAGCAGGACTAAGCTCGGCCTCGCTCTCCGATGGGCTGGTGGTGGGCGCATCCCCGTACATGTCGGTGGATTCTGGACCATATTCGTCGCCTTCCGGCTGTCGAGTGCCCATAAGAGTTGAAGCGTCCTCCACGGATTCCACTGCATACTGGCTGTCGTCGTCCTGGCTCACGTACTGGTCGTCATGCCTCCTCTTCCATCCCTCCACCGACTGCTCGTCATAACCGTTGTTCCATGCGAACTGTATAATATCCTCGGCGACAGGAACATTGTGATGTCTGAAAATAGCATGTAGCATCGCCACCCAATTCACCTTGTCTCGTCCGCGAAGGGCACCACCGAACTCGACATTATCCGAGCTAATCTGGGCATGAAGCTCGAGGAATTTCTCCCATATCGTTTTGTAACGAGCCTCGACCTCAGCCTGCAGGTCAAGGTGCCTGTCCAATTGATCTTCGTCGGTCTTATAGTACCGATCAACTGGCGCCGGGCTCTGGAACTCTCTGGGATTGCGCTGAATCACCGCATATCGCCAGGGGATTTTGAGTCTGTTCGGGTCCAACAGATTCTGTTCGATGTAGGGGAGGATGAGCCCTTCGTCTAGCTGAGCGCTTCGTGCGTCGTCTGCAAAACCACCGTAGTTCGGTGCGGCTTCTAGGCTCTCACGGAGGGACAACAACTTGTCACTTATGTCACACGAAGGACATTCTCCCAGCCAAATGATGCCGGGTCTTTGATCACGTTCAGGGTAAGTGCGGTTGCGTACGACATCGACGGAATAGATCCTGGTAGGTCGTCTCCCATCACGACCTTCGCATACGCCAGGGCGCCGTTCGCGCACGCAGGGACATTTGCCCTTCTGGGAATCGACCATCGGCGGTTCGAAAAAGCCACGACGGCACCATTTGATTTTGTCGCAGTGCCAGCATCGATACCAGTACCTGTGTATTCGGTGTTAGCTTGTATGCGGGAACGAGAAATGCTTGATTATACCCCAGATCCACAAGACACATTCTGAACACTATTCGAGGACGTAGGTTCCAAGGACTGCACTCGCAGACGTAGTCGGACGCTATGGCCTCGGAAGTCGAAAATGGCTTGTCTGAGTCAATCACCTGGGATGGAGGTCGTCAAGGTATGAGTAGGCACTGGGCTGCAATGAACCATCTCGAACCCTTGCGCACATGGTGACCTGTGATATACATGTTTGATTCCGTCCGTTGGCTTGAGGCTAGGAGGCGTCACGACATCTTGTCAGCATAGAGTCAGTCTGCTGGCTGGGATGCATTGTTGCTTCGTTCGCAGTGACTTGAACTGTGTCGTTTGCTTTGTGGACATGTGTGTCTTGATACGGATAATGACTACATTCTCAGGGCCTGGTCTCAAGCATCTTCACCCAGCACGACTTTCTGTCATTGACGTCAGCAAGTATACTCACGGAGCAGGAAGGGGGACTTCGGATGCAACTTACCCTCGCCATATTACCAGCTACCCCCCGAACCCGAACACCTGTCCAATGCTCAAACTGCCACAAACCTTGTGTGACCAGGGTCTCCAGTCCCTGTATCGTCTTCCACTTGCCGACTTCCTCCGCCATCTGCATCACAGCCGTGAACTTGGGCTTGTACGCCATCTCGAGCAAAACACCGTTGCCTCGCTCACCACCTTTGCCCTTGTCTCGGTCGGCTCTGCTCGCTAAGAATAGCTGATTGAGGACACTTGCAAGCGCAGGATCGATGGGTAGATTCGCTGGAATAGTCGCAATGGCCACCTTCGGCATACCGCTGCCCTTACCATCCTTTCTGCTGAACTGTGCAAGGACGTTTGGTGTAGATGGATCAACCACGACTATGTTGTATGATGAGGGGAACGTGGCGGCCATTTCTGTGATCTTCGGCACACAGCGTCCTAGAAGGTAAATCGGCGAATACAACATACTGTGGAGAGTCTGAATTGCGGCGCGAGCAGTCCCACCGCCGCCGATGACTAGACCAGCTTGCGTACCCTCTCCGAGGAGACCTGAGGCACCAGCCGAACGCAGGCAATCCATCATGCCGGTGTAATCTGTGTTACGGCCTAGTAGTTGTGGTTTATCCGAGCCTGGAGAGTATACTGGCACGATCGTGTTGACCGCACCAATGATCTCGGCAGACTCGTCCACCGAGTCTAGCAATTTCATGACGTCTAGCTTGAGAGGTATTGTGACACTGGCGCCTCCGAAGTCTGGAGCACGGATCAGCGCTTCAAGCTCCGACGCTTCTGTAGTTTCATGTAGGTCGTAGTGATGTGGCAACCCGGTAGCGTTGAACAAGGTGTTGTGTAAGGCTGGCGATTTCGAAGCGCTGATCGGGCTCCCAAACAGGTAGAACTTCTTGGGTGCAATTTCTCCCATCAACGAGAGCGCCGTTCGGATTTCCTTCGCGGAGAGCTGACCAGGCGCAGCCTTGAATGGCAAAGCCGGATGCGTGACTGGAGTCATGAAATCGTTGATGATACGGGAGAATTGACCAATCCGGCCCATGTTGATAGCCATGAGGGGCACATCTGGGTGCGATCTCGCTGCCCATTGCTTGAAGTTACGCAGCGCAAAGTTGTCTTCTTTTGTCTGGGCCATTCCACAAAGCTTGACAATGTCGCCATACTGTAGGCATCTGTTGTATGTTGGAGCCCAGGAGCCATTCTTAGACCAGGACAGCTCACTCCTCGGATCGTGGTTGGAGGCGATAATCTTCGAGTACGAGAAATTTCTTGACTGAAGAACTTCCTGTAGCAGGCTTTCTGGAAACGTGGTGACTTCTAGATCAATGAACTCGGTCCCCATCTTGATGGCTCGCTTGTACAAGGCAAGAGCCTCCGCATGAGCATCATCTGGCCAGGCACCACCTTGTGATTTTGTTCTGATGGTAAAGATAACCGGAAGTGGAATCGTCGCCCGCAGGAGCGACAGCTGAGACGTGACATAGTCCAATGACGGGAGGTCGTCCGCAGCATGTGGGTCTTTCAGGAGATCGACACGTAGTTCAACAGCATCAGAGCCGAAGGCGACCTCCGATAGTGTGTGAAGATAGGGCCGCAGATCGGGATAGGTCAGAGCAACGAAGAAGGACTGAGGTTTGCGTTTCATCGCCGAGAGCGCATCCGACTTGCCTGTGACCATCTGCAGGAAGCGGTCGAAATCTTCCGCAGCCTGCGATAGGTTCTCTCCAGGCACTCTCTGGCTGTAGTAGAGAATGTTGCTACACTCTTCGAACCATGGTTTTCTTCGGAGCCAGACTCCCATCATGTCCTCAACATAGGCTGGCCGAGTCTTGTCAATCTGCAAGAAATCCATTACCTGATGAATATCGCGTTCAACGAGAAGGACGTGACCAGTGTTTTTGTGCCAGTCCACGAGCAGTTTCCGAGCTTCAGCACTTTCCACCACTCCTCCACCGCAGGCGAAGACGTGGTCCCGTGGCAGCTCCTTCATGACTGACTTCAAGATTTCGAGCTCGAGTTTCCGGAAATAATCCCAGCCACTTTCCCGAACAATACTTGGAATCTCCCGACCCTCGCGAAGTTCCATCTCCGTATCGAGATCGATGAGCTTCTTGTGTTCACTGGCCAATGACTTAGCCGCCCATCTTCCCGTAGTTGTCTTTCCGGCGCCACGCATGCCGATGATGAAGATTGACGCCGAGCCTGGGTTGATGTGCTTCGGCGAGACGGTATGTGGTTTGGATAACTCCTTACCTTCAAGACTGACTTTGAAGAGCTGGTACATCGTGTCCCACCAGCCTGGCCAGGTCTTTCCCGTGCAAGCTTTCTCAAGGATCACGGTTGGCTTGGCTGCTCCCAGAGCTAGCACACTGAAACTCATTGCCACTCGGTGATCATCATAGCAGTAGACACCCTCAGTAGCTTCTTGCAATTTGTCCCGGCTAATGCCGTCAATTTCGATCCCATCGTCGAATTGTCGACACTTGACACCGAATTTGGCGAGCTCATCCTCCATTGCTTGTATTCGATTGCATTCTTTGACTCTCTGATTCGCGATTCCATATATCCTTGTCGTATGCGACGAGCCTTCCGTTGCGACGGCGGCCAGTACCGAAGCCGTCAGGAAGGCATCCGTCATCGGTTCCATGTCTACATTTGGCAGCGCTCTTAGCTTGCCGCCTGCTGGACCTGTGACAGTGGTTGAAGTCTTCGTCTGCTGTACCTCGCAGCCCATAGGCTGAAGAACATCAATCGCGAATGCTGAATCGCCTTGAAGCGATCCGGAGCCGATGTTTGGAATAGTGCATGTCGTTCCTGTGATCGCCGCGATTGCAAGTGGGTACGTGGCCGAACTTGCATCACTTTCGACCACATACTCTGATGGGTTGTGATAGGCGCCTCGCGGAATGTGATATGTGTGCTCTTCCGTCTTCGATCGCTCGACATTTACACCGAATTGTGCCATCATGGCAGTCGTCATGTCAATGTACGGCTGAGACACAGGCTTTCCGCCGACAAGTTTGAGAGTTACTGGTGACTTGGCGTATGGAGCGCACATCAGTAGTGATGATACATACTGAGATGACACTTTGGCAGCCAGCCTGATCTCACCACCTTGGAACCCGCCCGAGGCACCGATGTTGAGAGGCAGTGATCCCTCAGATTCGAGATACTCAACCTTTGCCCCATTGACACGCAATGCGTCCACCAGATCTCCGATGGGCCGTTGCTTCATTCTTGTGTTGCCTGTCAGTACTGTTGATTTGACCTGACTTGGCTTGGCTAGCGTGACCACAGTTGTCAGAAACCGTGCTGCCGTTCCAGCGTTACCCAGGTAGAGATCGGTTTCGGACGCTGCCAAGATTCCGCCTTTTCCATTGACAACCAGCGTCTCTCCGTTATCCTCCCAATCGAATGAAGCAGCGCCCAACCTAGCCAATGCGTCTAGCATAACTTCGGTATCTGCAGAAGTAAGGAGATTCTTCATCCGACACGTCCCAGAGCCAAGCGCAGCGAGTACAAGAGCTCGATTGGAGATAGATTTCGAGCCCGGCGGCGTACAGGTGACGTTCAGCCCACGCGGCACTCCTGGAGTAACTTCGATGCTTGGCGCCAATGCTACCCTCAGATCTGCATCTGACACTGTACTCGCTTTCTGCTCATGAGTGTGCCCGATAGCTGAGAGGAGCACGACCTTTTTCATGGCACCAACATTCTTCTTGTCTACGGCCATCTTCGTGATGAGCCTTCCAGCGGGCAATGTTTTCCTTTCGACAAGAGTCGTATCTTGTCATCTTCCAACTGGGTGGGTAGGCTGTACGCTGCTAGGCATTTCTGAAGTCGACCAACGGCGACGCCACTAAGGATGCCCAGGTAGCGTGCCAGCACTGCCTCAAGCACCATGCCAATTGCCACACACTCGCCGTGAAGGACCTGAGGCGTGAGGAACGCTTCTATCGCATGACCTATAGAGTGACCGAAGTTCAGAAGATTGCGTAGACCGCCTTCCCTCTCGTCCTCGGTGACAACTCTAGCTTTGAACTTGGCCGATTCCGAAATGGCTCGAATCAGGGTATGTTCGATGCCATGAAAACGCGCCGCTCCTTTGCTCATGTCTGAGTTGACAGCTCGCATGATGGTGTCTGCGTTAGCTTCGAGAAATGCGAACTCTCCCTCTTCCGAGATCGCGGCTGTTTTGATGACTTCCGCCATGCCGTTGATAAGCTCTCGTCTCGGAAGACTGCCTAGGAAATCAAGATCGATGTATATTCGTTCAGGCTGCCAGATTGCACCGATCAGATTCTTCCCTAGGGGTGTATCGATAGCTGTTTTACCGCCAATCGATGAATCAACCATTGCCAACAATGTGGTGGGCACCTGCACAAAGCGCACTCCACGCATGTAGGTTGCAGCGACGAAGCCAGTCAAATCACCCACCACGCCTCCTCCGAGAGCAATGATGACTGTGTCCCTCCCGCATGGTGGCTTCTGGTGCAGGAGCCAATCCTCGATATCGTTCTTAGTCTCACGTGACTTTGAAGTCTCGCCTGGTGGAACTTCGTAGACCAGAAGTCGTGAAGGAGCTGCAGTATCTTGATTTGCTTCGAAGACCGACCTGAAAGAGTCGACGTAGAGCTTGCCTATATTCGAATCCGTGATTAAAACATAGGTCGACGATTTGAGGTTGCTCAGAAGATCCTTGGCAACATAATTTCGCCAGAGCCCGAAGCTGATTATGATGCTCTCTTTACCCAGCAGGTTGACCCTGATCTCTTTCGAGCTCCCGTTGACGCCATTGACGCCGTTGATACCGTTGGCTTGAGGCATTGCTGTGGGAGAGAAGAAAGCATTGACTCACATTCCAAAAAAGTTATGAGATGAGGCTAATGCCAGGGGCCCGACCCCGGATGACGCTAATGGGGGCGGCAAATTCGGGCATGAGTTTAGCCGACACTCAGCCTTGGCCTCATTGGGAATTCAAAAGTCTTCCACAGTAGACAGGTATAGCGATTCTGCACGAAATTTTGATAGAATATTCCACGAAGCGTATAGGGCTCTACAAACAACACGACAGTGGCTTCTGTGGTTCAGCAAGCCTATGAGGAAACTCCCCTCGGCGTTGGCGTCTCAGTCGTGACTGTGATCAGGGACCTCAATATGGACAGTGACAGCGACAGCAGCATATCTGATGTGCTCGACCGTCGCGAGGATGAGGGCTGGGAAGACCTTGAAGACGACACGGAGACCGTCACTGTGGTGTCACTATTCGACAAGGAAACCTTTACATCCGCCAAGGACATGCTGTTGTCTTGTAAAGAGAACCATAATTTCGACATCTGGAAGATCAAGTCTGACTTAGGCCTTGACTTTCTGGAACTTATCAAACTCGTCAACTACATCAGATCCGAGGTTGCTAGTGGGGACGCTCAGCCCAGCACCTCTGACAAATCCCTCTTCGCGGACGACAAGTATCTGCAGCCTGTATTGGAGGATGACGCGGTGTTGTACAGTCTCGACGATGTATTTGAGGAAGGCCCGCTGGATTCTGCTACCAACGAGGTTGATCAACTTCGTGACCAGCTTGCGCAGCTCACTAGCCAGTTCCAAGCATATCGCGAGGAGGTTCAAAGATCACTTCTGGAGGATATCGACGCGAAACCAGTTCGGAGTACAGCAACAGCCTTGCCAGGACCATCAGCATCCCAACCAGGTCTCTCGGCTGTCGATGCAGGCTACTTTGAGTCTTACTCATTCAACTCGATCCACGAGCTTATGATAAAAGACTCTACGCGGACAGACGCTTACAGGGACTTCATCTACGACAACAAACACCTTTTCGCTGATAAGGTTGTTCTTGATGTCGGCTGTGGTACAGGTATCCTGTCCATGTTCTGCGCAAAAGCTGGTGCACGTCGGGTCATCGCTGTAGACAACTCGGAGATCATCCACAAGGCACGCGAGAACGTCTTCCGAAATAAGCTCGACAATGTGATCACCTGCGTGCGTGGCAAAATCGAGGAAGTCATTCTCCCAGTCCAACAAGTCGACATCATTGTCTCAGAGTGGATGGGGTACTGCTTGCTGTACGAAACAATGCTGGACTCGGTACTCTTTGCAAGAGACAAGTATCTCAATCCTGACACAGGACTGATGGTACCGTCACACGCAGTGATCAAGATCGCACCCCTGGGAGACTCTGATCTACGCAACTCACATATCGACTTCTGGCGCGATGTGTACGGGTTTGACATGACGGCGATGCTAGAGAAAGCTCATGAAGAGGCGCTCATTCGAACACTACAAGCAGAGGAACTCGGTGGACAAGCAACAACGGTGTTGGAGCTCGACCTTCACACTGCCACCGTGGCCGATCTCTCCTTCACGAAAAACTTCAGTCTCAAATGGAACCCATCTGCTGCAAAAGATGGCGGCTGTTCCACCTCAGCGTCAAAGTCTGGCGCAAAAGTCACTATCAACGGCACTGAAGGCAAGCTTACCGGTGATCCCGCAGGTGTGGACAACAACAGCAGTCCTCAGCCCAACATCGATACCCACACTCATCTGGAGGGCTTCGTGTTGTGGTTCGACACTCCCTTCGCCACTTCACGCCAATCTGGCCTGCCTGTCTCTTCGAAATGGCTTACTCTCTCGACTGGACCGTATACGACCCCAACACATTGGCAACAAGGCGTTCTACTCATTGACGACAATCACCACAAAACCGACCTACTTGCACTTGATGAGGGAGATGAGGTGACAGGGACAATCAGCTACCGCAAGCAAAAGGAAGAGGGAAGTCGGGGCCTGGACATCGAGGTCTCGTGGTCCAAAGCCGGCTCAGTCGAAGACAAGCCGAATGGGGAGCAGTCGAGCGCAGATGCGACTGTTCACGGCGCGAAGGACAAGAAGGACGCTTCTGGGCGCCAGATCTGGTCTCTCGAGTAGGGCTCGAGTATTTTGATCTCCGAAACCATGGAGCCTATGAGCTTCAGCATCCTACTGTGGCTTCTGTTGACGTGGTTGAGCGACTGTTTCATACGGACTGCACGTAGTATCACCGACTATGGCACAGCTTAAAAAAGGCAAGATCCGACCGACCTTAAGCGTGATTCCCACTTACAAGTTGTACCGCAATTATCATCAACTAAGCACGCCCGATCACGATCACAACAATGCATCAGGAATAGAACACAGTATAGGCCAACGAATAAGTCATCATTGACGCTGCTGAAGATTATATAAGGAGTGTAACGACCTCCAAAAAGATCCGCTAAAGCCCAAAGCCAATTAATGTATCCGACCCAAGAATGCAAGTACACCATCGCTATGCAGCTCAAAAGACCATTCCAGCATCCACTCATCACCCACGCATACCAGCATGGCCCGTGTCTTGTCGTGCGATCCGCTTACAGAGCACTGGTAGCGGTGGCCGCAGCAGTAGTGGTGCTTGAAGCAGTGGGGTCGACAACGGCAGCGTTCACAGCGACCTTGGCATCGCCAGCCGGGGGAGCAGCGATGAATTGGACGTTGAGGTTGTTGGCAGTGAATGCGGGGTCGCACTTGAGCGCTCCGACACCAGTAGGACCGTCCTTGAAGGTCCACTTGCCCTTGCCGGCATCAGAGAAGGAGGTATCGATGTTGTCGCCGCGCTTGGCGATGATCTCCTTCTGGGCCTGGTCGATGACCTTGCAGCGAGGGGTGGCAAGACCACCGTTGAGGACCTCGATGGACTTGAAGTTGACGCTGGTGAAGCGGTCGCCGAGGAATCTCTGGTCGGCTTGGTAGTTGGAGAGAGGAACGTGCAGGAAGAAGGTCTCGGCCTCGAGGCGGACTTCCAATTTACCCGCGTCGGGAGTGCGCTTGGTGGGTGCGGCAAGCGAGCCGGTGATGGCCAAAAGGCTGACGAGGACGCTGGATGTGAATTGCATTTTTGGTGATTAAATTAATTGGTTATTTGGGTATGGAAAGAATGAAGAAAGGAAATAAGGAAATTAGACAATAGGAAAAGTTGGTTTGTTTTTTGGTTGAATGATTGTGTATGGGAGAAGTTCTTCTTACTGAGAGGGAGGACGCGGGCTTTATATTCGAAGCGTGGCACTTTGGTTCTCAGCAAAAGAAATCGTGAAAGGCGTTCCCTGTACATTGGGTACGTACCATGCCCACAGCGGAGGGGCGAAGCTTATGCCCGGCTGGGATATTTTCGTCTAGCGGTGTCGTTCTGGCAGTGAACCTGCGCTGTGCCGAGAGATGCCACAGGACTAGCTAGCAGCTCGTAATCGCGAAGACTGGCATAGCACCGCGCGCTGACAATTCGACAGTGGGGATGGACTACCCACTGCGCCGTGTGCAGCGATCTGAGCCAAGTGGTTGGCTACAGAAGGAAGCCGTTTCTGGATGCGGGACCGGACTGATTACGATGCCGTGTTGAGTAGCTAGCGAGCGAATGACGGAAGGCTGTGCTGCTGGCGGTGGCGTGGGACGCCTGCCTCCGAGAGGCTTAATGCAGCGGAGCGGGCCATGTTCATTACTTCCGTGGTCACACAAGCCTGCGTAAGCGGGAATCAGCTATACCGGCAGTGAGATGTCACCGCCATAACAATGGCAGCATCGCAGCAATTTGGCGGCGACCAGTGTCCGAGGGCAGGTCATTGAGTGTGCACACACGCTGCACATGAGCCGCTGACGGTATCGATAAATCGAAATGTGGCTCGGACGACTTCACGACAGCGATAAATTTGTTCAACAAAGGCGGTGCAAAGGTGATATGAAATCAAAAACAAGCATCTCGCGACTTGGCAGGTGGTGTGGTTAGGCCAGCCACCCCATTGGTGCTTGCTGCACGCCGTACTCTGTAGACGTCCTTTCGCAGCGATCAAGCCTTCAGCCATACACATACATGGCCTTCCCTGCCGCTTACGGGCTCAGCTGTCACTTTGTCCAAAGTGCTACTAGACAGGTGGCTCCATGACAGCACATCGAAATATCCCGACCCTGGGCGTGCTCAGCATAAGCACCCTGGCATACTCGCTGGACATATGGGGTGCCTTCGATTCATGATGCGAGCTTTGCTGAGCTTATATGCAACGCTGTGGTTCTACTGGATGCTTTCATGACGATTAATCGCACCTCGGGGCTTGACGTTACGATCGAGTCGCACTTGAGCTTAGGGGCCGTTCGGGTTTCCCGCGGCCAACGAATATTAGCCCGAAGATCACAACTCAATTCCGGGGTAGGTGCCTCGGATATGATATCAAATGCACGAAAAAGGCAGGTACCGTTCGATCTGGACTGGTCCAGTTGCTACACTACTGCGTAAATGCGTACCATCATTGTCCGTCAAACCCCATGTGGGAAATGCAGCTACACAAATTGTCAGCTCCTTGTCCACAGCTCTGTCCGGCGACCAGGTGCCTGCGCTCTCTCCTCCGTGGAGAAGTATTGTACCTTGGAATAGTAAACATCGAGCAGCCAATAACCACTGTACAGACCCAGAAATCAAATCTGGCCGGATGCCACTCATCGTCTGCGGACGCATAGAGGACGCCCTGCAAATTGTTTGGGCGCTATGTAGGGAGCTCCCGTGAATTCAGCTGAGCCTTGCACCTATAAGCGCCAGCTCACCACAGCAAGCACACTGCAGAGGACCGAGAATGTCCCCTGGACGAACGCCCACACCGATCAGAGGGACAGTCACGCCTCCGGCAATTGACCCTGAGACTGTTCAACGTACCAACATTCGCATCGCCCGCCCGATCCTCACAATCGGCGCAACATCAGCCTCACGTCGGCGGCGATCTTCGCCATGGTACCTCTGTTCTCTGCGGAGGTCGTGGTCTAACCTGCCGGTTCGTATGCTTCGGTCGCCCTTACCAGATGGCATCTTGTCGTGCCGAGTGCGGTCATGATCGCGTGGGCGACGGGTCCTTTTGGTGGACGACGAGGTTGTGGTCGATCTGGGTGGCCGTTGCTCTTCTGTCCTGGCTATCGCTTCCTCGTTGCCTCCCATGTCAGACGGAGCTTCTTCTGCTGCTGCTGGAGAGGTACCTGGTGGCGTAATGGTCACCTCTGCCGTATCGTCCAGGGGAGGCACGGCTTCGACGTCCGCGCCCGCTTCCTGAGGGACGGTTGCTTCTTCCTCTACAGCAGCGCTGTCGAGCACTTCCAACTCGTTCTCACGCTCAGCGTCAGCAACAGCTTGTTCCCCACCTGGCACGTCCAGCGACGCCTTAGGTTCGTCAGTAGTCACAGCCACCCCAATTGAACCTACATCGTCCACTGGGGCCTGATCCTCTCGCTCACTCTCAGCCATCTGCTGCTCGACCTTGTCGCCCTCGATCCCGATCGACTTCACCGCAGCATCCGCACGCTCATCCTTGCGAACATCCCTGCGCTTACCACTACTGCTCGTGCTTCTTGTAGAAGAGGGCTTCTGTGCCTTGACATTTCCGCCACGATTACTATCATCGTCCTCATTGAACCTCACAAGCAGCAATCTGCCGCTATGGCCCCCACTGCGCTCAACGCCTGGCCCAGAGCTACTACCACCTGTCAGAATCCTTCTTAGAATCCCCGGCCGCGGCGCAATCGGACTCTCCTTGAAGCTGCCTCCGCCGCCACTGCTATGCGTGCCGCCAGCTAGACTTGGTCTCCACGGCGCTGGGCCATGTCTTTCAGAGCTGTGTCGACTAGGTCCTGGCCGCTGGGTTCGTTTCGGACTACCAGGCTCGTCATTAGTATCCACCGTCTTTTCGCGTTCATCGACCTTCCTTTCCTTGCTTCTACCGTGCTTGTCCCCACTTGCACTGAGCTCCCTTTCCTTTCCCTTGGCTTTGTCCACATGACCGCTCTCCTTGTCCTCGTGACCATAAGCATGTTTCTCACTCCGCCGTTTCCGCCTTTCACGCTTCTCGCCCTGCCTCTCAGCCTCAAGCTTGGCTTTGTCTATCGCGCGCGAGTAAGCATTTGTAAAGGCACCCTTTTCCTCTCGGGACCGCACTAGCTGTGTGCGGTGGCCGTTGAGGTCGTCTGGGGCGCTGTGGTTCGAGTCCCGTCGACGGTGGCGGCGGCGGCGAGTGGAGGATTTTGAGGGGGACGTGGGGGTTGTGGAAAGTGCTGCTGCTGCTGATGCGGCCGTCGTAAGGGCGAGGGCGCCGGTGGCAAGGTCAGTGCCGCCTCCGTTAATAGCCTGGGTTGCCGCCGATGATTCTGGTGCAGGATCAGCCGGTTGAGCTTGGTCGGCTGGTGAGAGATCAGCTGCCTCCTCGGGCTCGGCTGTCGCGTCTTTTACTGCAACTTGCGACGGAGCGGCAGCCTCGACTGGCTCAATCCCTTCCACGGCATCAGTGTCTAGGCCGGTAGCCGCATCACCCACCACGGCTCTCTCCACCTCGTCGTTTGCTGGATCCGGCTCGGCTGTCACCGCGGCTGGCACGTCTTCTGCTACAGCCTCACCAGCGAGATTATCACCGCTCTGTACCACAGCCTCCAGGGTAGCCCCTTCGGGTGACTCCTCGTGTAGCCCTCCAAGAGCTCCACCGTCGCCGGCGGATTGGATTTCTTCCAGGCAGGTATTGTCGGCCACAATAGGCGCTTCTACTTCTGCTAAGTCAACCTCATTAGTGGCACCTTCGGATTCGTCCTCGGCGGTGGGCTCCGTTTCGGCGACTGTCTCTTCTGCTGGCAGGTCTACAGGCACGACTTCGGACCTTTCTTCCTCTTCTGCCAACGACCCTGCAGTCTCCTCTTCGATGTTTTGTCCCAGATCTTTAGCCTCGGTTCCTCCAGCTTCTGTGACCAGATCGTCGATCCCTGCCTCGTCTGCCGCCAGCGTACCTGCGTCAGCCACCGCCGTCCCGGAGAGTGCGTCCGCCATGGGCGGACCATCATTCCAGGCTCCAGGTATATTTTCTCCAGCTGCCTCGTCGTCTGCGACAGGTTCTTCTGTAACGGGGTTTGCAAGGGCCACGCCTACCATCGTCGCAACCTCCTCGGCCGAATCGGGCGGCACGGCCAAGTTCTCCGCCTCCGGTGATGTAACACTGTCGTCTGGCCCGTCCGCGTCACCCGCTGGGACAGCATCCATGACCTCTTGAGCCTCGTCCGGTGGATCTGCGGTGTCCTCAATGTGCTCGCCGATGGGCTCGGCTTGTGCAGCTTCCTCAGCGGGCTCTGCATCGACGACCACATCAACGAGCTCTTCGTCCAAGACGATCGGTTCTATGGCATCGCTGTCCGTAAAGATCGTCTCCTGATCTGCAGGGGCGCCTACATGGTCCGCAGCGATGGCTTCGGTGTCAACATGGCTCGGGTTTGCCGCCTCTTCAGGTACAGTCTCCTCAGGAGTGTCTACCTCACCTGCTGGAGGCCCATCGGTGTCCCCAGGCGGTGGCTCGGGCTGTACCACCTCGGGCACTTCTCCTATGACGTCTTGGTCGGCTATGGTTCCGTCCTCCGCCTCAGTCACACGCTCGTCGTCTGGCGGAGGAACATCCTCGACGATCTCTGCTCTATTTACTGCCTCGGGTTCCGCCACCGTTTCAGGTTCCGCCTCAGGCACGACCTCGGCCTCGCCCGGCGGCGCCGTCACCGCCTCAATCGGATTCTCGAACTTGGCAGCAAGCGCGCCCACTTTCTTGCCCTTCTTACTCTTGCTCTTCTTCTTGGCTGGCGCCTTCCTTGACGACTTCTTGGATTGCTCCTTGGCAAAAGAGACGTGGCCCTTCTCGCTTGGGACGTCTCTAGGAGAGTCCTTAGGAGCTTCTGGTTGCGGACCTGGCTCGGGCGCTGGCTCCGGTACAGCGTCAGCCTCCGGCTCTAGCACCTCGGGTACGGGTTCTGCATCGACAGCCTCGGTTTCGGCCGGTGGTGTGAAGGTAGCATCGTCAACGACGTCGATGATGGGTTCTGGTGCTGAGTTGTCTTGCACATCAAGGTCTGCTTCACTCGGGCTGAAATGGTCGTCGTCATTGTTGGCAGGCAGTCGCTCCTCCGCTGCCGGATCAATGATATCTGCCTCGTCCAGCAACTCGGGAGATGCTTCTACTTCTGTGCACGACAATCATGTGAGATTGCTGACTCTGGTCAGGATATCTGGGTTTTTACCTGTATCGACGACGACGCGTTCGTCGTCAAGCGCCATCACTTCGACATCATCGACCCCCGTGGTGTCTACAGGCTCTGCGCTGGTCTATCAGCAATTGTCCGCAGCAAGGTAGGCTGATATAATCATACCCTGGTCCTGGACGTCCTCGTCCACCACGACAACGTCCACTGGATCCTCGACCCGGACCTCATCCTCCATACCCTGTGATCTATCTGCCTCATCATCTCTATCATTAGCATCATGAGTGTACGCCTCGTCGTCCGTTCCACCACGGTCCTCCGACTGGAGGGAGTCGTCAGTGTATCTTGGGCTCCACTTGATGCGATCGTGGTGCGGAGCAGGAATACCGATAGGGTGCGAGATAGGTCTGAGTGTGATGCGATCGAAGGTCTGGTACTGGAAGGGCTTATCGAAGACCTGGTATTGGAAAACTGACGCTTTGTTTCGAGATGGTGGTGACATTCTTCCGTAGCGAAGAATGAGGGCGTAGCTCGTCACGGAGAGTATTGAGGCTCAGCGGAGGTCCAAAGGTGTTTCTGTTCTGCCATTTTATTCTTGCCCATCGCGTTGGGCGCCGTGTAACAATCAAATGCAAAAGAGGCGTTGTGGGAGAACGTGGACAGCGGGGATGGGAGGGCAGGCGTGGGACGAGACTAGGCCTGGAGTGCTTCTGTCACACACGTGCTGTATAGGTAGCTTGCAAGCGAGGATAACCCAGTCTGGTTGGTAACACAGTGGAATATCTTGTCTTTCAGCGGCAAGGGGTGGCACACGAAAATAATCGTTGGTGAGCGCAGCTTTGCAGACCCTACGAGCTATGAGCGAAGCAGGCAATGTCGTTGCTGATTCGTGAATAGTAGAATGGCCGATGGAGGAAAAAGCAACCATGCCGCACTCGATTGAGGTCATGACGGGCGAGTGTGGTATAGTCTCGGCCTGCAACCCACCGCGGGATGTACGGATTAGTGACAACGTAGTCGGCGCGGTCGATCGCATGTTCAGTCCAAGGCCCTGTCCAGTGTATCGTTCAGACTCAGTGGAAGAGAGGTCGAGTCCAATGTTGAGCATCCTGGCAAGAGCATCGTGATGTAGGGCCGCAAAGCTCAATCTGAAGACTTCCCAACACAATTGGTGCCCAATGCGAGGATGCTGAAGTCTGCGTGGAGTCTCGAGTCTGAACCTAAGCACGTCGTAGGCGGAATGGTTGTGCAACGTGTCAAGCGATCATCGGCTTGTCAGCATGATAGTGTTGTTAGGCGGTTGGCATGCACATAGACCAGTTCGTGAAGTGTGAGTGTGACGTTCGTTCATGACATGACATGTGCCTGTTGATGACGGAAGAATTGCAGGTGAAGGAACTTGGAGTTGTATAGCTCTGGGTCACTCTCGCTGCGGTTGGAGGAGGAAAGAATGCTCCGCGGGTCGCGCCGAGCACGAACCTGCCCACTGCGCTGATATTGGCAGGTGCGATCCAGGCACCCCTGTCCATTGGTCGCCCCATTTGTATGGCAACAATCGTGCCATTCCGCCAACCACATATACCACAAGCAACTTTTAGTTCTGGCAGTAGCTTCACTCTCCGAGCTCTTCGTCCATACGTATCCTCCATCGCGGGCCAAATTCTAGTGCCGTCAGATAAGGTCACGTAGATTAAGCGCAGCACTTACTTCGCATGGCCCAGATCACAGAAGCACTCGAGAGTGCCCACAGCCCTAATATCGTGAAAAGCCAGCCATTACCAATAGACGCAATCAAGGGCGCCCCAACAATGCCACCCACGCAGGAAAAGATGTTGCGGACAAAGTTGTTCAGCGCCACGCCTGACGACGACCGCTGAGGCATGAACTCGGTCAACATTGTCGTTGCCATGGCGAAGATCAGCATACTGCCGACTCCGTAGAAGAAGTTGGCGATCATCTGTAGTGTTATAAGCGCGTGTCTGACGACAAAATGCGGAGGCATACCGGAGCTAACCAAAATACACCCTTCTCAGCCGTCCAACCATACCAGATCAAGCTCAATGGGTAGAGCAACGCTCCCAACCATGCATTCTCCCGCATTCGGTCTTCTGGATGGTAGACAAGTTTGCCTTCGTGGACGCGATTGGCCTTGACTGCTTCGCGTTTCATGATATAGTCCATCCATCTCCCGCCTAGTATACTAGCTAATATATACCCAAGTGAATTTGGTAAATACAACAAGCCTAAAATCAATGTTGTAAACTCGTATGGTGGTCGCTCGAATGTATATGTGATGGAGATGTTCAGCACATACAGTCCGCCAAAGGTGACGCTCGCATAATATATCGTTAGGCTGACCGCTGGGTATTTGAGGTAGACGAAAATCTTGAGCGGATCGAGAAGCAGCATCCTCGCAATGCGCACGTACTTCTTTGACTGTCGTTGAACAGATTCACGTGTTGATGTGCGGCTCAATGCAGGTCTCGCAACGCCGTCTGTTTCGACTGCTTCAGCCTCGGCAGCTAAAGTCAGGTCTTTCATCGACTTCAACGTTTCAGGAAGTCCAAAGAATATCAGAAGCCAGGTCAAGGCTGGCAGCCATTAGTATGGGCCAATACACACTTGATGTCGATGACTTACCACCGTATATCACCAGCACCCACTGTGTTGCACGCCAATTCCACCTTTCACCCACAATGCCACCCAGTATCGGTGCGAATAGCGGTCCACATAGCGGTCCAAGGTAGAAGATGCCCATAGCTCTTCCACGCTCGTGAGACTCCCACACATCAGCAATGGTGCCCACACCTACTGCCTGGACAGATGCTGCTGCGCCTCCAGCCAACATACGAACCACGATCAACATCTCAATGGACGTTGATATCGCACAGCACACCGCCCAGAGCACAAAGAGTGCAAAGGAAGCAATATAGACTGATCGCCGGCCCGACGCCTCAGAGAATGCACTCCACCAAAGCGGGAAGATCGCCATGCTGAGCATATACAGCGCCACTGTCAAGTTGGTAACAACCGGGGTACTGTTCAGATCTCTGGTGACCTGCTCTAGTGTTGGAAATATGATCCCTGAACCGACCGGAGCACACGCCCCGGCGACCGAGACGATGAAAGTGATGAACCATTTTGTGCTGTCCTTGTAGTCGTATGGGTTGGTCACTTCCGGTATGAGAGCGAACGCAGCGAACCAGCCCCGCCGCTCTTTACGCGGGACTTTTACAAGGAGCTGCTTTGGTGTTCTGATGCGATATAGAGCAGCTTCGGCGTCCTGATGGGCCACATGGTGAGACTCTGTGGCG
Source organism: Cyphellophora attinorum (assembly GCF_001299255.1). Lineage (NCBI taxonomy): Eukaryota > Fungi > Ascomycota > Eurotiomycetes > Chaetothyriales > Cyphellophoraceae > Cyphellophora > Cyphellophora attinorum. Next base: position 581,227 of record NW_017253240.1, on the reverse strand, counting down.
GAATGGATCGAGCGGAGAGTAATGCTGTCATCGGTTTGACGGCGTTGCCTCTTTTTGCCGTCGTTGGAAATGTCTGTCACAGCTTGATCCTCGTGAATATGATCTTGGGCATCTGTACCCTTTTCAGCGAGTCCAGAGCCCATCTAAGGACAGACTAGCTACAGCAGATGAGTGAGTGCGTCGTCCTGGCGATCGGCCAAAGCCAAGATTCACGGTCCAGGTACATGGACCGCTGTAAAAGAGTAGGTTTTCACACAGCTAGAAAGCAGAATGTATGCCAGCGAGGTCAGTGATGACTGCCGCTATTTCTGCACATATGTGTTATATGATGTAGCTGTCAGATTCATTCCGTTGCCGACTGAATAATATGAACAAGTTGCGAAGACGAAGTGGCGGTCATGGTCGATCTAAAGTCGAGGATGGAGATCTTGTGGGAGGGCGTCTTCCCCGTAGGAGAGCCAATGATGAGAGGCGCCATAAAGACATGGAGGCGGCTTGCCGCGTGTAATGAACCGCACGCTAAATAACAATAGAGAAAGCCACTGTGTACTGTGCCGTTGCAACCGATCCGCGCATAGTTGAGCTTGAAATCGGGGAATGAGGTGCTTTGGCTGACGGCTGATAGGTCTTGCGATCACATTTGGAGAGGGAAATGCTGAACTCCGACGTGGCTCTGAATGACTCGTCATTCGCGATGTGATAGCCGGAGATGCGGTCCAGCAACGACGGTATGACGACGATTATGTCGGTGCCGAGGTTTGTGGGGGACATGGTGGGCTGTTGGCCCCGGGGCTGCTCCTTCCAGTTTCTGTTTCGTAGGACCTGCCCAGATGTCGACGCGAGGGACCTGCAGCTACCCCGGATTTTCAGGCTCGATTTAATTCGATCCATCACATTGTTGTAGCACCAGTGACAAGGCAGTAACATATGCCAAAATCCACTTCAGGCAAGCTCGACTAATCCAGTGCGTTGATAACAAAGCCTCACACCCACCAAGCCCGATTACTCAACCTTTTGGAGCTATAAAAGGTCTATTTGCCTGCTCAGGTGTTTGCAAAGGTTGGCATACTATAACTCCTGAAACACTGGGCACTCCTTGACCCCAAAACACGGACAAGTCCAACCAGATCTGCGGCATTGTCCTCGTGTCAGCACCGTTCCGAGATCTGCTCGCTCCCGATCTGTGTCACACAAATCCACTCTCTCCATGGCGGAGTCGATACCGGCGGACACTCGAGCCCAGCTAAGAGGCCATTTCGACGATTACCAGGGAGACAAGTATGCCCAAGGCTGGCAGAAGCTATGGGAAGCCGGTACCAAATTCACACCATGGGACCGAGGAGCACCAAGCCCAGCCCTATTCGATACACTACTGAATTGGAAGGAAGTCATCGGCAATTCAGTCTTCGAGGGTCGCCGCAAGAAGGCCCTGGTCCCTGGCTGCGGCCGAGGAGTCGATGTCCTGCTGCTATCCAGTTTCGGCTACGATGCAGTCGGCCTCGAGATCAGTCCTGGCGCAGTCGAGGCCTGCCACGAGTTTGCAGCCGAGAACGAATCTAAGTATCCGGCTCGTGACCAAAAGATTGGGAGCGGGAAACGACAGTTCGTGCTGGGCGATTTCTACAGCAATGATTGGAAGAAGGAAGTTGGTATGGCTGAGGACGAGACCTTTGATCTCATCTACGACTACACAGTAAGCATCCCTCTTCCATACGTAAGGGCAAATATCATACTCACCATTCCCACACAGTTCTTCTGCGCCATGCAACCGCCCATGCGCCCAGCTTGGGCCGCACGTCAAAGCGCCCTCCTGAAAGACTCTCCACTAGCCAATCTGATATGTCTTGAGTTTCCTACAGATAAGCCAGCCCATACTGGCGGACCGCCGTTTGGATCACCCTCCTCAGCATACATCGAACATCTCGCACATCCTGGAAAAGACATTCCTTACGATGCCGACGGCAACGTCAAGTTCAGCGCATATCCAGAGTACGATGCCGGTGGCCTCGAAAGGGTTGAGTACTTTCATCCTCAGGACACCCATCAGGTCGGGAAAGACGATGCTGGGAATGTCAAGGACTACATCTCGATCTGGAGACATAGATGAGCACTTTCACCGAATTTCATGCCTTCTTGAGTGCATTGTAGTGCTCGCCCAACCCAAAGCTGTGCTTGTAGTAAGCCAACCACACCTCTGCCGCCGAGTCTGCTCCGCCACCAGTGCCCGATTCGAACGTCTCAACCCGTCCATCCGCCTGCAGCACCTTGACCGTGATCTCATACGCCCGTGCAATTGCCTGCAACTCGACCTGCCCACCCCACTCCGCCGTGTCCCGAATTTTCCGAACATACACAACCAGTGGCTCTTCCAGGAACGCCGCGAAATCGTCGGAGTGCTCCTCGATGAACTTGCTCGTCTTGACCCGGACATCGTGATAGCCTTCCTTTTTCGATTCCGCTGTTGCAGATGTGGCAGGTGGTAAACCGTGAGCGATAGCTGAGTACAGGCAATGTCCGTCCGGCTGGATGAAAGTCTCTAAGAGTCCAAGCTTGGACTGCTGGCCCCTCATAGCGGCGAGCTCCTGTGCGCGTTGGTCAGGGAGGTTAGCGGCTTCCTCGGCGGCTTCGCTGGCCAGAGCAGCCTGTTCGGCAGCGCGACGGGCGAGGCGGGCTTTTTGGCGGGATGGTTTCTTGGTTTCAGGAGGAAGAGCCTGCTCTGCAAGCGTGGATGATGGATCGGACTTAGTGTTGCTGTCGAAAGAGACTTGCTTCGGTGGCTTCTCTAACTGGTCATGCTTGGCAGCTTTTGTACCCCCATCTGAGGCTTCCTCCGGGTCCTGACTGCCATTTAGATCAAGAGCGCTCGTATCATCCGCAAGACTCGTGCCTTCCACTTCATTCATCTCGGCTTGCTGCCGTTCTTTCAATTCTCGTTCGAGATTCTCGCATTCATCATTGACGCCCTTCCGGGTTTTCTTGGTGGCATTCTTTTTCTTCGATGTGATTTTGCTCTGCAGATCCTTCCGCTCGGCACGATGCCTCGCTAGCAATTCTTCCATCGCTGCTGGATCGATGTGGCCATCTTCAAACGAAACACCAGCCGCACAATCCGAGTCAGACGCCACGGCAGATGAGCAATTTGCCTCGCATACCCTGACGAAGAAAACGATTTCAATGTTCTAGCGCTCGCCAGGCGAATTAAGACGTGGCTGCCCTGAGACAAGGAGACCTGATTGGGCTTCCTACGCCAAGCCTGGAGTCCTTTCGGGTCAGCCCTGAGCTTGTTTTCAGGCCCCTCGACGCGCGCCGGCGGCTACGCAGCAGTCGATCACTTCAGCCCGCCATCTCAGCTCATGCACGTCTACGGCGCTACTTATAAAGGACTGGCATTTATCATTTCCCATTAGGATATACGTACACTACAAAGTCCTCCCTGACCGCCTTCTGCCGCCTCCGGCTACTCCATCTTTGTTGCGGCCTACATTCATTGAGCGCCTGTGCCCTGTCCTTGCCCGAGTACCCCGCTTCGCGCTTTGTCTCGCCGGTGCTGTGCGTTGTCAGCGTCAGATCTCACTGCCATTCATCTCAGCAAAATCTCTGTTCTTGACCGACCTCGACCTCCCGCGACTCGTTCTTTGTCTGTTACTCTGTCCTTGACCCACCGTCCGATCGTTTACGCCTGGCGAGCAACTCAAGATGGGTGACATGCAGGATCGCAAAGTGTTTAAGGTGTTCAACCAAGATTTCATCGTCGACAAGACGTACAAGGTCACCAAAGAACTCGGTCAGGGTGCGTACGGTATTGTCTGGTGAGTCGTGCTGCTTCCATGGAGAGAGCAGCCGCTGACACGGCATTTAGCGCTGCCACCAACACGCAGTCCGGCGAAGGGGTTGCAATCAAGAAGGTCACAAATGTCTTCAGCAAGAAGATCCTCGCAAAGCGAGCACTTCGAGAGATCAAGCTGCTCCAGCACTTCAGAGGTCACAGGAATGTATGTTGGACGCTGTACTGTCTATGGCAAGCAATGCAAGCTGACAGCCGCTAGATCACATGCCTGTACGATATGGATATTCCGCACCCGGAGAACTTCAACGAGACATACTTGTACGAAGGTGAGAAGACGCCCTTGATCTCATAGAAACTTACTAACCCCGCGCAGACTGATGGAGTGCGATCTTGCGGCCATCATCAGATCTGGTCAGCCCTTGACCGATGCTCATTTCCAGTCCTTCATTTACCAGATCCTGTGCGGTCTCAAGTACATCCACTCCGCCAACGTCCTCCATCGAGACTTGAAGCCCGGCAACCTTCTGGTCAATGCCGATTGCGAGCTCAAGATCTGTGACTTCGGTCTCGCCAGAGGTTTCTCTCAAGATCCAGAAGAGAATGCTGGATACATGACAGAATACGTTGCTACGCGTTGGTACAGAGCGCCCGAAATCATGCTTAGTTTCCAGAGTTACACCAAAGCCAGTAAGTCAGGTCCGTGCCAATCAATGATCTCCTACTGATCTGTCCTGCAGTCGACGTTTGGTCGGTTGGCTGCATTCTGGCAGAGCTCTTGGGCGGTCGTCCATTCTTCAAAGGTCGCGACTACGTGGACCAACTCAACCAGATTCTCCACTACCTCGGAACTCCTAACGAGCAGACTCTCAAGCGGATCGGGTCTCCCCGCGCCCAAGAATACGTGCGGAACCTGCCATTCATGCCGAAGGTGCCCTTCCAAAGGCTCTTCCCACAAGCCAACCCCGACGCGCTTGATTTACTGGACCGCATGTTGGCCTTCGACCCCTCTTCTCGCATCTCCGTCGAGCAGGCGCTCGAGCACCGCTACCTACACATCTGGCACGACGCTACTGACGAGCCAGCCTGCCCGAAGACCTTTGATTTCGCGTTTGAGGTCGTAGAGGATGTTCAGGAGATGCGAAAGATGATCCTAGACGAAGTCGATCGCTTCAGAGCGCACGTCAGACAAGCCCCGGGCAACCAGTCCTCCCCAGCTGGCATCACAATGAACATTCCCAGCAACGTCAACCAGTACGCGGCCCAGCCAGAGGACCCCCGGCCGCAGGAAGCCTACGCACAGGGCGGTGCGAATGACCTGGAGCGGGAATTGCAATTTGGTAGCGACGCGATGCAGCGATAGAATTGCGATATTTGTTCTCGTCCCAAAACAGCTACAGGGCGGCTTCTGGCACCCAGACTCAAATATAATGAAATAATCTACCCGCTGACAACATCAGGATGCCCCAAGCACGGATTACCGCAGCCACTACGAAAGTACCGCCCTCGGGCGGCCCCTGACTTCTTTCTGGAGACACCACCTGTTGAGAACCCCATGAATGAGAGATGTTGGACACCGAAGGCCGCCCCGCGCGAGCCACGTAGCGCGTGGGGATTAATGTGATGACAATCATGGATAGAACTCATGGATCCTGGGCCAAGGGCCTCCCTGAAGAAATACAGATCTTGGGTCGCCAAAATTTTGAATCAGGGCACAAGGCTGCTGCTGTGGCGATGTTGCTAGGATGAGTGGTGGGCTTGGTATACGATCTTGCTACGATGTGAACCCCTCTATGTCCGCTCATTGGAAGCGTGCCCTGCCCGATACTAACTTGGCGAATTTCCTTTCATGTTCACGACCCTTGCTGGGAAGCACCTAGGCATCGACGCACCCTTCTGAAGAGTATTTGTGACTGCGTCCGGTTTATCGCGCAAAAAAAAAGAACCCCCCTTGCGAAAACGTCATGAAGCAGCTAAGTAGGGCAGGTGCAGTAGTATTGAGGGCAGCATTGGTGTCTACCCGTTTTACATTCCTGGTCAACCGGTCTAGGATGCAGCCCTCTTCCTCCGAGGCACGCCTCACCAGCAGCTAGTCGCAGGCTCAACTTGTGGCTGTCTGGATTTCATTATCGATCGCGCGGTATATCAGAATGCTCCTTTGGCAGACTACGCCAGTAGAATAGGTGACAAAATCAAAGACATGGATACTGGAAAATATCCGGGTATATAATATCTCCCCTCTTCCACTCACGCCCCAACATACCAAATCTCGACGCCCAAAACCTCGAATTTTCGCCCCTCCTCGCTCAGTGGCTCGTTGCCGAATGTCAAGCACGTCTCGCTGATGCCACTGTCTAGTTGATCGTCAAGCCAGAGGCCGTAATGCCCGTCGCCGCCGCCGACGGAGAGATAGTCGGGCTCGCAGTAGATGTGTAGTCGTTGACGCCGGAGTAGGGGAAGGCTTTGAAGCGGATGCGTTGGTCTTCTTCGGGGACCACTGGAGCTATGGGTGAAATCGGAGAGGTGGGCTTTGACGGACGGCGTCGCTGCGAACAGTGGTTGTGCGCGTCGCGTGTGAAGTGTCTGCTGAGGGTGGGGGTGGGAGGCCGGCTAGTTCGAGGAGGTCTGAGGATAAAGGCTTGTCGCTCTGGGAAGTTGAGTGAGTGCCGTTGGAGGGTGCCGATGTTGCGGCTAGGCTACGCAGGGAGGGCAGGATGGAGGCGCGCCAGAGGAAGCACTCGCCGGTGCCGAAGTAGTGTTTTTGTGGTGTCGGTGCGTCGGTAAGATACGCGCCGAAGAGCGAGCCGGTGCTATTGCCATCTTTGATGACGAGAACGTAGCCCGAGCGTTGGGTAGTGAGAGAAACCTCCTCGCAAGCGTTGTACAGAGAGCGCAGGCTGGAGCCGTGGACCTCAAGTGAGTAGGCCAGTTTCCAGTGATCTAGAAGTTGGAGCCTTGGTGGGAGGAGCAACCGGATTTCCTCCGCAAGTGACCTGGATAAGAGGAGAGAGGCTTCCGCGGACGGAGAGAGCGTGTGTTGGAGAGACAGCGGTGTTAATGGTGGTGGTTGGTAGGGTGATGCTGTGCGTCGGGGCGGCGTCCAGGCGCCGGGTGAGGATGAAGATGTCGGGGCGTCGAGGAGTTTGTTCACTGGTATTTCCGGTGGTTCGGTCATGCGACGGTATAGGCTCGACATTACGTGCTTGACAGGGTAGGCTAGGTATGCCGCTGAGGAGGGATTGTGGGGATTTGACATCAGGGTCGGTTCGGTGTCTTTTTCATTGTTCGGATCGCCATTTGGGCGCTCTTTCGGCGGCGCCGTGGCCATCGCGGGCACACGATGCGCGTGAACTGAGTGTTGGCTCTTTGTTCCGGGGTGCCAGCGAATATGGTTTCCGAGTTTGGGTAGGAAATTGTCGATAGAGTTTGAGTCACGTGCAGCGATAAGAGATCATGCAGTGGTAGATGATGCGGCGGTAGCAGTCAGACTCCTGTTGATGAGCGAGTGAAGGCAGCAGCAGGCAGCAGTGGTCGTTGTTTCACACCTGTCGAGGCTGGCTGCAAATGAAGGGTTGAACACGAACCTTCGTTGGTCACCACCAGGCTGGACTTCAGCCTCGTTCATACGTCATTTGTAGATCTCTCTTTCAAGTTGATCTTGTTTGCTGTGACTCTTCTCAAGATCCAACGCGACAGTTGCTCCTCATCCTAACTGTTGTGCTTGTCCGACACCTCTGATTTCTCAGGCCTGACAACAGACGCGTTGAGACCGTATTCGGATTCGGAGCCCGCCGGTCTCCTTCTGGCGCTCCGCCTTTATTGCCCCTCTTATCTTCAGTGACTAGAGCGGCAAAAGGCAAACATCGCACGACAACCCACCAGCACGCCTGCGGTGCCAGTCCCTGGAGACTGAGGTCTTCGCAGCGATTTACACGGAGCGTGCACCGACGCCGGTGCTGCCGTAAGGATGTTTATGGTCAAGAATTGTAAGTTTCTGGTATCTGCAGTAAGAAATCTACTGACGCCTACTAGTCACCAAATATCTTTTCGGAGACGGCTCCAAGGAGACCATCATTGAGATTCCTCAAGGTCAACTATACCTAGTGCGGCCCCTCTCGCCCAAAGGCTACTCTGAGCTCATCTACAAAGACGCTGTCGCATCGATCCGACGGACAGGCCAGGAATTCCAGTACCAGCTTGTTGTACAGCGTGCGTACGAGGAAGGCGAAGAGGAGCTTGCAGAGGATGATGAGGGTGAGGCAAATGCGCTAGACACAGATGAGAAGACCTTCCTGCTAGATCAGGCTCTACACTTCAGATCAGACAAGCGAGACGGCGGCGAACATGTCTTTGCATGGCGGGACCTGAGTGGCGACGTCGGCGACCTCTACGAATTTGTGTGCGACTCAAGTGTTGCCTCCGAGAAGTCTGAGACGTTTGCTCTGGCTGCAGTCGAATGCCAGTACGAGCGCAAATACCGCAAGAAAGCCGAATTCGCGACCGACGACGAGCTCAAGGAGTTTGAATTTTCCAACGAAGACTCCATCCCGCTAGCCGAGTCGATATCACAAGAAGAGCGTGCACCCACTGCGAAAGAATCTACAACACATATGGCTAAGGAGGTCAAATCATCAAAGAAGAAGCCAATCGCCGCTGCCAATACTGCAGCACAGCGTACGGAAGCACCACCAGCACAGGCCGCCCCATCTCAAGGCGAAGAGATCGTCAAACAGCACGCAGAGCTACACTTGTTCGACTTCGAATCCGCCTCGTTCAGTCCAGTTGACACAGACGTCGTGGCAACAGTCTCAGATCTTGGCAGTTGGCGATACTGGCTACAAATCAACTCTGCCGACGGAAAGCCACATCTCGGCCAGGAGGTCATCGCAGACATCAGTCCTGTTTTCAACTTCGAATACCTCTCATTCATCTGGAATCACTACACCGAGGATGGATCAGCATATTCATGGCTTCTGCGATTCAAGAACCGAGAAGTGCTCGAAAATTTCCAAGAAGGTCTCATGCAGGCGCTGTGGGAGCAATTGAACGAGCAGAAATGGGCAAAGGTCAAGGATCAAGCAGAGAAGGACTACGTCTTTGAGGCATTCAACGATCTTACAATGGACGACGCACCTCCTGTCGATGAAGAGGAGGAAGAGGAGGACGAAGCTGAAGACGACCGCCCGCGGAGCGAGCACTATGACAGTGATGAGTCCGACGAAGATGTTGATCCACACCACAAGGATGAGGGCACGAATTCGCTTCTGGCTGTCGGAGGCACCAACGATCGATCATACGTTGTCCGTGGCTCCAAGATCGGTGTCTTCAAGCATCTACCAAACAAGCGACTCGATTTCAGCACAAGTATCAGCAAGATCGACACACCCAGCGGAAAGAAGTTCAGCCCCACCAAAGTCATGCTGCACGCCTCCGACCGAGATCTCGTCCTACAAGATGCCGCCAATCCAAATTCTCTGTACCGCATGGATCTCGAGCGTGGAAAGGTAGTTGACGAGTGGAAGGCCCACGATGACATCCCAGTTGTCGGCTTCGGCCCAGAAACCAAGTTTTCTCAGATGACTGACGCACAGCCCTTCATCGGCCACTCACGAAATGCCCTCTTCCGCCTCGACCCTCGTGTCTCCGGTAATAAGCTAGTTGAATCTGACATGAAGCAGTACGTGTCCAAGAACGACTTCTCCGCGCAAGCCACTACCGAGAAGGGCTACATTGCCGTCGCGTCGAATAAAGCGACATCCGCCTCTTTGACCGTCTCGGAGTCAATGCCAAAACCCAAGTGCCCGCTCTTGGTGACCCCATCAACGGCATCGACGTCAGTGCCGATGGCCGCTGGATCCTCGGCACGTGCACAAACTATCTCCTCTTGATCGACGCTCTTCAGACCGAGGGCCGCTACGAAGGCAAGCTGGGTTTCGAGCGCTCGTTCGCCAAGGACTCCAAGCCCAAGCCTCGCCGCCTCCAGCCTTCCCCAGAACACATCGCACAAATCCGTCATGTCACAGGCAAGCCTCTCAGCTTCACACAAGCCAAGTTCAACATCAGCCAAGACGGCAAGGAAACCTCGATCATCACCTCCACTGGCCCATACGTGATCACCTGGACGATGAAGAAGGTTCTGGCTGGCGACAAGGATAGCTACAGAATCCGCAAGTATGGCGAGGATGTCATGGCGGACAGCTTCGAGTATGGGACGGACAAGCATGCTATCCTGATGTTGCCGAATGAGGTCGACATGGTCGCGAGGAGTAGCTTGAAGCGGCCGACAAGGGAGAGTATCATGGCGCCGGGGGCGAGACTTAGTGGCTGGGTCCGACGACGCCGAGGAGAAGTGCGGGCGGGAGGGCTTCGAAGTTGAGGGAGGAGATTGTGAACAGTCCGTACTAGGCATGTTACTAATGAGGCATGGACAGGTTGGGGCGGACTCTGACTCACAGAGGGTGGTGGAACATGCGACTTCGATGATGACGATGAATGTGTGAGAGCAGAGATACGGTGATGACGATACCCATACTTTCTCTTTGGCCTCCCAAGTCCTCCTCGACGAGAACCTGCTTCCGCAGCATGTAGACTTATTGCTAAAGAATGGCAGCAGCTGTTTCCAGAGGTAGGCTCTTTTCAACTTCTATCTCCCTACGCAGTAAAGGGCAGTCACAGTTATACACTTAAGCAGGAATTCGTTACTCCGGCGAGCCGCAACATACCTCAGGACTGCTGTGACTCGAGGTGCACGTCTACTTCACCTCAGCATGACTCTGCTCGAGGCTCCGGACTCTTGAGGAGATGATGCAAGTGATGTCGTTCGTGGCCCAAGTGAATGTGTGTGAAACGAAATTCACTTGCTTGCCGTCAGGGGTACCAGGCAGCAAGGCATGTCTTCTCAAGATCATTTTGTTCGTTCTGACCGCATCAATCTCAGTACTTTCTTTCCACCCGACAACTTTCAGATTGATCAAGATACGTCGATCTGATCTGCTCTCTACACTGTCAGTCACCTCTCATGACGCAGCGTCCGATCATCTTTGATCTTACCAATGACGATCTGATCGACACTGTTGAGGTAAGGTCAAAGTAATGCAACCGCTACAACGCTGACATTGCCTAGATGGATGACACCGAGAACACGATGGCGCACACTCAGCCTCCAAAGGCAAACATTCACAGCTTGACCAAAGAAGCCCTCAAAGATTTCCGAGATCAAGTGGAAGCTGCGACAAAGCAGACGACTGGCGTCCGTCTGATATTCCTCGCCAGTGAAGTCGTCCGGCTCGCCGGCAAAAAGAAGAAGTCGAATGTGTATGAGTACTGGCTACAGGGCGAGAAACTCGAGACACATTTCTACCAGGATCAAGCCCATGATAGCAAGGGCCGTCGAGGCGGAATACTTGTAGCCATGGGATCGCGTTTACCACAGCCTGTGCTTCTGGCAAAATCGCCCAAGGAGGGCCAGTCACCGGGATTCAAGAAGGGAACATATCGACCATGGAAAGACAATGCCTATATGGCATCCGAGTTCGATGTAGTCAAGAGGCCTGCGCCTGATCCCGACTCTCAGAGCGACAGGCCGATCGATCAAGACACGAACGGTGTCAGCAGCCCAGCTCCATCTGTCGCTATCAACAACGATCCTTACCAGATCCCGCAGCGACATCGAGACAGTAACAGCTACGATCAAACTGTTGTGGACGGCACGACCAAGCATGGAAATCGGCCCTCGTCCGGCACATCTTCGAAGAGAGTTGGAAGTGAGGATACACAAGCGTCAAGAGCTCACAGTTCTCGAACCAAACCCAAGACCGAGCATACTGATGACAACAGTACAATGCGAGAGGTGCCGCTTTCGACGGGGCTACAAGTCTCGCGCTTGGCCGAATCGCGCGCGAATTCATCACAGCATTCAGTCCCAGCCACAGGCGACTCACCTCAGATGCAGTACGGGTTCGTGGCTCAACCGCGACGGCGTATGTATTCCACGTACGATCCTATCCCGGGGCCCATCAGATTTGAGGAACATTATCAAACTGCCGCTCGACCATCAAAGAAAGCTAGACATTCCGCACTAGATGATTCCGAAGATGGCGAAGAAGATGTCGGCGAGATTCCACTCGACGATAAGGACTTGTCTGCGAGGACCAGTGCTACACCTGAGTGGACTTTGACGGAGACAGCTCGAGCTTTTCCCGATGGCCGATCCAACATGTCGGTTGTGAAGGCCTCGGTTGTCACTGCCGATCAGCAGCCTCTCGCTTCCCAGCCGACTGTCCCGACCACAAGATCCATCCCGCGCACTCAGTCCAGCCCGCTCAGTCAATCGACTCTGCCCACTCAGTGCATCCCGCTCAGTCAATCGACTCTGCCCACTCAGTCCATCCCGCCCAGTCAATCCGTCTTGCAAGCTCGATCTGCCCCGCCCAGTCAGCTTGTTCTGTCCACTCAGTCCGTCGCTTCCGACGCAGCCAACATCAATGTTGAGTTGAAGATGCGGGCTGACGAGATCCGTGAAGTGAAATGGCATACTCTATGCGACCCTGGCTTCCAGTACTTCCTCGAACGTCAGCTAGAGTCCGACGGCGGTCACCTGGTCACTGAAACCACGGTCGTACGTCAGCTGAACCTCGATAATTCCCCCACTACCTACTCGGCAACCGAAACCGTGGTCGCATATCTAGAGCAGAACAACGGTTCTGTTGCGGAGTCGATGGACCTGCTGAGGAAGGCGATTGCTGGCTGCGACTCGATTCTGACAGACGGTAGTGGCAGGACAGTGCGTAAGCTCACGGTGCGACTGAAGCCTCGGTCGGCGTGAATTTGCCAAGACGATAGCTGGAGGAGTAGTTTCCAGGAATAGGAAGGACAATGTTCAGGGGACCTGGCTGAGTCCGCTCTTGGCTGGAGTCTGAATTAGAAAGGGGAATGATGTCACGAATGAATGCGCACATGGCTCGCCGAAGACGCTGGCCGAACCTCCAGCTGTTCCAGCCGCAACAATCGAGATCCTAGATGGTCGACTTGGATAGCTTAGGCGGTCCATATCAACTCCTGGCGTTCCTGATCATACTCCAAATCGGCACCGTCCCCTCCGCCCCCTCCCTCCCCCCATGACCGTAATCGCGATCTCCCTGAACCCGAACGCCGCATAAACATCCCTCGCCCTCTCATTCCCCGCCTCCAACCATACCGGACATCCTTCCTCGTCCGCCCACTTCAGCCCCACCTCTATCACCGCCCGCACCGCACCCTTCACGGCCGCCATCTCCGGATGTCGCGCCATGAGCGACACATACCACCATTTCCGCCCACCGTTCCAGTGCAATGGTAAGACTTTCCGCCGCTCGACCGCCCACACTCGCACGGCATTCTGCATCACTGGACGGTGCGCGAGCTCCGGGATGAGCAAGTCGTCCCCTTCGTCGATCTCCATCTGCGCTGTGGCGGTCGGTGGCGCCCAGCATGCTACTGCTGCGTAACCACTACTGCCATTATCACTGCAGGAGGAAGGGGAAGCGGACACCATGATGCAGCCTTGCTGGAGCTTTGTGGTGATGCGGTCGATGTTGTTCTGGAGGGCCAGGGGGTAGGTGAGGCCAGAGGGATGCTTTTCGCGGTTGAGGAGGAGGTTGAAGGGGTCGGTCATGCCGGCGAGGGCGTTTGTGGCGGCGAGGAGGGGGATGAGTGGTGAGGTGGCGGAGGTGTGGATTCTGAGAGTTATGCCTGGGGTAGATGGCGGATGCGCTTGATATGGGATGACGGCAAGGTGAGTGCCGCCGGCCTCGTTCGGGACCAGGTTCGTGTCGAGTAGAACGCTTGGCTTCATGTCAGGCTCCGTAGAACCTGCTAGGCGGTGATCCATTTCGGCGGAGATGTCTGCAATGTTTGTATGCTCCCCGTTCCGTTTATGCTCAGGATCTCTGACGAACAGCACGTGTTGCCATTAGTACTCCAGCACCCGGCCTTGCGACTGAAACAAAGATATTAGGAAATACACTGGATCCGTTGACTTGTCTTGATTCACAGCCCAAGGGACAATAGAGGTTCGCATTCGAGATTCGCACGGTGCAGAAAGAACAGCATGTATGTACAGAACAATACGCAGAGCGTCATGAGTCATATCAATTGATCAAGCAAAGGCGTAGTGTACATATATGTGCACGGGCCGAGTGGCTTCACCTTAGCGCGACGATGGTGGAGGACAGCGGGACATTCCCCGAATGTCGTTTACCTTCTTGTCCACGCGGACACTTGCCGACCGCTTCACCCAAATGATCATGACCAATGACGCATGGATTGGTGATCGGTGACTGCTGGGACATATTGGCGCTGATAGACTGATTGGCGGCGAACATGGCTCACAGAGTGGGCGCAGAAGATCGTGGTATGCTTTGCAGTCAAAAGAAGGTTGCAGTGGCTGATGTAGTCACGATCTCATGCGTACCTGTCGCATCACAGGCACCAGGTGGGTACCCCTCGGGTTAGGTACCTTCCAGCCACCAGGTCCATCACAGAAACGGAGATCAAGTCGGGAAGGCAAGATGGACCGCGTGCTTGCCAGCGAGCACGGAAACATGGGCCATGGCATGCATGAACGACATTGCCTATGCCTTTCCCGCAGGCATAGCACTTCGCGTCACCTGCACAGCACATCGTGAGGTGGACCAGAGCAAGTACCCCGTGCCATTACATGGTGTCAGGCTGGTCCAGAGAGATGACATGGTCTCCAAGAATCAAGAAGTCCTCATTGAAATGCGCCAACAATCGACTGACTAGACTGCAGTGCACCTGAGATGCTCAACGAGCCAGGCTTTCCTATGCCGCCGTTGTCTCCGACACACTTTCGATGATACTGCTCCCACCACCCTCCACCTCGCTAATTAGCCTTGTCGCAACGACCTCCCCACCTGCTTCGCTCACGAAAATCTGCGCCACGAGCGTTATCCCAGGAAACGGCCTGTACACGTACTCCTTCTCCGTTGTTACAATCCCGTCCACCACGACACCCGTCCTTGACTGGCCTGTAAACTCCATATCTGTGTCGTACCGCCCTACGATACGCTGGTTGTAGATGATCCCGCCGTTGTCCAGACTTTGATCGACTAGGTCGCCGTTCTGGTCCAGGACGCGGTTGGTGTGCGCGTTGCCTTCGTAGTTGTTGATGGCGTACAGAATGCCGTTCGCGAGTTGCGCGTTGAAAAGGCCGCGCTCGGACAGGGAAGCGGATGGAGCGGCGCCAGTGGTTGAGCCGTTGGCGGGACTGCCACCTGACGAGGATCCATCGCCGATCACGCCTCCAACGATGTCACCTACTCCGCCAATGACACCACCGGCCAGATCGCCCAGCTCAGCGAGGATGGGATTCAGGTCAACGGAATCGAGGACTGAGCTGACCATCTTGACCAGGTTCTCCAATCGCGCGGTAAGCTCAACTTTGGCGGTCACATTCTGGATCTGCAGTCGAATGCGCTCCACCGAGACATCGACACCAGCGTTGAACTCCAGTAGTTGCAAGACTTGCGCATCGATGTTGATCTTGGCGGAGAGCTCCCGGACTAGGATATCGATCTCGCCGACGTGTACACTGGCGTTGAGGTAGACATCTGGTGGTGGGTAATCCGGATTGGACGTTGCGGTGTTGTCAGTTTCGTAGAGCACTGACTCGTTGTCGCCAGTCACTGTCAGATTGTATCCGGCATAGCGTCCTGTGCGAGGGCGAGTGAGGCCAAGGGAATGAGAAGCAATGAGCTCAGAGGTCGCATGTCTGCTGTTGAGCCACTAGTAATGGTGATTTGTCTGCTGCTGAGGGAGCCTGTAGTGCATCAATGTCTCGATGCGGAGAAGTGTTGAGGGTTTTGTCCGAATAGTTGTGCACCAGGCAGTCCGAGAAGGAAATATCAAATGCTAGAAACGAGCGTTGGAGGTCACCTCGAACGAATGCCGCGAACAGAAGCGTTGCGATGGTTGACACGAAGCTGCAACTGCCGCATCGCAAGTTTCTGCTTCTCGAAGAAACTGGTCAATAAGCCGTTATACCAAACCACGAAGCGAGATTGATCGCCAGAGATTGGTGTGGTGGAGATGCGGTTCGGAGAATACGATGCCTCGAATCCAGGGGAAGCCCACGAATCACGGCATTTGCGCATACTTTTAGGCATGGGATATGGGCGTTCCGGGCGTGCAAAAGATCGAAATTGGGTGGGAGAGATGTTGATTTAGTGTTTGAAGAATCAGGTTTACCCCGGCCGTGGGCGTTTGAGGTTCCAGCCCCTGCAGGGATCATGGGGGTGGGCAAAGCCATTCGCGGTTGGTCGCATCTGCCGGATATTCTCGTTAAGGAGATTGGCAACGGGTTTGAGATGGGAACATCGTGATCCGTGAACAGGGCATGGGGAGGTGTTGAGAGAAGTGTAGAAATCGTTCTTGTCGTCGTTGCTGCTGCCATTCGATCTGCTTAACGCTTC
Organism: Cyphellophora attinorum; assembly: GCF_001299255.1. Lineage (NCBI taxonomy): Eukaryota > Fungi > Ascomycota > Eurotiomycetes > Chaetothyriales > Cyphellophoraceae > Cyphellophora > Cyphellophora attinorum. Next base: position 564,973 of record NW_017253240.1, on the reverse strand, counting down.
AGTAATACCTACTTCGATTCGCTCCTTCCAACACAACCCACATCGTCTACCAGCAACGACAATGCTGCGCCAGTCACTCATTCTCATCGCCGCCTGCGCGAGCATCGTGCTTGCCCAGCAGCCGGCGCCACCTGCACCGCCTGGAAAAGCAGCAACGACGTCTGCTACCAAAGCCAGCTCGACGAGAAGTGCTACAGCATCCAACACTGGCAGCGCAACATCAACCAGAACGGGCTCCTCGACATCGGGAGCGCCATCTGCGACTGGATCAAGCGCATTCAGCGAAGTTCCGGATGTCGTCCTTCACGTACCTGAGCTCTCTGTGGGGCGGATAGAGCTCAACGTGGACAACCTCCAGGCCGACATCAACTTACACGCCAATGTTGCCAGCCTTGTCAGTATCAACGCCGGTGTGGCGCTATCGATCAAGGAGGTCAATCTCACTATTGCTGACGTGGATGCTGAATTGGACCTTGTCGTCCGCCTGGGTCACCTCGTGGACATCGTCAATCGCGTCTTCGAGTCCCTGGACCTCAACCCATTGCTCCTGGACACCATTGGGAACGTCACGGATCTGCTGAAGCCAGTTATTGGCGCGGTAGACGGACTGCTCGGCAGCATCACACAAGGTGGCACGACCCTGAACTTCCTAGTCGACAACTTGGGCAACATCATCCAGGAGGTCGGAGACGTGACTTCGGTCGTTGGCAACTATAAGACCAACATGACGCAGATCGGAGGGGAGACTTCGCTAGCAAATGGTCTGATCCAGAAGACCTTCGAGTACACGCCGCTGAACCAAATTGTGGAGATGCTGTTTAATACAGCGGGACAGGTGGTGCAGGCGGTAGTGAAAAAGACTGGTGGTGGAGGTTCGTCAACGACCGCGACGTCGCAGCCGACAACGACGGCTGTGGCGAAGCGCAAGATATAGGCGGCGCTGGGAGGAATTTTGGTATAATCGAGCATATGGAATATGTTGCTTCTGGATTCGCCAAGCAAAGATTATTTGATCGTCCCATTTCTTGCATTTTTCTCTGCGGGTAGCTGGACGCGTTCATGTTGTGGCAAACCACTGACCTACCAAGCTCTTCGGCCAAGAGATGAGCTCTTACCTCAGTTTTAACAGGTACGCCATGGACTCCCACAGCGACCTCCCTGGCAAGCGAAAACATGACGGAACGATTCTGCGTCTTGACGCTCAAATGAAGCTCCTCCCGAAATTGCTGGCTCGATCTGCAGTACAGTTTCGGCCCTTAGAGCCCACCCTGACCTGGACGCTCGGGGTTCTTGAGACAGCTGCTGAGACCGCTCAGTGCATGCCCGAACATTCTGCCTCCTTACTTAGCTTTCCACCAACGATCGATCGACATCCCGTCCAGAGGATCACGGATTACTCGAGGGACTTTCGCCAACGGCCTGAACGGACGCTCCTCGCTACCATCGATGATCTTGAGAATATCATACCAGAAGCTGGTCTCTGCAACGTCATTGCTTGTGATGCTCCAGTTTTCCGGTACCACGCGGATCGGTACAGCTTTCGCGAACTGATCCTGCTGCTTGTCTCTGCCTTTTCCTTCACCGTTCTCACCCGCGGATTCATGAATAGTGCCGCCAGCCTGGGTCATCATCTTCTTGATGCCACCTCTTATCACTTCGCTAAGCACCGAGAAGTCTCGGAAACGACGAGTCAATGTCTGACGTTGAACTTTCGGACCATCGGCGATAATGTTAACAGTGAACGGGTCAGCCTTGATCGCAGCGTCCATGCCATGCTGATTGTTTTCCGTATGCAGTGTGTGCCAACCCATCTCCTTGGATTTCTCATTACCTCGGCCAAGAATCTTAACCCTGACATTGGAGAAGTCGCGAGTTGTGGGATGATCGGCCGCGGAGGTCTTGCTGAGAGAAGTGGTCGAGTGACAGGGCCAAGCAGAGTTGTTGACTTGAGCCGGATCCGAGCGTGTTGAAGCATCAGCCACGTTTGCGCGTTTCCGAGAGCCCTGGACGCGCTTAGCCTCGTAGACGACGCTACCAACATCACCTTCGCTGCCGTCGGAATCGATGATCTTCCGCTCTGCGACTAGTCAGTTTCGGCGGTCTGCTCCTGCGAGACAGTGACTTACTGCGGTTGACGAGTAGATTGAGGAGTTGCGAGGAGGGCTCTGAAGCGATGGGTGGCTGTGAATGTGGCGACGGAACGGCATCGACCGACGCGATCTGACCGTCACCATTGGTGTTCGGTTGTTGGGACGAGCCATCTGACGGGACGACTGTGTCAGGTCTGACACTTTCGTTTGGCGGGTCCATTTGGCTGTGTCAGCGCCGCGGCGATCTATCACAATATAAACTCAGATCGACTATGCTTCAGCGAAGACGACATACCTTGGAAGTCAGAGGAAGTGGCAAAGTCTGTCAGTGAGTCACGAGGAGTGCGAAAGGTGCCCTGATAGCCGTCGTGCCGGGTTGTTGTCACGACGAGATGAAAGTCGAATTGAGTAGATGCAAGGTTGCAGGGACTTAAGTAGTCAAACGAGGTCGATGCCCGTTCGTGCCAATGCTGATTAGTGTCGGCTGAGTCGCACAGTGACTGAATGAGATTCAGTCACAGTGACTGCTTTACCTTGCGAAGTCATAGGCCCATCTTCTGCCATCAACACGTATTCACGCAAGGCAACTTTTCCCATCTCGACTTCTCCGAGTAGCTGGAAGCAGGAGGAGATCTTGGCTGATTCAAAGCAGCGATATAAAAGCTGTACACCATTCATAGACGGGGGTCCCAGTGAGCTCGAGGTACGGGATGGTCAGTAATTCTTTTTGGATTCCAATGCAAACTTAGGTACTCATACTCTGCTGAGTCCGGCAATAGATCTCCAGCTTAGACAATACCGGTCAGGCTCTTTCATTCGCGAACAGACGACTTGAGTTCGTACACATCAAGGGGACTTCGCCTGCACGAATTGCAAGACCTTTCGGACGAAGTCGGTAGGGTTCTCTTCCGCCAGAAAGTGGCCACTATCCTCCACCGTGGCATGGTGCACTGTCTCATACATCTCTCTCGCCATGCCCTCAGCCTCTGCAGCAATGAAACTGTGATCACCGGACATAATCATTGATCGAACTTTCGACTTGCCGTTCTGATTCAGCCAGTCCAAGTTGTCTTTCCCATCTTGAGTAAACGCACGATAGCTGAGGAAAGCACACCGCAATGCATCTGGCATTGAGTATCGAGTGGTGTAGAAGTCAAGGACATCCTCGGAGAAAACGCTAGCATTCTGAGTCAATCGGTCGTAGAAGTGCTTCAGGTACATCTTCTCCTTGCCTGCCACTAGGGCGGCTGACAGCTCGGGTTTATGGCTTTGAAAGTCGAAATGCCATAGAGTTTCCGTATGCTTGATCTTATCGAACAGAGTGCTGCCCGGCAGCGGGCACTCTCCCCAAATCACGTCAGCTGTGTTTTCGGGAAATTGCGCCGCGTATGCATGAGCGATTGTTCCACCGATGTCGTGGCCGACAACATGGACCTTCTCCTTGACACCAATGTGCTTGGCCAATAGCTCGAACAGCTCTGCCGCGAGCTGCTTCTTTGTATAGTTGTAGTCTCCAAATGGCTTGGACGAGAAGCCGTGGCCTTTGTAGTCCGGTGCGATGACGTGATAGCCGGCTTCAGCAAATGGTACCAATACGTGCCGAAACTGGTACGAACTTTCTGGAAAGCCATGTATCAACAGAATGGTGCCCTTCCGTTGCTTTGTGGGTGGTGAGCATTCCATGTAAAAGAGTCGTAGCTCAGGATCGGCTTTGCTCAGGTACGCCTGTCGATGGAAAACCTGAGGCGGCGACATTGGGTCTGAGTCGCCCATAGTGCTCCGAATATTCACTGCCGCACGACCTTGGACTGTAAAAAGCTGCTCACATGTATATCTGCTGGTAGTTGACGTGAAGTGTCATTTTACCAACAAGCGTTCAAGACAAGCATATCATTTTGTCCTGATCACGACCCGTGACTCTCTTCAAATTTCTCCTCCAAATCAGCATTTCGGGGAAGAAGCATGGTAGTCGGGGAGGACTTCCGCCAGATCCTAGTCAGCGAACGGTTTCCGTCTGGTTGAGTCGTCCCTGCTGGGAGGAAGGCGCCTGAGGTTACCTATCGCGGGATCTCCTCGCCCCTCCAAAGACGAACTTGGAGATACGAGGAGGGGTGATGTGCGGTTTAGAACATAGTTGCCTCGTGGAGATACTAGTATCTGGGAAGGCGCTTAAAAGGTAAAATCTTGGAACCATGAGTGGCGATCGCCGCACTATCTCCGCTATTGTACAGCTACCAAATTATTTTCTCCCTCTTGAGTAGTTCTCAGCCGCTCCCACACAACATAGCGGCATTGCGACTGTGCCGAGCTTCACGAATGTGGGCCGTCATTGCGGGCCGTTCGCTGGCCTTTCAAGCGAGATCGAAGCCTTTTCCGACATTGTCTCATGACAATGAGCTCGACGTTGCTGAGGAACTTGATATGAAAAGGAATGCCGGGCCGCCATGCGCACGTTGAGCCGCTCAAGCGAGCCGGTCAAGCGATACGGAGCCCAGCACTGTGCAGTACCATGCATAGCAGGGGCTGTTGGCCACGTGCAGGAGCCGAGGACGCGGCACCCCTAGCGCGTGATGTGGTCCTTGATGTACTGTAGCTCTCTTGGAGAAATAGCGGCTCGTTGTACCCTGGGGAAATGGCGGCTCGATGGATCCTGTACAGGGCGACTCGATGCGGGAATCTCGGAGAAGTGGCGGCTCGAGGTAACTTTGGTGGAGGAGCGAATGGAGGCATGCAGAGCAGAGAAACGACGATTTATAAAGACAGCTCTCACAGTCAGCCTTCCACGAAGAAGGGAGATCGAACCTGGGTCTTTGCGCGAGCTCTACCATTAGCAACTCAGGAACATTTCCAACGATGGCTGTTCAAGCATGGCGGGCCCTGCAAGGCAAGACTCTTCTGATATGTCTGAATCTGTTCAGTGCAATTGCCCTAATCTTCGAGGGCTACAATCAAGGTGAGAATGCATCTGTTACCAAGAAAGCACTCACTGGACAATGCTGACCCCATTGCAGGCGTGATGGGAGGTGTCTCCGGGACCCCTGATTTCATTCAACAGATGGGACTGGGTACAGATGGAATCATAGTAGACGCTACCCATCAAGGGTAACATTTCCGACCATTGAGGTACGGGTCGTCAACAGTCACTAACACAAAAGCAGGGGTCTAGTAGCTTCATACTACTTCGGTGCAATGTTCGGCTGCTTCTTCGCGGGCTGGTTTGGTGACACTTACGGTCGCAAACGCGGTGTATGGCTGGGCTCTTTGTTTTGCATCCTCGGCGGCGCTCTACTATCAGCAAGCATCAACTCGAATATGTTCATCTGCTCTCGTGTGATCACAGGCATTGGAATCGGGTTCATCAACACTATCATTCCAACATGGGTCTCGGAACTGGCTCGAGCTCACAACCGCGGTGTTCACTTCACGTTTATCTTCATCTCAAATTGTAAGTTGCTCTGCACCATCGCCAACCCTCGACTAATCATACTTGTCTAGATCTTGGCATTATTATCGCCTACTGGCTCAACTACGGCGTGAGCTTCACGTCTGGTGCTGCATTCAAGTGGAGATTTCCACTCGCGTTCATGACTGTGTAAGTGGCAGCAAATCTATGGCGAGTATTAGAAATCCCCTGACACCGTGTGCAGGCCAACAATTATTATTGCCCTTACAGTGGCGTTTCTGCCGGACTCGCCTCGCTGGCTGATCGCAAACGGTCGCCGCACAGAAGCAATTGAGGTTCTGGCAAAGGTTCGTGGCGATCTCTCGCAAGATGATCGCGAACTCCTGGCCGAGGTCGAAGAGCTGGAGGCCGTGGTGGAAGCTTCGAAACACAGTCGCAACCAGATCTGGAATATCGCCCTCGGCAGACATTCTGGCCGTCTTCACCTGGGTCGTCGCGCTTGGATGGGCTTCTTCCTTATGCAGATGTTGATGTGGAGTGGCATTATGGCGATCACGACATACTCTGGGGAACTGTTTAAACAGGCCGGCTTCTCGCCAGCCAAGTCCGCCTGGATGGGCGGCTTCTGCAATAGTGTCAGTGGCGTCCTCGGCACTGCCGCGGCGGTGAGTCAAAGGCCCTTTTTATCCTCGTCGCGACATTGATATGCTGACACTCTGTGCCTAGGCTCTTGTCATCGATCGATGGGGTCGCATCAAGAGTCTGCTCACCGGCTTTACCACGCAGGGCATCGTCATGTTTCTCACTGGTGCATTTCTCAAGGTAGCCAAGGATCTAAATGAGAGTGACCCGACCAAAGCTCAGAAGTTCGGCGTCGCATCAGCGAGTATGCTGTTTGTCTTCCTTTGGTGCTTCTGCATGTTCGTCATTGTTCCATGCTTCTTGTATTCCACCGAGATTTGGCCTCAAGAAGTCCGGGCTCAGGGCTACGCTTTTACTGTCTTTGGCTGGTGAGTTGGCTCCTGGTACCTTTGTTTGTCTCGCACTTGGCTGACATGCATGACAGGGCTGTTGGATCCGGGCTCACGACGCTATTGATCCCGATCATGTTGCAGAAGCTCAACTACGGGACTTTCTTCTTGTTTGGTGCATTCAACATCGGTAAGCATTCTCGCACTGCTGAGACTTCGGCAACTTGCACATATGCTGACTTCCGCCGAAGTCGCCATTCCTTCTGTGTGGTTCATCTACCCCGAGACTCGCGGCAGATCTCTCGAAGAGATCAACTTGCTCTTTGCTTCATCGTCACTCCTGGTCAGCGCCAACGAGAAGGAATACCAAAGGATGGTCCAAGAAGCAGGGGGCAATACTGCTGTGGCAGAGAGACGTCTCCTGGACGAGGTTGATGCTTCGACGCGAGAGGGGAAAGGAGAAGCACGGACACCGTCAGCGTCCAGTAATGGGGAGAAAGGAAGCACGTCAGGGGTTGCGATCCATAATGTGCCTAAGCTGTAAAAAGGCGGTGGAAATGATAGCATTTCTGTTTCGCCCGTGGCCCGAGTCGTTGTAGTCATGCAAGGCCTATGAACCTGCTCAAGCCTTGCGCATTATGTTCTTTCAGCTGCTCCGACGACTGCTCGTACCTCATCAATTTGTGATTGAGACGCCGTGGCCGCGGATTTGCGATACAGATCGCCTCCAGGAGGCCTTCGTGTCTAGATACACCGTTTCTGCCTGGGTCTCAGACGAGCTCTACGAGCTGACCGGAGCCTGCGTCGCTGGGATGTGATTATCGATCAGTTCGCCTCTTTCGATGATGGTTCGGGTGCGATAATCGAGGGTAAAATCCTGAACCTGTCAGCGATCAGCTGCTCGGGAGGCCTTTGATTGACTTACTAGGCCATGTGATGCCGGCTTGCCTATGGTGTAGTAGATGATGTGACAGCCTAGCAAAATCCTGACTGGTGATGCTTTCAAGGCCTCAATATCGCGACACTCCTCCTCGAAGTCATCCGCGTACATGTCAATAACACCTTTGCGAATGTAGTTCGGGAGAGGTGCTCCGTCTTCTGGGTACTTCACCAAGTGCTTCAGGTCGGCACCAAAGTGCACTTCTTCGAGTTTTGGCATGGTCAATAGCGACACTACATCGCTGTCAGGTGTGCTGACAAAGATAGACCGTGCTTCACACAAGTAGTGCGCCGGAACTCGACGGGCTGGTGGTGTGACGGGAGGCCAGCCGTAGGTCTTTGAATCGTAGAACTCGGGCCTCAGACTTCTGGCGAATATCGGTAAGGACTCTGTTCTGATGAGCTTGCAGACGATTAGTGCTCCTGGCAGTCTGGAGGTTTGCGTTTGATACGCGCCAAGGTGAACCCTTAGGCGACGTCCATTTCCAGGAACGTCAATCATGAGTCGCGCGCCAACAAAGAGGTGTTCGTAAACCATCTTGCGGATCTCAAACGGCAAGTCGAGAATTCGGAAGGGCTTGGTGGCAAGGGTCGTATCCTGGGGATCGACTTCGCTGTCCTCGTTGAAGGACTCCTGGGTGTGCTTAGTATCGAGTCCATGATTTGGACGGACATCGGGAATGGGACAACCTACGGGGCTCTGCAGTGGACCATTGACATCGCCCGTGTCCTGCGTGGTGGATGGCTGTGCGTCCATCGTAGCGGGCGAAGAGTGAGTTCTTGTCGTTAAGCACGCTGAGGGCCGCCTTGCGCTATTAATATCGCAGAGTACGTTCACAAGATGTGACTGTCCAAGATTCCTTTACTTGTCGACCTCCGAGTCACTGTGAGTCCATCTCATGGTCACCAAGTCATGCAGTCACGTATGAGTCAAAATTAAATTAATTCAGTTGAAAATTCAAGTCTGAGTACCTTACGTACTGAGGTAGTCACATTAAGCTAGAAAGCGATTCAGCTTGAAATGGTTTCGACAAGGCCTCGATAGCGTTCCAACATCTCCATCGCTATGTATCTTCGAAATAGACAGTTTTGCTATACCCTGGCACGTCCTTCACAGCCTCGCAATCAACTACTTGTCGAGTTCGGTAGTCGATGGTGAAGTTCTGGCTTCTGTCAATTTACATTTGGGAGGGCACAGGAGATGAGTTCACTTACTCGGGAGTATGCAGGATTGTCTTCTGCCTCATCCCAGTCCCAGTCATAGTAGTACGCAGTGCACAAGAGCAAGATTTTCAGAGGAGAAGCTACCACTGTCGCTGTCCTACTTGCCTGGGCCTCAAATTCCGCGAGGAGCCTTCTGATCTCGGTGTCCGAAGGACCAATCAGATTACTTTTGAGGCTCTCGACGTTTGTCCTGAAATTTAGGGACGTAAATAGGCCACACTCAATTCGATAGCATACTTCTTCGAGTTTCGGGAAGTTCGCGAGATTGAGTGGCTTGCAACAGCCGTGAAACGGACCACCACTGAGAACAGATCGTGCCTCGGATAGGTAATGTGCTGGAACCTGGTATCGGGCAGATTCGTCGGCATCGCAGTTGTAGAACTCCGGGCTAAGCGATTTGGCGAAGACCAGCAGAGATTCCGCTCTCAACAGCTTGCAAGCGAGCAGCAGTGAGGGCAGTGTGCTGCCCACGGATTCGGGGACCATAGGCTTAGGCCTGCGTCGACGGCTAAGCTTGTGTCGGGACCCTGGCGGAGCGATGATGAGGCGAAAGCCGGTGAAGAGCTCTTCGTAGACCATCTTGCGGATTTCTGCAGGTAGGTCGAGGAAGCGGAATGGCTTTGTGTCAGTGACCATGTTTAGAGCGTCGACATCGCCAGTGGCCTGCGTGCCGATGCTTGTGTGTTCATCGTGACAGGCGGAATGCAGGGTATTGGGTTCAAGCGAGAGTCGAGCAAATGCAGGCCGAGGATGTACGCCGAGGGCCGCCTTGTGGTATGAAAGGAGACGAGTACCTCCATCTAAAATTATGATTAATGCGACATGACTTCACTTGACACGACTTTACCTGTAGACAGCCTCGTGGGATTCGAGTCATGCAATCTGGTCTGAGTCATAATTCACATAGTTCAGGTGACCAAGCTGCGCGCTAGTTAGTCACTACAACTTCAGCAGCAATTCATCAGGTACCTCGAATGATGCAGACAACTTTAGAAGGCAAGCTTGAAAAGTGGTTGCCTTGTCGCCTCATTTCGTAGCCAGCCACTTCTCCATCTTGATCTTTCCAACGCCCGTCTAAATTCGAGAGATTCCTCGCCATCAGTCCCGCTTGATTCTGGACGACTTTAGCCATCCCGTTCATCCGGAGAGCCAGCACAAGTACGTGCTGTAACTGCCAGCTTTGTGCCACAAGTCGAGAATCTCACATTACCAGTGCCAGTTAAGATAGATGACGAGCAGCTCCCCTTCGACTCTTGAGTTCCGATGGCTCATGTGTGCAAGCTTGTCGTGCACCCAATATTTCGTAGTGTCGCCCCTATCAAGGATGGATCCTTCATGATGTCGACCCAATTTAGGATAATCTCGGTATAATAATCGATGTGTATCATCCATACACGCGCATCCTCATCATACTTAGGTAGCCTCTGACATCTATGACAACTCGAACTGCTGCAGGAACAAGAGACTCCTTGAGCTTGAACAAGTTGCGTTCCTTGACATTTCTCATATAAAGGCTGATCCGCTCCTGGTAATCCATTTGCGTCCAGTCTGCGACAAACTCCAGTTCTGGGCGCCACGAATACTCACTCAAGCCATGAAGGCCAGTACTGGCAACGACGAAACGCAGTTCTTTCAACGCAGGGAGCAACCGAAAGTTGGAGCTCGCACCCCATGACCGGGGATGCGACGACCGGCGAGCCCTTCAAAAATCACAAGTTCAGTATACGCAAGGTAACGAGCCAGATTACCGAAAACTGTGTCTGGACTGAGTCGTGTTAGATGATATTGAGCGGTGAGTTGCTTCGAGTAGACCGGAACTGCCTCCTCACGAAGGGACCGCGAAGACAGGAGCAGCGCGGGAATTGTGACGCCGTTTGTTATTCTTCCACGCCGACCGAAGCGACGTCCTTCGAGTCGGCGTGGAACGTCCATGACGAGTTATTCTCCACGAAACAACGTCTCATATGCCGTTTTCCGGATCTCAGCGGGCAGGTGGAGGAAGCAAAAAGGCTTCCCGCTGCTTCCGGGATTCTAGGACTTTTAACAACGGCGCCGTGAGGAACAGTAGACCCCGGGCAAATGCCTTACCTGCTGATCGACTGTGGTGCCTGGGCTATCATAACCTTGCTCGCCGTGGACAGTCGACATGCCGAGTGGGTCGATGCGTCAATAGCGTATGATATGCCGCAGTGTCATAGATGATTATCAAGGAGTTGCTGGACGATAATAACAAGGGAGAACGTTAAGTGATCTGTGCGTCTGCTGGTACATATATTATTGCGCTTTTCCGTCTAGCCCATGCTCTATGTGCAGAACCAATGGCGGAGGGCGCTGTTGACGCAGCGCCGAGCACGAGATGCGCTGACAGATTATTGTCTGCGTCTTGTACTGTCCAAACGACTATATCTAGGATGAGCTGTTCTGGTTTGTCAACCTGTCCGGTCACGATCCACATTGTCAACCGGTCTTGTCAAGCTCGACGCGTGGAGTTGAGGAACGCGCCAAAATTTGGAGATCGCCATGTGTCGCTCGAACCTCAAGCAAGCCGACCGCGACAGTAAATGGTCATGCCCACGACAGAGCGTCAGATTCAGAGCAGGATAGAGCAGCATTTTGGTTGTCGTCGTCGCCGTGAACAACAGTCACTGAGCAGATGTACGCTCAACTGCCGAAACCGCTGCACCGTACGGCCCCTCGCTTCCGTTGCAGGGGTCTCCCCAACCGAAACAAACAAATGATTGTGCGACAACGTCAGATTCTTGCTCTTATTTTTATTTCGTAGCATGGAGCAGTCAACATGTCGGAAGACATACCATGGCCACCGACATCGCCCAAGGCCGCCCTGCTTAGTTCTCCGAGTGGTCGCAAGCGCTACAGCGAGGCAATGGATCGATCTCCGATCAAGCGTTCCCGCACGACACCTAATCTGCTGAGCAGGCTGCAGGACGCGCGGAGTGGTGGACAAGACGAGAATATGCCTGACAGTGACGAGGAAGACGACGAAGAGACGCTCAAACTGCAATTGGCTGCGATCGAGGCAAAGTTGAAATTGAAGAGACTGCAACAAGCAAAAGCAAAGCCAGAATCTACGCAACATGCCTCGAGCAGTCGGCGGACAGAGACAGTACAGATTGGTCTATCGCCTACGAAGAGGGCGCCGATCAGCTTAGAGCCTCGCTCACCCAGCAGACTGCTGCTCGGTATTGACAAGGGAAAGACTGGCGCTGATATGTCTTTGAAGCGGGCCAAATCGCTCTCAGATCGACCGGGCACGTCTACTGCGCTCGTGAGGCCAGAGCGGTCACTCTCCAGGGCATCGCAATTATCATCACGATTGCAAAGCGCTGCCTCGCGACCGTCGTCACAGACAAGCAGTGCTACTCCGGCTCCGAAGTCGTTCAGTGAGCGCATGGCAGACGTGCGGGACAAGGACAAGGGAAGAGAAATCAGAAGGAGTGCTGCCTTGGAGAATCGTACGTCGAATTTCAATTTGGACAAGGATGAGATGGAAGAGTATCGTGCTTTGGCCGAAGAGAATCAAAAGGCAATGTCACCTCCTGTGAGGAACGCTATGACTCAATCGTACACCAGAGAGGAGATCCTACAAGCTCAAAGTGCGGCTGGCGGCTCGAAGTTGCGCAGAAGCAAGACCGATCCGGACCTGAAGAGCAGGCGACCTGTATCCCGAAGCTCCGATTCTCACGAACCAGACTCGTCTCTCCATGAAGGTTTCTCTGGCATCAGCCTGTCCTCTCGCATTCTCCCCCACACTTTTCTTAAGCGAACACTTCCCGAGGACGACTTTACCGTCTACACTGTTGCTGAGCTGCTCCGAAACATCAAATCTCCCGAGTATGAACTCCCTGATGGCGTCGGCGACTACGTAGTCTTCGCCATCATTGCGTCCAAGTCCTCTCCTCTCGATCAGAAGATCAAAGCTGAAGAGACGTCAAGCGGTACAAAGGACTGGGAGCGCAAATGGGATGACGGCAAGCAGAACGCCAAGAAGTTCATTGCCATGACTCTCACTGACCTCAAGTGGACTGTCGATCTGTACCTGTTCGGTACGGCCGTCCCGCGGTATCACCGTCTCACGCCAGGTACGGTAATAGCGATCCTGAACCCCGGGATTATGCCGCCGAAGAAAGGCCGCGAAGAGTCTGGTGCTTTCAGCCTGAACCTCAGCAACGGTGAAGACACAATTCTCGAAATCGGCACCGCTGCTCACCTTGGCCACTGCACGTCCAAGAAGAAGGACGGCAAGCTATGTGGGCAATGGATCGACACGTCCAAGACCGAAATCTGCGAATGGCATCTCAACATGCAGCTGCACCGCACCGAGCAAGGGCGCATGGGTCTGAACGCCGGCAGCCATGGGTACGGCCAGGGCAGTAAGTCTGGCTCGTCTGGCTTCCCAAGATTCAACCAGTCAGATCGTCGCGGTGGACGATCTGGACGGGGCAGAGGTGGAGGTCTCCTGCCCCGCGATGAAGGCCAGAAATTCGACGAGCTAGGTCAATCCTACTTTGTCTCAAGAGGCACTGCACCCATCGCACCACCGACCATGAGCGACATCAACACTCCGTTCACGACCATCAACACCGCCCGTACCATCGACCTTGACGATCCATTCCTCAATGCCGACCATGTCCGCGACCGCAAAACTCTCATGAAGAAACGGGCAGAGCGCCAGCAGCAGGAGAGGGAGATTGCAAAACATCTCGGCAAGACGAGCTATGGGAGTAGTGCAGGCGCGGAGTATATGCGGCATCAGTCTGGGACGGCTACGAAGAAAGAGATGACGGGCAGGGAAGGTGTGGGCGTCAGGCGGGACGCACAGGCGATTCTCGGCAGTATTATGCGGGATGCAGGTGACGGGAAAAGCAAGAGGACGGGCGATGAGGTCCGGTTGAGTCCGGCGAAGAGGGAGAAGAAGAAAGTGACGCGATTCGTCACGGATCGGGGGATCAGGGAGGCAGGAAGAGAGAGCTCGGGTGTTGTTCCGGCTATTAACGAGGACGACGACGATGATGACGATCTGGATATTGTGTAGGACTGGCGAACAACGAGGGTATGAGAACGATTGTGCACTGCTGTCAATGACGACGAAAGACTTCGACCTGGCTTCCGTCTCACACGAGGCATTTGGGATGCACCTGAACCTCACCTTGGACTCGTCAGAAAGCCGAGTTTCCCACTTAGAACTAACCATGAGGCAGGTCAAAAGAGCTGAGACACCATGTATGATGGTGATGGTGAGGTTCTTGGCGCTACTGACGATTCGATCATTGCGTAGGAGCGAACGCATTGATGGCACGACCGTCGTGTTGTATGTGGATTTGACCGACAAAAGCTTTCCACCACTCTCGATTTGGCCGACGAGCTTTGACCAAACCCTCAGATTGGATTCGAGTTCGCGTCAGGACCTTCGCGCTTTCTGTGGCAGTGAATGACTGGCAGTTGCAGTGAAGCACGCGAGGATAACATATATCGACTAATCTCTCCTTGTCGCTTTGCTCATCCTTCCCACCACTCCCAACAAACAACGCCATCACAAGATTTGGCGTCATCTACCATCGTATCCGTTTTCGAGCACTCAATCTTCCTGGCGCATGATGTCGTCGAGTCTCGCCGAAGATGAAGGCCGTGATGGCTCAGATACAGCGGTCGAGAAGCAGGTGAGTGGACGAACTCTTGCTTGTTGCTGACCGCGAGTCACATGCTGACGCTCGTAGGTCGTTCCCAAGCGCGACAGACCTGTCGGCTTCCTCGACCTACCTCTTGAGGTCCGAACGATGGTGTACGAGAAACACCTCGCTGAAGCGTACCCTAGAGCGTCCCTTCAGCTTGATGTTGCACGCGGCCTAGAGATCCAGCAGGGAAGGAGCTTTGTGGCAAGATTCAGCACAAAGTCTGGCACCAGGGAAAGACAGAGGGGTAGGCCGTCCCTTCTGCTGGTCTCCGGGCTCATTCGAAGCGAAGCGCTTCCTATCTACACCAGCAAACTCACCGTCACCGTCTTCGGCGACTTGGGAAGGCAGGATGAGATCCGGGACGCCCTGGCGCAATACCTGCAAAACTCTCGAAGCTTGTTCGTCTACCTGTCCAACGATGATACCAGCCTCGCCAGTCTCAATCTCCCGTCGATGCCGGCTCTGAGAGTGTTGCACTTCTCACACGACATAACGACTTCGTTCATTGACCGAGAGTACCAAGCGGCTTTCGAAAAGAATCGGCAACGTCTCAAGAAGCTCGCAACGGATGCGCTCAAAGCTTCTGCTCTTCCGCCAGGCGTCCGAGTGTACACGGCGGTTTCGGGCAGGGGTGCTTACGTGGGTCGAGTGGGACTCAAGTAGACTTCCAAACAACGACAAGACCTGGCTCGGGAGTTCTTTCACAATAGGACGGCTAGCTTTGGCTGCGCGGTGTGAGTCTTGGCAACGCAGAAGGTACTCGGAAGGTTTAGTCACTCAGGATAGCTGTTCCACCCAGCAGGGCTAAGGTACTTCCGTCAAGGTACTCGGAAGGATGCTGCGAGGTATATATGTCGACTCCCACTCTGCCTACGCCGTCAATTTTTCTCCTCAATGCCACTTACCAACTAGCACCACTTGCACCATCATATTCTGGGTCATCGACCATACTCAAGATGCCGCTATCTTGGCGCTCGGTGTATGCACTCATGTGCAAGCTTTTGAATTATACCAAGGTTTTCGGACGTGACAGCAAAGCCGCGGCTGTTGCCACGAGCAAGAGGCCTCTTGGGTACCTAGACCTTCCCGCAGAGATTCGGATGATGGTGTATGAGCAGATCATTGTTGGGTCACACCACCTGATGATTGATGTCCCAGGACACTGGCAGAGCAGACAATCCCCAACTGGCAGAGGTTTTGGCCCAGTTGAAAGCGGCCGCTGCGAAGGGGCACCACCACTTTTGCAGGTGTCCCGTCTCGTCCGGAATGAAACGCTTCCTATCTACGCCCGAAATTTGACTGTTCACATCTATGGAGATCTGGAAGGGCAGAACGATAGCTGGCACGCTCTGGTGGATCATCTAGAGGTCTGTAAGAGCTTGGTCGTCCACGAATCCCGTGAGGGCAACTGCATCAGTCTCAACCTGCCCTCTATGCCAGCTCTCAAAGTTTTGCACTTTTCGAAAGACTTGGGTCCCGATTCTGTCTCCCGCACCCCGCTAGAGACCTCTAGCCCAGAGTATAGAGAAAGGTTTGAGAGGTACTTTCAACGGTTCAAGAAGCTCGGGATGCCTGCTCTCGAAGCGGCTTCTCTTCCCCAAGGTGTTATTTGTTTTCGCAGACTTGTCGGGGACTGGGCGGTATTTGGGTCGGATCGGACGCAAACAGATGGGACGACAACTACAAAAACGGTTCGATGACTCTGACAATCTTCAAACAGGCTATTTCTCGCCTTGGAACTTACCTTGGACTGCTCACCAATGTGAGCATTGTGGCGGCAGTCACTCACCTTCAGCAAGTCAACTAAAGACGCCAAGACATGTCTATACTTGTTCCCGGGCAACGTAGCCCACAATGTCCTCTGCTACTACTGAATAAAGTCTTCTCAATGTGCTTGACACAGGCACATTAGAGGCTCTACACACACATAGCGATGTTCAAGCTCACTTCTACACAACGCCGCGATTGCAGGATGGCGTTTTTCACATCCAAGTACCGAGCATCTGCAAAGAAGCAACCCACAAAGAAACAACCGCTGATTACAGCGTTCATCCCTGGCAAAAATCACAATCACAGTCACTCACACACAGCGGTCGAGGAGCAGGTAAGCGAATCCATCATGAGCTGTCTAACACGACGACACAGCTGACACTTGCAGACCTTCGAGCGCGAAGGACCCTTCAGGTTGCTCGATCTACCCAGCGAACTCCGGAAGTTGGTCTATGAGCACTGTTTACCGAGAGCGCCTGTCGCGATCGTTCTTCCAAGCGGCTCGGCGACAGCACGTGTGAGCTACTATGGCGGCTCTTTACTGTGAGAACCAGGCCCGAGGTTCACAGTCCCGGCTCTCCTTCTAACCGCTCGATCGATCCAGGAAGAGGCGATCCCGATCTACTCGCGAGGCGGACTCAAGGTCTATTTGTGTCAAGGTTGGGAGACACAGACTTGGAGCGAACCGACAGTGTGGCTGGCACTCTGCAGAGACTTGTGCATTGACGAGTTGAATATCACCAATCCCGTAACGCTCAACCTTCCGAAGATGCTGGCGCTGAAGCTCGTACACTTTCATCATAATCGGGATTACGAGCGTCTTAGCGCCGAACAATTGCAGGAGGACAAGAAGGCAGCTGTGGAGCGCTACAAAAAGTTTGGGCTGCTTGCTCTGGAGAATGTTGAAGCTCGGCAAGCAGTCTCGGTCATCTTGGTGGTTGGGTCTAGACCCGTTTTCCTGGGCCGAGTGGGACGCAAGTCGATATCTTGAAGCAATACCAGGCTCCGGACACAAGTACTGGGCGGCTTTAGCAGGTTTTTGTGGTTCTGAGGTCAGGGAGGACGCTGAGGTTCCGAGGTCGATTCGCCAACAAATCGTTGGATTTGAGATGCGCCTTACTTGAGCGTTGGCTGTCAGGAAAATCTGTTCCGAATTTCCTGGCCAGGGAGGGCGCTGAGAGGATTCGAAAGGAATGCTCAGAGGGAAAACTTGGACATTGTGCCGGAGAGCAACGTTGAGGATGCCGGAGATGGTGGCCAGGGTGCTCCGCGGTACCAGCGAGAGCGACGACACGAAGGTCGTTGCTCGCCAGGCCAATTCACATTCAACCAAGAGATCTGTCCATTCTGCTGCTCCCACATGGGAGATCCAGCCTGCATCTGAGCATGGATCATAGTCCAGAAGTTCCTTTGTGCTGACTTCGTACAGTGACTCCTTCAGCAAGTGATCCCGGAAAACAGCTGTGAGTACTCTGTGAGCACTTGGCAAGTGCAGCAAAGGCCGGCTTCATTGTTCCATTTCCTACGTGTCTCCGTTTCCTTCCTACGTTCAGTACCTGAAACGAATGCCTGGCGCTAGGGAGCTAAGAAGTCATACACTGATTTGTTTGTTATCAAGAAGGAATCCTTTGATGCTACCCATCACTAATGCCACATCACACGTCCTGTTGCAGGCCTTGGACTGTCTGATTGCACCGTCACTGGTCCTGCGCTCGACTTCCTCCTTCGCACACGATGGTCTTGACCCGCGCAGCCGCCCAGCGCGGTGCCAACGCCGACACGATCGTCGATGAGCAGGTAAGATTCTCGCCACCTGCTGTTCAGCTCTACCAGGTATCTGACCTTTCTAGACTTCCGAAAGCGAGAAGCCCTTCCGATTCCTCGACCTCCCCACTGAAATCCGACAGATGGTCTACGAATTGCACTTTGTGGGCGTTCGACACCTCGCCGTCGACGTTCCAGGCCATCTCGTCCAGTCCACAATGCCCAACATTTTCGCCGCAAAGCAACACAAGATCCCTCCGCTCCTCCTGGCCTGTCGCACAATCCGCGCCGAAGCAATGCCAGTCTTCTCCAGCAAGCTCACCGTCCACATCCACCGCGGTCTCGGCAGAAATACTCGACACAGACAGGCCCGAGCATCGACCGCTCTCGCCCACTACCTCTGCTCCTCGACAGCTCTCGTCATTCACGGCTTCGATCGTGTCCCCTACCCGGGCAAGCTCGAGCTCCCAAGCATGCCGGCGCTAAAAGTGTTGCGCTTCTTCGTGTACAACAATGGAATCGGCCAGGCGAGCGTGTTTCGTGACCATGCTGTGCATGTTCAATGGTTTAGGGAGACGGGAATGCTTGCTCTGAGACAGGGTGGGTCTGTTGAGCCGGGTGTGAGGGTTTTCGCGGAGCTGAATGGGAAGTGTGCTTACCTTGGGCGGATCGGAAGCGTGTAGATGAGCTCAGGAGGGCACTGCGGCTTGTGTAGGGTACTTCAAGTCATTGGCGTTGACGACAACATGAGTGTTGAATAGACACATCAATTAAGCTCAGGCAATTCCAATCTCAGAGTCCTAGCTCTCAGTCGGGCGTCCCTGCTAGCTCTACGGAGCATTCGACCGTCGCTTACTTGAGGAGCACGACTAGCTCCAACTCGCCTACGACTGCCGTTGCTTGAGTGTTGCTCAAGCGTCACTGACTAACACCTCATCTAAGGGAATCTGCAGGCCAGGGAGGACTCTGTATCGAAGGGTTCGTTACCTTTACTCAAGCCACGCAAGACATAATAAAAATCCGACGACTACCACCAACTGGATCGAGCTGAGACCGGTTCACAAGCATACCAACAGGCCAGCTGACGGGAAAGCAGCCAGACCGGCTGGCAAAAAGGTTCTCAGACCGGTTGACAAAGGGGCCAACTCGCACCTGCCTCTCTGGACATCTTCCCACAGCAGGCGCAAGGGGCCGGTGGCACCCGTACCTGCCTTCCTCGACGTGTCCCTGGCAGTACTGCAGGAGCTTCCCACTGACAAACCTCGTACCTGCCCGTCCAAACATCTTGCTGCAGCAGGAGGTGATCGACTGACGCCAGTCGCACCTGCCTCTCTGTACCCCTTCTGTGGCAGGAGCGATCAGCTGGGGCCATTCGCACTTGCCTCTGCAGATACATCACATGGGCAAGAGCGTCTCAGCAGCGTTTCGCACCTGCCTCTGCGAAATGCTCTGTGCGGCAGGAGCGTCTCAGCAGCGTTCGCACCTACCTCTCCAAGATGTGGCTCTGCGGCAGGAGCCTCCAGTTGATCGCATTCGCTACCTGCCTCCCTTGAGACTTTCAGCAGCAGCAAGAGCGACTCGCCCGACAACGTTCGCACCTACCCCTGCACGCACGATGTGCGGCAGTCTTGATCCATTGGGACCAGCGTCCTCTAAAGCATAAACACGGCTGTCAGCAAGGGCAAAGTGTCGGGGACGTGACCAGAAAGCGAAGGGTTGGACGAAGGGGAAGATGAGGAGTAGGATAGATAGTATTGTGGAAGGCGGACTATCCCAAGACCGGTTGAGAAGGGGACAGGAAGCCGGATGATGGGCGGCGTTTTACGAGACCGGATGACCAGCGTCTTGGAAAGGACTTCTCTATCGCCGGTCGACGGTTGGTCTGAGCTAAGACTGGTTGACAAAGGAAGGGCCCTGGAAGACATCCTACTCTTGTGATATGCAGGGCGGCATCTACGTCGGGGTTGTGTTAGTCACTGCGGGTCATTGACGTTGACATGGACTTGGATGGCATTCTCCTCACCGACGGACATCTCACACGCCTTGAGATGATGTAGCGAAGACTCCGACGAAGAAATATTGGTCGGTACGTGTCTCGAACATCTCAAAGAAGGTTGCCATGATCATCGTTCGGTAGCAAGCAAATACTGTCAACAAAATCTCGCTCACTTCCGCCAGCTCATCCTCCTCGCCTTCAGCACTACATAAGCCAACCCCCTCAACCCAATCACAATAATAGCCAGAAACCCAACACACTGCCCCACGGAATACCTGTCCAGAGCATACAAAGCCAACACCTGCTCGCCCGTCTCAATCCCACACATCCCATCAGGTAATCTCTGCTCCGCATCACACGTAAATCTTACTCCTCTCAGGCTTTCGCCCGCCATTGCCATAACCACCCATTTCGTCGGATTGACGTGGTTAATCCATTGTAGAAATCCAGTGACATCGACGGCCATGATTCCTGCTAGATTGATACACAAGGACATGGTTACAGTAGCCACATTGATGGCAAGCCCAACATGATTAACCATGCTGAAGAACATAATCCCCAAGCTCTCCCCACAGCTGGCGACGCTGAATGCCACAAACGTCGACAGAAAGTACATCGTCGCTGTGCGATGGATGCCCGTCGGAAAGACAGCTAGGATGGAGAATATGAGTGCACCGATAATCTCCATTGGCGTCTCGATCGCAGTGAATTGCAGGAAGAATGCTTCGAGGGGATACACTGCGTCATCGTCCTCATGGTAAAAGATGTCTCGCTCGGGCGGATAGGTAGCGATGGAGTTGAGCATGCCCATGAAGAAAATACTGGCGTATTGCCCTGCGAAGCCTGCTCTCGTCTGCACCCCCGAGAAGCCGTTGGTCAGTGGGCTGAAGAAGATGGCGAAGACGACGCCGCACGCGATGAACTGGTTGATGCGGCCCCAGAGGATGTTGGGCTGGCGGCGGATATTTTTGAAGTTGCGGGCCATGAGGATCGGGAAGGCGAGGCGGAACGGCGTCCTTTCGCGCAGCATTTGGCCGAGTGTGGCTGGATTTGCGACTTCGCGGTCGGTGGTGGCGAGCTCCTGTTGGACGGTCGTCCATTTGTCAATGAGGTTCTGGAGCTTTTCGTGTGAGACTGAATGGCGTTCGTGCCAGTTGGTCGAGACCAGATCGATGGTGAAGTCGGCCGGGTTGGCGTGCTCTGGGCACTTGTGGCCAAGGTCGTCGAAGTAGGCGACCATGTCGGATGCTGCGCCGGAGTAGACGACGTGGCCTCCCTTTGCGAGAAGGAGCATGGAGCCGAATTGGCGGTAGAGGTCTGATCGGGGCTGGTGGATCGTGAAGATGATTGTGCGGTCTTCGTCCGCAAGACCTTGAAGTACTTCTAGGATCGATGCTGCGGTGAATGAGTCCAGGCCGCTCGTTGGTTCGTCGAGGAGAAGGATAGAGGGTGATGTGAGGATTTGAATGGCAATCGAGACGCGTCTCTTCTCCCCACCAGAAATACCTTTCATGAAGGCGTCGCCAATGAGTGTGTCTGCGCAGTCTTTCAATCCGAGCTTGAGTAGCACGTCTTCGGCGCGTCGCAGCTTCTCCTCGATTGGTATTCTGGCGGGTAGTCTGAGCCGTGCTGCGAAGCGTAGGGTTTCGCGAACAGTCAAGGCTGGAAGGAGACCGACGTCGTCCTGGTGGACGTAGGAGATGACCGATTTCACGACCTGACGGGATGGTACTGCGCCGTTCATCAAGACTTTTCCGCCACGCCGATATTTCGTGGTGGTCGTATTTCGCAATCTATTGGCAATGGCGTTCAAGAGAGAGGACTTGCCGCTACCCGAGGGCCCCATGATAACATTCAGTGTACCTGGCGTGAAGACGGATGTGGTAGGATGGAGGATCGTCTTCGTGGACTTCTTACGGAAGAGCGAGTTCGATTCGACGGACAGCTCGAATGCGTCGACCTGCACTGTGATAGGTCGGATTTCATCTTTGCGATCCTGTACCACATTGCCATCTATCACAGCCGAGTCGGATGTGCTGACACGGACGAGCTGGATGTTGTGAGTCTTGTACTTCAGTATGAGTACATTGACGGTGAGCATTAGCGCGAGAAAGCCCAGTAAGGCCAAAGCTGGAGTGCTGAGCCAGTCGGGAGGTAGGTCGAGCCCTTCCAGAATGTAGGTACCAGTGTACTCGATGCATCTTGGATCATTGGGATTGTTTGAGACCGGACAGGCGTAGAAGTGGCCTGCGAATTCGTTCGCACAGAAGGCCGCAAAACCGTAGTATGAGTAAGTAATCCACTTTATCCAGCGCAGCCAGATGGGGATCGTGCTCGTGTTTATCACGAAGCCTGCACCGTATGATTGTATCAGGAACATCGCGTTGGCAACAATTGAAGCGATCATGAAATGACGCTCGACTGCCACGCAGAAGAGGGCGACTGTAACACTCAAGAGGTGCATGGTCAAAGTAAGGGCGACAAAGATGAAGAACTGGCCGGGATCACTCCGGAAACCTGCCATCCAGTAAAACAATGTGGCGTAGATGATCGAGATGGGCACATCTTCCAACCAAAAGCGTGAGAGGCGGCGGCTCAGAATAAAGGTAGCGGATGATGTAACTCCTTCGGAGAGTTCTCGGTCGAAGATAGGTATGTCGATGCTCATCCTGTACGTCTCGAACATCAGAATCAAGTATGGCTGAAGGACCACGCATGCCATGAAAGACCCCATGCGCGACCTGATGCCACTGAGATCTGAGCTCAGTCCAAAGAAGATCCAGCCAACAGCAATCCCCATCAGTATGCCTTCAAGGATGGCAGCGAAGAGACCGAGGCGGTCCCGGATGGTCGTGACGGCATCGCGCCGCGTGTGGACCAGGATTCGGTATGCCCAAACCCGAATCGCTTGAGCTGTACTTCCCGTGTTGGCATTGAAAGGAACCAACTGACCTGCACCTGGCGGCGGAGGCTGGAGGTGCGACGACGCAATCGACTTCCATGCCGACTGGAGTCGTTCAATACGAGCGATCGAGGCGTGCTCGACATCTGGGGCGCGCAAGTCGATCGAGGCAGAGTCGATGATGAAGTCGAAGGGATTGACTAGAGTTGGCAGCTTATGACCTTGCTCTTCAAAATGCTGGATGCATTGAGATCGCGGGCCACTGTACACAACGCTTCCTCGGGCTAGCAGGATGATATTGTCAACCTGGTTCCAGATCTCAGATCTGGGCTGATGGAGCGTTAAGACGACACAATATCCCCGATCTGCAAGATTCTTGAGACAACGCACTACACCCATCGCTGAGGTAGCATCGAGCCCCGTTGTGGGCTCGTCTGCAGTCAGAACGCTTTGGTTGGCTAGCAGCTGTATGCCTATGCTGGTGCGGCGTTTCTCTCCTCCACTGCAGCCTCGTCTGATACTGTTGCCAATTTTGGTGTCGGCACAATCTTGCAGGCCCAGGTCTGTGATGACTGATTCGACTTTGGCAAGGCGATCGGTCTTGGACATGACTGAAGAGAGCCGGAGATCTGCCGCGTATCTAAGTGTCTCTCTAACGGTTAGGGTTGGCTGCAAGGCGTCCTGTTGCATCACGTACGCCAGTCCAGCATCTGCTCCTGAGCTAAACTCCACGCGAGCAGTATCATTCTTGGAACAGACAATTGTGCCGCTCTGACGCAATGCTTTGCCTTGGACTCTCTTCGCCATAGCGTTCAACAGCGATGTCTTACCAGACCCCGAGGATCCCATTATAACAGTCAGAGATCCGCCGGGAATATCGACCGATACATCGTTAAGTATGATCTTTTCAGACGGCTGAGCCTCGACGTCCTTCTTCAGCTTCCTTTGGAACGGACCTGGTCTGGCGGGTTGCACCTTTATCGTGAGATCTCTGATGCTGATATCGACGACAGCGCGCTGATCACCCGAGTGCTCGACCACCTCATGGTCGCGGGGTGATAGGTGTTTTTCGTCCATGACTTCGACCTGGTTTCAGTGGTCCGGCGCGCCGGTTGTCTCGTAATCAGCCAATATTGATGTTGTGAACACGCGGGGTCCTCCACATCGCGAAGAGGTCCATCATATCAGTACCCTTTGGAATGAACAGTCAAGTTGCACGATCGTGCCCATGATGCCGGGAAGTAAAGTTGAAGGAACAACTTTGGTCGAAGTCAGAATGTCGAAGCGAGAAGTGTGGGATGCTGCGATGCCACATGTTATAAGTCCTGCCTGTACGACGCCCGGTTGATTAACTCGCAAGAGATTTGTTCGCTTCGTTCGGGATGAGCCCACCATTCGACCGATCAGGCATAAATCACGAAACGGCCTCTTGTTCTAGGCGGCTTGACCGAGCGAGCCGACGTCAAAGAAGAAATGAAACCGCCAATCGTTTTCGATGTGCTCGTGGCCATTTCGGCAGAGTTTGTACTTCGCAGTCGGTGCTTATGGATTCTTTCGCCAGAAAATTAGAGCGTCAGCCAGTCTCATATAGGTTGTGGCACGAAGGGTCATTGACAGGCATTCGATTATAGGCTGAGCGGCGGTCCTGCTCTTTGGTATGGTCGTTTTTGCGTCTGAGATCGCAGTCGCAGATTGTCAGAATCTGATAATGATTAGCCTCCACCGCGGTGTACTGCATCGGGTGGTTCCAGTGTGACGTGCCTAGGTACCTAGGATGCAGGCCCGGCACCGCGGTGATGGGGAATCCCAAGTACATGACTCAGTGAAAATGAAGACCCGTGTGAAACGTGTTATTTTCTCCGAGTCAGGAAAGTGACACAACTCGGTCGCTCCTGCATCACGAAGTACCTGCCACGACTTCACATAATTAACATTCACCTAGTACTTGAGCGCGCAAGCACAAAACTCGATCGCGCTTGCCTTTATGAAGGCTCTCTGATTGGCAATTGACAGTGCTTAGAAAACTTGCAGCAGTGACCGAATCAACATGGCGTCAGCCGTTTGCTAATGATTCATGCCCGCCCAGCATCATCAAATCGTCTGACCTCTCCCTGTCTTGGAGCCTTATCGCATGCAGCCATGACGAGGAACTACTCCATCACATACCTGAAGCGGTGGTCGTGCAAGCCCAAGAAAGAGATTCCGGGCGTGCCCCAGATCAAAGCCCTCCACGTCTATGATTTCGATAACACGCTATTCAGCAGTCCTCTCCCAAATCCTCAGATATGGGCCGGTTCAACAATAGGTATGCTTCAGGCGAAAGAGACGCTCACATACGGCGGCTGGTGGCATGACTCCACCATTCTCGCAGCCACAGGTCAAGGTCTCGAGAAAGAGGAAGCAAGAGCATGGGAGGGATCGTGGAACGAGACAGTCGTTGACCTGGTCAGACTGAGCATCGAGACCAAAGACGCGTTGACGATCGTCCTGACCGGCCGTAACGAGAAGAGCTTCGCCGATCTCATCAACCGCATGCTCAATGCCAAAGACCTGGACGTTGATCTCGTGGCACTCAAGCCAGACCTCTCACCCGGCGGTTCAGCCTTCGGATCTACCATGGAATACAAGCAAGCCTTCTTGTCGGATCTGGTCTTCACATACAAGCATGCAGAAGAGATCAAGATCTACGAGGACAGACCCAAACACGTCAAGGCGTTCAAGGACTACTTTGAGAAACTCAACAAGTCTTTCCTATCACACCCCGTCGACCAGCCAGCACCACCTCGGAAGCCAATCACGACCGATGTCGTTCACGTCTGTGAGCTGAAGTCATCTCTGGATCCTCAGTCCGAAGTCGAAGTCATCCAACGTGCCATTGCTCGTCACAACGAATCAGTACTCAACGGTGGATCAAGCAGAAGCCCCTCAAGATCGTTGAGAACCACCTGTATCTCGGCCATCTCATCAACCAAAACGATTCGGCCAGACTCATATCGCTGTGTAACGTCCAGCCTACTCTGATTGATTCAGGTGAGGTGCGGTTCATGGCTTCAAACATCCTCATAGAACCCGGCTACGCTCGTAAAGACGTTGTGCAGAAGGCCGGTGGTCGAGGCAAGAAGGTCATGTGGCAGGTAGACGGTATTGCCAAGTACGAAGATCGAATATGGGCTGCAAGAGTGACTCCCGTTCAGGACACTCAGGTCTTCACCAAGGACTCTACTCCGACTGTGGTTCTGGCCATCAGGAAGGGGTCTAGACCAATCGACGCTAGCAAGATCACCAATTGGCAACCTGTCAGTAAGGACAAGGCATTCATGTTCCAGACTGAAGTCGGTGACAAGCTCATGCTAGAGATCCAGCGAGACAACACGCCTGCAAAGAACAACAACCAAGACCGAGACCGTGGTGGACAGACCTTCAACAAACGCAAGTTCAACGATGAGAATGACTTCAACAATGCCTGGCCAAAGCCGGGTGAGCAGCACAACAAGCGACAAGGCGGTGATCGTCATGGCCAAGCACGTCACTTCCAGTCCAAGGCAAACTTCAACAACGCGTCCAATCCCAATATGCCTGGTAGCACCGGCAAGCAGTTCCAGAACCAGAGCAACACGGCCAAGCCCGCAACACAGCAGCAGGGCCGCAATAATGCCAACATGGGCGCCAATAGAGGTGGTGCAAACAACAATAACAACCAGCGGAATAATCGCAACGGCAATCGTGGCCCAGCCTACAAGAGCTTGGACGACTACGGCCCCAATAACTTTGACGGTCAGGCCGATCCAAAGCTGCAGCAGACCGCTATGGTGATGGACTACTAGGGACAGTCTATGCAAGAATCGCAGAAGCCGCAGAAGACGGCACGAGCTGTGAGGAGAGAGCGGTATCTACGCCGCCAGCTCACCCATCGCGAGGGCAATTCGAAGCAGCAACAGACTGCTATGGTGATGGACTACTAGGGACAGTATCTGGAAGCATCGCACGGCATGCGAAAACCGCCACGAGCTGTGCGAAAAGCACGGTACCTATGCGACCAGCTCCTCGAATCAATCTCAGGTGGAGAACTACCGGCATGAGTTGGGGCTGTATCAATACCGCAAGGACATCTTTTCAGTCCGAGGCATGGAGTATGCTATCATTTCAAGCGGCGTAAAAGCATGGCGGTAGTCATCTATCATCACTAATAATACGCGTCGGACACTACCATGCCACAATGGCGTTACTACTACTGTATCATATGGAAGCACCTTCAAATAGGCAGCATTATGCTGAGACCATACACGTAGCAATGATCTATTTGCATGGTACCTTGTATCGACCTTACCCTGCACAGTACCTGATGTCGTTTGCCTGACGTTCACGACGTTCATGCTGTACGAGTTGTGAAGAGTGCCTCGCACCAAGGTACCGAATCTTTCATATGCCAACGCCTGTTGTTGCCCGACGTATAAGATCTCCATTCTTGGAAAAGCCAGGGAGTAAGGCAAACAGCCCGATGATCGTTGGAGCTCGAGCACAGGGGTCCTTGTTCCTGATTGGGCACTCCACTTTCCCAGAACAGCTTCTACAGTATCGGTCTCAGGCTGTCTACCGCTTTCAAGTCAACAGATCTCCATGTCGGCGAGTAAAAGGAGGGCGGAAGGTAAGTCTGGCGAAAGTCACAACACGGACTCTATCGACTACATGCCCAGCTATCTCGACGTCAGGTGTGTCGACGCCCTATGCTTGCTTTGGATCTGCTCATGATTTGGAATCGTTGTTGATCGGGATGAGTCATCCATACATACACCTGGATCGAGCAGTTGCTCCACGTTTGACCCTCACATGCACCTGCAGCACCACGAGCAGCATTGAAGCATGAGGTTGGCAGAAGAACAATAATCATATGATTGCAATAATGTGTGCTGCTGCGCTCCACAGACTCATATGGCTCGCTAGATCAGATTATTCGTCCACTAACAATAGTCCAACATTGTGACACGCCCGGATGCCAGAGGCCGAGGCTTAGAACGTAGCCTGATAGCCAAATCCCATCTGCGTCTGCGTCACGGGAGGACCTTGACTCGTGCTGCCCCACGACGGCGGCAGGGACGGATCGTGCTGACTTTGTTGCCCATTGCTCGCGAACCCATCCCAGCCCTGATCCGTTTGCAGGTCGAAGTAGGGCGGCAGCCAGTTATGGCTGAATACGCCCCAGTCCGGATGGATCTGCTCTAGCGGTAATTCCTGCAGATTATTCAAACTCGCGTCCGCCCCGATTTGTATCTGCGGGATTTCTGCCGCTGAGGGTGAGAGAATTCCTGTTGGATTGTTGGTGGTTGAGTCCCGACCATCGACTGAGGCTGAAGCCTCAGGCGTGTAAGCCGGCGCCTCCGGCACAGGCTTCTCCCAACTCGTCTCTCTTCGATCAATCGCCGCCGCATGCCTCGCTGCCGCCCGCACAATCTCCAACTCCCCATGCGTAGCAACTACATTCCCCAATCGCTCCGCACTCTCCGTCCCCTGGATCTTCGCTAACGTATCTATAACGCGCGCGACGCGAGCGGGCTCGTCGTCGGGCCGTTGCGTGTGGGAGACGAAGAGGTCGTGGGCGCGCCGGATGTGGTTGCGGGCGATGTCGCGGTCGGACTCGACGAAGCCGGAGTCGCGGGAGAGGGAGAAGCGGAGGAGGAAGAGGGTTGCTTTTGCGAAGGTGAAGTGGTAGTACTTTGGGTAGGACAAATAGGTGGGCTTGATGGGCGCAGAAGTGCTGGGGTCCTGTGGTGTGCTCGAGGCAGAGGTCGAGACGGTGCCCTCCATGAGCTTCTCGTAGAGGGCGATGAGTTTGACGGAGGCTTGGAAGCCTTTGAAGAGGGAGGTGCCGACTAGGGAGTTGGGGGAGGGTGTGCTGTTGGAGTGGGATGAGCGGGACATTTCTTTTGAGGCGGACATGATTACGCTGGAGTAGAGGTCGAGGCGGGCGACGAGGAGGGCGAAGTCGTTTGAGAGGGTCCAGTCGTCGCCGAAGCGGGAGAAGATGCTGTTGAGTTCTTTCTCGAACATTTGGATTGCGGAGGGGGAGTTGAAGAGGCCTTGGTCGGAGGTCAGGACGGAGGTGTAATTTGCAACTTGACGTTGCAGCTCGATGTGTGCGGCGAACTCTTTGGTGATGCAGCCTGTCGAGAGGGCTTTGGAGATGTTGTGTAGATCTTCGACATTGCGGAGGGGTGGGCGGACGGCGAGGTTCGAGCCGAGCCAGGAGGAGACTTGGAAGCAGGCCAGCCAAGTGCGGCAGCGCGCTTGTTCGTTGTCATCGAGATCGTTCTTTTTAGTGCTGCTGCGAAAGGAAGTCGTGATTTCGAGGTTGGAGGTGGCTCCCAGAGCTATGTTGCAGAGGTTCCAGCTTGGGTCCTCTCGCTGATGTCGGACGGGGAAGGGCCAGAGGCAGACCAGGAGAAGACCCTGGATCGTGCTGAGAGAAAGAGGCGACTGTATCATCACCTGGCCTAGGTAGGTATTGAATTGCTTCTGAATGCTGTCGAGTAGTTCTAGCGTCCCAGTCGAGCCACGGATCGACACCGCGACCATGGACCAGAATAGAAATGGCGTCTGTTCGTATATCTCGTCATAGCTTCGTCTCGTATCAACTATAGGCAGGTGTCTGTGCTGGAACCTGGCGAACTGCAGCAGAATGTTGCGCACCTGCTGCATAGACAGATGGAATGACCCCAATCGGTACATTTGACTCGGACTGCCAGGCTTGTCCAGGCCAAAGTACGTTTCGGGCTCATCGTTCGCATTTGCATAGCGATCCGATTCTGGTGATCCGTAATCTGATTGACTGTCTACGCTCGATGGCACACCAAAGATCTGTGGGACTGGGAGCAAACCAGGGATCTCCTGTGGGTTCGAGATGCCCAGCGCGCCACGCAGCTCGGCGAGTTGCTTGGTGACCTTTTCGAGCTGGCCTTTGGTGGGAGTCCTCTTGAAGGACGGGTCGAAAGCGCAGACGAGCCGACGTGATTTACAGCGACTGCAAGGATCTGGAAAGTTGTGTTTGGAATCACACCTTAGCTTGACCTGTCGACATTGGGTGCATGCCTTGGAAGAGCGCGAAGACGGCGCCATTTTGCGAATTGTGGCGGCAGACGATGCGATGTGCGGAGCGAGCTCTGCTTAATATCAAGAGAGAGAAGGGATCCACCTGGACAGACTGTGTTATGTATGTCGCTCACTGGGCAGATGTCAATTTAATGATGTGGCCGACACAGTCAGGCGGAACAAGTTGGCTGTCTGTCTGCCGCTGCAACATAGTCGTAGAGGCCTGCCAAGCAGTAGCCCTGCAGATCTGCAGATCCGTCATGAAAAGTGGCGTAGCATAAGTCGTCGTAGTCGCCTGAAAGGTGACTGCTCAGTTAGATAATAAGGAGAAGTGTTGTGGAACGGTGAGGCTCAAAGCTGACTACCGAGGGGACCGCAAGAAGGAACTTGATTGGGCAGCAGACTGTTCTGGCCCTATAGAGTGTCTGTTACAGCATCCGCTAGTTCGTTGAGTAGCTGACTCTGCTTTTCGAAGAAGCATGGAAGAAGATACATGGAAGCCTAGTGCGGGCTAGGATCTGTCGCTGCTCGAGCCTCGGTGTTAAGCGGGAGAATTGCCAAGATTCCCGCAGTGGTGTCAACTTGAATCTCTGGAGGCCGCCTGAATCTTCCGTCGTCACATCACGCCTGTTTGATTCCCAAACATAGCCGCATCTGCAGCTCATCTGCATGGTTCGTGCCTTTGATCTGGAAACTCGTCAGTCTGACGCAGGCAAGGTATGGTCCTCCTGACTAATTTGGTCTCTAGTGCTGCCACCAGCTTTCGCTTTGCTGACTGTTCCAAACAACCAGACAGGATAACACGATCATCTCGACTCGACCAGCTAATCTCGAGTCAACCAGCTGGCTGGGTCCGCCATGGCACTTCCCAACCTTCGGAGACTTTTTGTGGAAGCTCGCACTGAGGCAGAGGAGAACGAATACTCCAGGAATGCGGTACAGCCTGATTCTTGGCTTCTTGACTCGCATCTTATACTGACATTCGCTAATTAGTTCTACAATCTGGTGCTATTCATCTCATCAGTTGCCGTGTTTGGCCTGGTAGCACAGCGCATGAGCAACACCAAGGCATTGAAATGATCTCAAACGAAGTCTCCACTGGTGACATGCTTGCTCAGGCCCGCCACAAATTCGACGGTATACGTCGGGCAGGCCAATTTTCGATTGGACCACATCAGCTTGTTTCCTCACCATCGCTACTAAGAAAATCATAATGTGCTCTACCGCGCTGCAAGCGGCCCTTGGACTTGGGTTTCTCATCAGCGGTATCTTCCGCCGAGGATGCCTTTCCAGCAGTTCCCCATCGCTGGTCGCCCTCTTGGACGGCTGACAGATCTTCAGCAAGCTCTCTGGCCTCCTTGATGGACGCCGCTTTCTCGACGGAATAGCGGCCAGTCATGCCTACGTCCGCAAGCAATTCCTTGAGATGCTTGATCTTGGCCTTTGGTGTTTCATAAGGCTTGAGGTATGCGCCCCATACCTTGCGGACCCCACATTTGACCAACCAGCCTTGAAGCCGTTTGATCTCTGCTTGATCAGGATCGTCTTCTGTCGTCGATTTGCTCTTGGCGGGTTTCCAGGCAGGCTTCGAGGACTTGCCTTTCGGAGCGGTACTTTTGGTCTTGGGCTTCCTCTTGGGTTTAGGATCTTCGTCGAGCACTACCGACATCTCGCTGTCTGACTCGGCGTTTTCGGATTCGTCGTTGCTTGGTGCCGTCTCTCTGGGATCGTCGCTGTCATCGTCGTCTGATACAGTGGCGGCCTTGCTATTCTTTTTGGCAGACGCCGCTGGCTTCGCCTTGGTAACCTTGGCTGCTTTGGGCTTATTCGGCTTGGCTTTGGCTTTCTGTCGAGACACGCCTTCGGAGTCTGCATCACTCAGGGCCGATGACTCCCGATCTGAGTCGTCGGACTCTGCCGGCTCTGTCTTGCGTTTCTTCGGCGCTGGACTAGGTGGATCGGTGGACTTGCGTTTTCGTGGTGGAGGGGCGGCCTTCGCGTTCGCCTTGGACTTCGACTTGAGCTCTGGTGAGCTAGGAACTTCTTTCTCGTTCTCCTGCCATATAGGTCAGTACACGCGTGCTGCAGTAACCAGTATACCTACGGCCTGATCATGGACAATTTCCTTGCTCTTCTGGTTCCACGTCGTATGTCCTTTGTAGAAGCCCTCTGGCAGACGGAGCTTCTTTTCCGAGGCTGCACGAATGGTGCGTAGTGTAGGATCCTCATTTCTTTCGTGCGCGCGGTTGAACTCGCGCCGAAGACTGTTCTCGAGTTCAAAGTCCGGTGGGACCTCGAAACTCGGCGCGTCTGAGAGGTCCGAGTCGGACATCTCTGGGCGATACAGGTGGTTCAGCGCGACCTTAGGAAGCACTAGCACGCGTCTGAACAGAGCAGCAGCGCTTTGTCTGTGAGTGTTGAGGAAATGGCGTCCTGATCTGAGTGACAGACCGAGTAGGTGGTCGACGCGGGGGAGAAACGAACGCGCTTCGCTTTCTCCAACTTTTTATTTGTCACTCAGCACCTCGCTGTCGCCGCTTCCCGCTCTAGTTTCCACGTCCTTCCCGCCACTGTCCCTCCGCCCTCACCAAAGTCCCGCCCGCCTCCATTTCATCCCCGCCTCGATGCCCTCCTCCCTCGACCGCCTCTTCGCCTCCGCCAGCCAGCCCTCCTCGAAACCTCCACCCTCCTCCTCAACCACCGGACCAAACACGGACGACGACCCCGTCGTCAAAGAACTCGCCAATGGCTACAAGAAACTCGCCTCCGGCATCGTCCTCGACCCCTCCGGCAAGCCCTGCCGACAATGCTCCTCGGTCTCCTCGTGGATGGCGATGACGAAGAAGCGCTCTACGCCCGCCAGCAGCAGCAGCAGCAGCAGCAGCAGCACTACAACGACAGGGCCAGCGGCGAAAGCCGACCCAGCTACGACCACCGAGCCACCCGTGAACGGTCCTGCTTCCGGCGCATCAGCGGCTACAATCGTCGCGAGCGCGGTAGATGACAGCAGCACAGAGCAACAGTGTCCGCCCGATGTCGACCAACTCGGCCGTGCGACCTGGACGCTGTTGCACACACTCACCGCGACCTACCCCTCCTCTCCTTCTCCAAGCATGCAAGCCACCACGAAGTCCTTCATCCAGACCTTCGCCCAACTCTACCCTTGCGGCTACTGCGCCGAGGATTTCCGCGACTGGATGAGAGAGCAAGGCAATGAAGTCAATGTGAAGAGTCAGGACGAATTCGGGGAGTGGGCGTGCAGAGCGCATAACGCGGTGAACGTGAAACTGGGGAAGAGGGAATTTGATTGTGGGTTGTGGAAGGAGCGGTGGCGGGACGGGTGGGGGGATGGACGGTGTGGTTGAGGGGCGTGCTGGATGGGGACGTTGTATGATAGCGGCATTTACTGGAGCGCAGTGTGGACTGTATTTAGCAGGGCGTGCATTGGATGGCATGGACGCACAGCAAGCAAAGGTGGCGCTGTCGGAGGCCGCTTCTGTGGCTGCCGGCACTGTACAAAAGATATACATGACCGTACCTGGGAACTGGTCGGTCTGGGAGATCTCGGCTCATCTCGAACCCAACGCGTATGGCACTGATGTAAAAATAATGATCAGGAGGTATACAATATTGTATTTAGTAGCAGTCGCCTTGTTTCTTGCCTACTCTGCCAGTATCACTATCAAAACAGACTCAACAAGTCCTCATTCGTCTTCTTTCCCCCAGCCTGCAACTGCTGCTGGGGAGGCGGAGGAGCCGTCGCTCCACCACCGCCCATACTCAACCCCCCGAACCCACCGTTCAGGATATCGTCGTCGCTCATCCCCCCACCGAACCCACCTCCGCCATTGCTTGATGCGGCATTACCATTGCTATTGCTGCTCCCAAACACGCCCAGCAAA
The DNA here is from genome assembly GCF_001299255.1 of Cyphellophora attinorum. Taxonomy (NCBI): domain Eukaryota; kingdom Fungi; phylum Ascomycota; class Eurotiomycetes; order Chaetothyriales; family Cyphellophoraceae; genus Cyphellophora; species Cyphellophora attinorum. The sequence continues at coordinate 531,236 of NW_017253240.1, read as the reverse complement.
TCATCCATACCTCCCCCAGTCTGGCCCGTAGCACTCAACGGACTCATCGCTTGTAATCCTCCCCCACCCGAAACGGGACTCTGCACCCGTGCTGGAGTGCCGCTACCCACTGGTGTTCCGCCCATCCCTTCCAGCCCAGTCATCCCATTCGACGCCGGAGCGGTGCTGGCAGGTGCAGAACCGTCGAAGTCGATATCCAGTAGATTCTCTGCATTGTTCTGGCCCGCTGCCGCGCCGGCGGGCGTCTTCCCTGATACAGCAGCAGCCGCGGCCGCGGCTGCGAGGGGATTCTCGCGTGCATTTTGCTGCGCTTCTTCAGTGGCGGCTTGTTGTATTGCGTCGGCGCCCGTCCGGCCTTGTCCGACGAACTGCTCGGGTGGTTTGTGGTAGACTGACGCTAGCGTGGAGAGTTCTGTAAGGAGCTTTTCTAGGAGAGGCGCGGGGAGGGACTGGATTGTGGTTGTGATTGGTGGCTTTTCGGAAAGGACGATATTTTTGGGCGCGTTCTGATCAGTGGTATTGGAGAGTAGTCGCCAGTAGACGAATGCGCGATCGCGGATATCCGGGTTGTCGCATTCGGAGGTGGCTGTTGTAAGGACCTTCTGGACGAGGCCTTGGGCTGCTTGCGGCCGTTTCAGGAAGAGTTTGACGACAGCGGTGAGGATTTGGAGTTGGGTCTGGGAGAATTCTTCACCAAATCCGTCGACGAAGCCGGCAAGGATGTCGCCTGCGTTGGAGATCTTCTCGGCGTATTCGCCAACGATCCAGATGAGGGAAGCTCGCGCGTTGGGTTCGTCGAGCTCGTCGATGCATTTGCAGAGTGTGGGGATGATGTTCTCGTAGCCGGGGTATTTGCGGAAGATGTCTTTGATGACGATGATGACTTCTTGGACGACGTAGTTGACGCGGGTGTTGATGAGGTCGAGGAGGGCGTTGACGCAGCGCTCGGCGGCGGATTCGATTTTGATGGCGACTTGGCCGATGGCTTTGACGGAGCGGCGGACAAAGTCCATGTCCATTTCTATTGCGTATTCTTTCAGTTCCATGAGGAGTTGATCGACGTTGGATTCGTGTGCTATTCGGACCATGATCTCGAGCTTCTGGAATTTGACGTAGGGTGGGTCGTTGTATTTGCAGAAGAAGACACGTAGCTCTTTGTTGAGAATGTCGGGCTGTTTCTGGAGGATGAGGTCGATGTTGCGTAGAGCGACGTACTGAACCTCTGGTGCGGATGAGATGAGGGTGACGAGAGGAGGGGCCATCTTCTTAAGATATGTTCGTGCTTGTTCGGGACTGACGTAGCGCATGTGTAGAAGGACGGCCTTGACCGCGGCAAGGACGACGGAGGAGTTGACGTGTTGGAACTGTGGCGCTACTCTCTCACAGATATGTTCTGATTCCTTGACGTCGTGAGCTTTGTAGCTGGCGAGATTGGACAAGATAGTGACTCTGCCCCATTCCGTGCATTCATTGAGCGCCATGAGCAGCTTTTTGAGTGTGGTTGGTGTGATTTGTAGCGCGTTTGTCTCTGGTGCTGCCTCCCCAATCTCCGCCAGGGCTGTGACTGCATTGGCAACCACCATCGGGTTCGGGTCGCCTATCAACTCTTGCAGAGTCTCGAGAAAGCCATTCTCCAGGCACATCGCGGGTGCCAGATCGAATAGCTTTGCGACACATATCGCGGCGGTCTTGCGCACGTAGGGCGACTCGTCTCGTAATGTTTTCCGCAATGGCTCCTCCATATAATCAATCATCTTGTCCACGCGGATGCAGCCCATCGTTCGGATTGCGAGTGCCCGTATAAGTGGATTTGGGTCTTCGGAATCTTGTACAAAGGTGTTGACGGCTAAAATGCACAGGTCGGGATGTGATTTGGCATAATTCCTGAGGCATGGTCAGTCATCCAGCCGCGGGAAGAGAGTATGGTGACGTACATTAGATACAAATAGACCAGCTTCTTCTGGTCCAGGTCGCCAGTCGCTATATTCTTGAGGACATCCGGAAACAGAGCGGACACATCCTTGCCCAGGGTCATGGCCATGATGGTCTTCTGTATCGACTCTTTCCGTTCCCAAGCATACTGTGACACCAGCCCAGCCCGCAACTCGAACGTCTCGCCCTTCTTAGGTGGCGCGAACGCGTTCTTCATCCTGTTCATTGCCATGCTGGGCAGTGTGTGGATGTGGCTGCGGGTAAGCAATGGCGGGGGAATTGAGAGGAGAACAACTATCGTGTCATGGTCGCCGTAAGTATGGCCAGAGACCGGTTGCCAGCGAGCAGAGAGGCAGTGGTAGATTAGTGCACGGTGGTCTTGCCCAAGTCTGTTGCAGAATGTCGTCAAAGGTGGCACTTGACCAGCAGTCCTCACCAACGTCTCGACGCAAGTGGAATTCATGTCGGCCTGTCCGCACCGGGTCTAGCCGTAAAGCTTGGCTTCGGATCAGATCTCCGCGACTTCCCCTTTCCTTGTCAGCCTTAGTTCCTTCTCGCATCAACGTCGCCGCATGGACATCATGGCTGCCATGTCATACACCTCAGATGATTCAAGGTAAGTATGCACACAGTGGTCATCGATCATACTATGCGTCATAGCTGGTCTTGAGTCACTCCTCATGCTTTGAGTGTAAACTATCGAAGGCTTCGACACCAGGCGCGGACACAAGGTACCTAGCTAGCCAAGTGACCGGCTTCCGCGATGCCGCCACGCTGTCTACGCGTTTCATGGTCTGTTCGCGAGGTTGTGTTTGCGCTGCTATGCCATGGGACAGCTCCGAAGGCCGTCTTGCGCGTTACAGATCGAGGCTCGATCCGGACGGACCATTCCTACATGTGCTCTACCATCGACACAAGCCATCCCCGATGCAGAACTTCCCAAAGCAGGCCATGACTTCGAGGTATGTCGAGTTCCAAGGACCGACCGATGCGAGATACGAGCCACTGGACTGTCCGATATTCGGAAGGAAGTGTGCCCAATGATCCCCGCTCGAACTCCAGAGTGTGACCCTTGGAAGTCGCCGTCGCTCAATTAGGCTGCGCCATTACTCACACGTAGTCGAAATGCCTACCCTCGCTGCCTTGTTGCCTTCTCGGACGTTGCGAATGAGTACCATGGATGACCGAGACCGAGACAAACCTTCCCCGGCCGCGGTTCGCGAGCTAAGCGAAAATCGCTTACCCCAAATTTCACCGCAAGCAGGGTATACTTACATCCGACATGGTCTGAATTGCAATTTGCTCAACCATCTATAAGATTCAGCCGCACCGCCCTGCATCAATGAACATGTGCTAATACTAATTCAAGAACTGTACTGCCTAAACACAGCCTCACCAACACGAATAATGCCCGAGCTCACGGACAATGCCGCTCATACTAACAAAACAGACCCGTTAGTGCCCCTGTGCCACATCGTCACTCCCGTGGGATGCCTTGGTTTCGGCATCGACAAGGACATCATAGATGCTGAGTTGGAGCGCCTTACGAAGACCGGCATTCCTACTGCGATCATCCTTGACTCAGGATCAACCGACTCAGGGCCGTCAAAGCTTGCGACCGGAAGCACCTCTGCACCTCTTTTCGCATACAAACGAGATCTGGGGCACCTGATACCCCTGGTCCACAAGTATCACGTGCCGCTGTTGTTCAGCTCGGCTGGCGGCGATGGCAGCGGCAAACATGTCGACGATATGGTTGATGTGATTGAGGGAATACAGGATGCCTCAGACAGGTACGAGAAGCAGCATCACTGCTCATGCAGTAACACTAACATCTGCAGCAAATACAAAGCAAAGACCTTGGCTGTATACTCAGACGTCTCGAAAGATCTGGTCAGGAGTCGACTGGCAAGCGGCCACATCACAGGGTGAGCCGGGACGGCAGATTCGTCGCCGCATCATCACTGACTCAGAATAGATGTGGACCGCCAGTCCCAACCTTGACCGAAGATGATATTGCCGGCGCTCCAACCATCGTCGGCCAGATGGGTGCCGAACCCTTCCTAGACGCTATGTTCGCCCACCCAGACTACGACGCCGTCGTCGGCGGCCGTGCCTACGATCCAGCACCATTCGTAGCATTCATGGCATACGCTTCATGAACGGCAATCAACAACCCCTCTCATCCCTTCCCCCCAGCGTCCTAGGCGGTTTCTTCCACATCGGCAAGATCCTCGAATGCGGCGGCCAATGCGCGACCCCCAAATCCCGCCCCGCCCGCGCCACAATCTACACAAACGGCACCTTCGACGTAGTCGGCCTCGAGCCCGGCGCCCGCTGCACCGCCCTCTCCGTCGCCACACACACCTTCTACGAAAAATCCCGGCCTGACTTCCTCCACGGGCCCGGCGGCATCCTCGACCTAACCAACAGCACGTACACCGAACTCGCTGACGGGAAGTCCTGCCGCTCATCCGGCGCCATCTTCCGCCACTCCCTCGCCCAAGGCAACCCCTACACCCTCAAACTCGAAGGCGCTCGCACCAACGGCTTCCGCTCAATGTTCGTCGGCGTCTTCCGCGAGCCAGCCCTCACCTCCCAACTCCCCAAGTACTTCCCCCGCCTCCACGCGTATGTCTCGCAACAGCACGCACACCTCCCCCGTGGCGACTGGGATCTGCTACTCCACCCCTTCGGCGCGCTCGGCCAGAACAGCACACCTTTCGGAGAAGTCTGCATCGTAGGCGAGACTTTCGGACGCACCCAAGAGATCGCGAACAGCGTCAGCAACGCGGCGCGAGTGGCGTGTATCCACGGGCCATATGAGGGACAGAAGGCTACGAGCGGGAATATGGCGTTTGGGATTGCGGGGAAGACGGAGATTGAGTGTGGGCCGTTTCCGCAATTTTGTGTTTATCATTTGATGGAGCTTGAGGGTGGCGAGGAGGGGGCGGTGGAGGTTGGGGAGAGTCCGATTCGGGAAGGGAGGTTTGATGCGCCGCCGAAGCCGCTGAGCGGTGATAGGCAGGGTAAGGGGCTGTTTAGCTGGCGGACGGTCAGTATTGGTGTGAATGAGAATCCGCTGCCTGAATATCCGAGGACACCGGCTGCTATGAGCAGTGATCGGCCGAGCATCGATGTTCAACCCCCAGCGATCTCCTCGGCAGTCACAGCCGCCCTCCCCACCTTGCCGGAAGATGGCAGCGACCCAACCCTCCTCGACCTCGCATCGATAATCCGCTCCAAAAACGCCGGACCCTATGAAATCACCTTCGACCTCTTATTCACCAACCCACAACTCTTCCACGCCTTGGCCAGCGCCAGCCCTCCCGTACTGTCCAAATCCATCATCGCGAAGCTGTATGGACTGGAGAGCGAGGAGCAGGTGGTATATTGTGGATGGTTCCCACAGGCGTTGGGGTTTAAGGCGACGATTCCGCGGGTTGGGTATAAGGACGGGAAGACGGTGAGGGAGGTTAGTGGTGGGTGGGGGGATGTGGATGTGCATGGGAGTCAGATGTATGGGCGGTTGGCCGGGGTTAGGGTGCCGCGGGAGCTGGTCGAGGGCATCTTCGGCAATGGTGTAGCTGTGGACGGGAAGGCGGACGTAGAAGTGAATGGTGCGGTGGTGAATGGTGCGATCAACGGCTCTGGCACGGAGGAGAAGAAGGCTGAAGTGAATGGCGCGGTGGTGAAAGGTACGATCAACGGCACTGGGACGGAGGAGAAGAAGGCTGAAGTGGATGGCACGGCGAACAGCACTGGGACGGTGGAGCAGAAGTATGAGGTAGATGCGCAGGTTGTGGAGGTCAAGGTCAACGAGGGTATCGAGGCGCACGCTTGAGAGAGGGCAGAATGGAAGCTTACCGGCGATACGGACGGGGCGGGCCCTAGTGGCTAGAGGCGAACGACCGAGTAGGGAAACGTCATGGTTGTTTGGGCATATGTTGGGTGTCTACTACATGGATACTAGGTAAATGCTTCATGTCTGTCTCAGAGCTTGTGATCTGTGCTAGTCTTGTTGAACATCTGGTGTCAGCGCAGCTGCGCTGTTCTGCTCCGACCGGAGAGACTTGGGTGCAGAGCTGTCAAGGCCCCATCGTATTCTCAATGAGTCGTGGTACTCCCGTGCTGTGTAAACCTGCACTCACCACTTCGCTTGTCTGGCTGTGCCTTCGCCCCAGACCTGCTACGATTGTGCTGGCAGCTTGTCGTGTTGGCGGCCGCGACTCATTCAGATCCCATAAACCTAAGTACCTTCTGCCACCAGCTTGCCTGAACAGGTGTTTCTGGGTGGGTCTCGGCTGTCCATGCTGTGATCTCGGTTGCTGATGCTGTGCAGTTTGGTGTGTATTCGTGAACATGCCACTTGCATCCTGCTTGAGTGGCCATTGAGGGGCTTCACTGGGGAATTGCATCATCGTGTCGACCAGGAACTCCAATCGGTCGAGGCCTGTCGTGTAGAATTGGTACTCTTTGAATAGCAATGCGTATCTCCTCCAACTCAGCCAGCTCTTGTCGAATAATAGCGCTTCTTCGGCCAGTAGATGCTTGAGAAAAGATCTGACCGGTGCATCATCTGTCTCATCTGAGTCCAGAACAAGTTGGATCAACTTTTGGAGCAGCTCATGACGCCAATAATGTCGCGAATCGAGAATGTTGTCTATGATCGTGTTGGCGAGCTCTTCTGCGGATAATCGTGATGCAAGCAGGTAGAGTGACATGCGTCTCAGAACCGCAGAATCATATTCCTCAAGTCGTGTCTGCCAGGCGCCGTAGTCAGCCTGAAAGTATGCCTTCTTGAGCACTTCCAAGTCATCGGTGAAGTTCGCGTGATATGCCCAGTTTCGGAGCCCTTTCCAGGCCTCGACATCATCCGTCCGTCGCTCGATTACACAAGGTGTGTTCCGCCATGCGATCCACGTCTTGGGGCAAGTCGGAGTGAAATTTACTCGTTTCCAAGCCCAAGAATGAGCCGAAACTTTCGATCTGCTGGGGCCAACCACCACAGTGACCATTTCTTCGAAGGGGTCAGGACATGCAGTACCTGAACACGGAGACTGCATCGAACATGGTGTGATGTCCGGAGCCGTCTGAGTTGACAAGATTGTGGTGGCAAGAGTGTTGTTGATGGTCGATATTGATATGTCCTGAGAGAGTGCGACAGGTGCTGGGTTCGCAGACGAAGCAGTGGAGAGCGAGCGCAGAGCGAGAGCGCAGACCAGAGCCTTCAGAAAGGTGCGCAGCATTGCGATATGTGTTATAGTAGCTTGTAGTTGTGATCTTGTGGGTATCGATGTGAGGCTTTGAGAGCTGGATGGGGTCGATGGTACAGGTGAAGTGGATAGCAAGGAGAAAGCAAACACAACTCGCGGCAGAAGGAGCAATATATGCCGTCTCAAGAGGCAGCGACAGAGAGTCAGCGGAAACAGCACAAAGCAGCCGCTTGATATGTTACGGATTCAGGCAGAGCAATCTCAAGGCGCGCGACTTACCGAGACAACGACTGACATCTTTGTTCTTGACGGCATAAGAATACAGCTGCCGCTTTGAGAGACGATCCCTAACGTTCAACTCGCGCTGCATTCGGTATGCTGGCGTTCTATTGTGGCACTTGTGGGCTCTCCAGGCAAGCTCGTGGTTAGATCGAACGTACTTCGGTAAACAAGCCCGACGCAGGCTCAACTTCAAGTTGAACAGACGAATGCTTGGCAGAGTCACGTGCTCTGCCTACTGGCAGGAAGTCCCGCTGGCAGTCAAGAAGGAGCAAACCAGCTAGCTGTCCGGAAAGCGGTTTTGCTAAGCATGGTATAAGTTGCAGATCAGTGAGGCATGTATATCACTCGAACAACGAGAAGAATTGATTACTGGTCAGCCACGGGGCGCATACGAAGAATAGCTTGAGAAGTCATGCTCATTTTCATGAATTTTATCTTTGCTTGTGTGTCTGCAAAGCTCTGAGCACTATGTTCTTCATCTACCTAAGCATTCCAATCTCGGAGTCTTCGGAGCGACGACCTGTCGTGCCATGAGGATTCCATATCGTCGGCCAGCACCTTACCAACGCTTCAGGTAGGAAAGTGGATTGCGCCGATCATTCACTACCGCCAGACCGCTTTCTATCTTGGCTCCGGGATCGACTTCTGGATGGCATGCTGGCGTGGAACCATGAGTATGCCATCTGCATCTCGACTCCCAGGTCCAGCCCGGGTATGTCCCATTTGGATATTCCATCATTGCCTGATTCAAGAAGTTCGACCGATTGACATTTTGCTCGTAGAAGGCGTATTGACCTGGTTGATGCTTCCTCCAAGTTCCCCAGTCAGAGGACCCATCGAGTACTTCGAATGCCAGCGCATGCTTGAGCAAAGATCTCATTGGATCCTCTTGCGGAATCTCTGCCTCCAAGACAAGCTCGAGAAGCTCAGGGAAATAGTAGACCCAGCCATCGAGAAAGGAGTCCATTACTCTGTTGCGAACATCTTCGCCATGAAATCTTGTTGCAAGTAGGTATAGTCGCATCCTCCTGAGGGCAGATATCTGGTATTGCTTCCTATGATGAGCCGCGGCTGCCGATTCCAGATTGGATTTGAGCTTGGCCAAGTTGCATGTGAAATTTCCGTAGTATGCCAATTCCCAAAGGTCTGTCCATGCGTGAGGATCTTCATCTGGTATTTGATATGTGCCATTCACCGCCGAACCGCCGCTCACAGCCATGAGCCAATTTTCGGTCAAATTGATCTTCTTCAAGATGAATTCGTGGAATATGAAGGGCTTCTGCTCCGGAGCAACGTTGAGAGTGATGACGCGGCCCATTTCGTGAGAATCGTGATTGCATTGACGAGAGGCCTCCGGAAACGGCTCCAACTGTGTCTGAACATGAAGTATCGGCGTCGTCTGCGACATAGCTGTTGGAAACGAAGTGGAAATGTTGTGTGGACCTAGTACCGTCTGCGCGATGCACGCCGTGACAAGATTAGGAGTGTGCTGTATGGCGGGCACCACATCGATGCTGCCAGCGAGAGCGAAGCACAGAGCGAGAGCACTCGTCAGTAGTTTGGTAAGAGTAACCATGGTGCCGCTGACGGTGTTCGATCTAGCTTGCTTTCGTGTGCTTCGGTGTAGGATATCGAGGGATGTTGTGGGAGGATGAGCGGATGTGATGGTGGAAAGAACAGCAAGACATGCTCAATCCATATGAGAATTTGACCTTCATGAGCTCAGGCAACACGACAGTCCATCACACGTACAAAGAACAAGGCTGTCCGACTGCCTGGTTACAGCGCAAGGCAAGGCAGTCTTGCACCGTACAAGGCCTTTGACCGAGGCGAGGCAATTTTGCGTCTCCTCAAGGCGCCTCATTGAATTCAGCCTTCGGCAAAGATCCTGGTGATATGAAAATGTCGAGTTAGTCTCGGCGGCGCAGAGCGGGCCTCGTGTCGGCGCTGTGCGGTAAGACCGTGATAGTGGACATATCCGCGCTCAAAGAAACCGTCATCGTCAACATCATCCCAGTTGCGACACTGAGCCTGGATCGACGCTCGACGCTCAACACTCTTCGATGCATGAGCACCTACCTGCCAGTAACGCAGACGCCAATCAAGACGCGTTAGGAAGGTTAGCTCGGCGCGACATAATGGCATTCGCGACGTGACTTGTCCCGCAGGCTACGCATATCGATGGAACAGAGGTGCTGAAGACACTCCTGGCATCATCGACGATGCAGCGTGACCCGAATGCATGAAAGATGGTGGCTTCTGACAGTCTTCAATGTAATAGCAATCTTTGTTGTTCTGAATCAACATTGATGACGTCGTTTGCCAAGGGGCACCCAAATTGGGGGGCTTGGCATCCTGTATTTACTTGTCATCCGACGACTTTGAAAGCCAGACAGAACAGCAAGGTCACTCGCGGCAATTGCTCCTGTGCCGGGTCGGTCCGCCAAATGCTCAGCTTCTCGCGGTTCGTCTCAGACATATCCGTTGCAGGCCAACGGTGAACGTCATCAGCCGCATCTATGGCCTGCGAGTCCCAGCCGGGTCAGTCGTTGACTGACGATGCAATGTTTACCATCATTCCGAAGTATCACCCGAACGATGTTCGTTGTGGTGTACCTGAATTGACGATGATGGAAATAGCTTACGGCGTAAGTTTCCGAAGTGGATCGATCCGTGGTAATTCTGCCACTTGAGGAAGAATCTAAAGTACGAATCCTGTCCTCATTACGACAAGAAATGTTTGCTTGGGCTGTCGGACGCAAGAACAAGATCGCGACCAGCAGACGAAGTAAGCCCTGGCTCTGTTGACCTCTGACAGGTATTCAGCAGTCCTACGGAACTCGAGACCTGTCGAGACATATCTCAACTGTGACAGCAGTGGAAGCCAGGTGCTTGATGGGTCAAGCAGTGCCGACTTGTGTTTGTCCGTAGGTTGACGTAAGTCAAGCTAACACACCCCAAACCATGCCGTTCGTTTCTATATCAGAGCTGCTGTTGAGCGCGTTTTTCCCGCCATCAGACACACTCGCGCGACGCCGTTCAATAGGTGTACTATACATATATGTTTCGATGCACTGGACCGAGACTCAGTGCAACTACGGCCACGAAGAAGATGAGTCCAAGCAGCTGTTTGGCACGTCGATTTGTCGATTGCACTTCACCTCGTCGGATGAGCATGGTCTCTGGTGACGATGCCATGTCTTGCCTTGTCACCACCAATCGAGAAAATTTGATGGCTTTATTCGCTTTTGTCGCCTGGGTCGAAGATTCGTCCTGCCTTGTAACGACCTGACGAAGCAACGGCCTTATGCGCCTGCGTCGCCCAGGCACGAGGGCAGCATAGGCTGGCTTGCGTTGCCTGAGTGCATGGCTACATACACAACTTTTTCATCAAGGATCTGTTTCTATCATTCACACCTGCAGTAACGAGATACACCTCCCACCGAACACTCGATCGAGACCAGATCCTATTCGCCAGCTGAAAGTCTTCGAAACCAGCCACAACAAGCCACAGCCACCGGCGTGACAGATACAACCATGTCACCACGCACCACAAACGAAAGCGTACCAATGGACTGGAACGACATCGTCACGGTCGTTGTTGGTGAAGGCCCTGATGAGCGTAAGTTTACAGCTCATGCATCAGCGCTCAAGCGGATCGACTTCTTCAAGGCTTGTCTCAACGCAAACATAAGGGAAGCGAACGACCTCGTCATTCGCCTTCCTGAAGATGACGGCGACGTTTTCAGTGAGCTACTCTCCTGGGCATACTGTGTCATTACGACAGCCGTTTGGTCACCTTTGGAGATGCCTGCAAGGCATTCTGGCCAGTCGGAACCACCGTATCTACCAAAACTGGTGATCCAGTGCTAGTTGCACAATTCAGAGACGAAATCATCAAGCGCACGGCAGTCTATGCTCTAGCTCGCAAGCTATGTGCCGAGAAAGCCAGTAATGATGCGTTCGACATCCTTCACGAGCATTTCCTCAGCTGGTTCTACAACGCAGACCAGTTGTGCATGGTCTTCGAAACTTTAGACAGCTCTGACCCTTTGTGGCAATTCTTCACACGCATGACAGCAATGCACGTCAAAGAAGAAGGTCTCAACAAATTCGTGACGTCTGACGAGACTTACCTTCTGCTCAGCGATCGTGCTGACTACCTCAAATTCCTCGTTGAAGCGATGGCCGAAGATCTCAAGCCGAAGACCCGGGTTCTCAGAGATGTTTGTGCGTGGCATACTCACATCACCACAACTGTATGCAAGAGCACGTCCGCAAATTGAGGAGCATCTCAGAACCTTAGCAGACCATTACAGCAGGCTAGGTATGTCCAGTCCATCCGATTGAGATTCTTTGTTGAACGCAGACTAATCGATACAGCCACTACGATGCGAAACGATAGAGAGCGCACTGCCAGAGACGACCCGGTGACAGCGTGTTCCTGCGTCTCATACATTGGCATCATCTAGTCGGCGCGAGGGCACGGGCTAGAGGCATCACAGCTTACCCGTTTCAACGAGTTTCCAAACGATGCTAGGAAGATAGACGATATGAATATGAGCACAAGGCATCTTAGATCGTCCATAGATATTCCAGGGCAAACCCCGAGAGAGTATGAATACAGATACAGCTCATCTCAGCATTTGAACCACCTCCGTGGGAGGACTGATTCCATTACTTCGCTGCGCCGGCACCTATGTATCTCACGAGCGCGTCGCACCTAGGAAACATGACTTGCTGTCGTTCGGTTCGAGGCGACGGCACGCCGTTGCCCAGTGCTTTCAACCCATAACGACTTCACGGACATCGTCACGCACCGCTGAAGGCATTACGATATTTCACTTCGTTCAGGGGCAACTCGGGCGAGGTGAAGAACTTTGAAAGGCTTCCAGTGCTCTGTCACGCGTGGCCTGCATAAAGCGACTTGCAAATTTTGGGCATGGCATGGCACATACGTCTTCACCTACCAGTCCGTTTGCCATCACCGGCCTCGCCGAAAGACTCGCTACCATGTTGCACCGACTACTTAAGCTCGCGACCACACAAGCAGTTGATACCTCAGCGCCTATGGTCTGCGTGACCACAAGTCCCTGCGGAGTTTCGCCGGTACAAGAAGTATCACGATCAAATCAGTCATCGAGTCCCGAGCTCACTGGATCTGCCGAGATCATGACCGGGATAGATATGTCAACGATGCGGCCTGACACGTTCAGCGACTCAGATGATTGGAACGACCTCGTCCTCATACTTGTGGGCAAGGGCCCTGATCAGCGCAAGTTCACTGCACACGCCTCTGTGCTGAAACACATCGACTTCTTCAAGGGTTGCCTCAATGCGAATATGAAGGAAGCTGAACAGCGCGTGGTTCACTTGCCTGAGGACGATGGTGGCGCATTCAACGACCTCTTGTACTGGACCTATCACGGCAAATTCCAGGTTGAAATCCGTGCTCTGTTCGACGCAGACGACAGCGACGACATCGAACTGCAAAGAAACGAGATGCTCAACAAACGCATTCAAGTCTACCTCCTCGCGCAAAAGCTATGCACAGAGCCGGCCATGAACGCTGCCATGGACTCCCTGCGCAACTCCGAGATGCATGGTCTTCCGCTGCTCAACGGCATCGAACTCGCATTGACCGTGATCGAGCCTGCAGATCCACTCCGACGACTCTTGAAAGCTTTCCTCTTTTATGAGATCACAGGCCAACGTAACAGACCGTCTGGAGAGTTCGATGTCTTTGCCGAGATTGAGGTCTGGAAAAAGGAGCGCTTCGAACAATACGAGCATTTCAAGAAGAGCGTTAGTCTGATGGCGTTTCTTGTCGATACACTGATAGACGCTGAGGCAAAGATCGATATCTACGATCAAGGCGTGTGTACTTGGCACACTCATGTTGTCACGCCTAAGTGTAAGTGTACATGCGGCTGTAGATGAGTGGGTGCATGCGATCCCGATAGGAGGGCATGGACGACGGATACGGACAAGAACGACCACGAAGGAGGCAGTCTACTTGGTTGACGAGTTCCACGGTACATCGGGTCCCCCTGAGACGGTGTGCAGGGCCATCAGCTGTGGCTATCTTCTGTAGCTGGGATGACTACGGCATCTTTCGAGCCTCGCTCAACGAGCCCAGCATAAATCTAGAGCATTGGCGTCATTGCTTGCGGAGATCGGTCCGGTGTGGATGCCAGTATTGAAATGGGAGATGTATAGCGCAGTCGACACACGGCAAGACAGCCCAGGTTGTGCTAGACAGTGTGGTCTCGGACGTAGGCTTCGAAGGACTCCAGCATTGCACTTTGAGGATTTTCACGGAAGAGGACTTGGAGGGCGAGGCCTGTGCGTGTGCAGGCTGATTGAGCTGGTGTGCTCGCGTCAATGCCACCGATGTTTCAATCAGGTATAAGCGGTGGCTTCAGCCCTTGCCATACTGCCATCTCGCCGTCCATTAAGATTGTCTGGACGTCAGGACAGAAGTCGGTACTATGTGGGATGACTTTCACCGTCCGTTGATTCTTGCGGCACATACCGCGCTCTCCGTTGATGCCGGTCTGTTGACGACCTGTGGAATTACGAGCAGTAGGCACAGCGTCTTGTCACAGAATGAGAGAAGCTGCAGGTACGGTCCGGCACAGTGATGAGAGAACGTCATAGACTCGCACAAACGTTTCGAGACTGGAGGTGAGTTTTCTTCGTATTCAAGCCGTACGTGGGTATCTGAAAGTCTCGTGAATAGACATCTGGAGCGCCGACGGACATTCATCCGTCGCAATTCATGCTGCTGAGCCTAAGTCGTCCTCCTGCGTGACACTATCCGTAAAGGTCAGGTAAAGTAGTCAATGATGCTTCTTGGTGATCACGCTAGAGGATGATTTCCCTGTCTTGGCCTGCGCATACTCCTCCACCATTAGAGCAGACTGAGATCTGATTACCCCTGCGTGGTGAATGTAGATCCGGTTCGGGTCGTTGGAGAGGTGTGCTCAGCCGACTGAAGCAGCTTCTGGACCAGCGTCCTTGTCGGAGATACTTGCGCACTTCGGTGTATTGACATGGGTATGCCACTCACAGGGGTTGGAAAAGCTCCAGCATTCATTGTCGGAATCAGGGTACTCGGCCATCGCTTCGAGAATGAATTTCATGAAGTCGTATCTGTCGTTGAGGTCGCTATTCCAGCCTTTATCATGTCCCATCCATTCTTTCAGACCACCTGATGTTCCGTAGATTTGGGCAGAGGTTTTCTTCTTGAATAGTCGTAATAGAGCATCACCGCCGTCGAGCTCATCTAACGCAATTCCCAGCTGTGCAGCACCGGGAGTCCAGTGGTCATAGTGCTTCCACAAGGTATCTATCGCGGCATTGGAAGCCATCTCTGCGCACATCTTGCGGGCGAATGCGTAGACGCGTACACGCTTTTTGACTTCCTCCCAGTAGACCTCCTTGGCGGTATCTTCTTTTGACCGTCCTGATGAAAGAGCTCTACATTCGACAGCAAAAGCTTCGAGATCGCATTGGTAGCCGTCGAAGTAGGCCCAATGCAACAGGTCCTCGAACATATCTGGATTGTCCTCCGGAAGACGCACAAGTCGCTCTTTAGCCTCCTTCATATCCGCGCTAAGACAACCCTTGAAGAAGTCGATGCGCTTCAACACCGATGCATGAGCTGTGAACTTGCGCTCGGTGCTTCCCGTGCCGACGATGACAGTAATGAGGTCGTTCCAGTCGACTGGTATGCTGGGTATGGGTTGGCTTGACATGGTTGCGTGCCTTGAGAGTATGGTCGACTTGCGATCTAAACACCGACGGTGAGCCGTTACCCGGATGGTGTTGCACTGGCGTTTGTGGTGACTCACTAGGATTTGTGGCTACTGGTAGGTTGGCGTTGATCCGATCGGACGTGAAGACAGGCGGCAGCGTTCTCGTGGCGCAAAGCCGAGTCGTTCTGCAGAAAACGGAGGATGTTTTGACGAGGTTGCTGAGGGCGATTGAAAATCTGGTGCGGACGAATCTTGGGAATGCGTTTGTTATTGCCCGGACAGTCACTTGACGAAGTGAAGTGGATTTCATGGTGGAGCGTGGTGCCGGACTTCTCAACTACTGGCCTTGTGATAGAGAGGGATGCAGTCAAGCTGGCAACATGTCCGTGTTAGTCGAGAAGCTATTTGCTGTCAACAGTCCTAGATAGTAGTCGCAACAGCCAGCCAGAAGTCGCGTCCATGGGACCGGTCAGCGCCGCTACCATCGGAAGCTCCTTCCCAGAGCGTGTGAATAGCCATTAGATGGAAGTCGCGCCCCCGTTATCTCAATTGAGTCTCCAGGAAGTCAGAGCCCGCCTCGGATGACATCCCAGCGCCATGCTGCTGTCCCATTCCAAAGTACCGCTCTACTTCCCGTTGCTCGGATACTTCACTAGTGCCTCAATCACAAAGCCCGCCACGTCTCGGTACCTCGCCTCCCTGTACTTGATCTGCCCGTTCTCATCGAACTTCTTCCAACCCTTGAAATGGTGAATGTACTCAGCCACACTCTTGAGCACGTACTCTCGCAGTTGGTCGCCATCCTGACCACCGAGCTTCTCCTCGATCATCTTGATTTCGTAGGTCGCGAAGCATTTGCCTTTCATGAAGGACTCGATGTCAGCGAAGACGGCGTCTTGAAGCGGTTGATACATGAGCTTGTTGGCAAGGAAGTAGAGCTGAAGGGCGACCTTGCTCGGCTTGGCGCGGGCGTCGCGGTCTATGGATCGCGGCTGATTCTGTCCTGCCGTAGAGATCAGAACTCACTCCGGGCGGACTTTGTGGGAACGAATTGCTCATGGTGGGAACACATACCTGAACTATCATGTACATCGACAGGGACATCTTGCTTGCAACTTTCCGCGAGTAGCTTTTCCAGCTTGTGGTATCTAATGAAGTAGGCAGCAGCTTCAAAGACAGCCGCGTCATCCTCAGGCATCCTCACGATCTTTTCGTCGGCTTCGATCATGGTCGCGTCCAGACAGCCTCTGAAGAAAGGCACAACACGAATATCATTCTCGAAGAGCCGGAAGCTGCTCTCTTCGGGACCCACGAGGACTTGGACCATTTTGTTGTGTCGAGATGTGAGAGGGTCCTCTTCGTCACGCTTGCGCTTTTGAGCAGTGGTGAGAACAGGGCGTGTGATTTGATTGATGACGGGATACTTCTCGGTCTGTATGTCCATCACGATGTCGGGATCGTCGTCATTGATGATGATTGATGAACATGGTTTCTTGGGCACTTCGACAACAACGTTGCGGTGCGTGCCAGGCGCCTCACTCATCACTGTGATCTTGCCATGCCTACCAGTCGCTAGGTCATCGTCAGTCAGGTGCCCCAAGTCTGGCCGCCTTCGCCGTATGAGACGGATGTCGGCACGACGAAGCAGTTCTCCAGCGAGGTAGGAAAACGATGACATGGTGGGCGAATCGGGCAAGGTGGTAAAGAACGAAAGAACGTCGGCGACAAGGTGAGTTATTTGTAGACCGTAAGTCTGCGTGACAGCAAGTGAAGTTCGGAAGCCTCCGGTGAAGTTGAGCGAGACGTGACTTCGAGCTGAGTGATCTTCAAAGTGATGTGACTTGTCTGGCTTGGCAGAAATATTGACGCGGACTAGATTGGAAGGAGCCATCACACTCTGCCTCGGATGCTCGCCTGGAGGTACGTACCGGCAGTGAGTGACTTGACGGGACAGAATTAAGTGTCGGATTACCGCAGACGAGATCGCAAAGGGGCTGTCGAGCGAGAGCCTCCCTCGACTTGTTCCAGCCAGTCATCAATCCGTGAGCAGTTCATGACTCCGGCTCCAAGGCTCAGAACTACTCAGAGATCATCGCTGCAGATGCTCCTTCGGCGAACAGGAATCGTATCTTCATTAGCTTCATCCTCTCGATCAAAAGTCCATCCCATCCGCACCAGTAACGCCGTCCTCATCTCTCTCCCTCTTCACCCTCACGCCCTCACTCTTGATCAGACCCTTTACAAACCCATCAAACGCCTCAACATACGGCCTCAGCCTCGTTTTCTCCCAATCTTTCAACTGTGCGCCCTCAACACCTTGCGTATCAGTCGGCGTCATCGTCAACTGCGAATCGTCATGCCCATTCGCTCCAGCCTTGTACTCATCTATTTCCCTCAGCAACTCGGTAACCTTCGGCACACTGAGCGGATCAAACTTCTCCGCCTCTTTCATGTCACCTGTCGCAGTAATCGGCACGCAAACCCGACCAGTACCAGGATGCACCACAAACGGCGATTTGAGCAAATGGTTCTTCTTCTTGCCAACTTCCACATCAAGGCGCGGATACGTGTACTCGAGGAGGATATCTTGCTTGGCTTGCACCAGTGCTTTCGTATCGAGCGTTTTGCTGACGCCTTGTGACGCAAGTGCGTCGATATCAGCCCACTTCCGTGTGCTGGATCGTCCTGGCGTGCTGTCCCACTTCTTTCGCAGCGCATCATTCAGATTCTTGTCCGGAAGCAGCTTGAGCAGGCGAGCTTCGCCGTCGCTGGACTCAAAGGGTTCTTGGTCCTCAAGCACTCGTGCGAAGTAGGGCTTGAGGATGTCGAGACTCCTGACGAGATGCGGATGCAAAGGCCGCCGCACATTGATCCGCTTGCCTCCTTGCACACCAGTCTTGAACAGGTCGAAGTACCCTGTGATGGCTTTCCGCTTGTCGTCATCAAGTTCTCTGGCATTCTTGTCGCTGATCCACGCGTGCACACCTCTTCGACCGGAATACACCCACATGATGTGATCGAAGCCGAAGTCTTCTCTCAGAGCAACATCAACGACTTTGATGGCCATGGTAGCAAACGCCCAGCATTTCTCACAAATGTTGGCTTTCACGCAGCATGTCCGAATATCGTCGTAGTCTGTCAGATCGATATCAAAGACAATTTCTTTGCTCAAAGGTTTGAACATGGAGCTCTTCCTTAGTGTCTTCCTGTCTCGCGGGTTGGTGGTGTAGACGGGCCCGATTTCGAAGCGGGAGGGGATGAGGCGTAGGATGTCTTTTCGTAAGAGATCGTGAGTTGGGTATGACTGGTAGCGTAGGTAGCGTCGTTCGAGAGCGTGAATGCGAATTCTCGGTTTCCGAAATCGGGGCCAGGTTTGGGCGAGTGGTTGAGCCACTGGAATAGTGTTCGAAAGGGGAAGAGGCGGGCATAGAACTGGGTCATTATGGTTGGGTCTGAGTAGCTTTCGGTCTGTACAGCTGGGGCTGTAGTGCCATTGCCTTGTGCAGGAGGCGACGATGGCATCGCACTGGACGTAGGGAAGTCATCATCCGAGTCTTGGTCGAACAGGTCTTGTAGAGCAACTTTGTTGGCGTCACCTTCGGCAGAGGTTGATGTGCCGTTGGTCGCAGGAGGGGCATCAGGTAGCTCGACATCCTCTTTTGCCGGCGAGCTGCTCGGCGACGATGTGTCTGCCATTGGAAGACCCATCAGTGACGTGTCGACTTGAGGACTTGTTGTTACAGTTGCTGTGCGGGCTATGAAGTTGAATGCGAAGGTGGACTAAATTGATTCTCCCAAGACGCGGTTGACGCGACCGAGGTCAGACGCGTGAGCTTGGCATTTTCCTCCCTATAACATGAGCCTTGTCGACCGGCTTACTGTACACCACGATCAGGCGAATAAATTGGTTGCCACGGGGAATGAGTTCACAAATGTTCTGTTTTCATAAATGATAGTATCTACATACAAGTTGTCGACTTCGTTTCCAACAATGGTCTAAATTCGAAAGAATGTCCCTTGAATTCTCCCTTAAATGATTCCATTTTCATTCATGATTGCGGAGTGTTCTCCTTCGAGTCAATTTCATGCGCATCAGAAAACGGACTCGATTCCTGGCTCTTGAGCTGGGGCCGCTTGATTGCCGACCCAGCTGCATCCTTCAAGGCTTGTTCGATCATGGCGTTCAAGCCCTCGCTCTTGCTATGGCGGTGTGTGTTGTTGCTGCTGCTGCTGAGAGGACCGTCTGTGGGCATGATACGGGAGATGCCGCTGACAGACGATGATCGATGATTGCTGGTTGCAAACGACGGTTTTGGTGACACGAAGTGAGAGTCTTCGGGTGAGACCACTTCTTTCTCGCTCTCAATCGGTGATGCCAGCTCCTTCTCGTCAAAGTACAAAGGTACACTCTTCTCTGATACTGAGATCGACGTGGCTTTCGACGATTGCTGCTTGGCAAGGTTGGCCAGAGTCGGTACGCGAGGTGCAGAGCCCTGCTTCTTGATTTCAATAGGGCGCGCGACCGCCGTCTTGGCAACTATAGAGCTGCCTGCCATGCTAGGCTTTTGTTGGACTATGCGAGGAGTGCCTTGTGATAGTGCTGGAGTGTTGTTGCCGGACTTCACACTGACCATGTTCGCTTGAGCGCGGAACGCTTGCTGAGCCGGGACGGGCGGGACCTCCTCAGTCTCGCCACCATAGAAAGTAGTTCGAGCTAAGCTGGGTGACAGACTGATACGCTTGTCGACAGTAGTGGCATCGGAGTATGTAGAGCCTCGCAGATCGCTAGGCATGAAAAAATGTTGTTCGGGTCCAATGACAGTCCCGTTGGGGCCAGGAGCACTGCCCGGTAATAGTGGCACGGGTGGAGGAAAGCCAGGAGATTCGGGCGGCGACCGGACAGTCACGCCCGGGATGTATGCGATCTGGATGACGTTGGAAGCCCTCGTCATCACTGTCGAAGCGACAGACCGACGGGAGGCCGCAGTGGACTGATTGTCGCGGAGCGTAGCACGCTTTTCATCTGCCCAGACGATACCTGCTTTCTTCTTGGGCCGAAGCCAGAACCACCATATAACAAAAACGATCACTGCGAGACCTGCGATACCACCCACCACACCGCCCGCAATCGGCGCCACTGGCGTGCTTGAGCTGGGCTCAGGTATTTGACCAGGTAGTGCACCAACCTTGATGCATGTTGTGTACGCACAGTTGTCGCAGGTTTTCGATATCAATTGACACGTTTCGCCGTTCGGGCAGGTGGGACAACTCGGTCCTTCCGAAGGGCACTGGACGCATCTTCGGAAGATGTTGAAGTCACGACTCACTTCACAACATTAGCATAAGTCTGCGAAAGTATCGGGACAAAACACACGTGAAGTCTCCGGCGCCATGCTGGCGAGCACTTGTTGTATATACCCAACTCGAACTCCCGTTTCCGACGAAGACCCTGCCCCGGTGTATGTTGTTCCACTTCGCGGTGCTGAATGTGATGTTGATGCTCGCAGAGCACTTCAAGGGATGTCGAACGAGTGACGTTGAAAGAACTGAAGTCGAGTAACGAGCGTGGCTGAAAACAGAACAAAGAATGTGGTACAAGGCCCGAGGCCTTCTCTCCACGGGTGTGTGCAGAAATGAAGGCGGTCGACGAATGCAATGTCGTCGAAGACAGACAAAGCTGTAGAGCGAGTGTTGTAGGATGCACTGAGTAATGAGCGACGATGATCAACCACGAGAACGAGCGATGGAGCAGACTCCGCCGTCTTGGTCGCGGTGTGAGGTCGTGGAGAGGAGGAAGAGGAGGCACACGATAGCACGATTTGGCAAGGGCTGCGGACGGGAAATTGCAGTGGACAGCCAGCTCCAATGAAAACGTCAGGGTACCTGACCCAGCAGTTGGTGAGACCGCCCGAAAGGGAGCGGTCGTGGGGTCCGCCACGAAGCTTGGAGCGAATGATCTCCCGGCATGATCGCCTCATGATATATATTGCTCACCTATTGCCCATCAGCGACGAATTATTGTGCGAAGGTCCATCCATCGCGTCCAAAGGCGATCAAAGTGTGTCCGCTAACAACACCTGCAAAGATCAAATCACAGCGCAGAGGAACTTGTATGCTTGTGTGGTCAGCATTGTTCGGAGCAGGCCCAGCAACACTAGCTGCTCGTGCGCTGCAAGGGGCTTATTGTGAACTCGTCATCAAAGCACATGCGAAAAATCCAGATGACGGTCTGCCAGACTGTCGATGCAGTAACGCGATCGTTATGCTGGTCAGAGTCTGGTCAGAGAAGCAAAATGATTGTGCCATCCGAAGGGCTGAAGGAAGCATCTCATCAACCGCATCTCGTGGTTTCGCAAGATAGGGGAAAAGTATCAGCACACGAACCACGTGAGATTCTTGCATGGCATTGGTACGGATCTGCAGAATCGCGCCTGCCGTGGTTCGTTCGTACTCGTACTTGCCCGTGAGTGTTGACAAATTCGTCTGCAAAGTATCGCCTTTGCAATGCGGCGCTGCAAACAGAAATCGTGCACGGTCGTTGTCCCATGTTTGCGGCAACAATACTTACACGGCAACGGCGACTGACAAAGCCCGCAATGAATCTGGTGGGCAATATCTTAGGCGGGCAGGCCCGCTCGCAACAGCGACACAACACAGCCTCTCTTCAGCCTGCGCCACCGTAGCCACGCATTGGAAGGCACAACCGAGAGGCCGGGTTCTATTTCGAGCTGACTCGGGGCATGCATAAACCTACCCGTTGCCATGCATATGCATCAAGCCTGGTAGCAGTATGCTGTGGCATCTGAGCTGAGCTGCTTGTGTCGTAGTCGATGATGCCAAGTACACGATGTAGCAGAGTAATCGCTTGATCACGCAGATGCCGATGGCGTCGAACAGTGTTGTAGCGCACCCGGAAGATTTTAAGAGACATGGACAAGGGAAGGGCCGTTGGCCTCTGGCGATGAACTTTGCCTTTCGCGGGGCGAGTTGTTGGGCTTGTCTACCGCACCAAAATACTTGCCGCCCCACAGAATGCCCGATGCTGGCTGCGGTCGGCACGTTCCATGTTCCCGGATGCTATAGTTCTAGCAGTAGAACTCGAACACATGTTGTAGTAGATACTCTGACCGCGTGTACTCAAATGAATCTCGATATTGAATATTTCGTGCTGGTTGGATCGGTGGAATGATGCAATGGCGTAGGACTGAGCGGTAAGCGAGACCATACGACCAAGGAAACGGGCGCTCTCTGGGCGGAAAAGACTTGAATGATCGCCAGGAGGCGAGGCTGAGCATAAAATCATTGGACACGAGGTGAAACCCTGCACCACCCGCAGTCATGCGTAGCAGTGGACTTATGTGAAACTCACCATCAGAGCCCCTCGATGCTTGCCCCTAAGAGCTACTAGTCCAGCATTCAATCGTTTGAAACCGTCGATTTCTCCTCAAGTCTCTTTGTTCCACCATTCATCACCACCATTTCCCTCGTTGCCTGTTTACTCAACCTACGCCCAGGTGGCTCACCTAATACTACACAGCGGTCTCTCACGAACAATTCTTGTAATTCCTCCTCACTGCCACTCGCTCTCACGACACCAATCCTAGGGTTTACGACAATTCAAGTCGAGCGCTTCTGGTCCAGCGCACGGACTTTTCACTCTGTGATCGACAGCGGCCATGTCCAACTACCAGGGCGGTGGCTACGGTGGTCACCAGATGTCCAACGTGAACGTAAGCTGAATTCTGCTGATTCTTGACCTATACTGACTGCCGTAGAACAATTATCCTCCTCGGCGGACTGATGACGAGGCTCAGGCTTCGTTGCTACAACAGAACTCGGCGTACCAGCAGCCACCCTACGACGATCACTACTCTCGACCTCACACCCCTGGGCAAGAATCACAGTATACTCTGAACGAGTCGTATGCTGGTGGAGATCCTCAGAAGCTGCCAACCACTGGTGGCTACGGTTACGATACTGGCTACAACTCGAGTGCTCAAAGTCTGCCAAATCCGAATGCGGCCTATGCTCAGACTCCCAACCCATACGAGCGATCAGATTCGACCGAAGCATGGAGACAAAGACAAAATGGCAACATCAAGCGTTATGCCACTCGCAAAGTCAAGCTCGTTCAGGGCGGCGTCCTCAGCATCGACTACCCCGTCCCGTCTGCTATCCAGAATGCGATCCAGGCGAAGTATCGGAATGATCTGGAAGGTGGTAGCGAAGAGTTTACTCACATGCGATACACGGCAGCGACCTGCGATCCTGACGAGTTCACTCTCAAGAATGGCTACAATCTGCGACCTGCCATGTACAATCGCCATACAGAGCTCCTGATCGCCATCACCTACTACAACGAAGATAAGGTCCTGACTGCCCGCACACTTCACGGTGTCATGCAGAACATCAGAGATATCGTCAACCTCAAGCGCTCCGAGTTTTGGAACAAAGGTGGCCCCGCGTGGCAGAAGATTGTGGTCTGTCTTGTTTTCGACGGTATTGATCCCTGCGACAAGGAGACACTCGATGTCTTGGCGACTGTCGGCATCTACCAGGACGGCGTCATGAAGCGCGATATCGATGGCAAGGAGACAGTTGCACATATCTTCGAGTACACCACCCAGCTCTCCGTTACCGCCAATCAGCAGCTGATCCGACCGAACGATAACGACGCGACATCTCTGCCTCCTGTGCAGATGATGTTCTGTCTCAAGCAGAAGAACAGCAAGAAGATCAATTCGCATAGATGGCTCTTCAATGCTTTTGGCCGAATCTTGAATCCCGAAGTCTGCATTCTGCTCGATGCTGGAACGAAGCCTGGTCCGAAGTCTCTGCTCGCACTGTGGGAAGGTTTCTACAACGACAAGGATCTCGGAGGTGCTTGCGGTGAGATACACGCTATGCTGGGCAACGTAAGATTGATTCTACCATCTACGAGATAAGACTGACTTTCGCAGGGCTGGAAGAAGCTGCTCAACCCACTGGTCGCCGCGCAGAATTTTGAGTACAAGATCTCAAATATTCTCGACAAACCCTTGGAGAGTTCGTTTGGCTACGTCAGCGTGCTCCCGGGTGCCTTCTCAGCATATCGATTCCGAGCCATCATGGGTCGTCCTCTCGAACAGTACTTCCATGGTGATCACACTCTGTCCGCCCGCCTTGGAAAGAAGGGTATCGAGGGTATGAACATCTTCAAGAAGAACATGTTTTTGGCCGAGGATCGTATCCTGTGTTTCGAACTGGTCGCCAAAGCCGGATCCAAGTGGCATCTGACTTACGTCAAGGCCTCGAAAGGTGAGACTGATGTTCCGGAAGGTGCAGCAGAATTCATCGGTCAGCGAAGACGTTGGCTCAACGGTTCGTTCGCTGCCTCGATCTATTCTCTGATGCATTTCTCGCGGATGTACAAGTCCGGCCACAACCTCATCCGCATGTTCTTCTTCCATATCCAGATGCTCTACAACATTGTCTCGGTCCTTCTCTCTTGGTTCTCCCTGGCTGCATTCTGGCTCACGACAAAGGTTATCATGGATCTGGTCGGTCAACCTAGTGCAGCCAACAGCAACACGGCCTTCCCATTTGGCGACGATGCGACTCCGATCGTCAACACGGTTTTACAATACATATATCTGGCTTTCTTACTGTTGCAGTTCATCCTGGCACTTGGCAACCGACCGAAAGGCTCAAAAATTGCATACATCATCTCATTCACGGTCTTCGCCTTGATCCAGTTGTACATCATCGTTCTGTCGATGTACCTGGTGGTCCGCGCCTTCACCTCTAAGAACACGACCGACATTGTGACAGGCGAAGGTGCTCAGAAATTCATCGATTCCTTCTTCTCTTCGAGCGGTCCTGGCATTATCATCATTGCGCTGGCGGCGACCTTCGGTCTCTACTTCGTGGCGTCTTTCATGTATTTGGATCCATGGCACATGTTCACCTCTTTCATCCAGTACCTACTGCTCATGCCATCATTCATCAATATCTTGATGATCTACGCGTTTAGCAATTGGCATGATGTGTCATGGGGTACCAAGGGCTCAGACAAGGCCGATGCCCTGCCATCGGCGCAGACCAAGAAGGACGAGAAGGGAAAGACCACGGTTGAGGAAGTTGACAAGCCGCAAGCCGATATCGACAGTCAATTCGAGGCCACCGTTCGACGTGCTTTGGCGCCATATCATGCTCCTGCGGACAAGGACGAGAAGAGCTTGGAAGACTCGTACAAGAATTTCCGAACGCGACTGGTGGCTACCTGGATCTTCTCGAATGCTGCACTTGCTGTTGCCATCACTAGTGAGAATGTGGACAGCTTTGGCTTTTCTGTAAGTGTTAAACCAGGCGTTGTGCAGATCTCAACTAACATTATCACAGGATGGCGCTACCCTTCGTACTCAGCGCTTCTTCCAGGCCCTGCTTTGGACTACCGCTGCTCTATCGCTGATTCGCTTTACGGGATGCTGTTGGTTCTTGGGCAAGACTGGTCTGCTATGTTGCTTCGCCAGACGATGAGGCTGGATCTCATGTTGCCTGTGTGTGCTTTTGTGGAATTTAGCGGGCAAAAAAGGGTGCAAACATGGACAGATCCTCCCTCTAGGTAGAGGCGTCCTCTCAGGTTGCTTTCGGTGCAGAGTCGTTTGAAGGACTCCTTGGCGATCAGTCGATACATTGGACATGCGCATACTCCGTCTTGATGACTGTAGAAATGAAAATTCTGCATTTCAATGTCTTCATTACTGTCGTGATGGATTTTCATGCGGCTCCTGCTATCATTGAATGGATATGGGCACCTGAGTCATTCGGCCTAGGCCGCGCCTATCGGCGAATCGCGTCAGATCTCGCGGGATGATTTCATCGTGCCTCGTCTCGCCTTCTCTTCTACCATCTTCTGTAACTGCACTATCAGTCCTTCACAGTACATGCATCTGGCGCATTCACTTGATCAGGCACTTTGATCAGGCTGCAGGCTCTCGCTCACAAAGAATTGCTATCTCTATAATCTCACCATAATAATCGATTGTTCAGTCTTCAACCACTTCCCCACCTCGTGACCAAGATACAACCGTACGAGTCCAAGACCCGACTACCCATCCGCATCACGACACGCGAGTACGACACTCCCGCTTGAGGCTATACCCCAAGATCGAGCGGCTTGCCCGCGAGGCAGAACACCGGCAAGATGTTGAAGATATGGTCCATGGTACGGACCCGCTACCACTTAGACCTGCCACCAGCTAACTGACGACTCCGACAGAAACAGCAGCAACAGAAGGATGAGCAGGCAGCAGGCGCGACACAGAAGAAGAAGAAGGTCACAGCGGCTCAGCTGCGGGTACAGAAAGGTATGTCCTGTGCAGGGCAGATCAGCAAGATCAGAGAGACCAGGACACGCAACTAAGGAAGACGATGCAGATCTGAGTGAGCTAGCGCTCGGCGCAACGATGAAGACGACGTTTCCGAATCCCGACGATATCTTGAACTTCACACTCACGATCGAGCCGGACGAGGGCATGTACAAGGGCGGGAGTTTTGTGTTTACGTTCGCTATGAATAACAACTGTGAGTCTCATCGAATGGGAAGTGTTAGGTGCGGTCGAGCTGGAAGGGCCGCTGCAGCGCTCCCTGAACGGGTCTCTGAGGTGTTTCCGCAATCGTGTTGGGCCTCAGAAACGCTACCTCCTGGCCTCGTCCGCTCAACCACGCCTCCCAACCCAAAACCCACCGAAACGACAACTGCTAACTGGCCCACAGACCCCCACGACCCTCCAAAAGTAAAGTGCACACAAAAGATCTACCATCCCAACATCGACCTAGAAGGCAACGTCTGTCTCAACATCCTCAGGGAGGACTGGAAGCCCGTCCTTAATCTCAACGCCGTCATAGTAGGCATGCAGGTATGTATCCCTCCCATTCTCCGTACACCGACCAGTGTTGACAATCTTCTAGTTCCTCTTCCTCGAGCCAAACGCCTCAGATCCGCTCAACAAAGAAGCCGCCGAAGACCTACGCACCAACCGAGAAGGCTTCCGGAGAAATGCGCGGACTGCTATGGGCGGTGGCAGCGTAAAGGGCGTCACGTTTGATCGCGTGCAGAAATAGGAAGGCCCTTTCGAACCCTGTCGACCAGCACCGGACCCGCCCTCGGACAGACGTAAGCGTCCGTGGGAGCTCGAAGCCGATACCGGTCTACGCTCATGGGCAAGAAGGCATTGGGGAGGAGACGATGCGAGCCTTTGAGGGTGCCATGGATGCACATAGTGCGGAACGGTCTCAGTCGACGAATTGTCTATCAACGCATTCACAGAGGCGCACTGTTGGGGACGGCTCGCGGCGCATAGACTGTTGTGCAGTGATTTGAGCAGAATCGGGTCAGATAGTAGGGCTCTCGTAATGGTCCATGGACGGACCTGGTGCGCTGAAGAATGACCTTGATAGAGTGAAATCAATATCAGAATGAACGCACACAACAACATCCTCTCTGCAGAAGATCTGGGCGTTGTTGGCGGTTGTGTGAATATATTTGCTCATCGACAAAAGATACCTGAAACATGACGTTCCATAGGTCGACAGTGTTCGCTCGGCCATACAGAATGGACCTGGTACGTAGTTGATAAGCACGACCAGTTTGCAGTGCTCGAAGTGCTGCAAAGAGACGCACACAGTCCGCCATGCAGGAGCACTGATCGTGGTGACCTACCAAGTATTTACTGGTCAACCGGCGCGCCCAAGCACTAAGTGAGTGGGGCGATGGATTCAATTTCCGATGTTGTCAACATCACGTCTCGGTCTCGCGTCTGGCCTACTTTCATGACATTGACATCTCAGGCAACCTTGGAACAGACCGACTAAACAAGATCATGATTGACATGGAGCAGACGGTCGGAGGACCAGGTCGACTGTTCAGCGTCTCGCCTGACGAGTCTGCATCGATGGTCGGAAGCAGTTCCATCGTCGACCGGCGCTGGTCGCCGGACTCCCCACAGATGGCCATGCTACTGTGCTGCCTCTGTCTGACAGTTGATGAAGCTCGGCCACCAGCCTCGCAGCATTGTTGACGCTTGGTCGTGGACAATCCAAGCGCCGTGGCCGCAAATCCCTCGCGACAAGTTACACCTGGATCGAGTGAGCGATCACCTGGTCAGCAGCTATCTTATGCGGGTGAGTATATACGGACAGCGCAATTTGACCACTCCTGATCGATATGGAGCTTGATGCTCAAAAAATTGGCGAGAGCAATCCCAAGAGGCATCCATAAGACGCGTTCCACCTCACATGCCTTGCAAGCGTATGGGGGCTGACTAAATGCAAGCTGTTCTTGGAACGCAATGCACTGGTAACGCTGGCCAACACTGATACGGACTTCCGCAGCTGTAAAGGAGCTCAGTGGAAGCAATCCCGGTATGTGCACGATACACGGCTCGGGCTGACACTTGAGATCCGCGCTTTGCGCGCAAGTCACCGGTAACTCAGTCCTCAGTCAGAAAGCGTCCTACTGTTTGGTCCCAACAACAACGCATACTTGCCTGCTTGGATCCAGAAGCGGTCTCGAAGGATCACTAATGAGCTGCGCACCAGCAGAATCCACACCACACTGCAAGGTCCTTAAGGACCTTGCTGCTGGCGTGTCAGACTCTCATCCGGAGATGGAATCTTGCCGTACCCTACACCACGGCGTAATAGATCCACTTGAGGCGATGCTACGTGGCCACCCTAAAGCGATCGATGCAAGGTTGAGGACTGTCGGCATATTCCGGTACCCAACACGGCCATCCTGAATGCCTGAAGGCTGTGCGATTTTGGTTATGGTTAATCACCTAGCATACCTTATCCCGCCGACCCTTGAATAGAGTCTGGAGGAAAGGCTAGCTGTGTCCGCGTTGTAGCCTCGAACCAAGAGAGGAGGCACGGGGCGTAGGAGGCAAGAACGATCGACGACTTCTAGGTCTAGACTTCGGGCATCGGTATCGAAAGTCACATCTTTGCAGAGGCGCTTCGGAGGCCAAGGCTTTTCAGCTCCAATAGCTGCGCGCCTACGACGAGACAGTCTGCGCAAAGACTGGGCGCTACTGAATGATATGGATGCGAACGAGGTGTCTCAACAAGAATGCTGACCGGTCACGTACCATGTATCTGGACTATGCTCAAAATACTTGCGATTCATCCCATTGAGAGCGCGAGCTGACGGATTGGGTGCAAGTCACGTCAATGCAATTCGCCGCAGTATGACCGTGGATTCTCAGCCAGGACTTAAAGGCACGGCACGGCATCCTCCGTTAGATCAATCGTGCCGCTGCGTTTTCCTAGCTTGTTGGCGAATCACATTGCAGATCTTGAACACTACCTTCAGATGTCTGGACATGAATCGATAAGAACGCACGGTCCACGGATCCTGGAGACCGGAGGTCTAGTTCAACGTAGTGTTGTCCTCCCATGCCACCACATTCTCACAGAGTTCATGACCGGCAGACGATGTTTCAGCCATGCTCACTTGGCAAGTCTCTCATACAGCTACTTCACATCGAATTTGGAATTTATTGCAGGACATCTTGAATTTTAGCAGCCCATCCGGTACACACTCGAGCCTCGAAACAGCCGCTTCTGGTCAACCACACAGGATCTTCCACCTGCTGTTGAGACTACTATGCGCCAGTGCTACCATCAATGAAGCTTTATTTTAGCGTTGTGTCCATTTATGGTAGAGGACGAGGCAAGGGCAGACCGGTATGGGGATAATAGTTCGAGGAATGCAACCGCCCCACATGCGCGAAAGTTGGCCCCTGATTGGACGGAAAAGTCATCTGCAGTCAATCCAAGCCTCTTGAACGGTGCTGTCAAACTGTCAAGGACACTGCCGGCGGACCGGAGATGCCACCAACACTGTCAAATCGTGGGTTTCTGTCACTTCGTCTTGTCGTCTTGTCTTCGCGAACAATGGCTATCTGAAGTCGAAGAAGCTCGATGTGACAGCTGTCAGAGGAGCCATGGTTCTGGGACAGTCCAGCGTCCACGCCTGCAAACCTGCGTTGTCAGCTCGGCTGCATTCGTCAAAGTTGATCTAGGATATCGAAGCCGAAGCCAGACCCTATCGCGAATGTTTGTCTAGACTCAACAGTCCCAAATCATGGAGCTGATGAAGGATCTGTGGTCTGGATTACGCCACCACTGAAAACGGGGCTTCGATAGACTTTCGGGATCCGCAACCGTTATTTCGCCGTTACGCCACAAAGCTGTTTCCCCGTCCCCTTTCGATTCAGCTCTGACACCATTTCATTGTTTTGTTCACCAGTCTACGCCTGTTCTTTTGCTGGTGGTGGGCTGATTGACTTTCTAGGCTGTCCACTCACGGCGCCAGTCGACGATGCTCTGGACCCCGAATTTGCAATGTTGGAAAAAGATTGGCCCGATCCAGCCATGACTTCATTTTTGGCATCCATTCTCGATGCTATCCCATCACACAGTAGCAATGATCTGCATTCTCTGACTCGCATCAGAACGACTGTTAGGGACGCAGACGGCGATCGTGCCTTGAACAGCTACGGCCACCACCCTCATCTATACCCCGCGACCCTAATTGAGCACCTTGTGTGTCTTATTCGAGACCGGCCATAATGGGTCACCCGTTGCGGGAGGCTAATCTGATCTTCCATGTTGCAGTCTGGCGACGTCAAGGAAAGTCTTGTGGCTGAAGGTCTTGCCCGAGCCGCTGACTAGCGTGTCGACGGGCCATCTGAATCATGGCCTACTGCAGTGCTCTCCTTGTCATGATTCATCAGGTCCAGTCCGTTGAATCATGTCCAGCTACCGGTACTCATTTGCGATGATTCATAGCAGCTGTTAGCTACTCCTTCCCGCTGCGGCTGGGACACCTTCAGCAACAACGACCTTCATGGAACGGTCCTCGCCCGCCTATCGTCCGATCAAAGCTCTCGAAGATGGTGTCTACGAAATCGTCTGTGATGACTAGCCCGAGCTGTGCTACAGTATGCTCAGCGCAGGTAGACACCATCTGCGCCGATGCTGCTGTTGATTGCGACAATGGGAATCATTCGGGACAAAGCTCTTCTCTTTCCGACTTGAGGGTGTAGCGCAGAGGACTTTGTTCAATGCTCATTGCCATAGCCCCGACAGATTGGCTTCAACTACCACACCTCAGGTGTCTCCCAAGACGGGCTGAAGGTATTGCCATCATGATGTCGCACATTACCAAGATGCAGAGGCCTCAGGATAAGAAGGCCGATGGTCTCAAACCGTGGTACCTGAGACACTTCCCACAAGGATCACAAGACTCGTCACGCGAAGCATCGAGAGAAGATGCGGTTCATCCAATCGTTCTTGTTTTACGCTGTACTCTGTTGCGATGTGCTTGCTGTGCCAACTAAGCCTCAAGAGTGCAATGCAGGTCCCGCGAAAGAGTTACAGGGCTATGCCCCTGCTCTTGCATACTGTTCATCAAGTTATCCTCCGGTCCCAGTCACCACGATCGTGACTGACTATCACACTGCCATTGTGGAAGGAAAGCCGACTACTTACGCAAAGACGGTGCCTCATGTACTCCCAACCTTGACCAAGACGACGTCTACCAGGTATCTTGTGACAGCAACGGCTACCACAACAGACTGGAACAATCGTGTATCAACATGGTAAGCAGCTCCAAAGCTGTGAAGGCTAGCCAAGACGAGCACTGCTCATTGATGCTGACTATATGCAGTACTATCTTTTCCACCAAGCAGGTCGGTCACTTGCCACGTCGCTCGGCTGAAGCTGTGGCGCGGGACCTTCCCGCGGATCCTCAACAGTCTGCATGGCTTTCGCTCCTGAAAGAGCCAGCGCCTACGGTTGCAAGCTGTTGCCAGTGCTTACAAGTCACTCCGACGAAGTCCATCCACGTTCCCGGTCATAGCACTGTCTGGAGCACAAAATATCCACATGTCACAGTTACCGTCACCAAGGGCTATACTCGCCCGACTAACGTCGTCACCTGGAGCAAGACGGTCTATACTACTCATACGACGACTTCGTGCCCTCGAGCAACGCGGACGATCTCAACTACCTGGACAGTCACCCAGACCAAGACTTCGGCGGCCTCCTCACCAGCGGTATCGGTGACTCATTCTGGCGCGCAGGGCGGAGGCTCTGCCTCAGCATCGAGGCGCCCGACTGGTTCAGCAGCCGCAAGCTCACCTCTTCTCCCGTCTGCAGGCGCTTCCTCTACCTCTACAGCAGCGAGCTCTGGCATCAGCCAGACCGTTTCAATGCCAAGCTCAGGTTCCGGAACGTCCTCTTTATCGTCGCCAATATCTGGTGGTGTAGGCATATCCGGAGCCTTCACTCAGACATCTGCGACAGGTGCAGGCGCTGGCATTGGTGATCCAGGCTCGATTGGCGGAGCATCTACCAGCATAAGCATGACATCTTCTCTGAGTGGCTCAACAAGTGCAGGCGCTGGCGTAGGGGGTCCAGGGTCGATTGGCGGAGTGTCCTCCGCCGTAGGCCTGACATCGTCTGTGGGTGCCTCGACGAGTGCAGGCGCTGGCATTGGAGGTCCAGGGTCGAGTGGCGGCGCGTCCTCCGGCATCGGCCTGACATCTTCTCTGGGTGCCTCAACAAGTGGAGGTGCTGGTTCTGGAGGTCCAGGATCGATCGGCGGAGCATCTACCAGCACAGGCTTGACCCCGTATCCTGGTGCCTCGACAAGTGCAGGCGCTGGCATTGGAGGTCCAGGGTCGGACGGCGGAAATTCTGCTAGCGCCAGCCTGACAGCTTCTCTGGGTGGCTCGAGTTCAAGTGGAAGCTCTATCGCTGCAGTCGGTGGTGTTCCCTCGTCCTCAGTCGGCTCAAGCCCGTCGATTTCTTCCAGCAATGTTTCTCCGACCTCGTCAAGCTTGAATGCGAGCACTGGCGCTGGTGGCATCGGCGGAATCTCGTTGTCTGCGGGAGTCACATCATCGACAAACAACTCTGCAGCTACCTCGCCAGGGTACGGTTCAAACTCCGCCGCAAGCTCTGTGACAATCAGTGCTACTGGCGCGTCGGGCACTGCCGCTCCATCCCTGACTTCAGCTTCAACTGGCGCAACGACAGGCGGCACGGCGTCTACAGTCATCGTTGACCCAGGCAACTTATCTCCTACCACGACTGGCCTTCTATCAACGATCATTTCTTCACTCCTGCCTAGCTCCCCGTCCGTCTCTATCACCCCGACCGGTAGCAATGGATCAGGTGGCACGAGTGCTAGTAGCGGCGAATCAAGCGATCCGACCTCCGCTATTACCTCAACGTGCAGTATTGAAGGCAATCTCGTCCTCTGTGCAGGTGTAACGGTCAGCACAATAGCAACAGTCAGCGCGTCATTATCGGCAAGCCTTCCTGGTCTTGGCAGCTCGTCGGCTGCGTTGCCAACGACTACCCCTGCCATTGAGACAGTGTATACTGCAATCATCGAGTCCGGTACGACTGTCGTAAGTGTCGTTCTCGTAACCCTCACTACAGACCCGACCGGTGGGTCTGCTATCATATCTATGACCTCGTCAATCCCCAGCGCCTCGTCTGTCTCGGCCACCGTTTCGCAGTCTTGCACATATGATGGCACAGGGGCTCAGGTCTGTGTGGATGTGACGGTAGGTCCGATATCTGGCGGAGCCTCACTGGGCGTTTCTGTCCCTGAGACTTCCGCTGTGGCATCGACCTCGCCTGCCTCCTCTGCTGGAGCGACCTTGACAGGGTCTAGCTCCGCAAGCTCTGGATCTCTAGCGGCTACCTCACAGTCCTGTACACTCAACTCGTCCGGAATACAAGTCTGTGTGGATGTGACAGCAGGTCCGATATCTGGCGGAGCCTCACTGGGCGTTTCTGTCCCTGAGACTTCCGCTGTGGCATCGACCGCGACTGCCTCCTCGTCTGGAACTACCTCGGCGACGCCTGCCTCCGCAACCTCTGGTTCTTCAGTGGTCACCTCAACGTCCTGCACAGTCAACCCCTCGGGAGTAACAGTTTGCGTCGCTGTCACCGTGGATCCCGTGTCTACTGGCGTCACCGCAGGTGTTTCAGATCCAGGTCTCGGCGGGGCCACCGGTACGGCAGCGCCAACAAGCTCGATCAGCGAGGTCTCATCTGTCGTGGGCGTCATAACCTCCCTCACTGCAACCGACGCGACACCGACGCCGGTCACTACTCCGGTCTCTGGCTCGGGTCTTCCATCTAGCTGCACAATCGACGCTGCAGGAGCAATCGTGTGTATCGATGTCTCGGCATCTCAGATCTCTGCTGGGACCACACTCTCAGTCCCGCTTACAGACACATTCTTACCCAGCTCCATAGTTCTGCCGAGCACGTTGTCTACTCCAGGCGCCCTTACAACTTATACGACCTCGGTTGCGTCTGGGTCCGTGGTCCCATCTGGCTGCACAGCGGATGGCAATGGGCTCGTGGTATGCGTTTCTGCATCGGTGGATCCTGTCTCCGCAGGAGCTACACTCTCAGTGTCAGTGACGGATCTAAGTACTCCTGTCACGGCAACTTCGGTATCCGTCCCTGATATCAGTGCTTCTATCACGGCATCTCTATCCGGCACAGAATCTATGTCGTATATTACGTCGACCTACACGACATCAGTCAGCCCAGGGTCACCCACTCCAGTTGGGTGCACAGTCGGCACGAACGGTATCGCAGTTTGCGTCAACGTTTTGGTTGCTCCAGTCAGTGCCGGCGCCACAGTCTCGGCCTCGCTGCCCGATGCTAGTCCCGCAAGCTCGGTATCTGTACCAGATATCGGCGCTTCTGTCACGGCATCTCTGTCTGATACAGAATCGGTCTCGTATATTACGTCGACGTACACGACATCAGTCAGCCCAGGAGCAACAGCTCCAGCTGGGTGCACAGTCGACACAAGCGGTATCGCAGTCTGCGTCAACGTACTCATTGCTCCAGTCAGTGCCGGCGCCACAGTCTCGGCTTCCCTGCCGGATGCTAGTCCTAGTATAACTGCGATCTCATCCCTGCTTTCCAGCGTTCCAGCCTCAATTGGACTGACCTCGAGCGACAGCGCGCTCCCAGCTCCATCGACAACGGGCCTCGTGAGCTCACTGATATCGGTGCTGTCTTCTATATTCGTCTCAGCTCCCTCGAGTTTGACGGACGTCCCGGGCTCAACGGCGGTCTTGTCACTGACTTCGGTCAATCCTACTGTCGTGCCGGTCCCGACAGCGACAGCAACTAGTACAATCTGCAGCGTCGGTGCCAACGGGATTGAGGTTTGTGTCTCAGCGGCCGTTGATCCTGTTACCGTTGGTGCCACTGTTGCTATCCCGCTCCCATCGACTGATCTGCCAACATCGTCACTGTCCTCACTCTTTGTGTCGGCTTCCATTTCAGATGTGACGCTGCCGACACCAACGGTCTCTCTGCCTGATGTCTCAATCTCAGTGTCAGGGGTGCTATCAGCCTCGGTCTCCGTATCGGACGTCTTGTCGACACCATCGCTGTCGCTCTCGGCGACGGTGTCTGATCCGACCTCGTTGCTAAGCTCAGTGATCTCAGCTGTGGACTCGGGTGTGGCCCCTATTGGCTCGTCTCTGAGCTCAGTAGTTGGAGATGTTACATCTCAGGCGGCTTCCATCACGGCACCGGTTTCCTTGCCAGGAATTTCGGCATCAGACATTTCCGTATCGGTCTCAGCCTCATTATCGGTGGCCGATCCATCGACTTACATCTCCGTCGAACCGTCTCTGACTCTTTCCACGACAGTGCCGATGTGAGCTCGGTACTGAGCACGCTCACTTCTGACGTGGCCTCGGTACTGAGTACCCTCACTTCTGACGTGGCTTCTGTCATTGGCTCAGTTGTGACCTCTCCTGCCAGCATAATTGATCCGACAAGCTTGGCTGGGCTGACGACTTTGGTCGGGTCCGATTCTATTACCATCTCTGCTGGTGAGACTGTGGCAGTCAGCGTCAGCATCCCCTCAGTCGACCCGAACAGTACTCCACTCGTCACTTCGATCGACTTGTCGAGCATTCCGGGTATCACAGCCAGCGTTGTTGACCCAGTCTCCGGTGGCGTCACAGCATCTGTCGGTCTAGGAGACTCGTCGAGCTTGGTGGATGTTTCCGCTAGTGCGACCGTCTCTGTTACCGACCCGATCACTGTAGTGGTTACAACACCCGTTTCTGAGATTTCGGCTGGCCTCAGTAGCTGCACAATCAACACTGATGGACTTGCAGTGTGCCTCTCGGTATCCGCTGGACCAGTATCCGCCGGTGCTACAGCATCTGTCGGACTGGACACGACTTCTGATCTTGTTGGCGTTGGTGCCACAGCAACCGTTGGTGTCAGCGATCCAGCAACTTCGATTCTGGCATCAGTTTCGTCAACAGCTTCAGCCGTCATTGATCCCACTGTTGTGGCTTCCATCACCAATGATCTACCGCTGTCTACTCTCACCTCCGTTTTGGGTGAGTTGGTGTCATCTAGCACTGTCGATGCCGGGTCCATCGTCAGTGTTGTCACAAGCATCGTCTCCGATATCACCCAAGTTGCATCCATCGAGGTACCGGCCGCTACTACAAGCCCAGTAGGAATCGATGTCTCACTCACGGCCGATGTTTCGCCATCATCGATCGGCATTGACGTCTCGGGTGGGGCTTCCGGCCTGCCTGTTAGCTCTACAGTAACGGTCGGAGTATCACTGGATCCCACCGAGATTGTCTCTTCGCTGCTCTCATCAGGGGCGATCCCATCAGTCACTCTCACACCCACAGTGAGCGCACCAACTGCTACGGACTCAACTGGTCTTGACCTCTCAGCTTCAGTGCAACTTTCATCGTCATTAGGCGTTGATGTGTCAGCGGGAGCTTCTGGCCTTCCCGTCGATGCTACAGCTACAGTTGGAGTCTCGATCGATCCTACTCAGGCTATCACATCTGTCGCATCGGTGCTAGACTCAGCAGTTAATTCAGCCTTCAGACTCTCACTACCGACCTCGCTACCGCCACCATCTCTGGTGGAGTTGATCTCTCTGCTTCGGCACAGCTGTCCTCCACCATTGGAGTCGATGTCTCGGCTGGTGCCTCTGGTCTTCCCGTCGGTGCTACCGTCACCGCAGGAGCTTCAACTGATCCAACCCAAATCATTGAGTCGCTGGCCTCGTCAGTTCTCGATACGTCAGCTCTTCCAAGCCTGTCAATCAACATACCCACTGGCGCGACTTCAGCAGGGATTATTGTTTCTGCTTCTGCAGACCTTTCTACTGCCACCAAAGTCGATGTTTCTGTTGGCGCATCTGGTCTTCCTATCAGCGCAACCGTGACAGCGGGAGCAGGGCTTGATCCTGCTCAAGTCATTTCATCGGCTGTCGATACATCAGTCCTTCAAAGCCTATCATCTGAAGTTCCCACCATCACGCCTTCAGTATCAATCGACGGTTCTCTTTCAGCAGGTCTTTCGTCGACTATCGGGCTTGGTGCCTCTGTCGGTGAGTCCGGTCTACCAATCAGCGCTACAGTGACGGCTGGAGCATCGGTCGACCCTGCTGGAAGCATTTTGACCACAGTCGTGACAGATGTGGCAGGCCTTCTACTTACCCTGACATCAGACGTGCCTTCCGCCACAGCATCCGATGGAATCGACGTTTCCCTGTCAGCAGAGGTTTCCTCGACCATCGGGGTTGAGGCCTCTGTTGGCGAGTCTGGTCTACCAATTAGCGCTACGGCGACGGCTGGTGTGTCTGTCGACCCTGTTGGGAGCATCCTGACCACAGTAGTGTCAGATGTGACAGCCATTCAATCCCTGACATCGGATGTGCCTTCCATCACAGCTTCCAGTGGGATCGATGTTTCTGCTTCTGCACAGCTTTCCTCTACTGTCGGCGTGGACGTCTCAGTGGGAGCTTCAGGCCTCCTTGTTAGCCCAACTATAACTGCCGGAGTGTCAGTCGACCCAACTCTATCGATCTTGCCGACTAGTGTACCAGGAGTCGATGTCTCGGTCTCGACTGATGTGTCTTCCGCGCTTGGCGTGGCCATCTCAGTGGCAGCCTCAAGCCCTCCCGTCGATACTACGACAGCAGACGTCAATCCAGTCGTATCGGTTGTGCCGACCAGTGTACCCGGAGTCGATGTTTCTGTTTCAGCTGATCTGTCCTCAACTATTGGTCTGGGTGTCTCGGCAGGCGCTTCAGGCTTGCCAGTCGGTGCTACTGCCACGGTCGGTGTGACAGCTGATCCCATATCGGCTGTGTCCAGCGTACTAAGCTCTCCGGATGCCCTGCCGGTGTCGACGATCATTTCCGCTGACCTATCATCAGTCGTGTCGGCAATTAGTGCTTTACAGACCTCCCAGCTCCTTTCTGCTAGCATCGGAGTCGTTGCCTCTGACACTATCTCAGGCGTGCTCGTTGGTGCTACTGCAACCTCAACTGCAGCTTCGGGAGGTGCCGTATCGGTTCTGTCGGGCGCTCTTAGCTCCTTGGATGCCGAATCGTTGTCAGCATCTATCGTGCAGACACTGACATCAGCAGTGCCCTCTACGCTAGGGGCTGGTGCAGGAATCGATGTCTCTGCAACCGCTGCCGCCACCTCCGGTATCGACGCCACAGTATCTGCTGGAGACTCGGGCCTGCCACTGAGTGCCACGATCACCGCTGCTCTGTCAGCCAATCCAGCGACAACCGTGCTAGTATCGGTAACCAATCCCGGAGTTGATGTCTCGGCCTCTGCTGCTGCTAGCTCTGACCTTGGCATCGGGCTTGGAATTGGAGCTTCTAGTGTACCAGTCAGCGTCACGCTCGATGCAGGCTCGACGGTCAATCCTACAGCAAGCACAATTGTCCCGGCATCTTCCGCTGGTATCGATCTGTCCGCTTCGGTCCAAGGTACATCTGGAGCTAGCATCGCGATCTCCGCTGCGGCATCTGGTTTGCCTGTCAGTCCTACAGTCACCCTTGGCGTGGGTGTGGATGCATCTTCGTCTCTTCTCACGGCCTCGACGAGCGTCCAAGTGGTACCTACTGGCGTCGGCGTCGATGTCTCTGCCTCGGTCCAAGCTTCTTCGGGTCTTGGAGCAACGGCCTCGGTCGGCGCTTCTGTACCAACTGTATTAGGGACAGCTTCTTTGTCGCCCATCTCAGTCTCGCTGGCCGCTTCGTCGCCGATCACAGTCTCGCTAGCCGCATCGGTCCCGACGACGTTGATCACACAAACAGTTCCTGCTTCGGTGCTGTCGCTGTCGTCGGCGTCTATCTCTCTTTTAGGTGCAGCAGGAGCAACCGTTTCAGCATCCATTTTGGTGAGCCCGACTGTCACAGCCGTCCCCATCGCAACGAGTCTCGCAGGCGTCACCGGCGAAAGTATTAGCACTGCAATCGCAACGGCGTCAACTATCACTTCTGCGGCAGTACTTCCAACAGCGGATGTTAGTGCATCACTCGACGCAGCCTTATCACTCAAGGCAAGTGCTTCCTCGGCCTCCGCTGCTGCTATCAGTGCTTCAATCTCTGCAAGTATTGCTGCGGCGAGTGCTGCAGAGCTTGCCGCCAGTGCATCTATCAGCAGTGCAAACTTGGCCAGCGCCTCCGCGGCTTCAGCTTCTGCGTTGAGCGCCTCTTTGGAGGCCGTCGCTGCTGCATCCAGCGCTTCTGTTCTCAGCGTCGCGGCAAGTGCTTCCGCCAGTGCATATTCAGTCAGCCTTGCTTCAGTCGCAAGTGTTGCCTCAGCAAGCCAGCTTTCGGCAAGTCTCTACTCCGTCAGCCTCTATTCTGCAAGCGTGCAGTCCGCTGCCAGTCTAGCCTCCGAAGCTAGTCTTGCGTCAGTCGCCAGCATCGCGTCTGTAGCCAGTGTGAGTGCATATTCCGCCAGCATCTCCTCCGCTGCCGCCTCAGCCGCCAGCGCGTCAGCAGCCAGCGCCTCCGCTGCTAGTCTTGCCTCCGTGGCATCGAGTGCGAGTGCATACTCCGTCAGTCTTGCAGCGGCAGCCAGCGCGTCATCAGCGAGCGTCCAGGCGTCCATCGCAGCAAGTGCTTCAGCCGCCTCTGCTCTCAGCGCGTCTCTGGCCGCCAGCGCATCGTTGGCATCGGTGGCCAGTGCGTCTTCTTACAGTGCTTCGTTCCTTTCAGCACAACAGGCGAGTGCTTCCGCAGCAAGTGCCTCTCAAGCGATCGCATCCTACGCATCAGCCAGCCTGGCGGCGGCAGCTAGTATATCTGCGGCCAGTGTTTCTGCAGCCGCACAGGCAAGTGCGTCACGCGCGAGTGCATCACTTGCGAGCGCCTCGTTGGCAAGTTTGTCGCTGTCGAACGCCGCTGTCGCCGCTACTTTGCAGCCAACAACATTGCTGACCCTGGTCAGCACAACATCCGCTGCCGCTCCACTTGTCGCTGTATCGGCATTAGGCTCGGCGTCGTCATTGGTCCAAGCCAGCGTTGGCGCCACAATCGCCACACAGTCATCATCGGTGCAGGCTGGCGTCCTAGGAAGTGTTGGCACCGCAACTATCTCGGTTGCGACTCCAGCGGGTGCGACCGCTTCGGCAGCGGTTGTCTCCATTGCCTCTGTCGTCTCCGCTCCCACAGCTTCCGTGAGCGCCCAAGTTACTGCCACGGCCTCTGCGGTCAATGTACTTGGAGTCACGCTTTCAGCGTCTTCGGCGAAGGTCACAGTCCCCGTTGCATCTGTCGTCTCCGGTGCAACTGCCGCCGTAGGTGCCCAAGCAACCGTCGCGACCGCCGCGACCTCTGCGATCTCTGTCGTCTCCGTCCCGACAGCCTCCGTCAGTGTCCAAGCAAGCGTGGCCGCCTCTGCGGTCTCCGCACCTGCAGTCACCGCTTCGGTATCTTCGGTAAAGGCCACAGTGTCCGTCGCATCAGTGGTATCGGCAGCATCGGTGGTTCCTTCTGTTGCGTCTGCAGCGTCCGTAGCTGTCACGGTGGCAGCGAGTCCTGCAGCTGCGAAGACGACAGCCGCTGCTGTGACGGTAGCCGCAAGCGCTACTGCGGCAAAGACGACGGCAGCTGCTGCGACGGTCGCCGTTACCGCCACAGTGAGCGCTGCTTCTGGGGTTGGGATTGGTCTTTCGTAAAGAAGGATTTGCTGATGGAACCTCTAGGAGGAGAATCTGTGAAGTAATGGATGGTGTGGAATAGCAGCGTATAGTTGGGAGTAAATAGTCGTTCTGTCACGAGGAGTCGTTCTGTATGCGGGTCCCTGCCAGTTTT
Source organism: Cyphellophora attinorum (assembly GCF_001299255.1). Lineage (NCBI taxonomy): Eukaryota > Fungi > Ascomycota > Eurotiomycetes > Chaetothyriales > Cyphellophoraceae > Cyphellophora > Cyphellophora attinorum. The sequence continues at coordinate 489,837 of NW_017253240.1, read as the reverse complement.
GCTGTCTACAAGGTGCTATAATATACGGAATTTCACCGTTCGAAATGCACAGCAACAGTTGGATGCGTATGCGTGAAGATCTCATTCAATAATGAGCATGTCTGCACTTAGTACACGGGCTTTAGACGCAGATTACAGTGACCTTGCCAAGCGCCGGACTCTCGGAGCTCAGTCAATTGCTTTCGGGATCACTACCTGTGCTGATTAGGCACCTGCAAAAGCGCAGTCACTTTGAAGTCACCTATCGCCATTGCTGGCAGATCAATCGTTCTCAAACGTGCGCTGGCCCCTGCTGAGTATCCTGTGCGGATTCTTTCCCACTTCTACTCCTCGACAGGATAAGCAACTTTCCCAGTCATCACCTCCTGAACAAGCCCCGCGTCCAGCAGCTTATCCACCAAATCAAACAACACCGCATCACAGCCCACCGCCGCTGCAAAAGCCACCGTCACTGGCTGCCACTCCATCTTCCTCGTGAAATGACTGTGGTACTCGATCTGCCCTATCGGCACCACAATCTCCGGAAATCCTGCAAAGGAGGCTTCCAGCCCACTCCCATACCCCTCAACGAGATGCACCTTCGTCTGGTCTACCTTCACCGTCGAAGGCGGAACATGCAGACTATGTGCCACAATCGCGGACGTACAAGTCTCCGGATCCGTGGGCAGAATATACGTGTTGAACCACTCGGCATACTGCTCGCGGCGATGCACGGACTCGTTGTAGCGTGCACGAGTGGTTGCGTTGACGCCATCAGCAGTCAGGTTGACAGCGGGGTCGAGGGGTGGGAAGGCGCCGTCGTTGGCGGCTCCGTAGGCTTCGGCTAGGGGTTTGCCGATGAGATCCCAGGACTGTGCTGAGTTTTGGTCTTGGTAGACGTAGAAGTAGTAGGATTGGAAGGTTTCGTTGATGACGTTGGCGCGGAAGCTGGAGGTGAGGTTGACGGTTGTTGTTTTGGCTTGCAGGAGGGTTTCGACTTTTGTGAAGAACTCGAGCTTCATGGCCTCGGCTTCGGGCTGGGTTAGGGCTGGCTCGTCGGCCCAGTACTGGAGTGTGGTCGGGAAGGTTGGTGGGCTGGATGAGATTCCGGTACCGTTGAGCCAGACGCGGCCGACTGTGGTGAAGATTTCTGGTGACCTCGCCATGTGCCAGGAGTGTCCTGCTCGGCGATTGCAGGGAGGATGCCTGTGAGGTTGTACATGCCGTGCGTGGCCTTGTACCCATAGAAGCCGGCGTGGCGCGCTGGATAGCGGACGCTGCCTCCGGTGTCACTCCCAATCGTGAAGTCCAGCCAGTCGTATGCCACAATGGCCGCAGATGAGCCAGAGCTGCTGCCGCCGGTTGTCTGGTAGCCGTCGCCTCTGAAGCTCCATGGGTCCTGATAGTCGACTTGCCACCCGTTGAGGGGTGTGCCAAGAGCAAAGGCGATAGTCTTTGTCTTGCCGACGAGCTGAGCTCCAGCGGCCAGACATGTCTCGACGACCTCGTTTGTGAAGTTCTGTGGACCATAGGTGTCGTAAAAGGATCGGGACCCGCCGGATGTTGTGAGGCCTTTGACATGGTAGATGTCCTTGACAGCAAATCGCATTCCGGCCAACGGGCCTTCACCCACAGCAGGAGGGACCGGGATATTTCCTCCACTGTACTCGACGAACGTCATTCCATCGCCGCCCGGAACAGGTTTTGCACCGGACATAAAAGCAATAGCAGGATCCTCTTGAATCTGATATGCCTTCGCAATGCTGACCGTATTACCGATAGGTAGTGCAACATATGCTCCTGCAGGGAGGTCGATATCGCTGCTTTCCATCATGGTGCTGAAGTCGGGCCAGTCGATAGGTCCGCCGACACTGAAGTAGCTCATACCGTCAGAGGTTGGTTCAGCGGTCGAATTGAAGGCATCGCTGGAGAGCCTTGTGTACTCTTCTGCCAGTACCTGAGGCCATCACTGCCGACCCACTCGAAGTTGATCGCTACGGTAGCTGCTACCAGCGATGAGAGCATTACGAGTCGACTATACATTCTGCTGGTTCAGTCGGTGTCTCTGCAAGTTCCGCCTGTCTCTACAGTCGAGGTCGACATTTTGTCTGATGGCTTTTTTATGTGTGCCCTCGGCATCGCATGGTTTTGGCCACTCGCCGTGATCGGCGACAGCGAGGGCCACTACAGCATCCGATGCCATCTGGTAGCAGGAAAACATCGTCATATTGCCCACTCGGGTCAGCATAAGTGTGCTCTCTTATCATTACTGGGCCGTTTAAAGGCGCTATAGCGATTGGTTTGGAGGTCAGTGTGGATCAGTTCGGCGGAAACGCGGTGTCGGGTCGAGATAAGGCACTTGGCATTCTGTCATCCATGGATTCCAAGGTTCTCCATACTTAAGTACTCTGTGGCAGGTTCCAGGTACCTAGGTATCTCATCTTCGTCATTATCTGACTACTTTGCACGTGGTAACTATACAGTCTCAACCAGCAATCGAAGCGCTCTGCCACCAATCACATCTACGATCAGCCTGCGCATCGGTTTGCACATTCCCTAAGCCCGACGCGTAGGACTCGTTGAGTAATAGCACTGACGCCGCAGATCCATACGCCGGAAATCGTGGCGTTACCGGCCCAGCGGCGTCGGTAGAGCCTTTCGCATCACCCCAGGCTCCTTCGCTGCCCCATTTGGATCGCCCGTCACCACAAAGTTGACAATATATTGTTGTAAGACGTTGGCCACCTCCTCCACAACTGGAAGCTCCTCCCAAGTCTTCGTTTCCGGACCATTATAGAACGAATATGCCAAGTCATCCGCATGAATAGCCGGCGGCACAGCGAAGAGGTACTTCCAGATCTTGCCTGTCTTTGGACCCAACGCTTGCGCCAACCAGCGCGTATTGCACAGAAAACAACCTTCAGCAGTCGTGATGGCTGCTCTCTCGGGTTGCGTCGTGTAGTTATACTTGCCCGACAGATCGTTAGGATATAGTGCTGTTGCAGCATAATTGAGATCCGCTTGTGTCATGTTGGGGAAGAATTGGCGAATGTTGGCACGGTAGTCGCTATCATTGGCTAGGAAAGGGGAGTCGAAGAGGATGCCTTCCCGGTGATTCGTGCCCATTAGTAGACCTTGCAGGGATGCAGCCGCGAAGCGATTCTGCGCGATGAGACGGCTGGGCAGATCAGGTGCGAAGGAGCCGTCTACCACGGGGCCGTATGTGTATATGCCATAAGGGGATCCGCCGACGATGACGCTGTTGAGGAGGTGTAGCTCCTCGAAAGTCAGCGAGCGGAGGTCTGAGATGGATCGGATCGACTTGTTGGTAAGGCTTGACGCTACGGAAAAGGTCTGCTCCAGAATGCTCTGTTGGAAGCCCGGACTGCCATTTGGCTGAAAGCCTGGGCTTTGTAGGATCGCTTTCTGGAACGGTATCGGGCGCGACCCACCGTAAGCGGTGATCTGGTGGAGTACTGAGCCGCCACCAGCGGATTCTCCCATGATGGTGACCCGGCTGGAATCGCCCCCGAAGAGATGGATGTATTGCTGCACCCATTGTAGCGCAAGTCGTTGGTCAAGGAGGCCGGCGTTCGAGTCTCCCTCGCCGTTCAGCTGCGCCGGTAGAAAGCCCTAACAAGAGTCAGTCGATGGTCGGGACATGTACAACAGTTCAATGCTGGAGTCTCAGACTGACAAACAAGCCGACTCGATAGTTCATGGCCACAAAGATAAAATCCTCCCCAGCGCCACTCTTTCGCGTCATCAGGCCTGTGGCATTCATCTCATGCTTATATCCGGCGGAGAAGCCCCCACCATCGATCCAGACAAGCACTGGAAGTCCGCTAGCAGCCTCGACAGTCGCAGTGCGTCTTCTGCTGGATCGCCTGCTGAATGCTTCTGTGGGAACCAAGACATCCAGAAAGAGACAATCTTCTGACTCTTCCGGGTTCACGGGAGGAACTTGAGAAATATTGAACGCCGGATGCGTCAGTGCGGACGTTGGCTCACCGATCGCGACTTCATAGCCAGTCGTGAGCCAGGCGGGATGAGCTTGTGGACAACGAGTGAAGTTCTGGCCGCGGTTTAGTCGTCGATCAACGCTGGTTGGCAATTTTGGCGCACGGAAGCGGTCTGCTCCGGTCGTTGTTTCGCCATACCGTATGTTCGAGAAGTTGTAGTAGGACCCTGAGCTCTGCGTGCAGTCAGAATGGAAGTCCGCGTACTGTTGAGATGGTCTTCATACACCTAAGGTGCCTTGATGAATAGCGTAGTCTAAATCCACAATTTGTGTCGCTGGGGCGGACAACGCCGCCGAATGGGCTAGGCCCGCTCCCGCCAAGAGCGTGAGGGTGGTACAGTACCAGCCCATGGCCATGAAATATTCCTCGTTCTTTATCTGCTGCACAGGTCCGAGTGCATTGCAAGTACCTCCGTGTACAACACATGGCCAACAGATGCGTTATAACAACCGCCAGTCCTGTGGTGCACTCGAGCAATGCCCGTCACGCACAGGTCGGACGGTGAGCAGCTGAACGAAGGCTGAGTACCTGAATAGGGCCGGCTTCAAGCTCCAAAATCAACCTTTCCCGGGGAATGTTGCGTCGTACAGAGCACAGCCTAGGTACAGTATTCCCCAGTAGATACTGAGTGGCACCACTGGCAGCTGAAGCCGCATGGGATCGCGTGGGCATCGTGCGTGCGTTCTGTTCGCCGTTGTGCCACGGCAAGCGCGACCTACTAAGTAGGCTTATAGCTAGAAGCGTCCACAGGGCCTACAAATCCCACCCACACACACCCACACACCACATGGTGCACGTTAGCCACGCGTCCACTCTGCCTACAGCTCCACAACGGTCCATCGTTCATTCGCCCAGCAGCGACGAATAGCGCTGCGTTGGTTGAGTATCAGCGCATTTCTTCTCTCCCAGGATTAAGGCTGATGTTGGGCGTATAGGAGGCTGGCAGAGGTCGCTCGACCTAGCACGCACCGAAACAGCTTCATTCAGGTCGTAGTGGTTGCACCTTTGGATGGATGGCAACCTGATCGGCCTTCTATAGCCGGCAGCTGCACTCTACCGGTTTATAAGAAGGCCATCCACAGCTTTCCGATAGTCGAGGAATGGGAAACAGTCCTGTCAGACTGACCAGAGCTCCTACTCGGCAATCATGCTTGTCCAAAACATCCGTCTCACGGGGCTGCTGCTATCCTCTATCATAGCCTCAGCACTGGCATGCTCGCGTGTTACTTATACCGGTGCAAAAGATGGTCGAAGCCTAGTAGGGCGGTCGATGGACTGGCTGACACCCACCAATTCAAGCATCTATGCGTTCCCGCCGGGCCTCAAACGGGACGGCGCAGCAGGCAACAACTCACTCCAATGGACCAGCAAATACGGGTCTGTCATCACCACAGCATATGATCTGTCGACCTGCGACGGCATGAATGAGCGCGGTCTTGTCGCCAATCTGCTGTATCTAGCCGACGCCGAATATGGGTCCCGCAACCACTCAATGCCTGCCATGTCTCTTGCCATCTGGCCGCAGTACTTCCTGGACCAGTATGCCACTGTCGCTGAAGCCGCCAAAGACCTGTTCGACTCCAACGGCGATCCCAAGTTCCAAGTTCGCACCAAGGACCTTATCCCAGGCGTCTCTACCGTGATGCACGTAGCGTTGAGTGACGCATCTGGTGACAACCTGATCTTGGAATGGATCAACGGCAAACTCGTTGTGCATCATGGTACACAGTACAACGTCATGACCAACGAGCCGAGCTACGATCAGCAACTGGCCATCAACGAGTACTGGTCCGTCATTGGCAACTATTCCCTGCCTGGTACCGACAGACCCGCAGATCGGTTTGCTCGGCTCTCGCACTATGTTGAAATGGCACCCGATGCGCCCGACTGGGTCTCGGCGTTGGCTACCACGGCCGGCATGATCCGTGCGGTGTCCGTTCCCATGGAGCCGATCAACGTCAACACACCCAACATCACGCCAACACTCTGGCGGACATTCGCTGATACCAAGGATTTAGTTTACTACTACGAGAGTGCGTCAGATGGCATGTACTTTTATGTTGACCTGAAGGAGCTCAACTTGGGCAACAGCTCGGGGCATACTTTGCAGCTGCCAATGGTTGGCGTGAATTGGACTGAAAGGGTCGGTGACATGTCGGGCTTGTTCAGACAGGCCGAGCCATTCAAGTTTATGTCAGCGGACAATTGAGCAGAAGCTGATCTGTCGTGTCAAGACTGTAGTCAGAAGCGCATTCCAGAACAATAGATCTATCGAAGAACCCTGTATTGGCCATTTTCGAGCGTCGGGCAACTCATGGATATTTGCTTGTGAGGTCCAGCTGAGCCGAAATCTCCGCTCCACCCAATCCTAACATAAAGTTGTAATTAATCTTGCTCGGCATTCCGCTTCAGACCCCAAAAAATGTCCACGGGCGTATTAAGACCGCTCACACGCGGGGCTCGCGGGAGTCCAGATTTTGAAGCTGGGGTGAGGTGACCTCGGAAGATTTTTGATCGGACCGGACAAACTATTTGACGACGAAGCCTCAAGGATAACAACCTTCACAGAAATTATTCAAGGTCGTGGCACACCCACCACCATAAGATACCGGCCGTGATCCTTTGTGTGAGCCAACCCTCAAGAAGTTGAAATGAGAGAAAGTGCAGGTGAGTCACAATGATCGATCGATGCGAGATGCTCTTCGATACTGACTCCCCCAACAGCATGGCCCGTGGCTGATAGCCAGCTGTCCCCAAAGATACTTGATCTTCTTCAGCAAGCGGCCAATTATCGACAATTGAAGAAAGGCGCCAACGAAGCCACCAAAACGCTCAATCGCGGCACGTCTGAGGTCATTGTGCTGGCAGCCGATACCTCACCATTGGCCATCCTCCTCCACCTCCCGCTCCTCGCCGAAGACAAGAATGTACCATATGTCTACGTGCCGAGTAAAGTCGCACTAGGCCGCGCTTGCGGCGTAAGTCGACCTATCATCGCTGCCAGCATTACAACCAACGAAAGCAGCGATCTTATGCCACAGATCCGGGAATTGAAGAACAGAGTCGAGAGGTTGATGATCTAGGCTATTCATGTTGCTGGGGACTTGGGACAATGCATTCGAAGCGGGACGATAAGCCCGTCAATTCGGGATTGATGTTCGCGGGCAAGAGCTCGTAGGCAGCATACAACAAATGTGGACGGATGTTATCGTCTTCCTGGCCACGAATGAGTCGGTACAGTCTCGGGTGGTGAAGTTCGCGAGGATTTTTCCATTGCAGGAGCACAGACGTGCCCGGGTCGTTCAGGATTAGGGACATCGCATCGATCCCATTGACCTCCAAGCAAGGCAGAGTCTTTTCATTTTCAGGACAGCTATTTGCTTGTGACACATACTCATGCCAGCTGGGATATGCCATAAACTCTCCGCTCCGCCCCTTGCGACTAAGCACCTCAATCTAGTTGTGCTCGGCATCCAGCTCCAGTCATCTTCGCCCATGCAGCAGACCGCTCTTGCGGCTGAGATACAAGGAATCTTGAGAGATCTCCTCACTAGTCCCTTTGCGTCTGACGCTTTAGCTTGGCTGTTCTCACCACGACAAGGTGCAACAGGGTGGACTACGAGCAACATGGCTCCCGTGTTGAGGGCTTCGTGGGTCCGTGCAACAGCGCGCGTTGCAGCCCAAACAAGTTCAATTGTAGTCTCCTCCTCATATGGCCAAATCCGCCGAGGTATAGACACGCCGTCGCGGGCGACCCGAAACGGCAAATGGGTCTTATTCATCGAGGCTCACGACATTACTCGGCAAGTCTCTATGTCAGTAGTACCTCCCTTACTCTTGATCCTCACGCGAGACTTGCGAAGAAGATCGTTCTGACCTGCTCTCCGCGTCCCCATCCAACACCGACCTTGTCTCAGATGGATGGTCATTCGTTGAAGGGCCGTTCGCGTTGCCTCATCAGGCCCCTCGCGGCTTTGATCAAGAGGATCACTCCGAGCTGCTACTTCCGGCAAAGCTTTCACTATGGCCAAAGACGCTTGATCCTGTACCTCAAGGGCCCTATCCAAGATATTTCCGGGTGCAGAGGATTCTTTTGCCGCTTCATGGCCACTCCGGCATGGAGGTATTCGTAACTGGATACGAGCTTCCACCGGATTCGCCTCGTCAACCATCGCGAATCGTGCTTGGGGACCAGGCCTCTTGGTAATGAGCTGCATGATGTTGCTTGTTGTCTCACCACAATAGTCTTGGGCCTCGCGGTTTGCGAGGACTAGCCAATTGACCGTACTTCTGGCCAAAACTCCAGCATATCCCAGAAGGCCTATGGGCTCTTCAAAGAGCACTGATGGTGTCTTTCCATAGAAGTAAGCAAACGACAACACTCCCGCCGCTACCAACATAAGGCCGAGGACCACTCCAGTCACTACTTCGTCGACGAATAGTCGGTTGGTAGTAGTTGTCAAGTCCAGCTGAACGTTTGTTGGGGTCGAGGGTTGGATCATGAACTGTGTGACCAGAGTTGCATAAGTGTGGGCAAAGACCTGGCGCGTAGCAGCAGTCAACACCTTGCCATCATACTGTTGGCCACTGGACAACTCATGTGCGTTGTCAAGAATCAAACGGCCAAGCGTTGTGGCAGAGACTGCCGTGGATCCACCGTTCAAAGTTGTGTCAACAGACTGGACCTGATTGAGCTGTGTCTCAAGCGACTCCCACCACTGTGGCTTCAATATCCCGCGTGACTCTTCTGCAAAGCCAAGCACGGGATCACGAAAATCTGTCTCAAGACTGAGGCTCAAGCGTCCGGAAGCAGTCCAATAAGATGGCATGCAACTGAGTACTGTGGGCACCGATTTGTTGAAGTTCTCCACTCGAGGAGCGCCGACGACGATCAGGCGGCTTGAGGACGAGGTCGACGGATCCTCTCTGCATCCAAAGATGGGGAAAGTCTGGAGGTATGCACTGTATGTGCCAGCGATACCCATATTCACAGACCATTTACACTGACGATCGGTTCCGTTGATATTCCATCGACCACCATTGCCGTCTCTGCTGTTAACGTTGACTACGCGGACAATATTCAGCGCAGAGTCTTCCATAGCAACACAGTCGACCTCGGAGAAGTACATTGATGTATTTGCGGTCGCTGACGGACGCGTTGCAAATCGATCGACCGTCGGTCTGGAGAAGCTGAGGAAAGCATGCGTCCCGTTGGTATCAGCAGCCGAGCTCGCACCATAAATGAGTGATCCAGCTACAGCCCCGATGACAGAAAAAAGATCCCATGACAAAGATTCGTCCATCGGTGGATTAGCATTGAAGCTTGTATTATGGATAGCGGCAGTATAATTCCTTTGCGTGTTGGTGTATGGTCTTAACGACATCATATGTGTGGCCAGTGGTCCCAGCGCAATGCGAAAGATATCGGCGAGCGTGAAAGCAAGTAACAAGAACCAATGTCTCCGGCGTCCGGCCTTCACTTCTCTTTGGCCGGGGAAAAGGGACAGGTAATCGAGTGCAATGCTTTTGCTGGCTGGTGCACCATCTGTGCGGGCGAGCTCAACGAAAGGCTGCCGTGCTCCGTAGGCGTTGACCACAGATGCAAAGCATAGTCCGTATATCTGGAACACAAACGCCGGCAATAGTGTCCAGGCGTAGCTGACTTTCCAGTTTATCTGTGCGAAGCGGCTGGACCGGTCCTGAACTACTATCAGGCCATGCCAGATGGTTGATAGTACAAGTATGGTGACCAAACCTCCGGTTAAGAGACATGTCGTCGTAAAAAGGGGAATGAGAGCTCTCTTTTTGATCTTCCACGAACGCCATCCCACGTTCTGGCAGGTGTTTACGGATTGCAAACGGGCTTGCTGGAGATCTGTCTCTGACTCATCGTTGTGGTGCTTTGATGTTGAGCTGGACATGCTCGAGATTCGTCAATCTTTGCAACGAGATTCGTTTCTGATTTCCCCAAGATCAGATTCACGTACTTAAGCAAGTACATAGTTTGTTGAAGGTTGACAGACGCTCCAGCGGATGACATTCAAGAGACCTTCTCGATCGACCAAGCTCGGGTGTGCATGATCACTGCGACGGTTGTGCAGAGACTGAGCCACGACTGGTGCCTGCTCAGGTGTTCGTCTCGAAATCATGTAGCGAGTCAGCCTACCGAACCTTACTCCGAGACTTAGCATGCGTGTCCGGCACCAATACGAGCCTCGGGCGCAGCCTGCACCGCGATAATCCCTGTCGACACAATGCACTTAGTGACCCGTCCTTCAAACTGTCGCAATTGCTCCGTCGGCAGATTGAGATGCAGAATTCAGATCAGTATGTACTCCATTGAAGCTGATTGAGGCAAATCAGACGCATCCCTGACTTTGCACAAGACACTAGAAATGGTTCAAAAGTCCAGTCCGCCACAGCGTCGACGTGCTCTCCCCAATTGCTTCACCTTCGCCCCAAACAACACTTCCACGGCTCACAATGCCGCGACGCCTTAGCCTCATCGCTTGCTCTGCGATACTAGTCCTCAGCCATGCCCAAACCCTGGGTGTGGGCCCCTATCTCTGTCGAACAGATGCAGCAATAAGTGAGCTGCCCGCTTGCGACGAGACCAAGGCCAATGTCCAGCAATGCTTCGGTATTGATCAATCAGATGAAGCCAAAGAAGTGTGCTTCTGCAATCAAACAGTCCTCAATGCAATCGTCGAGTGAGTAACCGCCCCAGTAATCTAGAAGCCAAGTTGAATTCGATGAAGCTGTGAGAGCGAAATGCGTCTCTGCTACCTGAATGAGCGATTCGACCCAGAGGCGTCCAGTCTACTGAGCAATTGGCACGATTGGTGCGACGGATACATCACGTATACGCCAACCTCGCCCATCCTCAGCCACGTAACAACAACCTACCCGACCTTCGTAGGCAGTGATGGAGATCCGCTTTGCAAAGACTTCACAACATCATGCGCTATTTGGTCGGCTTCAGAAGCAAGCTGCCTGGCACTGGATCCCTCAGCTACGGCAGCATCTTTCTTGGATTGTGCATGTCGAGCCGAGCTGCTCTCCTTGGCCTCAGTCTGCCTCTATGATGCCTCAGTGACCTGCTTTGGTCTCAGCGCCACCCTTGCGGACCTACCACTGTGGAGCATATGCAAGGTAGGAGGTTGCAATCGTTCTGGGCCTAGAAGACGTCAGGCTGACAAGTCTGAGCAGACCACCTTCGGAGTAGCGGAATCTCAGGCTACGACAACTGGCTCGGTCGTCACGAGCAGCATCTCATCCGTCAATTCAGGTGGCACGTCATCCAACTCGATCGATGCCCAGCCACAACCAACACGAAGCTCGAGCACCGCATTCGCGACTGGCGCGGCCTCGTCGACTGTGAGTCTGCCCAATTCGGCTGCAGCAATGGTGGGTTGGGCGAACGAGATTTGGCACGGCTACTCCATGACAGGCGTAGCGCGAGCTTTGCTTTTGTCGGTAGTCGCTTTTGTGGCATTATAAGCACCTCGCTTCGTGTGACAATGGTCCGCCTGTGCAGCTGGCGGCGTGCCAGTAGAAGCCAGAAGCAGGCGATGAAGCAATGAGAAGTCGAGATTAAGGTTGCTAAGCCGCGGGTCGTGGCGAAAACTCCATAAGGCGAATCAGAGCCGCAGTCCCTCCGCCGATCTGTTAGCGAAAGCCCCCCTCACTGGCCGATTTGGCTGGCCAGCCACATCGGTCTTCGAACCCTAGCGTGCGTCGAGCTGAAAAGCGAACTCATTGATTCCCTTGATCTCGGCCTTGCTGGTACATTGTTATTCGTCGCACAGAGCTGGACTCGTGATGTGCGAGCCGATCTGGGAAAGCCAAGATTCGGGAGCCTACTGTAGCTTCATCTGCATGGGCTTCAGACGAGGCTTAGACGAAAAATATCGTCATACCTTCGTATTTTCCTCTCGAAGCCATGATGGTAGTGCACGAATCAGGGCCACGCGCGATTGAGCTCTATGAGCGAAACCACTCGCTGAGGCAGCCTTGTCCGTCTAGTCCTGCTACTACAAATGTAAAAGGCACGGTAAGCATGCATCGCAACTTCCAGCAAAACAGAAGAACACTTCTTTCCAGAACCCTCCTCTCCTAGCCCCGTAACGGACCTGAGCAAGCGACTCCCCTTCCACCAACAGATCCAACTTATGGCGCAAAAATTCCCAACCCTAGGCCCCGTTGCCTCCCTCATCGTGTGCCTCTTATCACACTTCCTACCGGCACTTGCAGCGCAGGACTGCGCGTCAGTCACCTGCTTCAACTACATAAACCATCTACATCTAGTGTCGCGCACCGACCCGCCGGGCGCTTCCGTCTACCAGCCTAATACACCACTGGGACAGAAACAGATATACTATGCGTGTGGAGACGGGCAGATCCTGGACTGCTACAATTGCGCCTGCTGTGAGGGACAATTGACCGAGGCGCAGGTTGAGGTCTTCGATGTCTGGACGGTCACTTGTGCCACATATAATGTGTTCGGGGTTGCTGCTGCTGCGCAATGTTGGGCTGGGGAAGCGACCTGTGCCGTTGTTGAAGGCTTGAACGATTGAGAGAGTTAGTGAGCGTGAGGGGTCAGAGACCCTTGACTCCTACTTGCACTGTCCACGCAGAGTCTGCAAGTGGCGGGGTCGCAGCTTGCCTTAGGAGGCAGTAATTAGCCAGCTTGGTGATTTTGTATTATGAGCGTGAACACTTCCAAATTACTTCGCACAGCAAGAGTCACACTGCGTGCTTAACGATTTGCGGATACCGAACTTGCTTGTGATACACAAACTCGCCAAGGTTTGCCCTGAATTTGGGGGTTCCGCTCCACCCCATGCCATCGCAAATTGAGAACTTAGAAGTTTCGTCTAATTTTGCTCAGCATTCCGCTGTTGGGTCACGTCAGGCGCGACCCACCTACACCTTATAGGCTACAGCCTGCGGCTCCCACAGTTCTGATACCTCTACACATCATATCGCATCAAAGCGCATTACACTTACACAGGTTTCACCGATACAGTTGTCTTCCGCTGAAGAACACAACACAGGTAACAGAACGCCTGCGACCCCGGCTTACTTATTTGACGCGTTCATGTGCCACCACTCCCGTATTGGCGCCAATATTGGCCGATATATCAGACAGCCTCTGCGGCTGCGATCTAGGGAACCTTGAGTCTCCACTCCCACCCCTCTACCTGTGACGCTTTGGCTTGGCTAATTTGAGCACGACGTAACACATGGGATGTCTGCGAGAGCTGGAGCTAGGGCGGAGCCTGATCTCCACTTTGTCTCCCCGAGTGCCTGAACTCCCATGACTGGACCGAACGGGGACCTAGATGTCGCTGTTGCGAATGACCCGAAATGCAGTCGACAACGAGACCAAGAAGATTATGAGCCATGTACACGGCTGGAAGATCCGGAGCTTTGCATACTGATGGCGATCGTCGTACCATGGCGGTGCGAGGCTTGACACGTTTTGACTTCGCTCGCAGCTGCACCACCTCATTGCATTATGTTGCCCAACTGGCGCAAACCTGTGGCCAAGGTGGCCTTTCAGAGACTTTTGACGATGTCCAGACTAGTTGTTCTTTCTTCTCTCTACACCTGGCTCTCCCGAGTTGTTGTCGTTTTCGCACGCTTTTCCCCGCTGCTATACCATTCCATTCCGGGGGCGGTAGAAAATCCTTTCCTCGAGGTCGCTGATCGCTAAGGTCGCAGAGGACCGTCCTCAACATCACTGGAGTCCAACAAGAAACGCTGCAGTTTGAGCAAAGTGTCGATTTCGCTCCTATTACAAGATTCTCGACGGCGATTATCGCCTCTCGGGATAATCTGTCACACCCGTCATCCCCTGCGACGTGCACGACCATGTCGCTCTCCAAGACCAAACGTGTGCAGACGCCTCGCGCGCAAGTGTGTCAGATTAAGGCCATTAAGCCTCTTGACGCACAGCTTTCATTCCTCTCTCCTAGTAGCTCTGGTACTATTGAGCCAGAGAACCACAAGCGACACAACGGCTTCTTCAAACTCCCACTCGAAATTCGCCTCCGGATCTACTCCTTGATCCTCCGTCCAGAAGTTCGTCTGTACGCAACATGGCTCTTCCAGTCGAACGAGTATCGCGTCTACGAGCCAGAAAAACCGAGGTGGTACGATGCAACCTATCGCTCGGACTTTCCTACGGACCCAAGGCATCACGAACGCCCAAATCGTCCCCAGAACTTCCTCGGCTGCACGAAAATCCTTTCGTTATGCAGGCAAACCTATCTTGAGGCCATCGAATTCCTGCATTTGCAAGATGTCCGAGTCGATATCAACGACAAAGGTGGCGACGTCTTTCGACCTCTGGACGCGTTTGGTATGCCAGGCTTCTTCGTAGGAGAGAAGAAGACCACCAGAGTCTTCACCTACCCACGTTTCTGCGAGCTGCAATTCCTGCGGCTCCGGCACATCGAGCTCAGAGTTGACACGGAGCTGGGACCTAATTTCAAGCGTCAGCTGCGTTGTGTCGCAAAAGCGCTACGAAATTCGGCAGACGTGGAGTCCTTGAAGGTAAATTTGGAAATGGTCAAGCCAACCCAGGGCTATTACGTGTCACCTTATTTCACGACTGAGACTTTTGGTCTCTTCAACGACGTCATTGACGTCGCGAGGGTGAAGCAGATTCAGATCTTTTTCAGCTCCCCGGACCGGTGCAGGCGATGGTGTAAGGACGTATGTGTCCGATTCAACACCCTAGCTTCAAGGCTGGCGCTCCGCTGGACGTCGAACGCGCCAGGGTCGAAGAAGTGTTGCCACTGGGTTTCAACCCAACAACTGTGTCGCTCGTGAAGCGAAGACAGTACAGGATCGACTACCAAATGGTGCCAGAGTGCCGCCATTGCCTCCAGATCTTCTCCTGCCAAGCCGCGCTTCGGATCCATCTGAGACGTGAGCCGGGGCATATACAGCGATTCCGGAAGCGAGAGTACAACGCCATCGTTCCCTACGCGACTCAGACTGGCGATCGCAAGTGTCCGACTTGTGCTAAAGAGTACTCTAGCGTTAGTAAATTGGAGGAACATATGCGCGACGAATCCCATCGTCGGTATGGCGTCGTGCCGCGGTGGAAGGAGGATAATGAGAAGTGGGATCGGTACTGGAAGTGGCATCTGGACAAGTTCGGATGGCTGTGAATCGAGACTGGGCTGAACAGAGAGTACGATTTACATGTGAACATGACAGGGCACACAATCGAGTCAGCAACGAATGAACCGGACAGTAAAGAATGGGCTAAAGTCGTTTCGTAGGCTTGTCGCCACGGCATGTGCAACCGACACCAGCTTCTTACTCTACAAGCAGGAGCATCTTGTCGGTTATTGGGTTTCTGGGCTCGCTGATCATGTCGTCGTCTTCACCTCATCCGGATTCGGTTTCCTGCCGTACACGTTATAGCTGTGCGCATCACCAATTAGCATAAGCTTAATTCCCAACCGGCTTAAACAATACAGCAGTGCACACGGCTGAGAGGAACCAGAAAACTCACAAATACGCATACATATGTATGCTCGGATCCGCCAACTCCTTCAATCCCTGCGTCATAATCACCCTCAACTGGTCTGGATCTCCACCCATCACCGCCGTGTACCCCCTCATCAGGTACGCCTCCATCCCTGTACTCAGCGAGTAATTCTCGAAGGCACCAATCTTCTTGAGTCGCTTGTCCTTCGGCCAAGGTCCCTGAGGCATCTTGATGATATTCTCCACGACATCCACGAACCCGGCCACCTCGAGCTGCTTCTTGAACTGTTTAACGCAGTCGATTGGCGTGCCCATCTTCTCGCCCATGGCAAAGAACATATCCCGCAGCTGCAGCAGCGCGGCGTCCTCGGGTAGGGATCCGTCGTCGCTGGTCGGTGTGGCGAGGGAGGAGTTGACTTCTAGGTAGCCTCCCGGCTTCAAGTGGTCGAGGGCCTGCTTGAACAATCTGGGGTAGTCTCGAATACTGAGCAGGAGTTCACGAGCGTGAATGAGGTCGAATGAATCCTTCTTGAGCAGCCATTCGTCTTCGACGTCTAGGACCTCGAAGCTGCAGTTGGGCGGCACGTATGGAGGCTGGACGGGAGCAATGTCCACGCCGGTCACGGTGGCGTTCTCGTACCTGTCGGCGACGTCGAAAGCCAGATGCCGCTGCCGGTGCCAAGGTCGAGGATGGTCGTGGGTTCGATTGGGGAGGTGAAGAGTTTGTCGCCAAGGAGCATGTTAAACTTCACGTGTTGGAGATCGTTGCGCTCTTGCTCGCGCTCGTCTACGGGGAGGCCGTAGGCATGTTTGCCATAGGCGGCATATTGCCGGCCGTTCTCCTCGATGCCTTCGCGGATATAGCTACTGATGGTTGTGGCGTAGGTGCTGCCTGCGTTGGAGGATGCAGTGTCGTAGCCTTCATCGCCAGCGGTGGGACCGTCGGCGGCGATGGGATCCGTCGTTGTCGTTGGATCAGTGGCCATCTTGTCATGCTAGATATAGGGCAGAGGCAGAGGGAAGAAGTATTTTGAGTTGGTGGGTGGGGTGGTCAGCAAGTGCCACGGCACGGCCCTGGACTTTCTTCACATTACGCCTCCGGGGATATGTCAGGCCGCGGAGAATACGACCTTGGTGCAGAGTTTCTGCAGCACTAGCAGTGGATGGTGAGCTTCGGCATCGGAAGAGACAGATGTCGGTACGAATGATTGGTGTCTTGAATCTTGGACTTTGGGCCTTACCGACTGGCGTGGGGCTGCCCAGGAACTGCGGAGGGGCAGACTGGACCTTAGCGATCGTGCTAGATACGTGTACAATGCGCCTGCGAGTCATAGATCTCGGTTCGACGGTACAAGTGTACCTTGACTCGCGAGTAGAGGACGCGATTTCCTCATGATCACCGAGAAGGTAAGCTTATACATATCTGAGGAGGCGTTGGACTGCACATCAATATTGTGCGACCATCTTGGCGAAAAATGCATGGGTGGATAATCGATGCTCAATCAATAGGCACAATGCCGTCCATCAACACGAAAGTTGCGAAAGCTGTGATCTAGACTTATTGGAATCATTTGCCATGAGGTAGCTGGAGCGGAGTGCCCGCTGGAACAAAGTTCGGTTCGGTTAAATCTTAAACCACGCCGGATGACATGGTAAAGCCTGGCCCAGTCGAGCACCAAAATATGACATCGCCATCCCCACGTTCTCCCATTTCGAAATCCTCTGGGACCAGCGAGTTACCCAGCTCTCGTCATGCTGAAGAGTCTTCATTTCTGGGGATGCAGAATCCCGGTGGTGAGGCCCTTTGTTTGATGACAGCTGTTGTGGACATTTATATTGAGGTTTCGCATTTTTGTGAGAGTAAATGAATACTTCGTATCGACGGAGAGAGGCCGGTCGAAAACATACTCTCCCCCGGGGGCCAGTGCAGAAAGCCATCATGAGGGATGCAATTAAGGATTGGAGTATGAGTGGTTGTCTTGGCGGAAAGTTGTCGTCTCCACGCCCACAATGCCACCGACGCACACTGGGATGATTTTCGAGCGCGCAGGAAGCATTAGTCCTTTTCAAGCAGTCCAAAAGGCCATGGGTATGAGTAAGCGCTGCACACCTCGCTGGAATCATACCTGAAGGGAAACTGATCAAGTGGCCTTGTTTCAAGCAGTGAGTCGTGACTCTTAACATTGTAGGTAGTCTCCAATACTCGAACACAATAACGAAGTGCTGCAACTTCACTGCGGCACCAGTGAACTCGGATCTATAGCCAAGGCCTGACCTGTTCCACTGAAGGGTTTCATCCACCCGGCCTTGCATGGGTCGGTAGTAGTGAGTGCAGCTTGCACCTTGTCTGAGCTTTTTTCCAACAGCAAACTGCTAAGGGAAACCTTCGCAAGTCG
Organism: Cyphellophora attinorum; assembly: GCF_001299255.1. Lineage (NCBI taxonomy): Eukaryota > Fungi > Ascomycota > Eurotiomycetes > Chaetothyriales > Cyphellophoraceae > Cyphellophora > Cyphellophora attinorum. Next base: position 471,932 of record NW_017253240.1, on the reverse strand, counting down.
GAATAACTGGCTTTCCGACCCGCTGTTCTGAGAGCGACAACGCCGGGATGGACCAGGCCCCGCCTCCTGTCGGCTCCCACGCTCCGACTCAGCCCAGCCTGTGACACTTGGTGGTTCGATTGTGTCGTACGCTTTTTTTCTGTGCTGCGGTTGGGAAACATAGTCCTGCATATGCCGCTGGCTTGAGATCGTGCCTTGACTGGGACCTTTTGGTGCCTGGTACTCTGCCAACCATCTGCCGATAGCCCTAGCCTGCTTCATAGCCTTGGGAGGTCCTTCATAGTCGATGTCTCGTCTCTCGCGGCTGTGCTTCGATGCTGTGGCACCCTGCTCACATGCAATTCCTATTTGGGCTTCACTGTGCGTCGACCGCTTGCTCTTGGTTGACAGAAGGCCGATCAGCGTCCCAGCATCCTTTTGGTAACATCTCCCCACCCTGATACCACATCGTCCGGAATCTTCATGAGGTCTTCATCTTCCGGCCTCAAAGTTCCATTAATACAGTCAATCAGCAAGTAGACTTTCTGCTCGCGCTTCTCGCCTGTTCGAAACGATCCTAGACCCTGATATAAGCTTCCCAGCGTTACGAGAGCATCGCCCTTCTCCAGCTCAACACCAATAGCGTTATCGTCGTTGATTAGTGGTTGTCCATCGCCCCAGAGATGACTGCCGGGAACAACGTGAGGCGCCCCCGTTGAGCGGGTTGTGTCTGCTGTTGGAATGAGAATGGCAAGAGACACATCACGACCGACAGAGTACGTGGCTGATTTGACGTGCCGGGCATGATGAGATGCGTCCGGACGCTGTAATGGCTGAGACTTCAGGCCTGGCGTGAGCGAGATTGCGGCGGCAGAGGAGAGCGTCGGTTGCGTGGTACTCGTTATAGGTATACTCCCGATGTAGTGGCGGGTCTGAATGGAGAGGAAATGATCGAGTACGGCTTGTAAGCGCCCGTTACTGAGGACGGTCTCACGGGTCGTGGTAGAAGTTGGGAGAAGATGAGGGAAAGTGTGGACATCGGAGGGGTCTTTCGACTTCTCGTCGTTGAGACCTTCAAGCCATGACTTCAACTCCTGGCTTACTTTGTCGAGCGTTGAAGTCCCTGCAAAGTCGTTGATAACCACGCAACCGTCCTCTTCGAGTGCAGCGATGACGGTTTTTAGAGGTGCGCTGACATCTATACGCTCTATATGTCTCGTACCGCCGACTGAGGTCTCGTGTGGTGCTTTATCTGGTGAGCTGGACCGTGCGTGGCTACTGTTGCTGTAGTATGCCAGCCGCCGAGCTTTGTGTTGCATCAGGTATGCCATGGTGTCGCATGCAAGGGTAAAATAGGAATGCTAGGGCTGCGTCTGGGTACAAGGGGGAGTCAGGACAGCAACATGACGGAAATGCGGTCAGAGGTTTCAAGCAATACTTATCCAAATAGTTCCTCGCAGACCAGGCGTGCATAAGCGCGTTCATCGCGCAAGCCATTGCATAAATGCGCTCGATGAACCCTTGGGCCAGAAGCAGATCTATTTCGGTAAGGTTTACTTTGATGTTGCCATGCGTACGTAGGCCGTGGAGTCGGTACGGGCAATCATTAGGGTTTGCCAGAACAATCTAGCAGGGCCATTGCAATCAGAAGAAGCATAAGATGAACTTCTATTCAGCAGAGCTTCGGCTGATGATGGTTAGAGCTCACGAACAAGCATTTCGTCGCCGAGCTCACCGTGAAGATCCATGGTACAACGGATGGGAGAACGTTCAAGCAACCAGATGACACCGGATCGTCGTCATACTCAGCGCATTTAGTCATCCTTGGGAGAGGGGATGTTCCGCTCGGCTGCACGTTGACTCGAGAAATGGCTTGATGTGAAGGGAAGCATGGACATGATGGAGCGTGTGAGCTGACGCGGCCACGACATTGAAGTGATGTTGATAGATCTTGGCATCGCAGAGAGAGCGGCAACTACTCCCGAGGTCACGACTGGTCCACAGGCACCAAAGGTCTAGGGTCTAGCACAAATGACGCACTTGGGACTTTTGGTACGTTGTACACTAGAGCACAAGTTGCTCAGAATGGATACGCTCGTCATTTCTGTGCTAATAATAATGATCTATCCTGTGTTCCCTATTTCCAAGTGTCGAAAGAGGCAGGATTGTAGACTGATTTGTTGCTGGAAGTTTGCGTTGCACTGTATGCAACCCCAGATAAGGCCAGGAAAAAGCGTCTGCCCGGGCGCCGTCGCCGCATAGGAAGTTCATCGGCTAACATCTTGCTCATGTCAAGGCGTCTCGCTCTATGGGTATGACATGCTCGGTGGTGGGACGTAGGCCTGTTTCGTCTTGGGATCCATGCCAGTGTGTCGCACGACCATCTCTTTGTCTTCTTGGATCAATTCGCAGCAAGGGCAGCAGAATGCAGTGCAGCAATCGCCAAAACCATTGCTCTCCATGCCATGCTTCTCGCGCATGCTCATGCGATTGACAAATTGCAGGATCCATGAGACACCACAGCAGAGCAGCACACCGTGAAGAGCGCACTGAGTAAGTCAGAACCTTGTGAGACAGGTGGTACCGTCGGCATTCTTACCTGCCCGTTCATTCCACTGGGATCTCTCACACCTTCCTCGCGCTCCTTGATGCGACCATAGACGACGCAGGGACACCATGTAGCAAGACAACCTGAGTATCGGTCAATACAGGCTCCCAAGGCTTGACAAACGTTACTCACATGTTCCGATTGGCGAGAAGCAGTCGAAGAGACCGAATTGGAATTTTGCTGGCAAAGAGTGTCCGGCCTGGGGAGGATAGGCATGTGCCTGCTGATGCTCCGGCTTGACCGCATAATCACTGGGTGCTTGGGAAGACATTGTCGCTAATGTACAAGGCGCTGAATTACTGATGCTGATGTAGTCGTGAGTAAATGAGTGACTTGACGAGTGAGCAAATGTATAGCAGAGATGATGAGAGAGACGAAGTGGCTGTTCAGGTCAATATCAATTCTGGGGAAGGTGCAAGGCTTAGACTGTCACTTCCGAAGGAACGGCTGAATTTCAACAAGCGGCGAACCTTAAGGCAGGCACTGATTAGGATTCAGACCGTCGAATTATAGCACGTACATTTGCAGCACACTGGTCTGTGCTACCGTATCATAAGATTGAGACTCAGCCCGAACAGACCTGGCGTGTCGATCGAGACCGAGTTTCTTTGAACAAACACACAGTTGCGAGGAAACGGCCCCCGAAAGGACCAACTCATCTCGGAGTAGTCAGCTAGTGAAGGATTCGCATCAAAATCCTTCGGGCCGCCCTGCAACAACGACTGAGAACCTCGCATTTTTGGTGTGTATTAGGGGTCACCGGTCTTGCCTCGTCAAACACGGCATGTCAAAATGCAGGAATTGAGTGGAGATTACCGTGCAGAAGCCTCCGATTTCAGCTTTTTGACATCTGCAGTCGGTACCTGGTATATCGCAAGGTACGAGCCCCACCTTCGCATTATGGGCTCTCCCCGCCTGTCGACAGTTGCCATAGTGCTATGAGTTCAACTTGTGAGTCCATATGTATCTCCTGAGAACTCATGGTCCTTTTGCTCGAAAGCATTGCCATTCGACAGCAATGTGCAATCACGGTGCACGGAGGATCGAGCTCGTGTTTCAGGGGTCCAGAAAAGCCAGCCTGTCTCCGAAAATAGGACCAGTCCACTCCTGCCAAGGCCACCTGAAATGCTCGTAGGGCTGAGGGACCATAGGGAGAATTGTTTGCTACCACACGATCACACCACCTCGACATGCACCTGAGCTTTGTGAAGAAGTTCTCATGGCGAATTCGCCATGGCGGCGTCAACAGCAACTACAGCGCAACTCAAGACCTACCAAATCAGGACCCCCAAGGGACGTGGTGTCGACATTCGACGCGGTGGAGGCTGTTGCGGCTCTAGGCGATGTGCCGCGTCTAGACGACTACAGAATGAGGACGCGCCCGCCATTGTCGTGACCAACATCTGTAACCGAGGCGCGATGCACCTGCCACGACCAGACAGAAGTCATAAGGTGTTCTCATGTTCTATTGCACGGCTCATGTTCCATTGCACTGAGGAGCCTTAAGGACGTAAGTAAGCTGTTGAAACATGTGAAAAGGTCCTCAGATCTACAGAGATCGAATACCTTAGAATGCGGTGCTTAAGTAAGTACAGGAACCCAACCAATTAATAATTCTTGCTGGATCTCCGAAATCTTTCGGTGACTTGCGGGGTTAGGATGCGGGCGCAGATCGATCTTCAGATGGACCTCGGTTTCCATGACTCTGCCTTACAATTCTTCATACACAATGTCAACGCTACCGCAAGCATCTTCATTTGTCACGACGATCAACCCTCATGCAATTGCGACCCGGTGCTTCGACCGAGTCTTCGTCCAGACCCGCAACAATTCCGCAAGTGAAGCCAGGTGAGCCACCATCCCGAGCCAATCAAGGTAGGCGGTCAAGCGGCCGCATCTTGTGAAGCATTGGATTAGGTCATGACACCACTGCCATTGACGGTCGGCACGCCGCCGATCTCCTTACCACCAAGTGTCGCTAATAGTACCTAACACCGAAAGAGTTCAAGAAAACATGTAGCTTGCGGTCTTCAACGACGCCATGGCTCGCAACTTGATACGCACGAAAAGGTAAGTCGTTGACAAATGTGCATGGCCATGTTGCAGGTATATAGAGGAGGGCCGTCATCGCCGATTGCCAGACAGCATACCCCCAAGCAACCAACTGATCACAACCTACCAGCGAGCATTGAAAAGCAAACACAGTCAACATGACGGATTTCAACCGCGAGACCACAGGCCGCGAGGTCGTCCAAGCCTACGGCTCACGGCTCAATAACAAGACCATTGTCATCACTGGGGCATCTGATGGCGGCTTAGGCGCAGCGACCGCTGTAGCTTTGGCCGGTGCATCACCAGCGCACATCATCCTACTGGCGCGATCGGCCAAGAAGGTGACTCCAGTGCAGGAACAGATCGCCGCTGCAAATGCTTCTGTCAAGACCTCATTTGTGTCTGTCGAGCTCGACGATGTCGATTCGGTCCGCAAGGCGGCCTCCGAGATTAACGACTTGACTGATCACATCGATGTTCTGCTTAACAACGCTGGCATAATGGCAATCCCCGAGTTCACGACCAACAAAGATGGCATTGAGTTACAACTTGCGACAAACCACCTCGGCCACTTCCTCCTCACAGCGCTCCTGTTCCCGAAAATCGAAGCTGCAGGCCCAGGTGCGCGCATCGTCAATCTCACCTCGGATGGCCATGAGCTCGCTCAATGCCACTTTGAAGACTACAATTTCAGCGATGGCAAGAAATACCATCCTTTCAGAGGATACGGGCAGTCCAAGACTGCGAACATCCTGTTCACCACGTATCTGGCTTCGCACTTGAGTTCGCGACAGATCTACAGCTTCTCCCTCCACCCTGGTGTAATTATGTCCACCGGTCTCTCGAAGACGATGACGGAAGAGATGGTGCGGACAGCCGACGAGATCGCGACAGAAGAGACTGGCATAGGTTTCACCATCGAGGAACCAAAGGACATTGAACATGGGATCGCAACGTCGCTGATCGCGATCCTGGACCCGAGGCTTGAGCAGCATAATGGAGCATACTTGGAGGACGGCGCCATCGCGGTCGCCAGGTCGTATGCGACAAGCGAGCAGGGCGCGGAGCGGCTGTGGAAGCTGAGTGAGAAGCTGGTCAAGCAGGAGTTCAGGCTCTGATCATGCATCGTGATTGCGATGTCATAGCGATCATTGGACCAGTGTCCATAGGTTGACAACAGTCTGCGCCTAGTATTGACCTTGTACCTTTCAGTAGTACTGCAAATCCTTTCAGATCCTTTCGTGTTCCGGTAGCCACGTGAGACACGCTCATGTGGCTAACGCGGGCGCAATCCGTGCACAGAGAAAATGTGCATGCCGTCAGAAGCAACCTGTGGCGCACTGTTGAAGCAGCGCAAGCCTGACTTTGGAGCAGCAAGTGCTGATGAAGTATCGATGGTCGAAGATATTCGACCCCGGAGTATGGATCGAATCCTTCCCGACGACTGGCTTGATTCGACCGGTCCCTGCACTCAAAGATCTCTTACCGAGCGCGATCAATTGGCTGGGGAGACATAGAGGCACCAATTAGGATAACCTAATGACGCCACTGCCGTCGGTCTTTCTTTCTTAATAAGCACTTGGCGGCTTGAAGCGCGAAAGGCGAGGGCCAAACTGCACTCCCCACTGTCTGCTTGAGCTCTACTTAGTCATGTCGGCCAATTGCACTCACCGAGGCTTTGTCAATTGGGTACCTTTCGTGCATTAACTTCGGCGCGAGCATGCGTTTTGATGCACGGTTCCTGGTGATTGGGGCTCCAGATAGGGCAGATGATCGCGAACAGTAGCAGGTGCTACTCTCAACGCTTCCAACGTGGGCAGGATATATATGGTAGGCACGACGTGCAGCGGACAGAGCTTCTCATCCAACAGCAACAACTCGTTTATACATCGTATAACACCCACGGTTTCGACCTTCGAAACACAAGTACGATAATTGCAGCAGTATTCCATCGCACTACACACACCACAAAATGTCCAAGAAGATCCTGACCATTTTTGGTGCCACTGGCAATCAGGGTGGAAGTGTCGTCAGTGTGATCCTTGGATCTAGCACTCTGTCGTCAAAGTACCAGCTCCGCGCAATCACCCGCGACACCACAAAGCCCAATGCTGTTGCTCTGAAGGACAAGGGAGTGCAGCTCGCCAAGGCAGATCTCAATGATGCCGGAAGTGTCGCTGAAGCGATCAAGGGCTCCTATGGCGTCTTTGCTGTCACCAACTACTGGTAAGCTCTACCGTTCTGCTGTCGGCGGTCGAAGACTGACATCGATCAGGGAAACAATGGACAAAGATGTCGAGTACAACCAAGGCAAGAATATCGTGGACGCTGCGAAAGCAGAAGGCGTAAAGCATCTTGTCTGGTCCGGACTACCGAATGTTACTAAGGTCTCGAACGGCGAATTGACACTCGTGGAGCACTTTGATAGGTGAGCTGCTTTGTCCTGCACAGATTTCATCTCGCTTCCTACGTGTAAGACCGCACAGAAAACGAACTGACCAGGACCGCAGCAAAGCAGATGTCACTGAGTACGGCAACAAGAGCAAGGGCGACTCCCTGATATTCTCGACCTTCATGCCTGGCTATTTCATGTCCAACCTACCTGGGCAGATAAAGAAGCAGGAAGACGGGCAGATCGGGCTTTCGCTTCCGTGGAATGCTGAGAAGACCTGGGTTCCTCTGCAGGACATCCGTGCCGACACAGGAAAGTTCGTCGCCGGTCTCTTTGAAGCTGGGTCGTCAGCAAACGGTGTTGCTGTACAGGGCGCTAGCGAATGGATTCACCCAAGCGCCATTGTCGCAAAGGTTGCAGAGGTATCTGGACAAGACGTTAAGTTTATTGAACAACCGCTCGACGTGGAGACGACCAAATCTATGCCCAAGATCCCAGGCGAACTGGCTCAGAACATGCTTTTCGTCCGGGATTATAGCTATTTTGGCCCAGGAGCCGAGCAGAAGCAGGCCGAGTCCGACAAGTTCCTGCCGGAAGAACTGAAGAAGAAGGCGACCTGGGATGAATTTGCGAAAGCACAGAAGTGGTCGTTCTAGTGTAGTGTTGCCGTATACCTCCAACGAACCGATCAAACATGATTCTTCGCTCGATGAGTGTCACTGTTGAGAGGCAACAAGGATCGCATCTTCGATCTTCTGCATCTGCGTGCGCGCAGAGGTTGAATAGATGCAGCAGAGTTGACAAATGCAGTGACCGTCCCGTTCCTTTTTGAATGAAGCGACCCGCGAAACCCTGCCTAGGCAGGCATACTAGTAGTGATTACTGAACAATTTCGATCATTTCTGATCATTAATCATTAATCCCCGCCAAGAAATCTGACATGGCTTGAGTCCACTGCAAACTTTCGCGCCAATTGTACCTTACCTTGCAGCCAACAACTCCATCTCATGTATTCTTCCCTATGCACAACCTACACCCAAAGCATCATCTACACTCCTACGGAGACACCGAAAGAAACAGAAGTCTCATGAGGTGTACAGATTGTGCTCAGGGCCGGCCATGACGATCTGCGCACCGTCCGTGGTGGGCCGTCCTGCAAGCCACAATCTTGGTCTTGACTACCATCGAACATCTGAACAGCTCGCAGCAGCTGTGAAGCCTTGAATGAATTCGCTCGCTTGCTGAGGAAGTGGTCCTGACATAAGACTTGAAGTACGCTTCTTCCACGTGCATCCACAGCATTGTTGCCTTCTCATCTCAGTTCCTCGGGATTCTGAGATAGCCACCTTTTGTGATTTCCAATCGCTACACTGACGGAAAGTATCTGTCGCGTATATCTGACGAGGAAGGATCGTTCGAATGAGCTCCATGCTATATCAATACTTACACAGTGTCACCGTCGCGGACATCGCGCTCTCAATACCAATGAAGTATTCCGTATAATACGAGCCGCCGACAGGGTCGAATATCCACTTTGCACGTTCCTGCAGGCCGATCTATGCATATCAGTCGTCTGCCGGCATTGACTAGGCCGGAACCGGAAATAGGTGTACCAGAAAGAGACGTGGACTCCTGTTTTAGTCAGCGCAAGTACTGGCAGATTGCAGGAGGCCTTCTCGTCTGTGGCTTTGAGGGCATTGTGTGGCCTGTCTGGTCGTACGTACGAGGCAGCTGGACGCAGACATAAGCAATGCCACCAAGACATCGGCGAAGGAAGAGCATTCCCGCTCCATTCCTGTTTGTCAATGAGGACGCGAGTACGGTAACGGGCACGGGCAATGACGCTCAACGGAACAGGGCAAAGCAAAGCCACGTACAGAGACGAGGTTTCGCAGAACGCACCAAGACCGAAAGATCACATGAATCTGCGCTGTCAGGTCATTCTCAAGCAGGAGGATTCAAGCCAGAAGGAAGCGGACAGCCATCTGTACCTCTGACTCTTCAGCAGCGCCAATCAGCTTATAGCCACCCCGTGTCCGTGCCACGGAGCGAGCCGAGCTCGTCAGTGCTTCCTGTGCAACATCAGACCGAGCCGAATACGGTCATAGGCCCAATCAGCGCCGGCCCTCACCACTCGATCAATCACTACCATTTCTACCAGCAGGCTGCACCTGCGCCCCTACCGACCTCACAGATTATAGCACTGCACGACGTCAACACCGCGCTCAATAACCCTCTCAGATCATCCACAGTCCATCCATTGCTTAACGACCGCTACCAGCTCCTGCAGAAATGGACGCCCACGCTTATGAGCTACTGGACCACGACCCTCCTTCCAGAGAAGTTTTATCCAGATTCCCGCATCGTCCCTGTTGCTCAGATGCGGCACGCCCAATACTTTCACAACGAGTTGCAATTGAGTCTGACAAAGCCCGCTCACGCGTACGCCTTTCTCGCCAACATCTCTGTGCAAATGCTACGGAAGGAGGGCCGTCTCCTGATACCTTCCTCACATAGTCCAGCCGATCTCTACTCTTCAAGCACTTCCTCGCCACATGAAAGCCATGTGGCCGACGCTCGCATTCCCGAGCTCTTCAAAGCACACGCCATCTCTGCTATCCGGAACGAGCTCTCTGCCAATCCTCTCTCCCACGACACAGCGCAAGACGTCCTTCACCTGCTCGCGACCGCGTATCACCAGAACAACATGGAAGCAGCACGGCCACACTACCAAGCCCTTCTGCGTATGATCAACACACTCGGAGGACTAGGAACATTCAGCGCTTACTTTGCCGAGACTATGTTCTTGCTGCATTGGTCAGCGAATCTCAAAGGCCTGAGTAGACCGACACTGCCCGTCAAGAGCTTCGATCCCGGAGAGGGACCAGATGACGTGTGTGCAGTTGTCTCGCAGCTTCGAAATGCAAGCCCGCTCACATCTGGCTTCAGTCGCTTAGCACAGCATAGCTTCATGGTCAGCCCACAGTTGCTCCAGCTGGCGCAGTCACTCGCAGACGTCATCCTCTTCGCCCGATACGCCGAGTTACAACCACTTTACGTTCCTGCGCACTTTAGGTGGATTGACACGCGACATATAGCAGTAGGGTACCACCTGCTGTCATTGCCACCCGATGTGATGTACGGCAAGATCAATGAGGCAATAAGGATAGCGATGATCTTCAGCACTGCGCTGACGAGAAGTCCGCGGAGTGGACAAAGCTGCGCGAGTATGAGCGTTGGCTTGTCGAGGTTGAGAGACTTGATCGTCGGCTCGGATGGGACAACAAGACTGTGGAGCAATATCGACGGCGGTACTCAAGCTTTGCTCTGGATCAGTGTCGTCGGCGGCCTGACATCTGGATGGAAGAACCCGGACTCGAGAAAGTGGTTTCGCAGTCTTGCTCAGCAGTGTGGCGAGAAGCTGTGCATCGACAAGATCGACTCCGAGCACAGTGCGACACAAGCGATGAACGACTTCGGACAAGGTTTTGAGCTGCAACATACTGGTGAGCTTACTTTCACAGCAAACACCTCCACTACGTATCTAGAGACACCACTAGACCAAGGGGATCCCTCACAGATCGCAGTTACTACGTCGAGTGATCAGCCATACGATTACACCACGGCGGTTCCCATCCCAGAACGAGCCACAGACGACAGCGACAGGTCCGAAGCGCCAGAAGGAGGGCCTGAACATCGAATTGACATTGTAGGCGAGGTCAACGCAGAAGATGAGCAAGCCACTTGGGAAGCGGACACTTTCACCAGTCCGGGCGGACTTGTACCTGTAGCTGCGACAAAAGCACCAGGTCGCCAAGTGAAGGAAGAATGGCAGTGTGTTCAAGACATCCTATTGAGGTTCATCTGGGACGAGGCACTTGAGGGCGGGCCGTTGCAGACGTTCTGGTCGGAAATGCCAGAACATGGAGCACTTGTATTCTAACAGTCTGGTTCGAACCTTCTGTCGATAGACTGAAGCTGATAAAAGGCGGTCTCAGAAACCGAAGCTATCAAGCAGACTATCCGCGCTTGGTTCCTGGAACTGTGTTGGTGCTGGCTTCTTCTCCTCTTTCTCTTTCTCGTTCTTCTTCTCATCGACTTCCGCATCCTTTTCTCGATCATCGGCCAGCTTCTTCTCAGCCTCACTTGGCTCCTCCTTCGCAAACGCATCGAGGATCGATTTGTGCTCGATTGTCGTCGTACTGTTGTTTGTCGCTGTGCTTTCGTCTCTTCTTGGAGCTGAGAGGAGGTGCTCTGCTGTTCGAGTGGGTAGGCGACCTTTGCGAGTAGCGCTGTCGTCTTCCTTCGCATCTGATCTTGCATCAAGGTTGTCGTTTTCTTGATCGGCTGGACCAAGTGAGGCGAGAAGCTCGTCGGACCACTGCTCCAATGCTGCTGCCTCCGCTGTATTGTCTGTCCCGGCTGTGTCGCGGAGCTTGGTGATCTCGTCCTTGACCGTAGTGCTCAGGACTTCACGTATGACTTTCGCACCTTCCCTCTTCGCCCCCTTATTACTAATTCCGCTGTTACTGTTCTCATCACCAACAATCTCGCCCTCACCAGCGACCATCCAAACCCTCGCGACACTCACCCCAAGCACCCAATCCCCCATCTTTGAAACACAGACACCCACCACCGCGTCCCTCAGCCGTCCGGCCAACAAGAACCATGCAGCAGCGTACTCGAACCTCCGCTTCGACAACAGCGCATATGCATTTTTCAGCGCCGCCTCTTTCCACCGCGGCTCCGAGAAGTCCCGTGCGAGCAACTTGAGGGTCACATCGCGCATGCTGACGCCGTGCGCGGTGCGCCAGAGGGAGAGGAGGAGGGGTTTCTGGCGAAGGGCGAGGTAGTAGAGGCTGCACGGAACGGGTGAACGCGGTGGATGGGCCGGTTGTGAGGTATAGGCTGTGCGGGCTAGGAGGGTGAAGATGTTGATCAGGGCGGGAGGGTCGTTGGGTGAGAGCCATAGGGGTAGGCGGGTGTGCCGGGCCGTTGGCCACGGGAGGAGCGTGCCGGGTGAGGATGTGTGGGTGAGAGTTAAGGTGGTGAGGATGTCTTGGGATGTCGAGTGTGAAGCGGCAAGAGTTGCGCGCCAAGAGAGTGGTGATTGCGGGTCCGCTCTCGTAGAGTACAGGGCGCGGAGATAGTTGTGTCCTTGTTCATCGACTGGAGCAGGAAGGAAGGGTTGTGACGAGTCTTTGGCCCGTGACGCTGATTGCGGAAGCCAGACTTGGACGGTGCTGTCGGTGAAATCGATAGCGAAGTGTCCTTTCTGAGGCGAGTCGCCAGAGTCTAGTTGGATGAGGCTGCATGGTGAGCGTCCTGGCGGAAGCGATATGGAGTCCCGCGAGGCAGGAGCTGCAGGGAGTCTTCGAGCAGGACAATGGCGTGTTCTTCGACGAACAGGACATCAATGATGTCGTCGTCAAATGATCGTGATACTTGGACTTCGAGCAGGTGGCTGTCATCGCTGTCATCGACCGAGAAGATCTTCACGTCTCTTTCGGTCCATGTGAGCATCTGATCCCCAGCTTCATTGTGGATAATGTCCTCAACAGGAGCTTCGTGCCCGGCCCACGCGGTTGACTGCTGAAGCCGATCTCTCCGGGTGGCTGTATCGAAGAGACTGGCAATGTGGGCTTCGTAGTGTGATATGGAGCCACCAAAGGAGTGCACAAGTAAGGAGATCGAAGAAGGTGCGCTTCCGCCTGCGAACGCGCAGAATTGGACGTGCTCGGTATCCAGATGTGCTTTCTGTAGTAGCGATAGGTCGACATCGTCAACATGGGCCACATTAAACACTTCTGTTGCCAGTTTGTTCTTGCAGCCGGCGTTCTCTAGCCCCCAAGCAGACATGTGACCTAGGCCGTCGAGCACGATGCATATCTCAGGGCTTCTGTTGGCGATCGCAATAAGGTGCTCTAGAGCATGATCAGACTTGGTATTGGGTGCGTTTTCGACAGCCCTCTCGGTGGCATGCGAGAAATCACGACTGTCGATGATGAATGCATATCGACGAGGGCTAATGGACCCTACACTTAGCCTCCTAGGCTGGATGGTTGCGGCCGTATCAATAGCAGCAACCTTTTGCATGATTGATATTGAGTGCGGATCGGTATGAGCCCATGCTCGCACGTAGCCGTCAGCGCAGAAGGTATAGAGCAGACTGTCCAGGCTCTGCTCTTGATGCCACGGTTTTCGCCAGTGCAGATTCGTGACTGCTGATGGGTGCGACAGATACGACACATCAAATCGTGTGCTGTCCGACTCATATGACAGTCTCCGCCAGATTTTGACCAAACGGTCGTGCTGGCCGCATGATGCTATGAGTCCGGCGTCTTGAGAGCAGTATGCGACTGCGACAGGATATGGCAGCTCTTGGTCCCACACCACTCGTGAGTCGTACGATATGTACCATAACTGTAATCGTGAGCCTCCGACGAGGAGCTCTTCTGCCGACGCCCATGATATTGAAGTGACCGTGTCTATCGTGGGAATGGACGCCCTTCTGAGGGCAGGATCGGAGCGCACACCATTGACTCTCGGTCGATCTCCGTTTGTGTCACCGTTGGTCGCGCGGATGGACGAGGTCAGCACTCCCTGTCTGGGACCGAGAGGCTCCCATTTCAGCTTGCCTTGACCTACAGGCTCGAAGACAAAGACTGTCGTCGAGTTACTAGCGGCAATGCGTCCCGAAAACTCTTCTATAGCCACCGCCTGCAGAGGCTCGCAGTCTAGATATATCGTTTGGAGAATCGAATACAGGCCTGTCGTTACAACGATAGCGCTGTGCGAGAGATAGGCAATCAGTCGATTGCCGTTCCAGTACGCGGTGCTGATGGCTTGTCGTCCAGAGTGAGGACGTCCAGGGAGGATAGGCCTCATCTAGGCGGGCAACATGGTGCAGAAGATTGTAGTCCTGGATGTGCCCTGCGACGCGTGAAGTCGCTGAGCCAATCATGACATATGCCAAGCCCTCGGTGGGGTCCTTTGGTACCTAGTACTTAGCCACTACATGAGGCACCCTCTATCGCAGACAACTGAGTCAGAGCTGGTCAGGAACTGTGTATCGTGCTAGGTGTCAATCTACTGCAAAGACCCATACTTTAGGAATGATGAAGACTCGGACGCGTGCGACTTGACCAAGGTCCACGACGGGCGAACGCAAGTCACGTCTCCGAGTTCCGACCACAGCACCAGTGAACAAGGCATATAAGTCAGGTGGGAACAGAAATGCTCACGTCGATAGCTGTTCGTGATGCTGCCCTGCGATTTCGCCTCGTGTCCAGCATTCGTATCATGGAATGGGAGGCTTCCTTGGCGCATCGACCGTCCAATCTTGGCTGAGCAGAAGAAGTGCAGCTGAAAGTTGAAGGAATCTAGATTCACCCCAGATACGAAGCCTTGCGGGGCGGCGTCCGAACAATGGTCGGACTGCACAGTCCACTACTTCAAGTCAGTGGCTGCCTCAGGGCATCATTATTTCATTTGCACAGATCGCTGCCTCGCAATGAATGCTACGTGGATCTCGTTGCCTGCTGACAGGACGCTGCCGGAAGTTCAGGCTGGGTTGACTCTCGTCGTCACAGTACTTGCAGCGCTGACGATCTTTATATTTGTACGAACTCGATGGATCAGCGCTACTCGACGCTCAGCAAAGGGCAAAGACGTCAAATTATCGTCTTTTGTATGCCTCAACTCGTTGGGCGAAGTTTTGGATGCTTTCATCGTCCTGAGAACGAGAGTGTTGTCGAAGCGTCACCTTGGGATTCTAGCTCAGTGCATTGTGGTCATCTTTCTGTCAGCGAGTTCATTGCTCTCTGGCTATGTCGCTCGCTATGCTAGCAGAAGTGGGTACGAAGTCAGTAGACAAGCAGTATCTGGATACCTCGCCGATCGACTCTCCGGAGGAATGAGTGCAGCCAACGTGGAGTGGAACGAAACCTACTATCGTCTTGATCAAGCCGGGTTCCCGCTCAACCAGTTACTGGACTTCCTTCCGGCCAATGACTTGAACTGGAAGTTCGATTCGACCCAGTGGAACAACAGCTGGACAATGTCCTGTCAGAGCTCTGGACCCGCCTCTGTAGCCCTTGCAACCACAGGGTACTGCGGCAATTCGATCGTATCAGAGATCCCGGCTCTTGCTGAATTCCTCTCGCCCAATGACTACCAAGTCTCCGCAGAATCCTGGAGCGGCTTCGAGTGGAACAACAGGTGGCGGGACATCTACCTCTTCTCCACGGCCAAAGCTCAGTCCGCTTTTGCCAATTCCGACGGCACTAACAATTCCGTGTCCATCTCCATCGCGGCCATCCACATGCGTAACGTCACCAAGAAATCCGAACCCTCCAGCAACACCTGCCAGTACGGCGTCACTGCACGTTCCAACAGCACGCTCAGCAAAATCACCTGCCAACTCAGCCGCCTCAAACAAGTCCCAGACGTCAACAATACCGCCTTCCCGGACTACCCGCCTGAATACCAACAAACACTCTCAAACGCCCTCACCTCCTTCTACGGTGCCCGCCTCGCGCAAGAATCCGCCACCAAATCGCCCATCACAATCATCCAGCCCAACGAACTTATCCGCTTCTACCAAACCTACACAGTCGTCAAGGATGTGCAGTACCGCCAACCCGTCACTCGCTTCATCAACCAAGCCGATACTGTCGTTCAGGTGTCTATCATCTTCCTCGCCATCGCAGCTTTCTTCGCACTGATTGTTCTCCTGGGTCTGCTCAACTATGCGGCTCTGGTCATCTTCCAGAATAAGGCGTTCAGACACACGCCTCTCACGCGATTGGAGTGGATGATCCAAAGTATCTCCGCAACGGACAAGAGACACAGTGTTATGATTCCAACCGACTCTGCACGGGTGGATGCAAGTGACAAACGAGCGGCATTTGAGACAGCGGTGTATGCACGCAATGCGATGGTGGGTGGCGCCGTCAGGCAGAGGTCATCCTGGAGGGACTCATCAGCGAGTACGGCGTACATGGCGAGTCCTGGGCTGGAGTATGATAAATATGTGCTGGGCAATGTGGTGAGTCAGGGGAGTCAGCCGACGAGTCCCTGGGTGCCGTACACGGGGCAGGGCACTGGAAGAACGCCTCTGTTGGGCGGTGAGGGATACGATTGAAGGATGGGCATTCTTTCCTGTCTTACACCTTGATTTTGATGGGAGGCGAAGAGCTAGACCGAGACCGAGAAAAAGAGGAAGAGAGCGTCAGAGGATCCAACGACCAACCTGTAATGAGCCACGCCTCTGAACTCTCGGGAGTCGCTGTCCTCGGTTCCCGTTCTCGGATCTCATCATCCGGGATCGACCTCATTCCGATACCGTTTCCAGCCCCTCCCTCCTCAATTTCGCCTCTAATTCGAAATATCTGACCAAGCCTTCATCGATCTCGCCACCCTCGTGATTTGCACTGTTAACATCCTCGATACTCTTTGCATACATCTCCCGCAGCTCGTCCAACCTTTGCTTACGATCGCTATCGATCTCGTAATTCTTCATTCTCTTCCGCACCAACCTCTCCCACGTCGACAAGTGCTGCTGATGCACTGCCACACCATGGTAGTCAGCGACGTCGCCTTGAGTCACAAAGCCCCAAGCGCGCTGCATCTCAGCGAGGTCCAGACCGGTGGTGTCCGGGACAAAGACAAGCGTCAGGAAGAGCCCAACAAGCGTTGAGACCGAAGCGAGAATAAACTTCGTGCGATCGCCAATGTACGCGAAGGAAACGGTCGCGACTAGGGCACCGACTTTGCCGACGGCAGCGCTGAAGCCATGTGCAGTCGAACGGATGCCGATTGGGAAGATCTCTGCTGCGAGGAGGAAGGTCGTGGAGTTTGGGCCAAATTGAACCCAAAAATTGGCGAAGAAGTACAGCGCTTGAAATGCCTTGGCACCTGGCCCAGGCTGACTGAGGACGGGATATAGAAATGAGATAGTGGCGTAGATCACGAACTGCGCGAAGAAGCCACACGTCTGCATGCGCCGACGACCATATGGTTTGTAGTCGATGAGGAGCGCTGCCATGTAGTAGCCGATTAGCTGGCAGAAAATATTGATCAGGTTGTACAGCCAGATGGTATCAGCCTCTCTCGCAGACGTGCCGGTGACGAGTTGTAGGAGGTCGTTGCGGAAGATCTGCATGCCATAGAAGGCAAAGTCGCTGCAGAACCAGCAGAGGCTTGATGCTAGTAGGCGTGCCCAGAACCGCGATAGGACGAATTTGAAGCTCACCCAGTCGTATCCGGCAGAGTTATTTTGCGTGCGGTTCGCACGTATGCCAGAATCAACATTCGTGTTCTTTATGCGGAGACGTAGGAAATACAACAAACATAGAGCCGCAATGGCAAAACTGACGCGGAAGGTTATTTGCGTCTCTTGTTCCGAGTACGGTGGCTGCAGGGAGTGGGACGAACTGGTTGCGACTGTCAGGAGGATGAGAACCACTTGATTGGCGAGTTGACCCCAGCCTTGCATGAGGAAAGCGAGGCATGCCGACCGCCCCCGGTGTTGTCGGTCTTCGGAGCCTTTCATGCCTTCGATAGAGCTCGTGCCGGTCATTGGATACTCACCTCCTACACCTAGACCGAAGACGAAGATTGAGATCGCGTACATGATTGTCCATCCTTGGAGGGAGAGTCCCCACATCGAGGTGAGGAGAATGGTCCCAACCAGCATGATGCAGACATCTTGTATCAAGCCCCAACGTCTGCCGATGGCGTCGCCCAGGTAGCCTACGACGAGTTGCCCACAGAGGATGCCGACTATCTCCATGTATTTGATAGCCTTGATCGACTGCTCACTGCAGACGACGGTGTCGTCGAAGCACTGTGGCCATACTGCCTTGAACAGTGGCATGATGTTGCCCACTGAGAACAGAACGTAGCCTTCCACGAAGAATCCAGCACCTGGTAGTGCATAGGTACGGCAGTATTCCCTCAGTGGCCTGAGAATTCCAGCTTTGGCAAGCTGCTGAACAGCTCGATATTCGCGTTTGGCCTCTTCCCTGGCTTTGTTCTTAACCCATAGCAATTGCTCAGAAGCTGGTAGGTCGGCCCAGTACGAAGTGCCGGAAAATGCGTCTGCTGGGTACAACGCGTTGTTGAGCAGCTGCTTGTGCTCGTCCAGCTCACTCTTGTGCGAGTGCGACTTGCCTCCATTATTGGGTTGATCTTGGTGTTTTGTCTGGGAAAGTAGAGGCTGTCGCTCGCTGTCGCTATCCATCACGGAAGTAATTATCGATGGCAGGCAGTCCAGCGAGCTGCCATGAGTTGTAGCCGAAGCACGGAGGTCTGCCTATAGACTGTCAGCAGCTCCGTCATTGCTCTACTATACCCGTGTACCCGGATGAGTGTGTCATTGAACTTTAAACAAACCTCTCCTAGTACATTCATCAAGCTTTTAGGTTTGTGCAAGATATCGAGCAACTCGGAGTATGTTAGTCGTCAGATCGCGGACCTTGAAGATGTTTCGACAGAGTACTATCGCCATGCCAACTTCTGAGAACTGTCATGTACCTAGTAGCCTTGCGGCAAGCATCATGGCAAAGTTTTGAGGGCCGATCTCCTTTGAACAGGTCGGATGGTCTGAAGTTACACCTCGACGACTCCCACCAGAGCCAAACGTTGTTCTTTCTAGGAGAGCAGGGTATGCTCTTCGTTGTATTTTCCGTGACATCTCGCTGCGTGAGATACAACAATTATTGAGCAAGCTGTAATGAGGAAATACCTTTCCTCGGTCTTGCCTGGCTCGTCGAGACGCGCACATATCCCGCTACAGCGACTGAGATGGCTTGTGCCAAGATACGCATTGTAGGTCGTGATGAGTGAGCCCGTCATTGACAAACCCGGCCTGGCTGAACTGCTGACACGTACGGAAGGAGTCAATGGGAATTCAGATTGGGATTGAGGCAGCAGATGATACGGCGGACCCGATGCTCCAGAAGCGCACGATCGAAATCCCGCGCCTTGTCGTGGGCGTCATGTCGTACAAAATTCTCTCCACATCTTGTTGTCACTTAGTACACGATGTCGCCACTAAGGTTTCCAGGTTACTTACTGCATGATGGGCCTGGTGGTCAAACAGCCCATTCGATAAATGGCAGACGGAGACTACCGTCCTGACTGGCTGTCAGGATACGCATCCAAATCGCTCTACAGATGGGAAGAGCACGAAGCCGAATCGCAAGTATTCTATACGAGACGACTGGGCATCGTCGAGTCCCTCTTCGACCACGATGGAACACAGCATGAAGGGCGTGCGGACCTCAATTGCAATCTGAAAGTCGAGCTCCGCAGTATTAAGGACGCGAAAGCTATCAGAGAGCATATTTCTCTAGCCTGGTCGGTACTACGGCACCAACACCCACTACTGTCTGCCAAGGCCGTCGCTTCCACGAAGCATGGCAACGAACGAGCATTCGTCTATCGGCGTCCGGGCTCGGGCAAAGACATTGTCCGCGACGGCTACCCACACGTTTGCTACTTGGAGGATCATCGGAAGGGAGTGGATGCGCACGACTTCTACCAGCATCTCATGAACTCTTCTAGGGCAATCGATCCGGAACTAGCTCTTTCGAAACTATTCGTCCTTCCATACTCGTCCAGT
Source organism: Cyphellophora attinorum (assembly GCF_001299255.1). Classification (NCBI taxonomy): domain Eukaryota; kingdom Fungi; phylum Ascomycota; class Eurotiomycetes; order Chaetothyriales; family Cyphellophoraceae; genus Cyphellophora; species Cyphellophora attinorum. The sequence continues at coordinate 452,273 of NW_017253240.1, read as the reverse complement.
AAAGAGACTTCATTCACGGTCAACTGCGTCTTCGTGGTAGCACACCAAGTCTGTGATGGTCTTACAGTCCATCGGTGGATGTCAAGTTTCGTGGATTTGTTGAACTTGAGCGATGCCCGATTGATCGAGCGAGCGGCTTCCTTAGCATCGATGTCTCCTGTGTCAAGTCTACCACCTGCACAAGAAGTACTTTACCATCCAGTTCCAGGGAGCGTCGCACGTCAGCGCTGGTTCTGGGCGATCGCACGCATTCTCCGACACGTGAAGCGTCCTATGCCCGCGGCATTTCAGAATCCATTGAATCGCTCGCAGCCACTGCAGGCCAGCAACAGATTTCCAACAAAGTACGAGGTCCTTAGCTATGACCGCACCCCTGCACTGAACAACTATGCAATCGCCCCAACCCTGGACCGAAGGTCTACGGAGAAATTAGTGAAGCTTTGCCGACAAGCTAAGATCAGCATTGGATCCGGTTTGTTCACTCTGGTTGCACTAGTCATGATGCAAATGGAGGAAGAGAGGCATCCGAACATCGCCCTCGAGGACCGTCTGCCTTTCCACGGCAGCTTCCCAGTCAACCCTCGACCTTTTCTTGCTGGAGAACCTACTGCAGGCAAAGAGGATAGCCTCATGCTTGGCTTTGGTGATGGCGTCATCCTACCGTTCCTGCCCAAAGACCTGTCATTCGACGGACGATTCCGCCTGCTTGGCAGACAGGCCCATCGGCAACTCAAGCAATATCAGAAGCGCCCACGGACAGCCGAGGAGGAATTGAGTCTGGGGTCGAGGAGTCCACGTCAGTTGCTGCCAAGTCTGTACATGGCGACTCTGGAGCGTTTGCAAAACTGGCGAAGTGCACAGCCAGGAACATATAACTTACAAGGCGCATACCCCGTTGCGGTGCCACTGAGTCCCGCGACATGTGGTATCAGCTCTGTGGGTGATCGAACTCAAATCATAGCCCCAGGGAAGTACGATGTCACGCACCTGTCTACCGATCAGGACTTTGTGGCTGATTTTCGAGACGTGAGCTCAGCTGTCAGGGCCAGGAACGGGGAGTTTCTATGCGGTGCTGCAAGTGATAGGGAGAAGACGTACTTCATGATTTCAGTGGATAGCTGTGCCGTCGACCGTGGAAAGGCGAAACACTTCAAGGAGGTCATCGAGACGATTCTCGAGCCTCGGGATACGAAGTCGAAGCTTTGACGCGGATCGTACATTAGATGAAACCTCGAAAAGTGAATGAAAGACTGCAGACGTATGCCTTCGAAACGGGGTCTTAATCCTGCCACAGTCCTAATATGGAGCTGATCAGTTGCCTTTCTCGTTGCCTTGGCGAGGCGACCACTGCCTCAGGAATTGACAGCAGACGTAAGGCTCCTTTCCTTTTCGCAATCATCGGGCAGCTTGACTCGTCTCCGCAGCTGGTGACTCGTGCTCGCCTCATCGAACGCTGGCATCTTGAATAAAGTCAGGCCGTCATCGCAGCCACAGGTATTGCTTGGCCTTTACATTGTAACATCAGAACGTCCGATATCGGGCTCGTCGCGTTGCCTCTTAAGACGCGTGTCAGCGTTGTAAATTGAGACTCACTGTAAAAGAAGCAGTCCGAACGTTTCTGTCAGGTTGTATCTGGTCAAAGATAGGTCATTGAGACATCCGAATCCGCGCAGGTCTCCATCACACAACAGGCCTCATCGGGCTCTTCTTTGGTACTCCGGCACAGAGCATACCACTCAGCATGACGTCTCAACCTCAGTCCGGCCAGTCGGGCCCGCAATACACTCATGGTCACCATGCATCGGTGATCAAATCGCATAGCTGGCGCACCGCCGCCAACTCGGTCGGCTATCTTCTCCCACGGCTTAAGGCTACTGATCGAATCCTCGACATCGGCTGCGGACCAGGCACAATAACATGCGATCTGGCCTCCGAACATGTCGCGCAAGGCAGTGTCGTCGGCCTCGATGCGTCCGAGTCCGTCATCGCACAAGCTAACAAGACCGCCAAAGAACGAGGCATCTCAAATATTGAATTCGTGGCGGGAGACGCGTATCATCTGTCCTACGAAGATGGCTCCTTCGATGTAGTCGCATGCCATCAAGTCCTTCAGCACGTCAACGATCCCGTCGGTCTACTCAAGGAGATGAAGCGGGTGTGCAAGAAGGGTGGAATCGTGGCGGCGAGGGAGAGCGACTATGATGGATTTGTGTGGTACCCTCAGAGCGATGGATTGGATGAGTGGCGAAGAGTGTATCGTACTGTGGCCCGCGGCAATGGCGGTGAGCCCAATGCGGGTAGGATGACGCATGTCTGGGCGAAGCAGGCTGGGTTCACGAACATTAAATGCAGCAGCTCGAGCTGGTGCTATTCTACCGATGAAGAGAAGAAGTGGTGGAGTGGCACCTGGGCGGAGAGGGTGAGCGTGGATGGCAGTGCGTTGGGGAAGACTGCGCTTGAGAAAGGAGTTGTAAATGGCAAGGAGGACCTGGAAAACCTTGCGAAGGCATGGCGGGAGTGGGGCGCGCATGAGGATGGGTGGTTCCAGGTGCCAAGTGGGGAGGTGATCTGTATCAATGAGTGACGCTGAATGCGCTCGATGTGCGGCACAGGAAATGGATACAGAGTCCAAAGTTACTTCGATTCTTTAGTTGACACAGACCATGCCATGCAGGAAAGTGGTCCTAGGACGCTGTCATCGTCATTGTACGCCGTTCGAAGTCCCATTCGACTTCGGCGGTACGTCGTGCGGCTGGCTCTGTGATCGCGTGTTGGAGGACAGAGTCATCGTCCACCGTCGTCTTCCATCCGTGCCAGCGCCTTCGTCTGCCAGCGGACTGCCGTCCTCGGCGACCAAAACCCTATCATCGCCCTGCGGCATGATCACACGAAGCGTGCCCTTACGCCACCACGGGAGTCGCTCGATGACTTCCCTGTTCTCCAGTATATGCAGGCCAACTGTCACACTTTCATGTCCAGCGCCATAGCACAGCTCAAATCTACCGATCTTATGCGCTTCCCCATGCCCATAGCCGTCATCGTCGTAGAAGACGTTCTTGAACACTCGCCCATGACTGGAAGACTTCGGTGGAAATATTTCCACGGCCCTCTCATCGTCCTCGGCCAGGTCCTCGCAGTACGCCATTGCAGTGCGCGGCTCGCCCGGGGTTCTAGTCGGGACATTAATGCCCGTGATTACCGCGCCTCCGACACGGGCGAGCACGGGTATGGAGGTTGTGCGCCACGGTCCCACTGGGATCGTCACCCACTGACCTGACGCAAAGTACTGCTGTGGGCCAGGTGGAGATTTAGTGTTGATATACCCATAATCAAATGGGCTATCAGTACGGCGTGGCAGGTACATCCGTGCTTCTTGCTGACCTGGTGCAGTTGCACAACCGACCAGCAAGGTGTCTCCCAGCCAGAACTGCTCCTCGCCATTCTTGAGGATCTGGCTAGCCCACACCTCCGGGTCACCCTCGTGATCCCAGCCGACCCACCGGACAGATGGTGCACCAGTCAGGTGGCCCTCCAGGCTGAGCGAATAGAGGTACGGTATAAGCTCATACCGCCGCTGGATCGCCGCCCGCACCTGAGGCAGGATGTCTGGATACATCCATGGCTCGATGACCTCGCCTGCCTGATTGTCCTGCGGGCTGGTCTTGAAGCAGTTGATTGCAAATCGCGGCTGGTGGATGCCAAGCTGGATCCACCGCAGCAACAATTCCGGTGAGGGCTGCGGGCCTTCGAAGCCGCCGATGTCGTGACCGAAGTTGTGCATGCCGGAAAGGCCGGCATTCAGGGAAATGGCGACCGAAGCGCGCATCGCGGCCCAGGAGGTCATGTTGTCGCCGGACCAGGACGAGGCTGCGTAGCGGAAAGTGCCGGGAGTGCCGCTGCGGGTGAGGACGAAGGGACGTTCGTTGGGAGCGACCGATTGGAGACCGAGGGCGGAGGCTTTGGCCATGAGCTCGCAGTGGAGGGCGCGGCCGTAGAGACCGATGTGATTGCTGGGCTTGGGCTCAGAGGTGGCGTGGCTGGGCAAATGCTCGAGGTTGTCCAGGCTCATGGTCCAGTCGTCGTCTGGCAGTGTGTACTCGTTGTTGTCGTTCCACATACTATCGACCCCTTGTCGCTTGAGATTAGCCACGCCTTTCACCCACCAATCAAAGGCGGCTTTGTTCGTGAAGTCAATGTGACCGCCGAGGCCTGATTCACCTCCACCCGCCGACCATAATTTCATGGTACCCATCTTGCCTGTCGATGGGTCGCTGAAAAGAGCATTCTTGGACTTCAGGTACTCGAAGTCGGGATGTGATGACAAGATGAATGGCTTGATGTTCGTGAGCAGTCGAATACCTTGCTTGTGAAAACGCGACAAGAACCCTTCAGGATCAGGAAAGCGATGCTTGTTCCACGTGAACACGTTACGCACTTTTGGCTCGGTGTCAGCTATCGAGTAGCCTGACGACATCTGATGCGCTGAACATGGTATGTCGTGTTCCACAAGCTTCCGTGCAAACTCATCGAGCACAACGTGTGATGGCGGGTCATCTTTAGCGCAGTACTTGTAACCTCCCGAGATGTAGCCGAAAGCCCATCGTGGCGAGAGCAGCGGGAAGCCAACGACTTGACCGTAGAGTCGCATCACGTCTCGAAGTGTCCGACCGATCAGCAAGTACTCTGCCAAGCCACCGTAGTCCTGACGGTACACCTTGAAGTGGCCCCACAGACCGTCGATCTCGGAGCCGACAGACCAAAAGCCTCGTGCATGAGATGTCGAGAACACGCCGACCACCCCTTGTGGCGTAGCTTTGATCAGCAGTGGGATATGCTTGTACATGGGATCCGTTCTATGCGCATCATAGCCGAAACAGTCGGTTGCAGACAGGATGAAAGGTCGAGCTGTTAGATCCATGGGTGCCGCCTTCTCTCCCAGACCCACGTGCAGCGCCTTCCGATCATGTACCATGTAATGCGCACATCCCTCGCCGTCAATTACATAGGACCTGTCCGGAACGTCGGCGTGTATAGAATTGGCTTGGTCCTTGAATCGCAGTGAGACCACGGGTGCGCCCGCGAAGTTAATTGTGGCTTCGACATCTTTGACGGTGATCTTGGTACAGTTGTCAACCGCATCGAACTCTGGCTCAACTGACGACGAGAGATGTTCGACATTGGGGTATGGTGGTAGTGGGTGCTTAGACGACCAGAATTGTGTCCTGAAAATCCCTTCTCGTACGGCCTCGAATGTGAAGTGAGCCCAGCCATGTGTGTACCCTGCTTCCAGCGAGACGTGAGCTTCGTGCTTACTGGTAGTGGTCCATTTCGTAGGGACTTGCTCGCGCTGTGGCATTTCGTTGGTCTGGCTATCGTCTTCCAGCCTGAGTAGAATGTCTGGTCCGACTCCCACTGCTGCACTAGTACGCTCAAGCAGTCTCGGAGTCTCGTCTGCGGCAGATCGATTGTGGTCAATGCTTTCCGGACTGTATGAACCCGAAAAGCGTCAAAGCTACCGATCTGGTCCCAGCAGTGGCTCTTTTATCGGAGGTTCGGACCGAATGTCAAGTCGGGCGATTTGATGCGCAAACGATCTTTCGCTTGGCGCCCAGGATCGTGCTTTGTTGGAAGTGTTGGCAAGACGTATCATAGCCCGCAGCTGGTCTTTTACAACCACCGACGCATTATCAGAGCTCGCCCTGCCGGTTCCAGGACTTCAGTTGCCGATACCAAGATGGAACTCTCAAACCGATCGACAATAAAGGGGCGCCCAGAGATCCCGTAGCCAACGAATCACAACGCTCGCTGATACGGTCCGAACATGCCGAAGCCTTCGGAATAGTGTCCAAGCGAAGCCAGCCCGGGGATCTACCCCAGGCGGGGAATTTAGACCTCACGCGCCTCCGCTATAAAGCATGCTGTACCCTATGAACCTGCCTCGAGACTTCGCGAAAATATTGCGGCACTCTCCTGCGACCCAAGCAGTTGGCTATGGACGACGAGATCAGGAAGTCGCCTGTTCAGGAGGACCCTGGCAGCATGAACAACGCTGTAGATCGCAGTCTTGATCAGACCAGCTTGAGCGATGCCGACAAAGACCGCGCAAAGGCGCTTGTGCAGCGAGTCGGGCACCGCGTCGAGCTCACTCCTGAGAACAACAAGCGCATCTTCCGCAAGATCAACATCCGCATCTTACCAGTCATCCTCTTCATCTACTTCCTCCAAGCACTGGACGTGAGCGCTCCATCCGTGGCAGAGCTCGAGGCTATGCTAACCTGATTCACAGAAAGCAACGCTCGCCTATGCCTCAGTCTTCGGACTCATCGAAGACACCCACCTCGTCGGCTTGCAGTACAGCTGGCTCGGTTCTGTTGTCTATGCTGCCCAGCTAGTTGCTCAGCCAGTAGTGGCCTACAGCCTGGTCAAGTTCCCACTAGGGAAATTTCTGGCTGGGACAGTCTTTGCGTGGGGAGCGACCCTAACATGTATGGCCGCAGCACATAACTTCGGAGGGCTCCTGACTGCAAGGTTGTTCCTGGGCTTGTTCGAAGCTGGTGTCGCACCTGCTTTCATCGCGGTCACACAGATGTGGTGGCGGCGACGTGAGCAACCTGTGATTCTAGCATCGTGGTATGCCATGAAGTATGTACAGCTTCAATTTTGCTCCAGGGAATACTCTGACAAATTTCCCAGCGGCGTGACGAATATGCTCGGCAGTCTGATCACCTACGGTCTGGGACATATTGACAGCTCGTTGAAGGAGTATCAGATCATCTTCCTATTCTTCGGACTGATCACCGTGGCGTATGCTTCGTGGTGCTGTTCTTCATGCCAGACTCCCCGACGAAGACCAATATACTCAATGAGGAAGAGAAGCTGATAGCGATTGAGCGGCTGCGGGCGAACCAGATGGGTATCGAGAACTATACTTGGAAGTGGGAGCACGTCAGGGAGGCCGCTGTTGATCTCAAGACTTGGTTGTGGTGCGCGATGCTGTTCAGCATTTCAGTGCCATCCGGCGGTGTGTCGACGTTTGGGCCACTCATCGTCCAGTCCTTCGGGTACAATCGTTTCGAGACGATACTGTTCAACATACCTTTTGGGGCTGTGCAGCTCGTAGCGGTAAGTCGCCACACCCTGTCCTTCGATTCCGCTAGGCTGACACAGGTTTACAGACACTGCTCAGCGCTTATGTTGCCACAAAGATTCGGCGCAAGGCACCTGTATTGGTGTTCTTGTCGGTCATCCCGAGTGTTGGCTGTTTGATGTTGCTCTTTTTGCCACGCGGTGCTGGCCACAAGGGCCCGTTACTTGCCGCATGTGAGTCTCTCTAAACACTCAGACCCTTGTGAACAATCCAATGTTCCGGTTCGCTAGCTGGCTGCCACTTCCGACATCTTGTCTGGACCATGGCTAACGAAAGCTCCGCAGACTATATCATCTCCGTATATCCAGCAATCACGCCGTTGATATACAGTTGGCAAGCCGGCAATACGGCAGGCGAAACCAAGAAGAAGACAACAACAGCCGCGTTGATCATCGCTCAGTCGGCGGGTAATATCCTTGGACCGAATCTATACACACCAGCAGAGAAGCCACTGTACCGCCGGGGTCTGATCTCAAATCTGGTGCTGTTCCTTGTTCTTATCGTGCTATATGCTGCACAGTGGTTTTACCTGCTCTGGCGGAATCGCAAGCAAGCCTCCAAACGGAACGCAATGGGAAAGAATGCTGACATAGTTGACACATCGATGGCCAAGATCAAATCCGAGCTTCCGGATGCCGAGAAGCATGAAAGCGTACAGGAGATCGAGAGGGATAAGTCATTGGACGACCGGACGGACTTCGAAAACGAGGACTTTGTGTATACGTACTAGGCACAACGGCGAAATCGTGACCAAGGCCATGTGATCAGAGCCGTTCAACTCTGCAAGGCCTGGTCGGTAGAATGATTAGCGCCCAGGAGATAGTCATCGAAGAAGTTTTGCCAGCTGGCAGGACTCGAGAAGAGCGTCAGACCAGGGAAATTCCACTCAAACACGAATTGCTCGGGCACAAAACTCTGAAGTTCGAGATTGGCATCTGACGTCTCCCAGAAAAAGGCTGGTGGCGAGCTATTCGTGGTTACCTGGGGATCGTAATGTTGCTGCAGGGCTCTGCTATACTTCTCGATGCTCATTCCCAGCACCTGTACGTAGATCCGGCTAGTGGTGGTCCCAGCACATGTTCGTGCATTAAGCATCTGACGGTACAACTGGTTGCCCTCCTCGAGAAGGCGGTAGCTTTCTGTCTGGCTCTCCGGGAGTAGGCGCGTAAGTTTGAGCACCAGAAGGAAGCAGAAGGCACATTTGGCCCAGACAAAGTCCATAGCAAAGCGCAGGTTTGGCAAATATAGGTTAGGTTCCTCGAGGGTGGCCGATAGATGAGCTCGAAGCTCGACCTTCGCCATGCTCAGAATTTTGAGGCCGATCGCGCTTAATGCATCGACATTCTCGGTACCAAGGCACTTTAGTGCGCGAAAATAAGCCATTGCTTTGCACCAGTGCTTTTGGACTCGAAGGTTGATGAGTAATAATGGGAGCTCCAGGTTCGCCACGGGGGAGCTCTCCATCATTGCCTTCCATTCGCTATACCACAGGTTGATGTCGATCGTTGCATGATTAGTTGCTTTGAGGATGTCTGAGTCTGCCCCAGAGTCCTCCTTAGCAAACCCGGCGTGAATCTCTGTCCGCAGGCTATTCAATTCCACTTGAGACAAGAGGCGGAGGTCCAGTGGGGTGGTATGTTTTTGCTGTAGAAATGCCCGACATCGCCGCATGTGGCCCTCGGGTCTAAGCGCCGGGAGGTTGCCAGCATCAACCTGCAGCATGTTGTCAAGAACCATAATCTCGAACCAGGTGCGCGAGCAGCGTGTCAGATATGGTAGGTCCACCGCTGAATCGTCTTCCTCCAGAGCGGATGACATGAGCTCATCAAATGCCAGGTTGAGCTTGATGTCGATTGCAAATCGTGTTGCGAGCGATAGAAGAAGCGACCTTTCGGGTGAATAGCAGGCAATCACCAATAAGGCTTGCACGGTTTCCAGAACTTTAGGCTGGCTTTGAACAATGACCTGGTTCACATGCTTCTTCAGTTCGAAGTTTAGCATCTGCGGTAGCTGTGTCTCGTTATCAGCCACGGTGATGCCAGCAGTGCAGAGAGCATCGAACAAGAGGCTGCTTCGTTGCCTAATGGAATCGAATGTGTCGTAAGAAGGATCGAATATCGGCACAAAGCGGTCACAGCCAGCAAAGAAGGCATTGAAGGCTACCTCGGCGGAGCTGGTGTTCATAAGACCCCTGCTCACGAAGTCCATCGAGGCACGGCCATCGACAGCGATAGCATGATCACTGGGACGGTTCCTCATGCAGTAAGTGCCAAGTAATGAGACGGGCGAGGCATTCGACCGGTCGTGGCCTGGAGAGACAGACGGTAGGAGAGCCGTTCCAGGTGGAGTGACCGTAGCACTGTGCACTGATGGAGGAAGAGGGGGAGTGCGTTCAGATCTGTGCGCCTCGTCTGTGTCCATGTGAATATCCCTTGTAACAGCGCCATAATCAACGCCTGTCGATCCGGATATAACGTCCTGTGGCAGTGATTCCTTTAATTCGCGGATGTCTTGCTGAAGCTGAGTCAATTTCTCTTCGTAGGACAGCTTTGATGATTCGGGATAGCAGCAATCCTTTCTAGTCCTACGACAGCGAGAACATGGATCGTTGCCATCACACTTCAGCTTCGATCGTCGACAAGGGCTACATGCTTTTGCGATGCGTTTGATAACAGTATTAGAGGTCGTCGGCATCGGCTCGCTGGTCCGGACGAAGCCTTGAAGGCTAGCTCGAGGCATGCTCGGAGACAATTGCCCATGACTACGAACGCCGTCATGAGATTCTTGAAAGTCCTCGCGACTTGCTAGGTAAAGGCAATTCTCTTCTCGTGAAGCGAAGTCGAGGCTCATCGGAAACAAGCAGTTCTTAATTCCGGATAAGTCAACTACGCTTTTTTTCTATGTGAAGTCATCGAACACCAGCGTTTCGACCGACCTGTGACCTTCCGCACCTCGAACCAGGCGAATGTCAATTCGATTGCCGGTGATAACACCTTCCACGCCCGTGTAGCCATTGAGCAAGTCGACAGTACTGGGCGGACGAGCTCGACGAGCTCTGAACTGAATTAAGCTGTCAGCTCCGTTAACCATGGACCGAGGTCTTTCAGGACTTGTATGGTATAAATCCAAGTCAAGTCCTTCCTGCCAATACAGCTCTCGGCGCCAGTGTCGGCAACCATGCGTGGCGTGTCGACGCTGTGGATCGGACGATACTCTGGTCAACATAGCTCATCAGGACCGCCTTTTGTTCGCGGACCAACCGAGTTCTTTCGGCCAAGTATAGGGGCTAGCCAGCTTCATGCGCCGCCAGGACTGCGTGCATCGCGATCGAGGGATGGCAAGCATCTGAGACGAGTCGACATCATTATGGCCTTGACTTCTGCTCAAGCGAGTCTGTAAGTTGCTTTCGAGAGGAGGGGTGAGTAGACGGCTTCAGGATGATAGCGGACTTTTGTGAATTGGTGGCTTCACCACTGCCTGGATTGATCTTCACTCGCAACCCGTTGATCAGCACTATCGACTTGTCTCGAGGACTACTTAGTTTGCGTCTCTGCCTTGCACGACTTTCATTTCCTTACCCAAGTCCTATCGGCGTCGTGCCCACCTATCGCCCACTTACTAAGGATAGGAACATATCGTCGTCGGAACACCTCTCTATCACGTAACTGGCAGGGACAGGAATTGTTCCCGCACAGCCGTCAAGTAGTCCAGTGTGCATGCGACTAGCAAGTTACGAAGCATGTGTGCCCTACTCAGGATGAACTAAGTTTGTCTAGATGGACGACATTGAGATGACGCCGGTGCCGGCTGTATCTGGCCATTCTGGCTCCTACTCATGGCCGACATCGATTCCGTCTCGTCTTCAAGAACAACATCAGGATGTCAAGAACAAAAATCCCGGTATAAATGTACTGCTCCTCAAAAACACTGCTGTAGCGCGAAAGGTTGGCGACGAGCCTCGAGTCTACAGATACTACATGGGCACGAAGGGATCCGGTGAACAGCTCGACACACACTTCTACCCTAATCAAGGCAAGTTCATTGTCGGAGAGAAAGCTCATTCTGGAGGGCTCCTAGCCGCAGTTTGGTCAGGTTCCCCTGGTTTACCACATCCTGTCATACTCGCAAAGTCGCCTACCCAAAACAAGACGAAAAGCTTATTCAGGCCCCTCTGGAATGGCGACTACATGTCAGACAATTTCGATATCGAAAGGATCTGTGAGCCCGAAGCAGCTAGAGAGACGGTCATTGCTACCCCAAAAGCCCAGGCTGCAAGCATTTCCAAAGGTGTAGCCGGTATCATTGCAATTAACGAGCATCAGTCGGACGTAGTGGAAACTTCGCAACACCGGGATCCCAATAGCCGCGATCGAGGCTCCGTCGACGGTACTGGCCAGTCTTCGAGACAAGATGAGCGTCCTGCAAAGCGCCTCAAGACCAGCGGCCACGGAGCAAGCCGGGCATGCGTAGCTTGTGTTGAGTCAGAGCTGGAGTGCGAAGACGAGCATCCTTGCCAACACTGTGTCATGGGTGGTCTTGCGTGCACGGTCAGCCAGCCTGCACCGAGTGCGGTCTACAATCATAATCGCACTGGATCCTCTGCACAAGACTTCGAGCCTGCCGGAGATCCTCAGGATGAGCCAGAGGCCACTGCAATGCTCATTAATGACAACGACGACGCAGGCGTCGAAAGCGAATCTGATATCTGGGAGCTTGTCAATCGGGTCAAGAGAAAGCACAACTCACAACGACGGACATCGTTCACGCGCGAGGATTGGTCATCATCGCCGGTAGCCTCGCCTCAGCTCGCTCCATCGGTTCCACGGCAAGTGCAGGGAGAGACGAGGCAAGGACCTACAGCGACAATCGACAGCGAAGATACTGTCTTGCATAGTGACACCGTCGTCGTCGATGTCCCAGAGTCCGAGAGAGAAGACATTGCCAATCAAGTGTCGGCTACCCAGCAGCATCAAATGTCCATGGTAGCCTTGGTCAACAATCGTGAGTTTCACAGTCACCCAAAGGAACTTGGGGATGGTCATTCGTTCCAGCTCCAACAGACCGCAGGTGAAGGCGATTCGGGGCTTGATGAAGTTTCAGACGTCCACGAAGATGACATTTCGGTTGACTCCGATATTGATTTCCACGAAGAAGAGGTGACTGCACCAACCGTGCCTGACACTGCGCGCAAATCGATCCAGGTACAGCGATATCGCCTGGCGCGCCTCGCAACTCACGGCGTGTTGCTTAAGCCTGATTGCCATGATCTTGTGATCGATGGAGCAGACAAAACTATCTGGGTCAGTACTACCCACAATGAAGTCGACTTCGATCTTGTGAAGGGCCCGTCGAGGATTGACAACATTATTGTTGTTAAGCACAGCTCAGGTTCTGTACCAATAGTGGAAATCAAGTTCCGTGGCGGTCGCGATATAGATCTCATGTTTGAGTTGCATAGTCGCGAAGCAGTCTTTCACATGGTGTCGACACTACAGGCCATAGATCAGACACTAAGTGTGTCCACCAAGGGCAGCGAGCACTTGGAAACGCTCTTCCAGCTTGCGTTGCAAACCGCGACATCTGGGAGGCCATCAGCCATTCCTGGCAGCGTTACAAGAGAACATGGATCGGTGGCTCGGGATAACAAGACACCGGCCCAAAGCGCGCAAACCTCCTTCGCCAATGCGATGGTCCAGACAGCAAAGCCGATGCCCGTCGCTATGGCAGGCGAGACTACGTCGGAACTGCCACCGAGCCCTAACATCCTGGGTCCTCCACCCCTATCCGACGCCCGCAACGATCCACCCGTGCTTTTAAACATGTCTAACATCGAGGTCGAAGTCTCCCTGAAGGAAGGAAAGCCTCCTTTCACGATGCGCTGGCACGAACTGAATGAAGAGCGGTGGCAGATTGTGCTGGGAACAGCGCTCTCATCAGACAACGACGAGGAGATCGGCCCTGTGGAAGCGGTGGTGACTGATCAAGATCCCACCAACGGCTTGAGGCAAAACCGCACCGCTACGCAGAGCTGCTCCGGGCTTTACACAAGCTTCGGGGAGTTCAGTGCCGATGTTGCGAGATCCTTGGGGGCATGCTCGCCAAGAAGGGTGAAGGTGAAATAGGGCAGGACGAGCAGTCAGGGCGTTGCAAAGCCGCTACCTCAATTCGGGTTGTCTTGCGTCGATTGTGAGAACTGGACCCACACGGCACTAAGGCGCAGGGAACAGCATTTCGGAGGTTGAGAGCGATCATCAGACATGTCGCGTGAAGCGCGGGCAGCGTACAGTGAGGTCGGACCGTACCTCGTCGCTCTGCGGCCTTCTCGGGGAAGATCTTGATAGACATTCGCTTGGATCGGTAACTGCGCGATCTGAGACGTGCCCGGAAGTGCATGTCTCGAAAATCGCCAGGATGCTCATATGCCGCCTCAGAGGAGTGTGGTTGCTGCAGACTAGGCTCGTCGCCTTGGCGCAGTTTCCGGTCATTGCTTCATAGACCATAATGGTTTCAACAATCAATGCAGTTCAAGGAAGTGGATTGAGGGCAGATTGAGGTTTGATGCCTGGCTTTGTGACTTTCATTTTCTTCGATTCGCATTTTCCACAGTGGCCATGCGGTTAAATGCGACTATGGCTGTGTCGCGTCGGACATGGCTGTTCTAGCACACCTTCAGTGGAATGATATTAACTATCCTGGGTTGCAGCTTTTGTCGAAGCCTAAGCTTCTTCCTCGTACTCTTCGTCGTCCACCTCGGCTGCGCCCACTTTGGGCTCGGAGCCTGAGATGACCTTGGTCTTGACCGCTGGCTCATCTTCTTCGCCCTCCTGTTCATCCTCATCGTCTTCTGGAGCTTCAGCAGCATCGTCTTCTGCATCCTCGTCCTCCTCCTCGCCATTTGTCTTGGTCTTCTTCGAGTCGGGCACTACCTCATCGGCATCGGCCTTGCGCTTCTTTGATGGCGCTGGGGTGCAGGTCAGTAATCTGGGCGAGAGCCTGGGGAGGACCGCAACTCACCGGGCGCTTCCTCCTCATCTGCGGCCTCTTCGTCGCCCTCCTCTTCTTCCTCATCTTCCTCCTCGCCTTCCTCGTCGTCCTCTAGGTCAGACTCCTCGTACCTGCAGGGGATAAATTAGACGTGCTCTCTGTCCATGGGAATGCGACGAGGTTGCGAGCCAGAGGCGGCCAGGAAGTACGAATATAGGCGCAAAAAACGTACTCTTCTTCTTCCTCGCCGTCGTCGTCACTGGGCAAAGCCTGGAGCTCCTCCTCCTCGGAATCCTCGTCTTCATCCTTGCGCCTCCGAGGCATGTTGACAGATGTCTCTAAAGGAAAGAGTAAGGTGTGGAACGGTTAGCAGCTAAGGTATGAAGCTACTGGAAAGCTCCTAAGCTTCAAAGTCCTTCAGGTACAATGACTTCAGGGGAAAGCCGGAGTACAGAGGAAGAGAAGGAGGAAGGAGAGCGGAAAATGGGACAAGAGACGGGCGCAAGCTGGGCTGGGAAAGTGACGAGAGGTGAGCAAACGCGTAGGCGGTGGGCGATGAGCTCACAGCCAGTTCCTGCATGACTGAGAGCTATCCGCAACCCTAAACGACGTCTGCCCTGCATAACCGCAAGGGAGGGAGCTCCTCGGATGTCAGATTCCAACCATAAATTCAGCAAAGTCCGGACAGATTCATGGCTGAGGGGCAGGGCGACAGGAGAAGAGGAACAAAATTGTGGGATGAGGGGGGCCTGGCTGGCTGGATGCCGACTGGGGGGAACTGACGGCACCAAAAGTCTCAGGCTCTTTTGGAGCTTGCGCTCGGACCACCTCGCCTGTTCGACATTTCGTGCCTGGATCCACCGTCATGAATCGATGAACCCCTCGAGCCCCTTTCCGCCGGGCGCCCAAGAATCACCTCACTGCTTCATGTTACTCATCAAAGACATGGTGCTTTCCTCCGGTATTGTTCTCCTGGACGCTTTGCGAGAAACATGATGACCGCGATGGAGCTGAATGTCCGCATCACGTGACTGTTGCGGGACCGCCACGGTCGATGGCTATGGGCGGCTATAAACCTACCTAGGTATCAATGGTTCAGCAAGGAAGCAAGCTGCGGCGACGATGCATTCAGCCGAGTACATTCAACGCTGCGCTTGCCTTGCCTAAACAGTATCGCTGAACTTGGCAAGCGCTCAACAGAACAGAGTAAGTCCGTTGAGGAAGTTGCGATTCGAGGTTGCGCTTGCCGTAGACTGCTTTCCATGCCTCTGTCTAGCTCAACATCATCCTTATCCACCAAGATCATCAGTAGAACCAACGAACACCACGAGTACCGCGGCGAACGCTGTCGTTGCCATGAAGACGTCTGCCTTTCTAGATGCCACAACAGCCATAACCATTGCAAATCCCAAACTCAGGAGGACTACCGCTACCAGCCTGGCCATGGTCGACCTGAGATTGAAGAGGATGAGTATCGCCAAAGCAGGCATCACCGCTGAAACAATCATGCAGATGACGTTTCCAAGCATCTTCAGCGCCTTCATCTCATATTCGCGAGCATTTTCGACAGCTTGCAGGGACTTGGCACGGTGCGCGGAAAGACGATATCCAATAAATCTGTCGTAAACAGGAACGATCCATTTGCCAACGAAGATAGCGATCGGATCATCTTTCCCAGGCCTTGGATTTATACTTAACAAGTCCTCTGGCAAGGTCAGCATCTCGCACGAGCACAGACTGACGGAACGAACCTCGAATCCTTGAGTCTCGAAACACCGCCTCTTCAATACCAGTACCCTCAAGGAAGGCTTTTCCGCCATGCTCTTCGTCACTGTCATACCACCGTTGCAGTAACTCAAAGCTGTCACTTGCAGGTTTGTCAAGTGCGTTAATTCTGGCCGTCTGCAAGATTGTGCTGTCTGCGCCAGCGATCAGCTTTTGACATCTCAGCCACGAGGAACTTTCTCACAGTACTTGTCCAACAGCGTCCGGATCCTCTCGAACACGCTAGTAATCACAGTATTGGCGTCTGTATAGGGTGCTCCGAGCCACGATGCATTGAACCCGTTCAAGTCTGGATTCGCCCTCAGCTCCTCGACCGTCAATTCAAGACCAAGAAGTTCCGCCTGCATGTGCAACAGCGTCTCGGTATTTAGAGCCGAGAATCGTCTCAGGATGCTCACGTCTTGTCTGGAAGACATGAATTCTGCTAAGCTGTCGTATCCTGGCATGGCTTATCCGTCTTGTGCCACTGTGTCACAGGGATCGGAATCATGCAGGTACTTGTGCGAGCGGGCCGTTCCAGTTTTATATTTGGTGAGCATTGTCTTGAGCATGACTTTGAGTGGTCTATTCCAGGCATTTCATGATTGGCAAAAGGCCATGATTACTGCCCGATTCGTGGCTTTGTACTTCCAAAACGAGACAGAATAATCCACGAGTGTTATTCGTCGGTACAGAAATGTGCATTCGCCACATATACGCAGCGGAATGTGGCAGATGGCGGCACCCATGTGAGCTTTGCTAGACTGGAAAACCTTCTAGGCGTTCTCTGCCAATCGAATCGGTGCTGCGGCATTGCGCGCAGTGTCCGCATACTCCTGCAGCTTACCACAAAAATGCCGTTGAGCGGATGTTTGATGTCAAGATATCACCAACATGGTCGATCTCCTACGATATGAACACAATACAGACGCACCACACGATAGAACGTTTCAGCCTGCACCGCTTCGTCAGGGCAACACATATCGGCACAATCAAGATGGCGGTCACACCAATGCCATTGTCGGCATGCAGCAACAGTGGTCTTTCGTGTGAAATCTCAGAGGTGTGGCGTTTGCTACAGTGACCGAGATGGAGGTGTATCGCCGCAGACCGCTCAAAAGGGCCCACGTTCAATCATGCGTACGGTAGCCTTTTCATGTGCCGTTGTGCAACGTACGAAAACAGCCTCTGACCCTGAGCTGTCCCTCTCGGCTTCAGCGAACTGTCATGTCTCGGAGGGAATGCAGTCCACATGAGGCACTTCCTCTCGAGAGTTCTTCATATACTCAATAGCCCAGCAACGACTCACGAAGCGCAGATCAGATCATCGTCATCATTGAATTCATCACACGCAGTCGCCGGGTGCAACGGACAGTGCCGTCCAGTAGAAGTCGACCAGACGCATTCATTGGCAACACTCGTTATGTCGAAGGCTAGCCTTTGGATGGCAGGCTGCTTCGGTAGCAAATCCGAGGAGACCTCCGCCATTCGCAGAACTCCCATGCCTTCACATCATATTTTTGCAAAGACAGGTCGGCGTTGGCAGCGATGGTTCTCGGTACTGAGGTATATAAAGCGTGGTCGACACAATGAAACGCACATCGAGATCCCAGATGTGATCGTGACGCACAATCGTTTCGTATTCGATGTGATCGCTCGATCTGTTGACATCAACGGGAAGGAGAAGAAAGTCTTGAAGCGAGCACTTCTCGACACAGGAAGCGACCTCAATTTGATCAGTGCGTCAGCATTCGATGGCTTGATGATGAATTTCAGCCCTTTCCGAAAAGACATTCATACCTTAGCCGGCAGAACAGCCATCGCTGGCCACACCAGAATTGCCTGGTCAACTATAGGGTCGAGTCCACCAAATTCGTCTGCCAAATTGCACTGGGATCGATTTTATGTGCTAGCCAGCACGGAGAATGCAGCTTTCGACATGATCCTGGGCCATGAATGGATTTTCAACAACTTCGCTGTATTTAGCGAGCTCATAAAAGCTCAGCAACCAAAAGCATCGTGACGGCCATCCTCGAGAAGGCGTCGAGATGTTCTGCGCTTCGGAATCGTTTGAGAGGCTTCATCGCAACACTAAGAGCAAAGGAGTTGAAACAAAAAGTTATCAATTGTTCATCTGGGTGTATATATGCAGAAAAGTCCTCTGACAAAGTTATGTACTACTAAGGCGCAATGCGACGAGTACATGGCGCCTGCTTAAGATAAGCCATCCCAATCTTGACTGTGGTTGTGCAGAGGGATGTGCACCTGACTTGCTTATGTTACACGCCAACTCTGAAGTTTTCGCTACAACCAGAGCCAGCACGGCTGATACGAAAAAAAATACAAAATGAGAATATCCGGTCAGTCCATCGACCAGTACCAACAGTCTGCTTCAGCTTTTAATGGTCAAGTCAGCGACAGTTTCGGCCGCCTTCTAGGTCTATGCCGCTTCGAAGGCGCAAATTTCAGGGCTGATCCTTGACAGTTCCTTCACTTGCTCCATGCAGCTACCTTCGATCATGGGACAGGTTACGCCGCGCCTTGCATCGTGGCACATCGGACGTATGGATGGATTCTATATCAAGTGCGACCATCCTTCTCGATGGAATCGTGGTGAGTTGGCAACAAGTGGCCAGCAAACACATTCTAATCCGGGCTAAGGCAGCAACAGCGAACTGCAGGTGCTGGAGACTGAGGTCATCGATTGGGTTTCCTTGCATTTCGGGCATCGCACAACTCCAGAATGCCCGAAGGACGAGAACGCAGTCGATCCACTGCGGTTTTGCCACGCGAACATGATGTCGAAGCCTCATATCAGTCGTGGAAAGCACGGAGGCCTACGCTGTTTCGTCAAAACAGCCAGGTGGATAGCCACAAGAACATGGTATACCTGACTTCGCTATAGGCTCTTCCTGTGCGGTAGCTGACGAAGCTTCTAGGCCTCAACAACGCGGAACGTGCAGATTGCTGTCATAGCCGACGACCAAGAGCATCTTGTGCCGTTACCAAAGACTCTATTCGACACTTCAGCGAGTCTCAGCGTCATCACCAACACGAAGGCTGTCGCCACGCTGGGCCGTGCATCTCGCACCCCTACCGTGATTCACAGAAGCTCGCTCGGTAGTCTGACGACTGCATCTTGCGTCACGCTTCGATGTCGTTACGATGGCGGACTGCAATCTTTCCAAGAAACTTTCCACATCATCGATGACACGGAAAAGCTGCATGGCTATGATGCAATCCTGCGTGGCAGCATAGCCATCAAGCCGCCTTGCGCAAGTGGACAAGACTCTGTTCCTGGTGCATACCCAATCCTGCTCAGTCCGCCTGGGAAGAGTGGTAAAGAGGACAGGAAGCAAAGAGAAGCGGAACTGAGGAGGAAAGAGACCTCATACCAGGAACAGGTCAAGAGGCAAAGAGAGCAGGTGAAGAGACAGCTTGATGGTGCTAAGAGTGCTGTAACTGCTGGTGGAGGAGGCAGGCGATGAAGAGTTGGTTGGCATTTCACGTGATGAAGATGTCTAGAACGAATGCTGTACTCAGCACCTGCACACAGGATGATTCGGGATTTATATTCAACCTTGGTTGGAGACACTTGGCGAAGCATTCTCAAATTAGGTAGAAGTCACCCACCTTGACTTCCTTCATTATAAACCGCTCCGGTTTGCGCATTGTCTATGACTTCCGTGCTTGCGACCACGGGTAACCTTAAGTATTGCAGTGCGTCCACAGCTTCATTCCAGGATGATTCGGTCAGCGTGCCTGCAGGAGCAGCCCATGACCAGCTCGTCCTGAGACTGATCTGCCTCGGCCCACGATCATTCGACTTGTCCACTCCAGCAGCTCGTCAATTCCGCATTTGACCAATATGTGCTCACTTGCAGGCTCTGACAGACTTGGCTGAAGTGAGCTGCTAAGTCGATACAAAGGCATCGTCCTTCAGTCGGGGGCTGTTCGTATTCGTGAGATACGTCGCGTGTCCAGGGGCCACCTGCCAGCCACGCCGATCTTCACGGTGCCTCGGAGCTCATTGCTCTCTGTGCTCTTCACGCAAAAGACGCTCGATCGAAGAGCAGAGTCGATGCTTTTTGAACGACGGAAACAGCGCGTTCAAGCAGCTCGACCTCAGTTCTGTCAGATTCAGTCCTCATCAGCGAAGAGTGTGTATCATCGCATCCATTCTGGCCCCCACCAACGAACACGCGAATCGTTCCAGTTTTGACCAATCGTCCTGTTCCAGGCGTGCTTGGCTTCATGGGTCACCATGCAAGCGTCCGCCAGAGCGACTCGTCCTAGCCTCAATGGCACTCTGGGACATTACCGCCGTGCTACTTAAACGACGACAGACGGCGCCGCCACGATGGCTGCGCTCGACTTGCGCTGCTCTCGTCCAATACACGCGCAAATATGCGATTACAGTCCGCCCTAATCGCCGCCTCTTTGGCAGCATCAACTCACGCTGCCAACGACATAATTCTCAACCAGTACCAATACTGCATTCGCTTTTTCGGCTCGCTCTCCGTGGACCTCGAGATCGCCGATGGGGTGGCCGAGCGCAACTACAATGACACCATCATGTGCCCTAGGTCTATGAGCTTTCCGACTGTCTCCGGCGCGAGCTTAGATATCTGCCCGCCCACCGACTCCCTTGGCAGCCCAGACAATCCCAGCACGCTGTCCGCCGAACTGCGATTCTCGCATACGTCAGGAGAACTGACAGACCCTGTTGATGATCTGCGCCTCCAACCACAGCTCGTCACGAATGGCTCGGTTCGCGGACCTTTCCAGAACGGTGGGACGCCAGCTATCATCGCGTTCGATGAGGCGCGCACTGCCAAAGACGGACCGGATACGTGGACGATCAATGGCACACAGAACGCCCTGATCGAGGAGCCAGACATTGAAGATCGCACGCAAAACATCTACTTCGGTTGCAGATATCCCAATAGTCGGTACTACTGCGGCACCTACGAGGACCTCCACTCGGACAATGGCGGTTGCTGGAACAGCCAAACATTCCTCTTCAACATGAAGAATGCACTCAACTTCACCTACCGCTTCAGCAACAATGAAGCGAGCGTCGAGATTTGGGCGTCCAGTGAATATTTTCTCCCGAGAAGAGAGGCTGGTACGATTGACGGAGCGGCGACGGGGACGAACACGACAGCGTATGTTGTGTTTGGAGGGACGAGGAGAGTGCCGACTGTGACCGACTATGATTTCTGGAAAAATACGGAGTTGACGTATGAACAGGAGGTTGAGGACAATGTGCGTCGGGAGAGGATGAGTTTTGTGAGGGGTGTGGACGGGCTGCCGGTGCTGGTCAATGAGACCGACAGTGGGGAGGAGTATGCCAGTGGCAACGGGAGCTATAGCGTTCAGGAGGGCGGTGCTAGTGGGTATGAGGCCCTGTCGACGACGAGTGCTTCGGTCCTAGTAATTGGTGGGCTGATTGCTGTGGCAGCAGCGCTGCTATGATTGAGGCGAGTTCAGCTGACGCTGGAGTCAGAACTTACGAACATGCTCGAAGGATACACCAAGTCGTTCTCTTCGCTCACAACGCATTCAACACGGATATGCATCCTCCGCTGTGCCAAGCCCTCCAGCCTGGTCCTCACCGATAGCATGTACATACGAGCAGAAGTATAGCAAGGCCTGCAAGATCTCAACTGCCGCCTACTCTCCAACTTCCGTGAGGCGTCAGCATGTTCGACGGCATGTTGTTTCACAAGGACTCCTCCACCAGTCGGACAGACTCCTTGACACCATGGGTCAGGGGCCGATCAGAAGAGCCGATGCTAGTCGTTTGCACGAAGTAATGTCAGTACTCTACGACAGTCACGCGGGCATAAGGGTGGCGCATATAAACAACTTGAGAGCCTCCAAGTGACGACTCCCATCTACTTGTCTGAATCTCACAACTTGAGCCTATCCAGCATACTTCATCAGCCCAGCGGACAATCATGAAGCCTTCCCCATTCCTTCCAAGTCTTGGCCTCTTCCTTACAGCCCTGGGCAACGCCCACCTCATCTCACTTCGCCAAGTCTCCCAAACCCTAACACTCACCTTCTTCACCTACACCAATCCCTCCTGCTCGCCCTCTACAGCAGCCAATTACCACTTCATCAGCTTCACCTCCGCCAACATTGGACAGTGCCGCAACCTGGAGCAGGTGTTCGACAGCAATGGCGCCGTGCTAGGCTACAAAGCATTCGAGATCGATGAGTTTGGCGCTGGGTCCCCGGCGCTTTCGGGCAGTATATTCTTCTATAAGGGACAGAGTTGTGGTGGGCAAGCGCTGGAGAGTCGGAAGTTGGATGCGGTGTTTCTCGGCGACGGACGTGAGGAGTTGGTGGGAGAGGGGATTGGGAGTGTTGTTGTGAGGCGGGCTTCATAGGCAGGTGATTCTTTGGCATAGCAATCCCGGCGTCACGTCAAGTCCGTTCAACGGACCTTAGCCCGTGACAGCCTCGCGAGACACAATAGGCGATAGTCCTGCTGCATGCCGCTCATCTGCGGAGAGATCCTTGGTATCTGGAGGCGTCCAACCTGTCAGAGCTTGGAAGATTAGCATAGCCAGTGATAGCACAGCTCCGAAGATGAAGAGCATCCGGAGAGCGCTAACGTAACCTTCCACGGCAACATCATGCTCAATACCACTAAGCTGATACACAAGCCTTGGATTCCCAAGTAACCTTCGTATAAGATCGGCCTTGCCCTTCACGTTTTCGTGCTTGAAGCCATGACGGAGCGCTTCTTGGAGTGTGCGAATGAACAGGCCGCCAGAGATGGCCGAGCCGAATGAGCCGATAGGCCTCTGAACATAGCGATAAGCGGCAGCACAATTGCATGACTTGAGGGATGCGTAAGATACAGCACATGTGCCAGCGAGTAGTTGAGCAATGCGCCGGTGATAAAGCCGTTACAGAACAGGACTGTGACGAAGACGTATATGTTGGCGTTGGGTGTCGCAATTTGTGAGATGACTAGGTTTGAGGCAGCGAAAAGCACAAAGCAGATCAAGCATGACGTGTAGAAAGATCCGGACTTCTTGATGTGCAGCCAGCCCGCCAGGACCCCGCCTAAACCAAAGCCAGCGTTCGTTGGTATGAGCATGAGGCCAGCGACAGCAGCGTCCAGCCACGTACAGAAATGGCATACACCGGAGTGTAGAATAGTACAGCCCATCTTGCAGTCATGAGCCCAAGTGTGGAAAGGCCAGTGAACAGCATTGCTTTCGATTTCATGACGCTAGGAGGTATGATAGGTCGATCGCCCATTTCGCCTCGACAAACACGAACAGCATGAAGCCTGCAACCGCAAGGATGATAGGCGTGGCATGGATTCTGGACGCTGACAAGCCATATAGAAGCAGGGTTACCGCAGAGATCAGGCTCAGGATACCAAGATAGTCGATTCGTGACAGCTTGTGTAGGAATGACTCATCGTCAGAATCGGGCTGTTGTCGGCCCTCGCTAGGCTCAGGCAGAGTTGCTAGAGCGAGGAGGCCACCAACCAAAACCAATGGAATTTGCAGCCAGAAAACAGCTCGCCACCCAAGTGCAGGCTCCAGAGCACCGGCGAGCACGGCGCCTAATGAGACCCCGGTCGTGTAGCAGACATTGATGAGACCGAAGAAGAGACCTCGCCGACGCGTGCTGGTCAGATCCGCGACCAGGATGAGAGCGACAGGCGTGAAGGCTGCAGCACCGATGCCTGTGAGAGCTCGTCCGACCAGAAATATTGCCAAGCTCCCAGCTTGGGATGTGATGAGCAGGCCAACTGCAACGACCAGAACGGAAGCGAAGAGATAATATCTAGGCGTGAAGATGATGCAGAATCGGCCAGCTACCGGAATTAGGCTGGTCAGAGCGATGAGGTACGTCGAGGTGAACCAGCTCACAGAGTCGAAAGCATCAAGGGCAGTAGCGATGGTGCCTTGCACCGTCGTCAAGAGCGATATGTTGCATGTCAAGACGAAAATGAGCACCCATATGCTCAAGCATATCAAGGCGCCTCTGGTGTTTGAGATCGTGTGTTGTGCCGTGCCTTTCGGTGCGTCGTCGCTTTCTTCGTGCAAAGTGGAAGAGCTTGAGTGGAGCAGAGGTGCTCTTTCCGAGTTTTCATCGGCAGCGCTTGTCATCGCGGGACACTGTGCGGCTCCTCAGATTGTGCACTCCAACATGGGAAAGAAGGACAATGGGCTTCGATGGATGTCCGTGGTGGCGTTGATGACGACCAATGGCAAGAAAGTCGCCGCCCTGCGCTACATGCCAAGATCGCTCGAAAATTGCCAGTCAGACGAAAAGCTCAGCGTGAGATCGGGCCCAACGATCTCAAAAAACATGTCACCACTAATGTCTTTGATCAGATCATATAGCGGAGCTGCACACTCAAGTAAGTTGACAGTACAATGAGAACTCTGTGTCATTCTCCGGCTGCCTCGTTCGACTTGACCTCGGTGCAGGCGCGGCCTGAATGGCGGGATGTCTTTCCTAAAGTGAAAGACGCGTGACGTCAGTCATGTCGCCTGGGCAAAAGGCAACCGTCGTTCATAAGCACAACTTTGAAGCCTCTACCTAGATACCTTTGTAGCTTTGCCTCATGAAATCAACACGTTCTGATGAGCGCAAAAGAACCCAGGAAGGCCCCGCAATGACTACTGACGTACGATGCGGGATACCAGAGCACTGTCGATGGATCCCTCACGATCGGCAACTTGTCCTGCAGCCTGATCGACTATCTTCCAGCTGAACACGCAGTCATGGGCAGAAAGTGCAGGACTTTCTCTGACGACACATGCCTGCACATCAGTATGCATTGTTCTTGACATATCGACCAAGGCTTGTCCCCTAAGATCAATGAGAAGGTCTTTCGCCTTCGAGGAGGCTGAACCTCCATCATGCAAGCCCCAAAGGTCCGGCCCAGAAAAGGCAGCCGCTAATGCACCCGATCGCTTCGCATCACGGTCAAGGAGCAACATGATTCGCTGCCTACACTCGACATTGCAGATGCTGCTGACAAGCTATTGAACATCGCCTCCTTCGCCCCAGACCGGGAAGCGATGCCGTTGTCCTCAGCCTGAAGACAGCGGCTGCCTCCGTAACACAGGGAGAATCGCTGACTGGAGCTCATAGCGTATAAATGTCTTTGCGACCCACACTTCACATCTGGAGTATGTGAGTGTTTCCAATAACCTTCAGCCTTGCTGTTCCACACTGCACAACACTGACACCACCCGGCGCTTTCATCGGGCTGCTCCTCCACCAGTCTACGATGGCCGACCAAGGCTCCCCCGGTAGCCGGCACGCCTCGCCCAAAGCATTTCAGAAAGTTCCTACACGAGCGCGACGAGGACCTAGCTCCAGATCTACGGAGCCGACAGCTGTAGAACTAGATCCACTACGTTCAGTCAGCGGGAGCGTTGATGCCAATCAGAACACAGACGATACTCTGTTTGGGGAATCCTTTCGACCCAGAACACCAACCAATCAATCGTTGCCCAGGCATCACAGCCGTAGCCCGAGTGGTCCAACCCTCAGACAACCTAGGCCGCACAGTCACAAAGGCACTCAGGCTGACAACAAGTCGACGTTGGACGGCCACACCGTAACTCTGCTCGACATACAGCAAAGTAGATGGATTGTGGACCCGAACAACCATGCTTCAGAGAAGGTATATCTCGTCGCAGAAGAGGGCCCGCTTAGTGAGATGTCTACCATCTTGACCGACTTCTGCTGGGTGCATCATCAGCGCACTCGTGAAATGCATTTCGAGCACTTTGTGGCAAGTTCATCGTGTCCATCAGAAGCTAGCCTGTTCATCCCTGGGCGCATTCGAGTGCTGCTCGTAAGTGTACGCAAGCGCATGTCATACGGACCTAGCGCGTTCACTCGTCCGAGGACTGTTCATTCGCTGTGACCGTGGCAAGACGAGCGGAATTGCATTAGCATACCCCTTGCTATCGACGAACGGCTCTACCCTGGAGACACGTTCCTAGATGGCGATGTAGAGCACGCGCAAGCTCGTCGAAATGCCTTCAGACTCCTCAATCTCTTTTACCACCACTCCAGTCCAGGCGGAAGCCCTCAAGTCACACGTCGCTAACGCCAGACCCAGCAAACGATCGATGGCATACCAGGCCTTTTCAAACACGAGCACACTGTAGCTCGTAAATGTCTCGAGGAAGCCAAGCACATGCGGCGAATGTTCGCCAGTGGCAAGTATTTCAAGCCTCTCGTGCATCAGGTCAAGGAGAACGTCAACTTCGCCGATGCAAAGAGTGAGGTCAAAGCGACCTTCATCTCCATACCAGTGTTCAGCTCGATGCATGGCGAAGAGCCAGTTGTCCATCACGATAAGCCCACGCAACAACACGGCATGGTACGTCAGCTGCTTCAGACAATGTTCGAGAAGACCCATAAGCTTGTGCATGCAGAAGCATACTCCAAGGATCATCATCAAGAGCTTGCAACAAAAGAACTTCGCAAGCGCGAGGGCCACCCAATCAGAAGTCTCATGCAGTACACCAATATATTGGCACCAGGCCTTGATCGAGACTGGCACCAAGCGATGGTCAGACTAGAGAATGAGGACGATCATGACCAGCCACTGATTCACGTCCCCGAGTTTTGGGCTGTCATCATCAATACGAAGACTATCGTTACCTGCTCACCGTTCTCGGTCGAAGAATTATTGGGTGAAAATATCACGCATCAAAAGCCAGACGTACAGGACATGAGAATTCACGTCGAATACACGAATCTGGGCGGCGCGGCCACACATGAATTCAGATGCCGTACCTGGGTCGGCTTTTTGAATACGGTCGCTGCTATTGAAAGGCAGATTCCCAAAGAAGACGAGCTCAGCGTTCAGCTGAGTCAGGATGATTCCGCCTTCAAGATCGTTGACGCGAACTTCCGACTCATCAACCGAAGCAGATGGCAGGACTTGACGGCAAGCAAAAACGTCACCGAATTCTTCAGCAAAGGTCTCAGTGAGGTTGCTGAAGGAAATGAACGACAGTCGCTTGAACGTTACCTTTTCGACTCGCAAATTCTGGTCGTTCCGTAGTGCTACATGGGACCTGATGGTCCAAAAGCTTACCTCGGAACTATTACAAAAAAAACTACGCGCAGAGCAAAGCAACCGCAAAGTCGTGTCTCAGAGGGATCGTACTGAGCATCTGGCAAAGCTACGTAGGATTGACGCAGAGCTCAAGGTCACGAGGGCGAGTCTTCTCGAAGCACGTCGAATTCAACTCGGGCAGCGCTTGCTGTATGCAGCTGTGAGGTATCAGCTGATCGATCCCGGGGGCGTCCTTCTCGACGAGGATGCTGCATACCTCGAAGTCCGCCTCCGTCGAAAGGCACAAGAGTGGGAACTACATCATCAAACTCGAGTGTAGACCAGAAGAAAACATCGACTGTCGACAGACAGGCTCCGGATGCAGTCGATCGAGTCAAGTCAGGACGGAGCAGCAAAGCAGCTTCTCGGAGACCGTCATTTACCGACAAAGACGAAATTCGGACGTCAAAAGTCGGAATCGAAAAGGCCGATGCCGCAGCGAAGCAGCGAGCTACTGTTCGTATCAACGTTCCCTCAGAATTGGCTGCAGATGGCCCCATACTGGAACGATTTCGCCCGCCTGATCGACGAGCTACCGAGCTTGCGAAAGCGGGCGTTCCAAGAATCGATTCTGCATTGGCACAGTAGCGATATCTTGAGCCGCCCCATGCCCCAAATTTGCGCAAGTCTGCTACTTCGATAGATGGAGTGGGCTCAGTCACCAATGGCCCGATCATGAGCAGATCCAGTCGTAGTAAAACCATGGACATTAACATCTCAGACCTCGAAGCTCAGATGACGAGGCCTTCCAGCCCTAAGTTGTTCGATTCCTTGACAAGGCGCCGGAAAGTCCCCCGCGTCACAATTGTGCATGGGACCGCGCCGGCTTCATCTACAAGCTTGCCGATTCCGCCAGTCAAGCCAGAAAACTCACAGGATGCAAAATATAAGCCTCCATCGATCTTCCGACCTCGAGCACCAATAAGTCCTATGACGCATTCAGGGCCAGTAGCCATTACACCGCGGCTCCCGCCAATAGTTGGAGCCACAGAATTTCACCCTCGTCATGTTATTGGAAAACGCTTTGCTGCAAGCCCACAGCCACTATCCACTGGAGATGCCTTCAACTCAATTGTTACGCTCGACTCGGTAGATAAGAGTACCGCGTCGGCATCCAGCGACGCTGGACTCGGCATACGTGATGTCCAGCGTGCCTCTTCAACGAAGTCACCGCGGAAGCTTAACAACCTCAAAGATCTTGAGCCTTACTTCGAATGGGCGCCTTCAGAGATAGCGGCCACGCCACGTGATATACAGCCTGAGGATAACGTTCAGAGCCCAGATACCGGGGTATCGAGGCAGCCTGCTCGATCCACGTATGACCGCGAGAAGGCAATCGAACATGCTAGAGGAATACTAGAGATCCTGACGGTGGAAATGTCCTCGGGTCACTATGTTTCCGAGGACTTCCCCATAGCTCCAATTCAATTCCAGGCGGTCAAGTCAAAGTCTTTTCAAGAGGTTGACGCCCTTTTGCAGGGTCTCAAAATCGAGAGGCAGAACAGCGGAGACACTCATAAGGATGCCAGGCGGATGGTGAGTCTCAAGGTCGATATTGTGTCGAGCATAGACACGATCCTGAGGTGTTTTATCGGACGCAACAACCAGGATGCTAGTCTGGTGCAGCGCATCTGGGGCATTGTTTACGGCATCTGCCAAGCATCGGACGTCGGTCGAGATGTAAGTGCTTGTCCAAGAGGTCGCCATCATTCATGACTGACTTGTGTGCTCCAGAAAGCAGATACCCATTTTAAGTACAGTGTGCTGGCTTGGATCAAGACAGATCTCGCTCAAACCGAACAACAATGCTATGAGATTCTGTCATCTGCCAGATCAGACACAGGCAATTACATTGAGCAGCTCAATTTCGCGTTGCCACCCAGTTTCGTGTCGCAGTTCCGAGACATTGTTCTCCTGCTGCTATCGTTCCTGGCTGTACTTCTGCCCGATGCTCCTAGAGGTAGCCAAGCAGCGGCCGAACATATGTGGAAGATTGTGGAAAGCGGCTGGACAGAATGTGAAGTGGCTCTACTGCGCGATGCGAGAGATTTCAAGGAGAACGGTGACAACCGCGAATATCTTCTGGAGTCGGTCAAATCCGCCGACACGATGTTCGCACTCTTGCTACAGAATGCATTCTCCATATCATGCTCGGAAATGCATGAGGACGACAACGAACGACCACACTGCGATCTCGAACATATCTACCGCCGATGGACAACGATCTGCAACGAAAGAGCAAATCAGGAAGCCTCGGCAGAAATGTACGAGGAGTTGAGATACCTCAATGATCAGCTAGGCGCGATAAGCAAGGTACTAGAAGACCAAAACAGGTCACTCTCAAAATTTTGGAGGTCCGCGAGTCGCCGAACCAAACTCTGGACAAACGCATCAACAAGCGAACGGAAACATTCTTGGACGATATGATCGATCATTTCAGGACCCTCAAGAATTACGCGGGCGAGGCAGAAACGATGACGAGCAATTCGATCGATGTCAGCAATGAAGGCAACAACAAGGCCATCTTTGTCTTCACGCTTATCACGATCGTCTTTTTGCCTTTGAACTTCATCAGTAGCATCCTGGGCATGAACACCACAGACATCAGAACTACTTCGAGGTCATCGAAGCTGTTCTGGGAGATCGCTGTGCCTTTCATGGCAGTGGTGGTGGCGGTTTGTGTGATTTTGGTCAAGATCAAATTCAAGTTCAAGCTGAGAAGGAGAATCGGCAGATTTCTGCTCGTGTTCTTCCCGGAAACATGGGAAACGGAACACATGAAGATCAAAACAAGGGGGAAGCAGATCTCGCGGCGAACGAGTATTGCGCCGAATAAGCAGCAGTAGCTTGCGAATACCTGGGGAGACCAACAGCAGTGGTTTGATGACAGTCTTTCGAGGTATCCAGTATGAGGCTGGACGTCACCTAGAACTTGGGTTTTCTAGCAATACCGTACCTAGGTAGTTCGAGACAATGCCAACAAGACGTCCACAAGTTTTCGTACCCGAGTATTAAACATCCCGTCCGTGTGGACATGAATTCGAAACACTCGTGTCACCTCTCTTCGGATGGACCACTACCTGGGATTGGAATGCTTGACCTTTCGACTAATATATGAAACCAGCAGAATCTAAGTTACAACAAGCCGCTGACCTCAATCACTTCTAAGAACAAACTATGCTGTCGCGCAACATGAATCTGGAGAGCTTTGCGCCCTAGACAACAAGAGTCGGTTCTGGGGCCTCGCTTCAGATAGGCGCTTTCGGTGCATCCGACCAGTATGCCGAAGCGCTGGGCTCGTTGGTCCATGAAGGAACCGCTTCCCAGCCTGGATTGTGTGGTGTCGGGACCGGTGGCTGCACGTCCGACCAGTAGGAACCGCCAGATGTGGAAGTGGAACTAGTGTCCCAAGGCACCCATGCTGTCGGAATTGGCTCATCTGACCAGTAGGGCCCTGTGGTAGACGGAATGTTCTCCCATGGCTGGAATGGCGTCGGCACAGGCAGGTCTGACCAGTACGGCCCAGTGGTGGATGGGATGTTCTCCCACGGTTGACCTGGAGTCGGCACGGGTGCCTCTGACCAATACGGCCCGTTCGTAGATGGTATATTTTCCCATGACTGGAGTGACGTTGGCACAGGTGCATCGGACCAGTAAGCGACTCCGGAGGTCGATGGCAAATTTTTCCACACGAAGCTGGACGTTGGCACTGGTGCGTCTGTCCAGTACGTGCCCGTGGCTGAGGCGATGTTCTCCCAAGATGGCTGGTCGTCTGAGCGCTTCCGGTCGACGTGGAGGACCGGTACAGCCACTGTGGACAAGGCCAGACCCGCGATGACGAGGAACGACTTCTGATCCATGTTTCGATGGGAACGGGTATACGTGATGTCGAGCTACACTGACAGAAGAACAGAAGAAATAGAGAAGTGAGCGACTGAGAGAGAGGATGCTGCTGAATCAAAGTCTTCCTCAATCTCGAACAGAGGCATGCCTTACCTTTATAACTTACTGTACATGGCGCTGCATGTGTGAGGTTCTCAAACGTGCCTCAGGCACTCAGGCAGGTTGTGTTGTGTAGTTCAAAAATTGTGCTAAGTTTGTGTGTGTTCAATTTCGGTTGCTGTGTCTGAATCTTTGAACATGCGAAAGCGGTCGCCAAGCGCGCTGGCCAAATTTCCCCTTGGGTTTCCTCTTCAGGACACAGGGGCTCTTCAGCCAGATGGTTAGGCGCCTTCGTCTAATGCCATCTCATCGTTGGTTGGCAATGCCACTGGGGAACATGTGAGGCTGTGTCAATATCGACACTGATGCCAGAGAGTCTTCTTCCGTGAAGCCTTCCAGCCTGGTGCGTCAAGCAGTCCGAGTCTATCTGGTGCTGCTGCTGTGACCGGTGTAGCGCCAAGCATCGGCATCGGTGTCCCGCCTCCGTCATT
Organism: Cyphellophora attinorum; assembly: GCF_001299255.1. NCBI lineage: Eukaryota > Fungi > Ascomycota > Eurotiomycetes > Chaetothyriales > Cyphellophoraceae > Cyphellophora > Cyphellophora attinorum. The sequence goes on along the minus strand of NW_017253240.1, from coordinate 420,817 downwards.
GCAACGCTGGCACTCGCTGGTGGCTTGCGCTTGATTCTGTTGGGCGAGGCACAGCGCTCTCACTTGACTGATATATGCAAGATGTTGCGAGAGTGAACACTGCGCGCCGTGGATCATCGCGGATCCGGAATCTGGGGGACCATGAGAGAGCGCAACCGTGTCATCTGGTATCGCTTCGAAGCAGCTGTTCGTGTAGAAATCAGAGTGCTGCCGACATCGCGGTCGAAAGCCAGCAACGAGCTTTGGCAGAGGGATGACCGTGGATCTCTGGCTTCTGGCTAGGTGATGTGAGTGAGGGGGAAAGCTTCACGGAGGAAGCTTCAGTCACGCGACAGATGCGCGCCTGCCAAGCCTCTGACCGCTCGCGTTCGTTCATATTCACCGTAGATGCGTCGGGACCTCTTCCCCCCCGACATCATAAATCACTTTTGATGAACCTAGATGCTGCGTTATACGTCTCTTGGCGGTCCTAACGCGCCGTTGGAGCAAGCGATCTTCCACAAACGAGTCTGGGCTGAAGACCACGGGAATCTGGGTAAAGGTCTGACCACGATTTGCAACGTCCAGGAGAATGACCAGATTCTATTCATCAGACGGCCACTAATTCTCGCGTTGGAAACCTTCCAGCTGGGCTGCACGTGCTACTCGTGCCTGCGCCCACAGAATGCTCACGTTCTCAATGCATCTTGCGAACCGGAATTGGTCGGCCCCAAGCGATGCGCCGGCTGTAAGATCGTATCTTTTTGCAATGAAAGCTGTTAGAAGCACTCCTGGAAAGCATATCACAAGTATGAGTGCGACATCTTTGCTCGACTGCAGCCTCGAGTACTCCCAAGCACAGTCCGTGGGATCATAGGAGTCCGGCTGCAATACAAGAACGACCTCCTTCACGAAAAGGAATGGGCTCAGCTCATGGGTTTCGAATCTCATTACCTGGCGGCACCAAGTGGAAACACATTGCTCTGATGGCGAAGGCAATCAAGACCTACTCGGGCCTGGACGATCCGATTGATGTGATAATCAAAATATGCTGCATCCTAATGGTGAACTCTTTCACTCTTACTAATTCAACGTACGATCCCATTGGCATCGCGTTACATCCATTAGCTGCCCTCATGAACCATAGATGCGAGCCAAATGCTTACGTCCGAGTTGACACGCTGGATTGCAGCAGTCTTGACGAAGACGATCTATATGGAGCACCGGAGGTATTGCGAGGCTCGATCTCTGTGCATGCCTTGACGCCACAGTTGATGTAAGACGTCGTCAGCTTGAGTTGTCCTCTCGCTACTTCTTTCAATGCGGATGCGACAAATGTCTGACCGATCTCAACGGCCCTCGGACGACTGAGCTGCCATCAAGAGCAGTGTCCAATACCGTTGACATCCTCAGTTCGTCAGCCTCCAAGCCGGATGCCCTAGTCCAGCATCTTCCACTGTTGCGGCAAGCGCTTCGAGACTTGACATGCGCCGGAAGGTCAATTGCAGAATACCCATCATTACAGCTAAGACACCAATTAGTGCTTGCGTTGATAGCTGCGGAGCAGTACTGGGAAGCAATGGTCCAAAACATGATCTTGACTTATCAACTCGAGCCACTGATGTACGAGCAATGGTACCACCCGTCGCGCCTAGTGAGCACGTGGAGGTTGTTTAGGCTGATACAGCTCGCTTTGCCTCATGCCTCGACAGAAGAGCAGAGACTGCATCTCTCTGTGCTGGGCTGCTCGCTCTTACAAGAAATGGTCCACAGGACTACCTTCGTTTGGGACCCTAAAAGGCAAATGGCACAGCTCAGGGAGGCAAAAGAAGGCATACAGAGTGACGGTCTTGCGGAACAAACAGTCCAGGATGCATTTTACCATCCAGACCTACATGGTGCCGACAACAGCTGGGGTCAACTCGAGTACGCCATGAAGACTGCTCTGGACGACTTAATTGATGGCCCAGGCGCAGCGCTATGGCAAGCGTTTTGCGACGAGGGCTGCGGCGAGATGGCGTCAAACGCTTTTGAATGGGCAACAGGCATGATGATGAAAGCCTTGGAGGAGGAGACTGGCGTCTCAGCTTCCCGAAACGGGCCAAACATCAACGATGTCGGAAACGGCGTACCAAGACCTCCAGCGGAACCGAGCTACGCAAGTCATGTCGTTGGGCATCCCATTGCTGTGCTTGCAGAGCATTGACTTGCTGCACGCAAAGCTCGGAAAGCAGCATCGAGAGAATCACCCAGCTCTTGAGTCCAATATCCGAGTTCTGTTCAGCGCTGCAGAATTGCGGTCTCGGCTTCAGGATGGAGAACTGTCTCAAACACCCTGCTGTACCGCGCCTCATAGGTACCGCCATGAATCGTGCTTGGCAACGCTCTTCGCCGTTGACGAATCAGCAACAGCTGGTTATCTCAACAGCATTAAAGACCTGCTGCATTCGGGTGATTAAGCGACATCTTGGCAACAAGCTGGAGCCGCTGGACTATGGCAATCGATGACATACATCGTTCGTTTCTTATCTTTATCGTCCTGAGACTTCGCGAACCGACCATCTACGTCACCCTATGTGCGGAACTCCTGAGCGATACCCCAGCATCAGTCGTGCTGCTGCATCATACGAATGATCGCTCAGCGCTGATGCACCTGTCTATGCTCGATGGCGGATCCAATGTCTATGTGCTTGCCAAGTCATGGTATACTGATAACGCAAACAAGCGAGACTTGTCGACCCCTGCGAGTCATGGAACCACCATTTACACTTTACGATCGTCCATATGGTAGGCTGGGTACGTAGTGCGGCTCGTGCCAAACGTGCGCCATGCATCGTCTGGGGACTAATGACCACATGCATCTGGAGAACAGGTTGGTCGCGCCACGTTTTTAAATGCCGGTCGATCGTCCTCGACCAAACTTTGACGGTCCCTCGTCCTCGACTGTATACCTCGTATCCCACAGTCTTGCCCATACAGCCCATCGACTGCGATGCTTCAACTGAGCCCACGACAGAAAAGGTCGCCGGTACTGGCTATGATAGCCCTTCAAGTGAGGAAGTCAAAGTCGCGCCATCAATCGACCTCAAAGATGGCGATAAAGCGCTTGAGTTCCTGCGCAGCAATACTGCCGAGGGCGAAGTCGGGGCAGTCGACGAGAAGTCCTTGGTCAGGAAGATCGATTGGATGATAATGCCTTTGATGTGGGCATGTTACTTTCTACGTATGTCTATGCCTCCTAGTATTCACACATAGTCACTGACGAGGTCTTGCAGAGTACCTGGACAAGACACTGATCAATTACGCAAACGTGATGGGCCTCAGCAAGGACAATAATCTCACTACTTCGCAGTTCAGCAACCTGGCCATGTTCTTCTACGTCTCTTACCTGGTATGCGAGTTGCCCCACGGTTGGCTCATGCAGCGTTTCCCGACCGCGAAATATTTGGGTTTCTGCGTTATCATGTGGGGCGCCATGGTCGCCGTCACGTCCGCATGCAACAACTACGGCAGTCTCGTCGCCACCCGCTTACTGCTCGGTGCTTTTGAAGCGGCTGTCGCACCTTCACTGATGCTTGTCACGGGTATGTGGTACCGTCGGACTGGCGAGCAACCAATCCGGATCGCATTCTGGTACACCGGCACAGGCCTAGGAATCATGATCGGCGCCTCATCAGTTTTGGTTTCCAGCATGTCCAGACAGACGCCTTCAAAAGCTGGCAAATCATGTTCCTGGTCATTGGTCTCCTCACGATCTGTGTCGGCATTCTAGTTGTGCTCTTCTTGCCCGACAATCCGATGTCCAGCAGACTGACGCCCGCTGAGAAGCTTGTTGCTATCACACGTCTGCGAGAGAACCAGATGGGTATCGAAAACAAGGTCTTCAAGAAGGAACAAGCTATCGAGTGCTTCAAGGACCCGCAGACCTGGCTCTTCATCATCATTACTATTGCCAGCAATGTACCCAACGGCGCTGTAAGCAGCTACCAGGCTACGATCATCCGCGGCTTCGGCTTCACACCCAAGGAGACAGCCTTGCTATCGCTGCCATCTGGTTTCGTTGGCGTTGTGGCCGTCCTTGCAGCATGTTTCGCTGCCTCGCGTCTCGACCAACGTGCCTATGCCATTGTCGGCCTCATGATCCCTAGCATTCTTGGCGCTTGTCTTATGAGCTTTCTGCCTGTGGACAACCGCGCAGGCCGTCTCGTTGGGGTGTACCTCATCAACTCTACCCTGGCCGTCTTGACGCTGTTGTACAGCTGGGTGGGTGCGAACTACTCCGGCCATACCAAGAAGGTCACAATGAACGCGGTGTTGCTTATGAGCTTCTGTCTGGGGAACATCTTGGGTCCTCTGACATTCCAGAACGGTGAGTGCAGAACATTCCATCTGCACAGTATCTGGACCACTTGACTAATTTGTAATAGGTGACGCTCCAGATTTCATCCCGGCCAAGATCGCGATCATCGTTACGTGCGCTCTGACGGTGGTACTGGCGCTGGCACTGCGCTTCTACTACGTCAAGTTGAACAAGAAGAGGCAGCGCCTGGTAGATCGCGGAGAGGTGATCGTCAATGAAGATGCTTGGTTGATGGATATGACTGATAAGCAGAATGTCGGGTTCCGTTACCGAGTATGATGGCTGCCTGACGTGCTTGTGGGCAGATGCAGCCGTGAGGTATTCGGAACACCAGATCGTCAATCACTCGAAGTCTGTGACACCGACAGCATGTGTCTCGAGTAAAATCTGAACAGCAGCATGATTGTGGACATATAGCTAGCGCAGGGCACCGTGGTGCCAACACTCTCATCCAGCACGTCTTGACGAACAAGCCTCTTTCTCACACGTTCTGTCGATCGCGTGATGCATATGTGCCATGGCCTTACTGAACGGTCCTCCCTACCGGAAAACTCGTTCGACAGTAAATGATCTCGGAGACTGAGGACTGGATATGAAGTCATCCGGCTTACTTACTTAAGGTACCTTGAAGCGCGTCTTGCCAAGCATTAACGCGCCTCGATCCTTCACTTCTTCTGCCTGTCACTTTCTACTTGACCACACAAAACCTTGACACGTCGGAAACGAGAGGCAGTGTGCTTTGTAGTGCCATGCATGGTTGTCAGCTTCATTTTAGACCCCGCTGCAGCCTCTACAGGCACGCGGTCTCGCCGCGATCGGCAACAGGAATGTTGATTTCCTGGCATTCCAACAGCCGGGCGAACCCGCCCAAGGACTCCTCCCCAGACTGACGCGTGCGACAATCACTGACACGTACGTTGCTCCCGTCAGTGCCGTCAATGTCGCGACTGTGCCAAAGATCTCTGGGCAAGTAGGGCGACACAGCCCGAGGCGTTGTTAGAGCGGGCACTGAAGCAACGACACCAACCAGTTGCGGCGGCAAATTGACTCTGAGACTCAGGAGTGTCGCTAGCACATGCGCATACCACGGTAGGTCTCCCTTTGGACGCTCCCATGAACTTTTCCTGTGCCAAAGGGCTCGTCTGCAGAAAATTGGAATCCGGCGGGGCATGGCGAGGCACAAAATATGGACATCGATAACCTAGAAGCCCCTTGTGCAGGGTGAATAGCACTTCATAAGCAGAGAAGCAATCCCGATGAGTGTCTGAGACAAGAGAGCAGTTCAGCAGATACTTTGATTGTCGTGATGGATCGGACTTGGGTGATTATATTGACGCTTGCGTCAGCCGTGGCCGGTGGTCCAACTCGGCAATCCTGGGGATCTGATGGGCGGCGCGGCAGCAACTTTGGACCCGGCGGCAACTTTGGCGGTGGCTCTAATCGTGGTGGCGTCCATGGAGGTGGCTTTGGTGGTGGTGGCTCTCATGGTGGAGGCTTCTATGGTGGAGGCCCTTATAGTGGTGGCCCTCGTGGTGGCCCTCGTGGTGGCGGCTCATATCACGGCGACGTCTGCAAAGCGCAAGCATACTCCGACGTCATTACGCTCCTTTGGGACCACTCTCCAGCACACAGCTATTGCGAAGCTCACTACCCTAGACAGTGCATACCACCACCTTCGAAGCGAGGCGAAGCGGGTGACCATGCGCTGGCGGAGCCTCCAGAGCTTCTATTCGGATCAGACACTGCGCCCAAAGCCGTACCAGACTCGCTGGACAAACGGAAAGGCTGGTTCGACTGGAACGCAGAGAAGAAGCAATCCACCTGGGCATCCTGCAAAGCGAAATCCGGCCCATACCTGTCGACGGTGTGCTCGTGTCTACAGGCGACCAAGACTTGCAGTACTGCATCATCGACAGGTACCGCCTCCCAGACGACAGTCTCAACGACAACTGTGGCAATGACCACATCACTGACCACATCACCGTTCATAGCACCGACCACATCGCCGACCACGTCAACGAGCACGTCGACGACCGCATCAGCGACCACATTACCATCACTCACACTTCCAACACCATCATCAACAACAGTGGCATGTGTAGCCAACCTCCCAGCAGCCTGCGCCAGCCTCTCACTCGTGAGCGGTGTCGACCTACAACTTGCCGCCGCTAACTGCCAGATCGCTGTCCTTGATGTTCTGAACGTCGGCACCTTGCCAGATTCCCTCAACTGCCTCGCCGCGTCCAACGTGGTCACCAAGACCGGCCCACAAGTCGCCGCCTGCGTCGCCAACTCAGGCCTCTTCTGTGCGACCACATCAACGACCACAACGACGACAACAACGACGACCACATCCTCAGCTTCATCAGCACTCTCCTCAAGTCCTCCTTTCTCAATAAATCCTATGTCGATCGCAACTTCGACCTCTTCAGCGACCACTCCGTCCTCGATTGCTACGACAACAGTATCTATGACCGATACTTCGTTCACTTCCTCATCAACAACTCTTTCAAGCACCCTGCCGGTCAGCATGATCACAACGACATTTGCAAACACAACTACGGCACTGAATGCCACTACGTCCATCTCTGGCATCACTACCACAACCATGTTCACCAACGCTACTATAACGACGCCTTCTACTACGACCTCGAATACGACGTCAACAATAACCATTGCAACATCCTCATCGACCTCGTCGAGTTTGACAATGTCCTCGTCAGGTCCGTCCTTTCCAGTTGATCCTGTGTCATTCACAACCTCGAGTGCTTCATCGATCACTCCGTCCTCGATTGTTAGCACGACAGTATCTGCAAACACCACCTCGATCAGCTCTCCAACAACAACAACTCCGCTCACTACCGTTTCAGCCAGCCTCATCACAACAATTGCCACGAATGTCAGCACGACAGCGGATACTACTGCCACCACCTCTGCTATCACGACTACAACTACGTCTACCAACGCCAGTACGATCACGTCCGTCGACACGACCATGATGACAATCTCGAACATGACGACCATCACGACCACCTTCTCTTCGACAACTCCATTCGTTACAGTGACATCCAATTCCACTGCAACGACAGGAACGTCCACAAGTCTCACCATGACAGCATCGGTGAATGCGACCTCAATCACACTGACAACTTTCACCACCACAGCGTCCGTCAACGGCACGACAACGACGTCTGCCGATCCGATTACAACAACGTTTTCTAACGTAACTTCGACAGTGGCCACGGACACAATATCGACAACATCTGCAATCGACACAAGCACGACGGATCTCACCACAACAACAACATTCGCAAACACCACTGCTACCGCGTCCGTTGACATGACCACGATGACGTCCTCGAACATGACCACGCCATCCATCACTGATACCACATCGACCACGTCTACAAGTGCTACAAGCACTGCGGACCTCACTACAACAGCATCCGATAACGCCACCACGACTATGTCCACCGAAACGACCACGACGACGTCCTTGAGCATCACCTCGACATTCGACGCAAGCACAACATCGATCACACCCGTTATTGACACAACCACTGCTTCATTGACAAGTACCCCGACGTTATTCCCAACCAGCACAGCGCCCATAAACTCTACCGACACGACCGTTGAGAATGTGAAGCGTATGGCGAGACTGAAAGTGGCGAGAGCCGGACGGGGTTACGGGCTAGATGGGAATGCAGCTGACAGGGACGAGGCGAAGCGCTATGCAGAGCCTAGGTATTGGGGATGATGCCTCGAGGCATCTTGATATTGGTGTCTTCCCTGATTCACGCAGGCTTCGGCTTGTATGCATGAGACTAAATACTTCCTATAGACTTGATAGAATCATTACGAAGCCACCGCGCTGCGTGTACTACGTCGCGGCCGTGAAAGAATCTGGTGCCTTGACGTGAAAGAGGTACAAGGCCTTCGTGCCTATCGGACCAACCTCGAATGGCTGTGGGCGAGATCCAGGAACACGACCCGCGTCGCCTTGCGCCTAAGCGGCCCCTTACAACATACTAGTCAGGGCGACCTCGTATTTAGCCCATCGAGAGTGCCTACACTTTTATTTGTCGGTAGCACTTACTCGAGTTCCTGTGCTCAGCGAAGATTGAAAATGGCAGCTACAACCCGTCAGCCGTGGTTCGCACTCATAAGCGTCCCTTGTCATTCGTTTGCATCCTCTTTCTCACCCCTCGGTTGATGATGTATCACGGATGAGCGAATGGTTGTGCCAAACGAAATGACGTACACTCAGGCTCTTACACCGCCTAAAATTGACAAGCGCCAATCTATGCAGGAGCGATCCCGTGTCGATCTTTTTGGCCAGCGACAACGCCGAGGTGAGTTCTAGGCCCCAATTCTCGAGAGTCAAAGATACGGCTGCGAAACTCTGAGCCAGACAGGTCTACAGCAGCTTCTTATCAGGCTTTCTGCACATTGCAATCAACTGACGGTCATGCAACGCAAAGACCACTGCAGTAAGAGTGACAAATGGCAAGGCAGTTTGACATCGGACGCTGCATATTGCGAGGCGAAAAAGTACTCATGGCGCGGGTGTTATCTCGTCCAAGCCAGGCAAGGCACAGCCAGCCCAGCCCGCTAATGTTCTTGGATGAGCACATCCAGTGGCCACTTGCGGTCCAATGCCGATGCCACGGACTCGGCCTCGGGTGGGGGGAGATATCTCGAGTCTCGTTCCCATCCCGTCTATCTGGGTTTGTACTTCCGGACTATTCTTCCTGTCCTTTACAATTCTTTCTACTGCCGCAGTCGCCTCTCGATCGCACCCGACTGCTGTCTGAGCGTCCCAGATAGCGTTACACTTACCATGCGATAAAGTGGAAGTAACGACGGTCATGCAGCACGCTCGTCGAGGACCGGAAAAATGGAGAAAACCACCATAGCAGCCCTGCTTGGTCGAGCCGACGACACTCATTATGAGGTCGCAACATCGAAGAACGTCTTTCGAGGCCAGTATGACACAGACTCCGTGCTGGTCACGCTCTCGATCGCTTTGGCCCTCTATAACAGCCTTGAGATGGTGCTCTTGATCGCAACGACATTCAAAAGGTTTCGAGGACTATATTTCTACTCCCTTTCGCTATGTACGGTCGGTGTACTATTATTCGCCATCGGCATGATGCTGGGGTACTTCGAACTGTGCATCATGTGGCTGTGGAAAACCATACTCGACATCGGATGGATCATGATGATTGTGTTCCAGGCACTTGTTCTGTATTCACGGCTGAACTTGATCTACGACGACAACCGGATTGTGAATGCTGTCAAGTGGATGATTGTGTTTACCACCTTTGCGTTTCTGATTCCTGTAGTTGTGCTGGATTTCGGTACCACATACGGGCAATCACCTGGCTGGTCGGAAGGCTATTACTACATTGAGCAAGTTCAGGTCACTGGCATCACTTTGCAAGAGCTCATCATTTCCGGTCTCTATGTCTGGAAAACGATAGGACTGCTCAAGATCATCTCTCGCAAGCATACTCGCAGTATGATCTACCAGCTATTCATCATCAACGTGATCATTATCGGCATGGACATCGTCATCATTTGTCTGCAGTTCTTGCACTATCAACTCTATCAGGAAGCTTTGAAAGTGTTCTTTTACAGCGTCAAGTTGAAGCTCGAGTTGAATATCCTGTCGAAGCTGGTCGATCTAGTTCACGGCGGCAACCAACAACGTGCGTCCATGACTCTCGACGTTATCGATTCGAATACCATCACTGGCCAGGAGCGTGACCTGGTCAAGGCTGAGCAGAGTGTAACATCGTCCAGCAACAGACGCTTCAGTGCCAAGAGCTGGTTTGGCAGTCTGCACAGCGATGCCAAAGGACCAATGGAGCAGATCAATGAAGAGAGGCTTTCGGTGGATGAGAAGTCTCAGATGCCGTTGTCGCCATTGCCTGCAGTGCTGAATGGGCCGACCATGGATCACGGCAAACCGACTTCTACCAAACGGTCGTCGTCGAGTGGTGATGGCGAGATGGACGAGATCAGTCCGGCCATGGCAGAATCGAGCATAAGCCGTCCATCGCCGAGGTTCAGAAGTCATCGAGAGAGTGATTTGATGTATGCCGATTACTTGAGGGAGACTAGGTGAGGAAAAGCACAATGTTGGTGTACTGAAGTCGCCAACAATATTATCAATCATGTGCCAAGTACAACAGCAACTTGGTCTTACGAGACGCCACGGAATATCTGCGGTCATGGCGAACCGCCAATCTGATGGCCATGCAGTCACTTATAGCAACAACCGCTTACGACTTCACGCCTTGATCTGCATCGTATGGCTCCCAGCCGTCGCCTTTCTCTCGTCGATAACAACCGCCGGCTTCCTACCACTGGTATTTTTCATCCCTGGATCGGTGTATTTCTTTGGCGACAACAATCCCACGCTGATCGCCACGGGCAGCCTTCGTCAATTCGTCGGTGCATTTCTTCGTCGAGGACAAACCCGCAGTCTTCGGGTCAAGTATTTGCAGACCAGTGATTTGGCCACGGCCCGACCACTCGGCGAGCAAGGACGGGTAGACTGGTTCGTCCGTGGCCACATCGAGGATGCGGGGAAGGCCGCGCTGGCGGACGTATGGCACATAATACTTCTTGGCGATCTCCTCACAGAGCAGGTGAATGAGGCGATGTGGTAGGTTCGGGTACACCGGGCGATGTCGTACGGTCGCGCTGATACTGACTTCGAGCACCCCAAAGTGCGTAACGAACTACATCGGAGTCAGAAATTGTCGAGCGGCTTGCGTTAAGGGACCAAACGACTTACGTATCGAGATGCTTTGAACTCTCCATACAGTTCTGGATCGCGGTCCTTGTTAGGCCTCGAGGCTTGATTTGCTCTGCATGTTTTGCCCATATTGTCGGTGGTGGATGGTTGGACAGAAGCTGGTGATTCCAGGCGGTGCTGATAGCGACACTGATGGGCAAGGAAAGTCTGGTAGACCGAAGACGAATTCCATCTTACGGAATGGGCAAATATATACGCCTAGAGTAAATACCTTGGAAGGTACTCAAGCCTCCACAACTTTCTCGCAGTCTGTTCCACGTGTCACCTCAGGTTCCGATACCCAGATCGAAGTATTCTGCATTGTTGCTTCGAACGCACTCTGGTACTAGACCTATTCCCAAGCCCAACGACCTCAGTAAATAATAAGGCGGTCGTCGGAAGCATTGCAGTCAACCGGTTCACGGAGCACTCAGAGATCGAGACTTTAGGGTTAGGGCCAGATCGGCGCGGGCGCCCTGCCGAAAATTCACCTGTGAATTCCGTACACCTCCATCACCTGCACCACCTCCATTACGACTCACATAGCTCCACCGAACCTGCCGCGCATCCGATAACAGACCGTATCCGTCGAGACCTTGGCCCAACCGCGAGGAGTATAGTCCGAAAGCTGCGCAGCCATCGCGCAAAGCAAGGCGGTCTTGCTATAGACAGGTAACATTTCCACCACTCACATGGCTACCAAGCCAACCAAGAATCAGCAGAAGCGCGCGAAGAAGAAGGCCGCGAAGGAGGCTCAGGTCAGTCTTCTGCTCTATCTCTCCGAAAAATGTACTGACGCGACGCAGAAAACAAGAGACACATCAGAGCCGATTTTACAAGATGAACCACCTCAGCAGAATGGCGACACATCAAAGCCAGAGGCTGCAAAGCCCGCGGCACCGGCGATCGAGCCACTCATCGTCGACCCCGACAACCCGTTGTTCGACATGTACAAGGACATCATGGGCAAGTTCGAGGAAGCAGACACAGAAGATCCCGCCCTGAAAGAGCCAGAGAAGCCTGAGGTTTATTTCTCAGACGATGACGATATACCAGACGAGGAAGATGAAGCGGCACAAAAGGTCTCGAAGAAGAAGCGGAAACAAATGACGAAGATGTCGGTAGCTGAGCTCAAAGCTTCAGTCAAGCGGCCCGAGGTGATCGAGTTCTACGACACAGACGCGCCGGACCCGAAACTGCTGGTGCATATTAAATCGTATAAGAACGTGGTGCCTGTGCCGAATCACTGGTCTCTGAAGCGGGAATACTTGTCTTCGAAACGTGGCATCGAGAAGCCGCCGTTCTCGTTGCCGAAGTTCATTCAAGAAACAGGGATCGCAGAGATGCGAGATGCTGTGCTCGAGAAACAGAACGAGGCGTCACTCAAGCAGAAGCAACGAGAAAGAGTGCAGCCGAAGATGGGCAAGCTGGACATCGACTACCAAAAGCTCTACGAGGCATTCTTCAGACACCAGACCAAACCTGAATTGACGAGGTACGGTGAGGTCTACTACGAGGGCAAGGAGTTCGAGACCAATTTGAAGCATCTCCGCCCTGGCGAGATCTCGGACGAGCTCAAGGACGCGCTCAACATGCCTGCTGGTGCTCCACCGCCGTGGCTGATTAACATGCAGCGATATGGTCCACCACCATCATATCCTTCTCTACGAGTACCCGGAGTCAACGCACCGCCGCCGCCAGGAGCAAGCTGGGGTTTCGGGCCTGGGCAGTGGGGCAAGCCGCCTGTTGATGAGTCGACTAATCGGCCTCTCTATGGCGGTGACATCTTTGGTGTTTTGCAGCAGCAGACAACTACGCAACAAGGCGAGCCGATCGAGAAGGATCTTTGGGGTGAGCTGCAAGAACAAGAAGAATCCGAAGAAGAGGAAGAAGACGATGAAGATGAAGAGGAGGACGAGGACGATGAGGGAGGTATGCAGACATCTGCGGGTCTGGAAACACCCAGCGGCATGTCCTCAGCTATGCCGTCTGAGATTGGAGGAACAGAGACAGTTTCTGAATTTGACCTGAGAAAGAGAAGAGGGACAGAAACCGAAGAAAGCTCACATCCACGGTCGGCTTACCAGGTCATTCCGGAGCGGCAGACGAAGGTTGAGGGCTTCCTTGGTGGTGATCGAGCCTATGATCTGAAAGGAACGGCAAACAACGTGCCCGTTCTGGGTCAAGATGATGGTCGGAAACGGAAGAGACAAGGTGATGTTGATGTGGCAATTGATCCGGAGAACATGGGCAGAGAAGATCTACAGAGAGCGTATGAGCAACAGAGGAGGGCTGAGCAGAATCCGCAATGGAACGTCGGGGAGTTTCAAGAAGATCTTAGCGACATGATTGCCGCGGAGAGCAGGAAGAGGCAGAAGCAAGATCAAGAGCGGAAGGGGAAGAAGTGATGGATCGAGGACAAGAGTCGAGTCGATGCACTACCTGCCGAATCGTAATTGTACGAACACTCCGAATGATCGAGCTGCCGATACCCAGAATCCATCTACCTGATCTGCCCTGCCATTCACCTGAGGGAGCTCGTGGGCTTCACCACTCCATTTCCGCACTCGTGAATTCGACTGAGCCCTAACCCTATTCAGTAGTCAACTTTTTCAGACTTCACGAATTGTCAAACGCAGGGCAATATCCGACTTCTTCATATCTCACTGTCGCCTGAAGTCGCAGCCGCGAACTATGCTGCGGACAGAAGGCGCCGAATAACTTCGACACAGACAGCACGTCGCACTGCTGTCCCAGCTTGAACTCCCAGCACCATGAGTGATTCCTACAGAAGGTAACTCCTCCTCACCCATCCCCAGCACATACCCAGCATCCTAACCCACCACGCAGACCCCGCGACCGCAGCCGCGACCGAGATCGAGGCCCAAAAGACACAAACGTCGAATTCTTTGGTGGTGGCGAAAGCTATCGACCCGGCGGTCACACGGGACAAGGACCATACCGTCCTCCGCATACACAATCACGAGACTCATGGGGCGATCGCAGAGACGACCGGAGGGATGACAGGAGAGAGCCGCCGCCACGACGCGAACCAAGGAGAGAAGAGATCGACTCGTATGTGCCGCCGACTAGTGCGCGGGCGAGGCGGGATAGTCGGTCGCCTGTGAGGCAGCGATCACCCGGAGGGCGGCGTTCACCACCGCCACGAGATCGCGGCGATCTGTTTCCGGAACAGCCACCAAGGTCTCCTCCTAGAAGATACTCGCCGCCGAGAAGAGATGATCGCGCGAGATCGCCGCCACGGCGCCGGTCGAGATCACCACTTGGGCGGGCGAGAAGTCCTGATCGAAGAGCTAGAGATTACAGTCCACCTCGGTCACCGCGACGTGATCGCTCTCCGGTAAGGTATGACCGCCCAAGGTCACCTGCAAGACGGCCGTATTCGCCTCCACGAGACACGCGTCCATATCGCTCGAGGTCAAGATCTCCGAGAAGAGGCTATCAAGATGACAACTGGCGACGACGGTCACCTTCACCACGAGCCAATTCGAGTGTACCCTCGCGTCGATCATCTCCACCTGTACATCCTGATCGCAGTGTGCCGGGCTCTGCACCTCGTTCGCCGTATCGCCAGCAGTCTCCGCCACGAGACACTCGGAACAATGACTTCCAACCTCCGTCAGGTCCGGCAAGAAATGGCTATGACCGCCCACCACCCAGCGGCCCAGCTCGGTCGTTCACCTCCAGTCAAACACCACCCGCCGGTCCAGCTGCGTTCCGCGCTCCTCCATCCGGCCCACGCGGCGGCGGAAATCGCTTCGACAGCCCACGACGAGACTACTCCAATCCAGCTCTGGCAGGGAGAACGAGTCTGACATACCGAGCGCCCACAGCGCCTTCACGCGCACCAGTCTACGGCGACGGCTCATCCACAACACATGCCTCTGGCACTGCACCGCCTTCTGGTCCTCGCTCCAGCAGCTACTCACGAGGCGACTACTCCAACGCAGCCACCCCTCGCAACGACTACACCCGCCCAACGCCACCAAGCTACCCATCCTCCTCATCGATCACTACCCGCGCACCCCCAACCGGCCCACAATCTGCCTCATCCACCGGTCCAGCAAACGACTACGTCCCTTTCCGCCCCTCCAATACATCAACCAGCACAACCTACCCACGCACCCAACGCTTCAATCTTCCCCTTGCCCTGTCCACTACCGAGAAACTCGTCCCTGGAGGCAAATTGCTACCTTCGGGCTTGACACCAGAGCAAGAGAAGAAAATGCGGCAGTTGGAGGCGGATGCAGAGCGGATTAGGCAGGATATAGCGGAAAAGCAGGCGAGTAAGAGGGAGGCGGTGAATGAGTGGGAGGTGAGGGAACGGGAGAGTGCAAGGGAGGGGTTGCGGGCTGAGTTGGCGGAGGAGGGGTTGAGGGGGTTGGAGCGGGACGGGGAGGGGGGTGTTGCTGCTTTTTGAGCGGACTGAGAGGGCATGGCGAGGTGCATGTTGTTGATGGAAGTCATCGAGAAGGGCGGCGGCTGGTACAGGACATTTGGCAGTGGGCATACTACCCTCAATTGCCATCATCGCCATGTCGTGCTGACGCATTGGGCAGCCAAGAATTCTAGGACAGATGACATCTTGGAATACTTCCCTCTCATGTCATTGAATACATCCCTCTCCTGTCATGCAAATGGGACAGGATCTCGCCGTTCTCCTGAATCAAAACGCGCCGTGATCGTGTCCGCACTTACCTCATGTCATGGTCTCCAATGTTCTGTCTATATATGGGAAATCCCTCGCGTGATGGAGGAAGGTGCAAGTCCGGAGATAGCAAATCTTAGCTCTTGCTTTTTTTGACATAAATTTTTAGTTCTCGCGATGATTCTCCATTATTTCACCACGTTCACGCGTTGTCAGACTTTTGCACTATCGAAAGATATGATCATCCTGCCTCAGCGTGGCTTCATCGTACATCCCGACTCCCGAGCGATGATGCACTGACCTTCAGAGAACACCCTCCAACTCATGCGCGTACTTTGTACAATGTCGGCGGTAGTACATTTTCCACCAACTGTGCCACAGCTGTGTCGATGCCATGCAACCGCTTTGGTCCCTATACGCCGCCTAACGTTACACGAGTCCTCGGACTTTCCTACGACTGCCGTCATTTTCACAATTACTCCTGTACTGAGCGCAAACACGACCGCGATTCCAACATAGACTCACACTGTCTCAAGCCACATCTCACGGATCACCAAGGGTCTATCCGAGCTTGGTGAAGCTTCTCCTTTTCCCCAGAAAGCATGGCCTCGCACTCAATCTCGTCTTGCCGAGTTCCGAACTCAATTGGGACATCCAATGGTCCCGAGCTATGAAAATCAATGATCAGGTCTATTTACAGCAACTGAGGTGTCATCTAACAAGCTATCGCTGTTGAGGTCCAGGTCAAGGCTCAGGCTGCTGAGCATGGCACGATGCAGTCCACTGCAACGATTGTATGAGGTGAAGTATTCGTGCTCGACACAGATCAACGCGTGAGATAGACCCTGACGCAGCCACAACAAAAGGTCGTGTTCACGGGCTTCGAGGAACTATCCTAGCGGGTGAACTGAGTTTGCTATTTCCTCCGATCTCCACGACCAGCTCAAATGTACACGCTATTATGTACAACAATCCCATGTTGACTCAATGCGGGAGGATTCGGCCCACTAAACACGACTATTCGATGAGCACTAATCTCGAGGCCCCTATACGGACGTGCTTGACCGTGATTACAACGGGTCCATCACCGACTGTGCAGTATCACAGGCTTTCTGGCGAGCGCAAGCCACCACTTCCGAAGGATGGGACACGATCGCCGTCACGCCTGCTCCAAGAGCTATATAGCCGCGATCAGAGGATCTCCCACAGGTGACTTCTTCAGACATCTTCGGATCAGTCTCAACCACCACATTCGCTTGATTCACTTCAAAAGTCTTTCGCTAACAAGTTCTGCCCATTATGCGCTTCTCTTTGGCTCTTCTCGCCCTTGCCGGCACGGCTGCTGTTGCCGCACCAACTTGGGGTGATAACAACCCAGCACCTCCTCCATCTGGACCACCAAGCGGCCCGCCGCCACCACCCAACGGGCCTCCCCCTCCACCGAAGCCACCTGGAGGCGACGAGCATCCTCCGCCGCCTGGTCCTCCTGGCCCTCCTGGACCGCCGGGTCCTCCTAAGGTGAGTGATAACACAGAAGATGCTATCTTGGTGCCAGTCAACAACGGAGACGCTGCTTGGCCACAGCCATGTGACCCTAATCGCCTACGTTGAAGCACAGTCGCTGACAGGAGAAACAGCCACCCGGGCCTCCAGCACCTCCTGGACCACCAAAGCCAGTAAGTACTCATCTTCTCTCAGCGTGCCCCAAGCGGAAACCAGGGCAGCTTCGGGTCACTGAGCCTGCAACATTCTTATGCAACCATATAACATGCCTTTGGTATTCTAGGAGTATAGCCGCTAACGTGACCTAGCCCGGACCACCAGCACCACCTCCTCCTCCACCGCCTCCTCCTCCTCCCACACCTCCGCCGCCACCACCACCAGCGACGACGACCAAGTATGTGTGGGGAGATCACGGCGCACCCACGGTAAGCTACCTCCTGCCCTTGTCCTGCGCAGTACACAAATGCTGACATGTATTTCGCAGACCACGGCAGTAAGTTTATTCCAGGCCATTCTCCAGAGCCCAGCTATTCCTACGCTTATGCCTGAGCTTGCGGGCCCCAGCGGGTTCGAGTGTGTTCAATATGATACTGACTCGTGCGCTACCTCCTCCTCCTCCTCCTCCTCCTCCTCCTCCTCCACCACCACCACCACCGCCGCCTCCACCACCAGTATGTCATTCCCAGAGCAGACCCTGTCTATAGATCATCCGCCCCTGGTGGAACTTTGTACGCTGACCTGCTATCTAGCCACCACCACCACCACCGCCGCCACCGCCGCCTCCAGTAAGTCACTCCCACCGGCATACAATGCTTGCAGTCCACACACATACGCTGTTCGGGACTGGCTGTCACCTAGCCTATGAGTTCAGATACTGATCTACTGTCCAGCACCGCCGCCGCCGCCGCCCGCTCCTCCTGGACCTCCTAAGCCACCTGGACCACCGGGTCCCCCGCCTCCGCCGCCAGGACCACCTGGTCCTCCACCTCCACCACCGGGACCTCCCGGCCCGCCACCACCGCCTCCAGGACCTCCAGGTCCTCCTGCACCTCCTCCTGGTAAGCCACCTGGCGGCGATCAAGGCGGCTGGACGAGTCACTCTTGGTCTTGAATGGATTGGTGGTGCGCTACGGTTAGCGCATAGGCTGGAAGCGCAGGATATTGGTGGTCCGCGAGGAGTCTCCTCCTAGGAGGCGTCCTGTACCGAAGACGACGGAGTGGAGGCCAGATAGCTCGTGTGGTTGTGGTTCACTTCTGCGGGGTGAATTTGTCTAACTTAATGTGGCTTTAATATTCTACACGTACAGGTGCATAGGCGGGTCTAGTCGCGGTCTGGGGTTGGTAGAGGATCTTCTTGCAAGGAATAAGATTGATAGCAGGAACATCATCGAAATTGCAAATTTTTGAAGGAGGTGCTTCGTTGCGGAAGGACTGCTGTCGGATGATACGTTGCGATGATCGCCTTTGGCATTGCAGTGTCTGCTCTGCTCTGTCCACAGCGATTGATGTCCGAGACCTTTTCACAGAATTCACCAGTCTGATTCGGAGTCATGAACATATACGTCATGCGCCTGTGCCGATTTCTCGACAGGTAGCTGTTCAAGTAGGCTTCTCAGCGCCCTTGCACCAGCGTCCATGGGTTTTCGTCGGGATTTCTGTACATCCTCTTCCATCTCCTCGTCTCGTCTCGTCGTGCAGACATGAATGATCGTGACATCTTCGTTGAGCATTTCTTGGTACCGTATTAGGACGTGTAGGATCCATTCAGTACCAGGGACGATCTTCGAGGCGTATACCGGCATGATCTGCCATAAGCCGGCGTCAATTGGTCTAGGAGTCTCGTCGGCGACGGTATCATTGGGAGAAGACGCGGAGAACTCTTCTATCAGGATTGCGCCTCCATCTTCCGACTCAAATGCGATAGTCACAGTCGTCTGCAGACCAAGTGACGGATAAAGCATCTGGAATGATATGCGTTCCTGGTTCCCCGTCAGTATTTCCGCGGATGCCTTCTCGAGAGGTGCGGCAGACGTCAGAGTGGTGCCGAGGTTCCTCCAGCAGGCCTTCGGGCGAAGTCCTTCGAGTACCGCTTCGGGACCTTCAACATTTGGAACAAGCCATAACCAGAGGCCATGATCAGTCGTCGTTGAAATTTGCAATCTTTCACGGCGTTCAGAAAGGTAAAAGCGTTTCTCAACGATCACGAAGTCCCGCCATTCAAGTTGCTCCCTTGATGCTAAGTCGGTCTCGACAACAGTGTAGGTGCGTTGGCTGGATTGGGAATCCAGAACTACCTCCTCCTCTGTGTCGGGGTAGATCTTGCTTAGCGACAAGGCTATTGTCTTGGTGATATCGTCTTCGAAGCGGCAGTCCAGTAAGGCAAGGCATCTCCGTGAATAGGGTGAAGAACGGCTGGATTCGACCGCAACGTAGGGAAGAGAAATACGCAGACCTGCATTGGTCAGTTGTACCGGTGCTCTGTGAGTGCGGAGATCAACAATTTGCCCCGAGTCCGCGAAACAGTCCACCGAGGGAGCAAAGATACTGCGATCCCACGTGGCGCCTGTCTGCGCACCATCCCAGACCAGTATAGAATGATCGCGACTCTGGTTTAGGATCTCCTGTTGCAGACGACGAAAGGCCTTGGGGCCCTCGCCGTACAGCATGGGTATATTGACGTCGAAGAGCCCCATCAGGCTGTAGGCTCGATCTTCAGAGCGCGTTGCTTTTCGCTTGGCCGCCCAGGAGAATCGTTGTGCTATACTGTACTCCCTCAGCGGGGTCTCTTTTTCGACAGCCGCCAGGGGAACGCCCGTCAAACGGCTGAAGGTCGCGTGCCTCGTGATGAGCTTGCTGTTTTCAAGCTCCAGTTCCTTGGTCCGTGTACTTGTGGCATACTTGCTGCCGAGGTAGCTCCACGTGTCGTTGCAGTTGTAGAAGTCGACTCTGTCAGGTGCAAGAAATTCTTGGAGAGTCCAACTTCGTGTCTGCCATTCGCTAAGAGACAAAACCGTCTCAAGTTCAGTCTCGGACGTTCCCACTGTCGCTGAACATGAAACGTCGTCTAAGAATGCGTAGCAGATTCGGGACCGTTCGTACCAGCCGTACATAGAGTTTATGGCTTCCTGAAGCTCCGCTGATGATGACTTATCTATACAGACTGTGTCGATCCAGATCCAGCCAACGTCGTCAACAATGGCTTGTATGCACGCCGAGATTATCTTTCGAATACCGCCTCTTTCGATGTACCAGGAGGACTTCGGGTTGTTTATCTCGCGAAGCATCTTCGGCCGGTCTTCCTCGAAATAGCTTTGCCTATTGTGCCTATAGTTCGGGTTGTGCAATAGACGTGAGTCATACTCGCTAAGGGTCAGCTCATCATGCCGCCATCGATGGGAAACAATCGCATAGGGCGGGACCTGTGTGTCGTAGATTCTTGCAGCTCCAGAGTCCGAGTGTTGATGAGCCTCATGACTAAGATTAAGTCCTTTTATGCCATATGACTTAGCGACAGGTCTCTGCTAGGTAGCAGTAACGAGTTAGCCGGGACACAGCGTCACACAGCGTCAACAGGAAGCGGGAGCGACAAGACAGCGTCGAGCCTTGCAGTTATTTTCCTAATTTCAAAATGACTGGAGAATGTCATCAAATGGCTTGAGTCCCAACTTATGATTCTTCGGGCAAGCGCAAATCGCCTGCCAACGGCAGCTCGTGAACAGAGTGTAGAGTTCTGGAAGGACCGATGAAGTCTACCAGGCAACAAGGTAGGCGGCTTCGTCGACAACCCCCACGCTTTAGTGCAGCACCTTGGCATTAGGCAAATTCGTGAGAACGATATGATTGGGTGTTTGCTACCTATCCTAGAGTCACTGTTTGTTTCCAGCCGTACACTCGCATGGGCAGCCACGGACATCTGCGGTCTTGTGGTCGGTCGGACGTACCGGAGAAGCTCCAGAAGAATGGAGTTGGAAGGCCTCCTGCCTCAACAAGATCTTGCATCGGTCGTGAAGGTCCCTGACACAGAGATCGAGGATGCAGCGACCAGCACCAACCATCTTTGGAATGCTTGACAGAGTACGTCCGTCCTCAAATTCAGCAGGGCCCGCCCCAGCACACCGACGACTCCCTCGACCTGCAGCTGGTCACTCGCTTCCGGAGGCAGACCACTATGCCATCTCTCGCAGTACAGCCTCGCGAGCTTCTGGCTCTCCCTTCCAAGCACTAATAACACTTGGCGGCAGGACACCCTCTTCTGCATCAGCATGTGATTGAATAGCGGCCGTCCAGATCTGTAGGTCACCGAGTCCCTCGCGACGGACCTCGACTCTCTTTTCCTCTCGTGCTAGGTTCAGTGTTAGCTTGCATCGGGATGTGAGCGGGCAGTGAAGGGCTGAGGTGGAGGATAGCGTGGAACAGGAATAGGAGACAAAGGCAACAGGGCGAACTCTGAGGCCTTTAGCACCAGGCCAAACGTTGCGTAAATACTCACACTCGGTAATTTCATCGAGCTTCTTGATCACCTGGATCAGCCCACGAATCGCCACCTCATTGTCAGCCTCCCACTCCTTGATGTCACTGCTGACATCGTGGACGACGGTGGAATCGTTCGAGAAACGGCCCTTTACATGACGCTTGTCACTGTGATCTCTCGTGTAGTGTGCGAGGATGAAGTTGGGCGACTGTGTAGCCCACGCGCGGCTGTGGACCTGTGATTCGCGGATGGGGTTTGGGGTTGTGACTTGTCGAGTCTTGAGGTCAAAGACAGCAGACTGTGGAATCGAAAAACGCGTGACCTGGAGCTGTACTTCCAGGGCGGGCTCCATAGGCTCTTCTTTGATGTAGTCCATCGGTTCTTCCTTGATGGAGTTCATAGCTTCTTCCTTGATAGAAGTGCCAGGCTCTGCTTTGATGCTATCCGTGGCCTCTTCTTTGCTGCCGAATTCGGCTACGTGCTTGAGTGGATGGCCCTCGTCGAGCTTCTCCGGCAGATACCCATCGGCTTCGTATCTGACAACACACCGTAGACCACCTAGATTGTAGGCGATGAGTCGCTGATGAGTCTCTGAACCCTTGCAGCCTTCATCCCAAGTGGTATAGGCCTCGGCGAAGTTATGACCATACCCCACCACGTCTTTGATAATATCCATCGGTCCACCGTTCTCAACGTGCATGAGAAAGAGCTAGGCTCTTTGTTAGCTTGGATCGGGACATTGATGGGGAAGGACTGCGGCGGAGGTTGATGTGGAACGGGTCAGGGCGGACTCTGCGACCTTCACTCTCTACTTTGGTCTCGGTCCAATGCTGGGAAGAATACTCACAGTACTGCCAATCTTCTCAGCGTAGAAGCGAAAATTCTTCTCAGCCTGGTTGACGAACGAACCAAGGTTGCGAATAGTGTTGCTGCAGGCGAAGAGATCGATGGACTGACTGTCGAAGGTGGGATAAAGAGCAAAGATCGCACGAACTGAGGGCTCAAGTGGGAAGCTGGGATACTGAGAAGCGTTTTTGTCGTGGTACCGCATGCCATAGTCTTTCGATAGTCTGACAGCTTCAACCGGTGGGGTCCATCGAGGAGGGCAGCCTGTATGGCAGATTAGGACTATGGTCTGACGGAAGGGAGGTCGAGCTGTGACCAAGAGTCCTGGGCGCTTTCGCGAAGTCCACCACCGTCCATTGTCGAGTCACAAATGTTGCACATCATGGATTCTTAACCAGGGAGGGCGCTGAGTACCTGGCTTTGCTACGCCGATCGAGTTGGCGGGCTTGAAATGAGCCTCACTCGAGCGTCAGGGTGGAAGATTGGTACCTCGGGGACTTTCTGGCCAGGGAGGGCGCTGGACCGAAAAACGCCCAGTACCTTTACGTCACAGCCTGGGGGTGGCGACGTACCTGGAACGATGATAGTGCGCTTGCCGTGGGACAACCAGTTGTAGGAGGCAAGATATTCGACATCTGTGATTTTTGCAGGAGTTTCACTGCGCTGCGGGTTGACGTAGGGTTGCAGCAGGGTGGTGATGTGTTGCTGTTGAGGTTGCGTCGGAATGAGAGCACGCTCTACTGGCACTCCACGCGTGGACGGCTTCTTCGAAGACTGAGGGCGCGGAGGTTCGGAGGCCTGCTTTTCTGTTAGTCAAGGCGGGCTCTGGGGGCTGAGACCGTTTTGCAGATCGAGCCAGGACGTTTGGGAGGAGCCTTACTTGAGCGTCAAGTCGCGGGTCTCGGGTGTATGGCTTCCAGCGACCGCCGCCAGAGCGCTTCTTGGGTGGATGCGACATGATCAGTAGGGCATGGGGCTCAGGTGTTGAATCCCGAGATTCCGAGTCGTCAAGGCGGGCTCTGAGGGCTGACACTGTTATTTAAATCGAGCCAGGGAGTCTGAGAGGAGCCTCACTTGAGCGTCAAGTCGCAGGATCAAGCTATCATCGATTTGCCTGCCAGGGAGGTCGCTGCACGAAGTTTGGCGTGTTTGTGGGGTCAATCAGCAGAAATGCGAGCCAGTGGAAGAAAAGCGTGCGACGCGGAGGTTAGGAGATGTTCGGGGCTGTGGAGCAGTGCACTCAGATATTATCGGTTGCCTAGGTAGATTTCGGCGTTGAGCTAGCTGTATTCTTCACTTCGAGATAAAGGCCAAGATCGAAGGCACTCGATGCGCTTCACCTGGTGTATCTGCCATAAGTGCCCCTTCCACACGGGTTGCCACATTGTCAACAAGCCCACTTCGGTTTTGTTGACGATCATTTCCTGTGTACCGCTATTCGTGGCCGCTCAATGCAAAGCGAAGCAGTCCTTCATCAAGATGTTTTCGATTGTCGCTGCACCACCTGTGGTAGGTTGTCTCGTACATGTTCATCTCTCCCAAGCACAAAGACTGACAATATTGACAAGGTCAAACCCAAGCCCATGCTCGGAAGTTTGCCGCCCGAGATACTCGTGAAGATCGTCGGCTTCGCAATCGGCGACTTGGTCACCATCCACATGTCGTTCTCAAGCGGCAGTCAGCGCGCCACTGGCATTATGACATGGTCATCACAGTGGGCTCCAAGTATCCTGCTTGTCTCGAAGAATATTCGTCGAGCCGCTCAATCAGTACTGCCCAAAGTAGGCGCCGAGCTTGAGATCAGACGGCCGCTTTACTGCACGTGGATGGCTCTCCGTTGGTTTCCGTCCCTCCCATTGGCTACAAGGCATTTTGAGAAGCTCGTTGGTAAAGAGCCCGACAGAGTTTATGAGCTCGAGTAGGATACTGAGCACTTGGAGAGCAACCCAGTTCGAATTCAGCGCTGAAAATGTCAACGGCATACAGCCTCAGCATAACGTCCCAGGCTAGCTGTTCCTTTGGGCGTAGTTCAACCGGTGATGTTGTCGGTGCCAGATCCCACGAAGTATTCCCCATGACGCTCGCAGTGCTGTCCATAGTCGAGCGCTCGAACAGCAGGCTACTTCCTCTTTGCGCTGTCGTTGACTGGTCGCCACACGATGGCGTGGAGAGGCGATGGGCCCGTCGACAGCGTTGCTGCGTGGTAGAGCAGCAATGTCCTCAAAGGGTCGTGCTTTTTCAGCTGTCGATCGCTGACATACGACGCAGCTCTTGCCTCGCAAAACCGGAGCTCAAATTGCTGTAGCAGCCAATGCAGAAATCGACCTCCGGAACTACCAGGATCGTTCTACTATGCAGACAAGTTCGTGTGCGTGTCTTATCACTTCTTCCCACCCTTCTTCTTATTCTTCTTGCTGCCATCGGCTGTTCTGATCTTCTTTGGTGCACCCTTGCCACGAATTTTGGCGATCTGAATACTCTCCAGCCGATCCTCCTCAGCCTCATTCCACCCTGACAGGCCAAACTTGTCTTTGAATTGTCGTAGCATATCGTTGATGGTAGTGGACTTTCGAGGATAGTACGCAGCAAGGGCAGGACCCTTCAGACGCTGCCGCAGGATTTTGTTGCCCAGTCGTAGCCGCTCGGGGTTGAATGTCTGTGAGAAGATACTGGTTTGCAGCTATTCCGATGATTATTAGCCAGAGCCAAAGCATTGCTTGGCTACAAGACACGTACCTTTGTCAGCTGGAGGAGCCTTTCGCGAGAGATAGCACCCGCCATTGCTGCTGTCGCTTTGAGATGATCTGTCTAGGGTGGTAAGGTAACTGAGGTGAGGTCAAGATTCATCGGAGCAGACCTCGCCTAACGTTCCCAATCCAGAACAGCGGAGTCGTGCTTTGCCGCTTACATAATGCGTCATCTCCTAGTACTTTTACCACCTACACAGTACCCACAAAATATCGCTTGCGAATCACTCACGACTGCGATTCATCAGTCACTCGGACCTGGAGGCCTTTCACTTCTTTTTGGAAGTCCGATGAATCAGATATCTCAGGCAGCAACCCGACTTTGAATCGTCCAGAAACAGTTAATAGATTTTGGCTGTGTCAGTGAAGTGCTCGTTTCGCTTTGCGCCGGATCTTGACCTTCTCTTCAAGGTATAAGTAGAGGTCTACGCTCGATCTCTTCTTGCCTTTCAATTTCCCTCGCACTTAGAGTTTCCAATTTTCCTCGCACTCGGAATCAAGATGGAGCCACGATCTGGTGAGAAGCGCAAGTACGACTACAGACAAGGCCCATACTCGAAGAAGCCACGATACGATAACAAACCTCACCATCAGAAGAACGGCAATGGTGTCTCGCGGCAAGCCACGCATGTCGTAACACTGCCTGATCCACTTCCACAACTACCACCGATCTCTGAGGAGCTTACCAAGTCTACATTCACCCACAAGAGTCAGGCTCCAAACGATGTCTCGAAAAGCTACGACAGACTAGAGTGGCTCGGAGATGCCTACATCGAAGTCGCATCCACCAGGCTCATCTTCGCACGCTACAAGAATCTACCTACAGGACGCTCCTGCGATGTTCGAGAGATGCTGGTCAAGAACGAGACTCTTAGCCAGTACAGTCTAGCCTACGGGTTCGACAAGCGAATCAACATCAATCCTTCCAGCAAGCCAACAGATGGCACCAGCCTCATCAAACTTCACGGTGATATCTTCGAGGCATACGTTGGCGCTATCATTCAGTCCGACCCCATCAAGGGCTTCGAGATTGCTGAAGACTGGCTGGCAGCGTTGTGGGAGCCACTCCTGAAAGATGTCCAGGGAGAAGCTCCTAACATGGTGTGGAAGGATGAGCTACGGAGGAAGATTGGATCGAAGGGAGTCAAGCTCAACTATGTGGATGAGAGACCGGCAATAATTGGCAGAGGCATCGAGACTTACTTCATTGGTGTGTACTTGACTGGACTGGGCTACGACAACCAGCATCTTGGCAGTGGACAAGCGTTGAACAAGAAGGAAGCCGGAATGCAGGCTGCTGCGGCAGCTCTCAGCAATCACCCTCTCATCGACGAATTGATTGTGAAGAAGGCGAAGTTGGATGAGGAGCGTCAGGCAGAGCGCGACAAGGAGGCCCTCAATGGTGATGCTCAGGAAATCAACATCCAAGAGGCATGATCCTATCAATCAGCCTGTGGAGCGCTCGAGCTGGGTTGCTCAACTCAAAAGGCCGCCACATGGGCGCAAGCCACACAGACCAGCCGAAGCGCGTCTCGACTCGTCTTTGTGGCGGTATTACCACAACTCGTTGGCATCGGCTGCTCTACTTAGATGGTACATGGCAACCGCCATGGCTCAACAAGGCCAACGTAGTGCGAGGGAGTACGACAGCGGTCAAAATCAGTTCCGAATAGACACTCATTTCGACGTCCATCTTGCAGAACTTGACGGAAACGCTCGGAAGGCTGACGGAAACGCTTGACAAGGCAGGACACTTGACCACACAGATCTTCATCGCGATCGACTTTGCGCTCGGATGTTATTTGGATGCTTCGGCTACCTTTATGTAAGCGCTTCATACTGCTACTGAGTTAAGTTTATGATCGACGCCTTTTACTTGATCTCGCCGTCTCCCGCGGACGCGGTTGCAGCAGAGTCCACTGACTTGTCCAGCATAGAAGCACTCCTCAGCCAATGTTTTCGAGCCTCGAATCTAGGATGCTTTCCGCCCTTTCCCGAATCCGAAGAACTTTCTCGAGGCGATTTCCTCCTCTGATCTGGCGCTTTCGTCGACGACATCCTCTTTGAAACGGCTGGCCTGTGCGCGAAGTCTCCGTGCGCGAAGTCTCTCTGCTTCATACGGATGTGTGTGCTGTGCGTCGCCTGCCATGTCGGTCGGTCCCTTCGCCTCGCTCGGCTTTCTTAGATCTTTTAACCGCTGCGCCACTTTTCCTACTTGCGCACCGATGGTAGAAGACTTGAGGCGTGGCTTCAGGCCGATCAACGACTTTCTCAAACCGCCCTTCGCGCGTGATAGCTCGGCGCTCGCAATGGTGTACTCGGACAACTGAGATGTAGCGATGCTACTAGTGCTGATGTTTTCGTGCCTCAGCGGTAGCGACGTCGATACTGTAGGAGTGATGGGGCCCTCTGGAGAGCTGTGTGCTTCGGGTCCGCCGCTTCTACACCAGACGGACTCTTCTTCAGGATTCCCCGACTCAGACTCGGTCTGTGCAGCAGCATCTTGTTGCCGCGGATGTCGCGCTGCTACAGGTGTCGGTGGCACGTTGTTGGCATATCGGAAATCGAATGGCGAGGTTGCTCCTGGAACTCGCTCGAATACTCCACCACTTCTTCCCACAGCTTCCCTGCGGTTTCGACGAATTGCTCCAGGAGATGTGTTGGACGGAAGACTGAAATTCAATGGGTGCCTGTGCTCGTCAGTGATGATATAAATAGAGTTCACAGCAGAACTTACCGCATCCCTGGAAAGGCTTCCTTTGTCGAAGGTTTCCAACCTGATGTGCAACTAGTCCACAGGGGCTCGGAATACTTGTTCTGCTCTCGAGCAAAAATCTTCTCACAGTCGATGAAGCTGTCACGAAATCTGCTTTGTCGAATACCCGTGACGATGAAGATGCAAACGGTGTCAGCCTCTGTTCTCTTGTCGTTGAAGAAGTTGATGTTGAAAGATGTCAGACCAGAAGACACATAAACCTACCATACCGCCGGGCGTGTCGTCGCATCGCCTGCATAAGGCGATTGCAGGCATCAGTTGCCTTCGAAGTGATAACTGGTTGTCACGGTGAACCATCTCCATTCTCAGCGTGTCGCCCTTGGAGCGTGACACGACGGACATCGAGCAAAGAATGATGCGAGGCACAAGTGAAGAGACTGACAGAGAGAATCACATGAAGTCCATGTCCGGCGCGCATGTCTCTTGCATCAGATGATCGAGACTGATGCCGCGGGTCTCTGTTGACCTACAGGCCGCCGCGCTCCCGAGATGCAGGCCGCACGGTGAGTCGTCCTGAACCGCTTATACACCCGTACAAAAGGCCGGAAGCTTCGGACCTGGGTGCGCCGACCAAGACCCATCCCGACATTATACCTTGACTTGCCTTGCGGCGGACGGCGCAAGCGATGATGGGCGGGATGCCAAGTTCTTGGCCCGCATCATCCCAAGAGACGCTTGGCGGGAAGCGGAAGGTCAACGGCTTGATCTGGAGTCTACCAAGCCACCACGCTGCAACAGCCCCGCAGCAAGCTGATAGCTGCTACTATGCCGCGGGCTTCGAGTGGGATGAGCGTTGTGCGATCCGCCGGCCACGGCCCGCATGACGGACTATAAATTCGACATTGTATGAGCTGCGATGGCCCGCCGGACTTCGGTAGACGTCCACAACCAGCCATGAAGGCCACCCAAGCTGCTTCGGTCCTCCTCGCCCTTGGCAGTCGCCTCGTGTCTGCGCAACTGATTTACGCCAATAATGATGTACCCGTGTTGAAGGATGACGACAGCGTGGCGGCAAACTTCCCGGAGGTAGACATCGACCTCTACTCGCCTGCTTTCATCGATTCAGATGGAGTACTGGAGGAGTTCGCAAACGGTACTTCAGGCCCAACGAGCCAAGCTACCCTTGAAGCCTTCTTGGAAGAGCTGGCTGGCCGCAATGACTGGTTCAAATACACTGTTCCCGACTTCTCATCAGAGGAAGGCCGTTCGATTCCTTTCATCTACTTGTCAAGCAACGCAAGTACCACTTCCAACGGATCGGCGGCACCAGAGTCTGGCGACAAGATCCGGATCTACCTTCACGGCGGTGTCCACGGGAACGAACCTGCTGGCGATCAAGCAGTAATGGCATTCCTTGGCGCGCTCGATAATAACCAGACGTATGCGGAGACGATTCTGTCAGCAGTAGAATTCCTCGTCATACCACGCTACAACCCTGACGGTGTCGCATACTTCCAACGCTTCATGGCTACAGGACTCGACCCGAACCGCGACCATGTCAAGCTCCGAAGCCAGCAGACTTACGACATCAAGGCCCTGAATGTAGCTTTCAATGCTCACATCTCGATCGACTGCCACGAGTACAATGCTCCGCGAGCTTTCGGTCCTGACGAGGACTTGACGACGTCCCAGGATGGGCAATTCTCAGCTTTCAAGAACATGAACATTCATCCTCGTATCCGCTCGCTTGCCGAGGGCATCTTCGCTGACAACATCGCCGCCGCGATGGACGATGCCGGTCTCAGGCATTCACCATACGTGGTGGCTGCGTCGACGCCCGAGATCAGCTTCACCGAGTTCGTCACCGACAACAATGGAGATGATCAGGTCGGCTTGTCCCAAGGTATTGCTTACCTCTCTGAGACACGTGGCATCCGTCTGGCAGATCAGCACTTCAAGCGGCGAGTCGCTGCGGGGCTGACCATCATTCGTGCTATAGTCGACACGGCGGTAGCTAATGCTGAAGAGGTCTTCAACCTTATCGAGTCAACTCGAGAAGAATATGCCCAAAGCGATGACGAGATCATCCTTTTGTCTGCACCTCGACCAACGAACATCACGTGGCCACTCGTTTCACTCACCAATGGTTCACTGATAGACGTCCCTATCGCATTTGGGAACAACACGCCCGCTAATGCCGTCTTGACCCGTCCACGACCAGAAGCATACATCTTTTCCGCTGCCTGGCCGGACATTGCTGCACGCTTGCGTGCGGTCGGCGTCGAAGTTCAGCAACTGAATACTTCTTGGATGGGCGAAGTCGAGGCTTTCAATATCACAAACGCGACTGTGGCGCGGACGAAATTCGAAGGTGCTGCGCAGACGACTGTCTGGGAGACTGAGACGTTGGTAAAGAATGTCAGCTTTCCAGGTGAGGGAGGGAAGGGGCCGTACTGGATCGATAGTCGACAGCAGCGGGCGGCTCATGCATTTATGAGGCTGGAGCCGGAGACCGAATCCGGGTTTGCGAAGTGGAATGTCATTCCGGTCGCGACTGGGGATGAGTGGCCTGTATATCGTGTTCCAAGGCAGTGACGCCACTGTTCGACGAGGAGACGTTGAGAAGTCTTCTGGCCACCGTGTTATCAATCAAGTTTCGGCTTCGCAGTCTCCGTTCTTACGAGTCCGACTTCCTCCGGTAACTACGTGCTCAGGAGGCCACTCAAGTCCACTCAGTACGATAGGCCTACCCAGTCAGCCTGCCCAACCAGCGCCAAGTTGAGTATCCGCTGTCCACCTTCACTACCTCCGATTGAGCCAACCCAGCGGTACTGACTTCACTCGTTCGCTCGTGCCATGGTCTGCACTGACCACCGACATTCTTGCGTTGGCAGGGATGATTGTGTAGACGCACTGGCCGCCTTGGTATTGCTCTTCCTCACTCAACTGGTCTACTATCTTCGTCTTGGTGACGCTTATTCTCGTTCAACTGGCCTTGGTAACGCTTGTTCCCAAGCAACTAGTCTTGGTAGTAGTGATGGTGTCTCTTCTAGCTCTGGTACCTATCCTATCATGGCTCGTCCTCGACGCAGCCACAGGCGTTCTACTTACCATACCAGCCAGTATCGCGCTTATGGGCTACCCGCCCTTCTTGTGCCGACTGCGGTGTCTATCAAGACCCTCCACTACCTGGAACTTCTACCTGGTCTAGGAGAGGTATGGGGACTGATCACACTCATTGGATTCATCCACTTCACCTCGGTGCTCTATATCAAGCGATGGACTCTGCGTACGTCTTGCCTGTCACCGAGCAAGGATGGATCACGCAACAAATCAAATGCGAACTCCTGGTACCTTCGGCCCAGCTCCTGGAGGAGAATGTACCAAGGCGCAACAGACCCACGACTTCTCCTCGTTCCTCGCGAGGACATTGTTGGTCCCGAAGACAATCAACGCAAAATAACGTCCACAACACCTGGGAAGCCAGCACCGCCATCGCCAAAGGCCGGCCCAGCACACCGCCCACCCTTCAAACCCCGCATCAAACTCCCTATACTCCTCCTCAAAGCCCTCCTGATCTACCTCCTCAACACAACCCTCCTCCCCCTCCTCCTCGACCCACCCCTCGCCCTCACAGACTTCGCCCATCCCCGCGGCAACCTCCTCCGCCGCCTCCTCATACAACTCTACCTCACCAACCGCGTCAAACCACTCCTCTTCACCCCAATCACCGCCCGCGATCTCCTCATCCGAATCTGGTTCACCACAACCACAATATTCACGCCCATCGTTATCCTCGACGGCATCCACACCATCTGCTCCGTGTTATTCATCTACGTCCTCCGCGTCGACCGCCCAGAATGCTGGCTGGACCTCTTCGGCTCGCCGCTCGAGGCATACACGTTAGGTCGATTCTGGTCGGGGTTCTGGCATCGCTTGCATGTTAGTGCGTATGGAGAATGGGCGGAGGTGTTGTTGCCGAGAGTTTGGTTGGGGAGGAGGGAAGGTGTGAGGAGGGTGTGGAAGGTGTTGGTGGCGTTTGGGTTGAGTGGAGGCATGCATCAGATTTTGTCCAGGGGAAGTTTTCCGGTTTGTGCTGGGAGGGGGAGCGGGGATTGGGCGGATTTGAAGTTGTTTGGGTTGATGGCTGGTGTTGTGGTTGCGGAGGGATGGGTTTTGAGGGTGGTGGGGGGCTGTTTGAGGCGGCGGAGGAAGGGTGCTGGACGAGATGGAGGCGAGCAGAAGCACTGGGTGCTGACGATCTGGTGGCGGATCACCGACACTTTGTGTCGGCTCCTGGGCTACATCTGGGTGGTGAGCTTCTTCGTCTGGGCTGTGCCGAAGGTCTACTACCCCAGGCTGTACTGCATAGTTAGGACTAGCCGGAGCGGGCTATAGTGACGGAGTGGCCAATTGAAGACGAATGATTTCGAGCTGCACGAGGTGGCGGAGATGGCGAAGGGGGCGGAGATGATGACGCATACGCCCAGGTTTAAGCCGAGTCAGGAGACGGATCGGTTGGCTAGGTTGACGGTTAGGGATGTTTATATTGAATAGATGCTTGCAGCGGACGTGGGGAGGGCGTCTATCATGAGGGGTCTATGCCCAGTACTGCCCTGTCTCAATCTTCTCCTTGGCGATCTGTAACGCTCCTTTCGTGCACGCCTCCAGATCCTCCTTCGCCAACCCTAATGCCTCATCATGTAAGCCCTTATGCGCTTGGTATGCCTGCGCATGCCCCTGATTTCGGTCCGGGTAGGCCTCCATAACACTCCCATACAGGATCTTCCCGAATCCCGCCCTGTTGCCTTGTTGCAACTGCTCGCGACCCGTCTTGAGGTACTCCTCCGTACTGACCGTGATCTGCTCCCACTCCGACTCGGACGTCGATGTCGCTCTACATACAGCAGCGAGCATGTCCCGCTGGGAGAGCTGGAAGGAGGACAGACGGAGAAAGGAGTTTGCGAATGTGCCTTCGATGCTCAGACCCGAGTCTGATTTGATGGGCAGTTCTAGCATAGCGACCGTGCCTTCTCCTGTGTGCTCCCACGTTGACGTGTTGACGGGCGTGTTACCGCCGTCGTACAGGTAGACCTTGCCTGGGATAGACCGGAAATCAAAGCCATAGCAATTGGGTCCCGAGCCGAGGGAGTACTCGTACCAGAAGCCGCAGACAACGGAGATCCAGGACATGCCTTTGGATTTGATGTAATCGCGGGTCTCGTTGATGCCGGTGCCGAGCATGGCTGTCTTGTTGACCACAGGGTCGGTCCAGTCTGTGCCCCATTCGTTGGGGATGATGTAGCGGACAGTCTTGGCGGCGGCAGCGGCGTCGACGAGGGCGGGCTGAGTTTCCTTGGGTGTGAAGACTGAAAGGGAGATGATTAGGACTTCGACACCGGTGAGCGCGGTTGTCAGCTCGTCGTGGTTCTCGTAGTCGACGGGGCAGACTTTGATGTTGGATGCTGTTGGGATCTTTGCTGAGGAGTCCTTGCGGGTCAGGATGGTGATGTTGAATTTGGAGGGGGAGGAGAGGAGGCGTTGCAGGATGTGGCTGCCGACTTGGCCGGTCGCGCCAACTAGGGCGACGTTCTTGATGTGGTTTGATTCGGTCATCCTGTCTTGAGTTGATGAAGTAGGCTTGTTGCGATACTGTGACGCGAAAAGGCTGTCCTTTGGTACTTAAGAACGGAATGTTCGTGTGATTGCAATCGAACTTGGTGCAGCAGTGGCGTACTTATATATCGGAAACTGTTCTGCACGTTCACATTCTGATGCAACCCACTAAAGACCTTAAATCCGATGTCCGTAGATTTCGGCTCAAGAGCTCGCTCGTTCAAGATTTCATCGGCGACGACGTGATGCTCAACGAGCGGAAAAGATAGCAGATGATGTACTGGTGCTATATCGATACGAAAAGAGGTTAGCCTCCGTGCTCGAGCGTTGCCGCAGCCAATGAAATCACTGCAATGTTTGACTGCCCCACCAAGATCTCGGCCCCGTGGTGAAAGCCACTATGCAGGTCCGTGATGTGATTCTGCATGGTGGAAAGTTAGATGCATCTTCTAGGTGTCTGCACGCATGCAGACTTGCATCAGAGCTCGATTTCGAGACATGTCAACATTGACAGATCCCTCACTCGGCGCCGAGTGAATACCTGGCGCTTGGCATAAATCTCTTCTGTATGCCTCAGTGAATTGCAGGGTGCAAGGTGAGCACGTGTAGCAAGTAGTACAATGATCACCACCAGAAGCTCACACTGATCCCAACCGAGCAGCTGCGGACATAGTGCCACCACCCCACCGGCAAGTAGAGGGCATCACCAGGTTCGAGAATGCATTCCCAGTACGGGACTTTGCTGATGCCCGGGTAGACAGCATCCCAATCTTCGTCCGGTGAAAGCTCCATGGCTGCGACATCGATCTTTGACGTGTTCGACATATCTATTGTCGTTGTGCCTGAACCACCCATGGCCTCATGCGGCGCCGTCTCTGTGGCTGACATCGACTGAAGACTGCCGCTGTCATGAGGAGAGTAGAGTCGAACATACTTTGTACCAACGACCTGGCAGAGAATATTGTGGTAGGGGTCATGATGAAGCGGCGTTATAGTCCATGCTGGCCCAAACCAAATATTTCTGTGGATTTCATGCTCGTCGTTGATCAACTGGCCGCCAGGTTCGGACTCGCTGGTGCCGTCCTCCGTCTTTGCTGAAAGCGACTGCTTCGAAGACACGGACAGAGGAGTGTCAGGCTCTGATTTAGGCGCATCCATGTAGCAATAGTCAGGTATCAACAGAGCTGCTTCTAGGGACGGTAGTTGGCGGAAAAGATCGTGTTGAGCCAGGTAGCCGGTGTCCGTTCGGGCTTCGGGTGTAGTGAAAATATAAGAGTAGAGAAAATCGCCAAACGTGATAATCTTCTGACCCCAGCCGCTGTCGGTGTAGCTCCTTCCAGTTTCTATGGGGACCAGTCGACGCCCCCCGAGTGTATGGTTCATCCAGTACGACGTCTGCTTCCAGTCAGTCAAGGCAGACCACGAATCGAGTGTGTTCAGCAGCTTGACAGGTTTTCGTGAAGTCTGAAGCCATTTGCTGAACATTTCCAAGGTCGGCACGCGCATCTCAGTCACGGAATGCTTGATTTTGGGTACCGACGTGACGAGCTCAGGTAAAGTAGCTCTTCGCAGGACTTCTGAAGCTGGCTCGTGGCGGAACCGTTTGTGCTTCTTCCGCTCTGCATTGTCAACATAGCTCTCCAACTGAAGGAATATTCTCGATATGAACTCCTCTCTGCGTAGTCCTCCAGCTGTGATTAATGCCATGTCAAGCAAGCCGACTGCATCTTGCAGCCAAGATGATGACTTTTTAGCGTCTTCAATAGCATTCTCCCGCGCCTCAATCACGCGCACTGCTTTGATTATGGATGTGTCAGTATACAAGCGGAACCAGCACGGCTTTACCTCTGAAAAAGGAAAGACACGGATCTTCTTGTCTGCCAAATCGAAGTACTCATCCGTCTTTGCCTCTAGAGATCCAAGCTCGACGCCTTCGCAATCATGAATAGGGTCGTCAGCGTCATGCTCAGCTACCTCTTCGAGACTGTTATCGAGAAAGGCGGCGAGATCGGCCTCATCATTGTCATTGCGAGTGCGTTTCATTGATGGCATAGGACGGTAGCAGGCAGCGTTCACGATAGCTCATGCTACCACTTGCGCAACGACGCGAAAATGATGAACGATCTCGCGAGGAAGGCGGCGTCGGGAAGTCGAGAAAGGTCAAGGAGTGACAGGTGCCAACCTGAAGTCTTGGCGCGTGTTGTAGTGAGGCACGAGTGAGGCAAGTTAAGCGAGGAAGCTGCGACCACTTCAAGTTGCGTCTTGAATCATGACCTTGACATTAATTCCTACCATTCCCATCATCGCCGTCCACCTCGCAATCTCCCCATCATTGGTCGTCGAAAGCTCTGTATCACTCTGCGACTTGTTCTGACAGCTCTCTCGCCGTCGGCGCTCAGGCGCAGCCATGTCTACCATCTCCGATGTGTCCAACACACGCCTATACCTAGGCAACCTCCCACGAAACAGTATGCTGGCCACATCCTTCCGTTGAGAATTGTTCCTAGCCCTATCTGAGTGCCATGCTCTGGATTCTTGGTTCCGGCCATCCCTTGGCGACTGGCCTGGCATAGTCTTCTGGCACTGGCAGCAGCTAACTGGACTTACTTTCAGTCACAAAGGCCGATATTGAAGAACACTTCAGTTCCCATGGAACCGGCAACATCAAGGAGGTCAAACTCATGAATGGCTTCGGCTTTCTCGAGTACGACGATCCCATGGATGCGAAGGATGTCGTACCAGGTGAGCAGGTCCCAAGCTATCTCATGTAATTTGTTAACATGTCACAGCTTTCCGTATGGATCCCCCAAGGACCCTTGATCGTACGCCCTAACTCTACTTAGACGGAACCGAGTTTAAAGGAGAACGCTTGACTGTGCAGTTCGCTAGAGGCCCACGCAGAAAGGACGATTTCGGACCTCAGGAACGGAATATGCCACGTCCTCGTCGTACGGTCTATCGCATGGATCTCACAGGTCTCGCTCCCGAAACAAGTTGGCAGGTCAGGAATATCCCGGAGTCAAACATAAGTCTCATACTCAGGCTCACATCTTATACAGGATCTCAAGGACTTTGCTCGGAATTCCGGTCAGCTGGACGTGGTCTACTCGGAGACTGGTCGTGACAGCGGAGGCAAAGGCTACTATGGGTAAGTGGTGCAGATGCAGGCGTGTGTCCATTGCTAACGAAGCAGCTTCGTGGAATTCGAGACTGCCGCAGATCTGAAGAGCGCCGTCGAAAAGCTGGACGGTCGCGAGTTCAAGGGTGCTACAGTTCAGTGTGTTGCAAATGTATGTGACGTGGCTTTCTTCATTCTGATTCAGTGACTGACAGTGCTGCAGATCCAAGACGAGCGTCCAGATGCGCGAGCCTATCGCCAGCGTTCGCCACCTCGAGGTCGGTACTATGATGACTACGATCGCCGTGGTCCGCCTCCACGCGGCTACTCTCCTCGTGGCTATCGGGAGCGCTCACCTGGCCGTCGCCCTCCTCCGGTCGATGATTACTACGGCCGGGATGGCTATGGTCGACGCAGTCCTCCACGCGGCGAGTATCCTCCACGTCGATATGATGATCCTTATGGAGATCCTAGAGGCGCCCCACCTCCGCCTGGACGTGGCTATTCGGATCCATACGCCAGAGGTCCTCCTCCCGGCGACCCGTACGCTCGGCCTAGGAGTCCTCCACGTGGTGGAGGCGGCTATGGCTATGGTGGTGGCTACAGCGCGGGCGGTGGTTACGAGGATCGTGGCCGCTACTGATTTTGCGCTCTTCGAGCCACAGCTAAAACACAGAGGATACCTGGCTTTCTGGCCTTGGGAGGTTCTGTCGGATTCTCAGACGCGGCCAATATCGGGATTCTATCTTCTTGAACAGATTGGCAGCACATGCGAATGCGAATGCCAGGACGCTAGGGTTTGGGTGGTTTCCGCCATTCGGTGTTCGAATGCAAAAGTTAACCTCCGCACAAAAAGCATGCCACGTGGCAGCTGAGCCAGGTTCGAAAACACAGCCTGAGATTGCTCCGTAGGATAGGATACGTCTCTGGCCAAAGGTACTCATAATATGAGTCAACTGGGCTGTTCATCTTCGCTCTTCTCTTCCGCTGCTGCTCTCTTCTTTCTAGCCTGGCAGGCACGACTCACTACGCTTATAAGGGCTTGCAGCTTTCTACAGATCCACGCTACCTACAAACCACTCATCTTTAGGCATCACACCTTCAAGTCGTATCACTGGTCCCATATCTGCCACCACCGTCCTGGAGTTGAGCATCCACAGCTGTAGATACGATAGACATGGCGTCTCCCTCGACAACTACAGAGACTTTGCCCGTGGTGACAGCCACAACGGCTCCCGCGATGGGCCCGCCGACACTAGTGTCACTCCCGGTAGAGATCAAGAACTGTATTGCACACCATATCTCTTCATTCGAGGACACAGATCCACTCATAGCCCGTCAGTCGCTGGCCAGCGCGCGGCTAATATGCCGAGGGTGGTCTGCACCACCGCTAAAATACCTCTACCGGCACATATACGTTCCTCTCCCACTTGGTGCCAGATGTCTGTGTCTAGCACGTCTCCTCGTTATCGCCCAATCCTCCCATCTCGCTGACCAGGTGCGACACGTCACTGTCATCACCACTGGCCACGCCAAGGGAGGTTGTCAGAAGTTCACTGAGACTTCTTATGGCGCACATGTTCACGACACTCGAAGCTCACCAGCAGCTCAGTACAGGGCAGACCGGAACTTCAACGCCCGCTTCTGGTCACAGCTTGAGGCCGCCAAACCTCCAGACCCCTGCGACTGTCCTGGTGTCACCCAAGCGGCCGGCGTCCTTGCGCAGGTGGCCTACGACATCCAGGACGAGTGGTCCACTGTCATACACGCCTTCCGTTACACCATCTCTCGCTTTCCGCACTTGGACTCCCTCAACATCTTCACTTTGAGCGCCTTCAGCCGCACCTACCCAACACAGCTTATGTCCTTCCCATGGGCTGCGCGATGGAGCGAGGACAACGATGCAAGAATGGGACATCTACTCAATGCTGTACTGATATACCGCCGTCTGGAGCACCCGTTGACCAACATTAGCATAAACACGACGGAGTTTTCGTACGGCTGCCACCAAGGGAACCGCCTGAATAACATGTACTACTTCAAACGCAATATGGAGGTCCATGCTCGCTCGCTGAGGAGACTCTGTCTGCGATACCGTGGGGTATCCAATCGACGTTACGGGCTGGATGACCCTGAATCTATAGTGCGTTGTTGCGTCAGGTTACTCAATACACTATTTTCGACGACCGCGGTGGAATTGCCGAATATGCAGTGTCTCGAGTTGAGCCTGCTTGAGGAGGACGATGTGGAGCAAGAGAAGGCTTCCCTGGCGCGTAATCCACAGCGCGTCGTCAACAACGATGCTCGGCCAGTCATAACCGTACCCAAGCGCCGACGTGTGCCTCCAAGGGAGCACCTAGTGCCACTCAGCACGATTTCCAGACACACATTTCCCAACTTGCACACTTTGCATCTTCACGGTTTCACCTGCGTGCAGGAAGGCAACGCCGCTGAGTTTCCTGACTTCTTGGAGCAATGTCCCAAATTGAAGGATCTGAAACTGGGACTGCTACGCGTGGCGGATGGGGTGACCTAGACCGAGTTGAGTGCCATGGTTGAGCGCTTTGCAGAGAAGTGGCCGAGTGTCAATCCCCCAATTATGTAGCGTCCAGCGCTGGTGGTGAGGGCGAGCTGCGTTGAGGAGATCAAGGGGATGTCAATGATACGTGGTACGAAGCACAGGTTCGGGCATGAGTGGAGTGGCTACTTACCTCCTCAAAGTTCTACTTACCAGAGATTTTCAGGCATTGAGTCATCAGGCTACAGTAGCTCTAATACAACACTCAGTTGATGTCCTTTTGCCTGCACTGAGTACGCATATACTGAGAACATCGAGGTCCCTCTACTTGGGTGAAGTCGAAGACGGGCAACAGCACGGCGAGCGCTCCGGTGTGTCCACATGGCATACCCAACGAGAGTCACCCGTCGACTACCTCCCATCACCGAAAGGGCCTCTTTGCCCCAATAAGCACGCTACATCGTCCATCTCACCCTCATCGCCCTGACTGCCGCCCGTGAAACAATCTGTCGAGGCGGTCCTGGGGATCTCGGATCTATCTTGTTGTTGCTGCTGTTGCTGGAGGATCTGGAAGAGCTCGACCTGCGAAGCGAAGACGGACGCCAGCTGTTCGTACCTCATGCGCCAGTCCATTACTTCGCGTTTCAGGGTCTCGATGGCCCGGCGTTGTCGGTCTCGGAAGGCTTGCTGGGAGGTTCGGTTTTGCTCTTGGCGTCTCTGTGAGTGGGGGGAATGGTGGGTTAGCAGGGCTTTGTTGTGGGGTGATTGCGGGTAGGGGACAGATGAGGTGGGGGTGGAGAGGCTTGCCCGCTTTTTCTCCTGAGATGCTTCCATGTAGGCGAGGGATCTGGTTGAGCGGGAGCTGGGTGGTGGCGGCGTGAATAGTGATTCTTCTTGGTAGGGGACGAGGATTTCAGCGTGGTACGTGTTCTCTATCAGCATGTCCGGAGATTGTATAACCTGATCTGACGGATAATTTGTCCAGACTATGTTGTCGCACAGCTGGTTGACGTGATAGCTGTCGACGAGATGATGTGTCGAGACTGAGGGATGATACGGATAAGCCTGGCTGAAAAGGGTGTTGGCCATGTTTGAGAAAGTTGCATTCGACTGGCCTAGGTGTCTTTGGCAGCTGTGTCCAGCAATGCGCAGTCCTTCGGGGATGATCGACACAGCTGTCTTCCATCATTCAGCAGTGGGGGATGCCCGCATAATATATCAGTTTTCCGTGGTAGCGGAAAGCTCAAGCACACGTGGGGTCCATACTCCAAGGCTTGATGACACTATATCGGTGACAAGTGCATGCGCTCGATACTGGACCAAGAACTGCGTGTGATGCAACGATGTCGGCGGAAGCATGGTCAGAGTCTCTTTGTCGATTCGAAAGTCAGTCGATGGTGAGACGCATCACAATTCAGCGGAAGGTCAACCTATCACGTGTGACGTCCTACTTGGTTTCAACGAGAGCAGCCAAAGCAAGCACTGCTCGTCTTGTAAGAGCCGCACAGCGGCTCTGATCTGTGCGGCTCTGATTCGAATCTGGTGTTAATTGGAAAGTTTCCGCAGGATGATCCTCAATCGGGGTTGGGGTTTGGAAAGACTTGCCCTGATCAAGCAGGTAGTCGTCACATTAAGCTTTAGCAGACACGATCGTCATGGTCTTTCCAAGAAATCCCAAGAGAGGTTAAGAATCCAAGTCTAAAGTTTGCAACACAAGTTTTCCTGCGGCAACACATTGTGCCGAACGTAGCGGACGAACATGGCGGAGCGGACATACGATATAAGGACCTTTGTACGGAATGCGCGATGGGCAGGGTCTCTGGCCGGTAGCGGACAAGGATGGTTATTGTGCCGGGAAGCACAAAGATCTCGAACTCTTGGATCTCGCTGTATTGCACCGCATCTATGATGTCGGTAGCTATTCCGCTACTGCATAGCTCCCCTCGGTTTGAACTTGGCCCTTAGAAGATTATGTCTACACTGGTACGTGAGAAGCTGTACCCTGCGGGCCTCCGACGGGGCGGAGGCACAATTTGCCTGATGCCGACAAGATGCTCAGTCTCGTCATTGTGGTTGTGGTTGGATCCAGACTGGTGCTAACGAGGTGCTCAATTTTCTCGTCATTGCTGTCGTGGCTGTGTTGGTATGTTGACGAAGTTGACATCCATGTCGCCGACGAGGTGCTCAATCTCGTCGGTGTTGCTTTCAGATGGATTGTCTTGTTGTGTTGACGGCTCTGGTCTGGTACCGACACATTGTTCTAGCAGTTGTTGCTTTCGGATTATTTCCGGTGGCTGATGTCAGAATCATGTTGACGATTGTCTTGGGTTGGTGTGATACTCACTGTTGACCTTGTGTCTGGTTGAATCGTTCTGCTGTCTGTAAGCACCTACACCTCCCTTGTTTGTGGTGGAAGCCTCCAACTCCCGTCAATCTTGTGACGATTTCCTGAAGCCCTCTTCACCTTTGTTTGTGTTGAGCATTCTTTTGTCCTCAGTTCATCATCGCCTCCCACAGGAGCATTGGACTCTGCATGATGAGCAACAAGCAACAAGCTCATCGAGCTCTTGGCTCGCCTGCTCCGAAATGCGAGGCCGAGGCCGGAATCTGCGCCGCAACCAGCTCTCCACGCGGGAATCCGCTTGTATCGAAAACCCTGTTAACTCCGTCCAGCGGCCACCCGGTGGGATCCTTGGGGTTCTGGTATGCATTCGTTTCATCTTTTGAGAATCTGGGCAGCGGCCTCCACGTGAGATGATGCTGAACTTGGTCTGCATGTGTCTTGGAATATGAGAATCTGGTCAGAGGCCTCCCTATAGGGGTTTTGGATTCTGATCTGCATTTGTCTTCAAATCTGAGAATTTGGCCAGAGGCCTCTCTAAGGGGAATCTGGATTCCGATCTGCATTCGTCTCGAACTTGAAGATCGGGCCAGCAGCCACCTTGTGGGAGGATCGTTGCTGCATCGGAATTATCTACCCCTAGCGCGCGGATCAGCACCTGTATCAAGGGCGAGAGCAAAAATCGAAGGGTAAGGAGCAGGAACTGAAGAGCCAGGAACAGAGACGGAAGGACTAGGAACAGAGTTTGCAGCGAGAGCACTTGCCATGGTGAGGGAGGAGCAGAAGAGGAGAATTGGAGGAGGTGCTGGTGCTGGTGCTGTTGCGGTTGCGGTTGTGGTTTTGGTGAGCAGAAACGAAAAAGGGAGAGGAGAGGGAAGGGAGGAAGAAGGAGGAAGAGGTTGTTGCTGTTGCTGTTATGGTTGTGATTGTGATTGCGGCTTTGAAGGAGCAGAAAACGAAGAATGAGAGCCATCTCGTTTCTAGTACGGTTATTGAAGAAGGGAAGAGGAACCTGGAACAATTGCGCATTAGCAGAGTGACCTTGGGAGCAGAGACAGGAGGTGCAGGAACTGGAGCAAGGACAGCAGGAGCAAGGACAGCAGGAGCAAGGACAGCAGGAGCAAGGACAGCAGGAGCAAGGATGCACCAGTCGTACTACACTAACAAGCCAAGGCAGTCGAAACGTTGGTACCTTTGCGGGGGCCCTAAAAGTACTTAGTATCCTTTCCTTTCCGCCCTCTTCCCCTCCGGGACCTATACCTGCCGCTTTTGCACTTCTATCTGTCCATCCTGAGTCCTCCGCTCCAATCATGTCTCTCTGACATACCAAGACAGCCAAGGCAGCAGAGAGGTGGTGTGCTAACTTTCCGCGCGACCCCCTTTTCA
Source organism: Cyphellophora attinorum (assembly GCF_001299255.1). Taxonomy (NCBI): domain Eukaryota; kingdom Fungi; phylum Ascomycota; class Eurotiomycetes; order Chaetothyriales; family Cyphellophoraceae; genus Cyphellophora; species Cyphellophora attinorum. The sequence goes on along the minus strand of NW_017253240.1, from coordinate 377,742 downwards.
CTCTCTGTCCAAAGCCCTGCCTCTTCGGCACTTCTATCTGTCGCGCCCCAGATTTCCGCCCGGCCCTTTTTCCGTTTCGGCACTTCTATCTGTTGCGCTCCAGGTTTCCGCCATAATTAGCTTTCCGTTAGAAAAGCCAGCGGCTGCTGTGTTCAATAAGCGCGTTGAAGGCCGCCGGAATGGGTTCTTCTCGAAGTGGTCGGACGGCAGCGAAATGAGGGCATGGGCTTTCCAGTAGACCAGCATACTGTAGACTCCCACGAGGCCTCCTCGGGGGCTATGATGACCCGTTATTTGACATGATTTGTTTTGCAATGACCACTTGGGAACTCGTCCCTCGTCAAGCGGGTGGCCATTCGCAAACCCTGATGTGTCGGTCAAGACTTGTACCTGGGAGGAGCCCTTCGGTAGGGCTAAGCATTGCGGCCTCGAACTCCGTCCATAGAGCGCCCATTCTCATCGATCAATACTGATAGGAGGCCTTCTATATCGGAATACTGGTCGTATAGGAACCGTCTCAGTAGATCGACAAACGCAGCGATTCGATACCTGGAGGAGAACGATGGCGCAACGTCAATCATGGCAGGTGCTGATGTGCCTGGGGATTTCACCGAGAGCGTAGGTTCATAAAGCACCGCACGGCGCTGCCACAACAGTGCATCGTATGTACAGCACGACGAAGCTACGTGCAATCAAAATAGGATTTTGGCGACCAGGTAGTCGCTGCTTTTAGTCCGAGTCGTCTGGAGAAGATCGCTTGGGCGCGATTGAGTCCGGGCAAGCCTAGACGAGACAAACGAGCTTCAAGGTTGTAATTTGAAATTGATATCAAGTGGGCAAGACCAGACGGACTGATCTGTGTTCATCCAAAAGTCTTTGCTCAGGCTGCGACTTCTTACTTCCGTGCTTGCTGTTGTCAATAACGTACGATATCTCGTACGCAAGTCGTATGACTCGTGACACAATTCAACGCTCTCAGGATGTTGATAGATGCGAGCTGAAAAAAGGAAGGTGAGCCCTCGTCCTTGCCAAGAGAGGCGGGAGCTCGCTGCAGCCAACCAGTCCATGCCTGTCTGATCACAACGACGACCACAGGTAGGAGCGAACTTGCGTACCGTCGTTGTCGCACTTCACGAATCTCTGTGCTCCCTCACCTATGCAACACAGAGCCCACTTCTAGGATTGCACGGTCAGCGCGTGCCTGTCCTTGCCGCCATGCACATAGCCATTCAACTTGCCCCTCCACGATCGCACTGGTCACAGCAGAGTCGCACGTCTTGCTGTGTTACACGATTCGTGCCAGCCTGCGATTATCTTATATTGCCGCCAACTGCTGACTGTCTTGCTACATGCTAAACTAATCCATGACTGTCAGAGCTGGGTCGAACCACAAAGCGCCCTATAACAGCACCATCTACACTACCGCAACCAAAATTCCGCCAACATGCCTATCTACCTTGCCCATGGCTTCCGATGGCCACGAGATGGCTTCACTGGCATACGTGTTCACGCTATAATCCACAATCTGGAGGAGGTATCCGTTGAATATATACAAAATCCACACAGTCGCACAGCGCTGGCAAACTCCCTCCGCGAGCTACATCCGGAAATCATGCAACGCCTCGAGAAGTCAGGCCGAAGAATAGACTTCCTCGAGCAGTACGATCCCGAAGACGAGTCAATGAATGCTGTCACGCAGCCCTATGCCTTCGTTTGCGATCGAGTAGCCATGATTGCTGGAGGACCAAGAGCAGAAGTACACCTGGGCGACCTCTTTCAAACACAAGCAGCCAACGCGTCAAAAGCAGCACAAGAGCGGCGTATCTCGACGACGGCAGATCGGACGTCTAAGCATGATCCCGCAGATGGCTCTCCAGAACGAGCGAGGAGCCCGCAGCAACGCAAGACCAGGGCCAGAACTCTGCCCATGTCGATCGAAAGGCCCTTCAATTCACCGCCGGACATTCGTGCACTGAGTGCCAATGTGCATGACATCACGAATGACCAGCCGATACCGCCTGACGCGTGGGATGCCATGGCTGAGCTACGAGACAAGCTCGCTAAAGAGGAGACAATTGGCTGGTGGGTTGTATATAACGGTGACCCGGAACGAGCATACGACCCGTCAAGTGACGAGGACTACGACTCAGAGGCCTCGGACGAGGGCACCGAAACTGGAGAAAGCATCGAAGAGGGCGTCAAGGAAATTCGTCCCAAAATATCGGCTGCTAAGCTAGGCTTGACACCGTCAACCTCGAACAACCAACCACTCGCAAAGTCAAAGTCGCTTCCCGAGAGCAGGATCACTACATCCCCATCGAAGCAGTCCCCCAAGCCAACCTCCGTCACCAAAAAGCCACCACCTTCCGCACTCCAAACTTCCTCAAAGGCCAGCAAGCCTGCCGGCGGCGCCCTGACAGCGAACCCACCAACCCCGCAACCCCTCAAGTCACCGACCGGCGGCCGCATCCCACCGCCAGTACCACCTCCGCCACCAAAGTCGTCCGCTCGCACTCCCGGCACTTCCAAGACCACAACGCTATCACCACCTCAGGAACTACTGAACATGAACAAAGAACTCCCACACAGTCCCGCTGCCGAGAAAGCCGCTTTACAGAAAGAGGCCAGCAACACATCTTCTTACAACTCTGCCGTGACCACCAGTCGAAGTAGGAGCAATACCCAAGGAAGCCTGAACGGGGCGTGTCCGGCCAATGCGCTCAATGCAAGTCCGAATCAAACGAGAACGGGGTATCGAGCGCCGAACCAGAGCTTGAGCACGAGTACTAGCAACACTGCGTTTGAGCGGGAGAAAGAGTCGGATGCTAACAGTCCAACATCGCCGGTCGGGGCTGGGAAGAAGGACGGCATGGGGTTGAGGAGGAAGATTTTCGGGAGGAGAGGGACGGGCAGTGACTCGAGGTGAACTGGGGTGGGTGGCACAAGAATACGCGGCGACGGCGTATGGGAAGAGGAAACGCCTACTGCGGTTAAGACTCGAGTCGAGAGACATGCAGTTTGATGCACGTTCAATACGGCAGGAACGGAAGACAGGTCCGCGGTACACCAATTGGGGCTGATGAGTGTATGCAGCCAGTGCTGGTCAAGAACGCGACTGGATAGATTGTGGCGGATTGACCAACAGCACAAATATTTTCGCGGCTATGTAACAGAGGCCGTGCGCCTCCAATGATGATGACGATGACAACGACAACTAATGATGACTTGCCGATGTGCTATTCCCGTTCACGACATCCTGGGTAGACGCGATGGGCATAGGCCAAGCACTGAGCCGGTTGACTGGCGTCAGCTCAAGCCGGATGACAGCCACATTCCAGACCGGATGACAGACGCCAGCCAAGACCGGGTGACCGGCACCGTTGAATCCGGACCGACCACTCTTTCCTGATCTGCTGGCCGGACTGCGTGAATTTTGTGTGGATCTCGCCGTGCTCACAACGAAGAGGCGGATTCTGCAGATCGAAGTCGACTCCGTCGTGGGAATGGCGCTCGATGGTGTCGCACCGGTGTTTGGGTTGCCATGGAATTGCAGAGCAACTATATTCCACTGCATATGCACACCCATTTTCTGATGCGCAAGTACTCCCCACCTGTACTTTCTCGCGAGTGGGTAGAGACGGGATAGACTGCGATGAATGTCGCCTACAGACGCTAGAAACCAGTCGTAGAAGCGATCTCACGCCACGGTGTTTGCTCGAAGGCTCAGAATGATAGAACTTACGCACTGCTCGCTCTAGTCAACCGGTCTGCATGAAGGACTGTTACGCGGTTCGGCTTAGTGCTTGTGAGATATGGATGCTACGACGGAATGGCCGCTGATCTCCAAGTTATCGCACGTACACGTACGCTCATTGAGATTTCTCATATTCGAGGCCTAGGAGGCACTGCAACAGCTCGCCTATGCTCGTCACCACTGGGCGATGGACGTACAGAGTATCTCTGCTGTTCTGTCACTCTTATGACTATCACTGCCACTGTCACCGACCATGGTACTTCGCCCAGCTCGCCTCAAACGTCTCCTCATGCACGCAGAAGTCCTTGATGTAGTCCTTCTCCAGCTCATGCGCCCGTTTGCCCAACAACACGAGACTGTGCAATGGGGGACCGAGATCGCTTTCCGCCAGTTCTGCGAGCGTGCCGCAGAGCATTTTCTGCTCTGTTGAGCCTAGTCGTGCGACGCCTATCGCAAGGGAGTCGGGACTGTAGACTGGCTGCTTGGGCTGCTTCGGCGTTGAGGATGCGCCGCTGCCCTCTTCAGCTTCCTCCTCGGCTTCCTTCAGGATCTCCAGCGTCTCCAGCATCTGCGCCGCACATTCACTCACACTCATGTACCTCGCCGGTTGGTATACTTTCCGTCCCCTCGCCATGTCTTCCAGACTTTGCTCCTTGACCTTGATGTCGAGCAAGATCAAAGTATGCAGACCTATTCCCATGTTCTCCGCTATCCTGTCGTAGAAGCTAGTCGGCTTCCAGTGATCTGTAAACCAGACCATGGAGACTGTTTGGCCGAAGTTGTAGAGTTGCAGGCCTGTAGCGCCAACCGCATTGAGTATCGAGGCATTGGGAATATGTTGGTACGGTATGCCAAGCGAACGAGCTCGGAGAACCAGGTCGGTGTGTGTAGTGGCACCGAATGGATCGCCAACGACGAGGAAGGCGATGGTCTGGTGCTGGGCGTTGGCGAGGATGGTGTCTGAAGAGGACTCGACTAATTCGCGGTCCGCAATGGTGATGGACCGACCGTAGAAGGACTCCTAGGGTGGCTGGTCAGATGGCTGTCAGCGAGCGTGCGCAATGTTAAGGGACAGAGGCTTAGTGAGGACAGGGTGATGAGGGTTCTACGGCAGTGCTGTACATACAAGTTTGGCCTTGTCCACCAGCAGGATGCTCGTGTATGCCTCAAGGTAGACCCGGTCAGCCTTTGTTACGATTTCGAGACCTTTGACTGTGACATCGGTCTCGTCGGCCAGGCCGAGGCCGATGAGGTACAGCATCTTTGCTGTCTACGAGCAGTGCTGCTTCTGCTACTATAAGTACTGGCTCAGGAAAATAAGTGAAGAATAGTGCGGGGAGGCAGGTGCTGTGCGGAGAGCTTTGCACAGCTGGCCTGTAGACGCCACCGTAGGTCTTCTGATTGTCCTCAGCCGTAGCATCTTCTTGCATCTTTCATCCTGCCCATCACCCATGACTGAAGTCGGTGTCCACATCAATTCTTTTGGGACGCGCACAGCTCCCAGACTGGAGGCAAATCTGGGCTGACCTGCGAGGAGGCGGGGCAGCCAGAAGTGGTAGTCAAAATGGCCGAACGACCCGCCAAATATCGGCAGGAGATTCAGCAGGTAAGAACTCACATTGATTTTGCGAAGACATCTCTTGGTGCCGAGGACATGCACGAACCGGGCTGGACGAGTACTGGACGAAGCGGATGGAGCTGGCCGCGGAATTGAGATCGTTCTGGTCCCTCATACCTACGACGACTGCTCGAACAATTGGCGAGGCTGCGAGGCGACCAGACGACCGAAAGTTGATCGTTCTTGGCAGTCATGTTCGTGGACACTCTTCGTGTACTTTGACCACCAAGCAGCCTCGAAAAGTCAGCTACACAGTCGTCCTCGTCACGATCGTTATTCCGTACCTCGATCGTCATGGACCGCTTCCGATCCGCAAAGCTCCTTCCAATCCTTTGCTTCGAACTGCTTCAGTGACCGCAGCACTGACTCTAACGCTTCGGAATCAGGCCAATCCTCCAACATCACCAAGTAAGATACTCGCACAAGATCAAGACCCCTTCCAGGAAGCCCCGTTCGAGGACACAGCAGAAGAAGGAGGCAGCTTCGGCGGCATCAGCAACGATTTCTGGAACTCCCTCGAAGCGCCTCCCGTGGAAAAGCCGAGCCTTTTCGACACCATCTTTCCACTTGATGATCCCATTGACGACCCCGAAACTTCTAAGTGGAGATTGGACCCAGTCGACTGCTACGGATACGATATCACTAAAGGCTATGACTACAACTACGTTGCACCTCCCATTGAATCCCCTGAATTCACCGAAGCACAAATGGCGTCCGAGTCTTTTGATAACTACCGTGAATACTTTGCTAACATCTGCGCGAAGATGATGTTCGTTAGCGGCGAAACTGCTGAACCCTCTCCCGATACTACCTGGCACATCGAAGAAATCGTTCGCGAACAAGTCATACATATGGTGAGTTCCTCCACAAAACCACGCCACAGTCTAACAATCAGCAGCTCAAGACCGCCGTCGAGTTAGCCAACCGACGAGGCTCGAAATCAATCAACATCCACGACTTGATGTTCCAAATCCGCCACGACAAGTCCAAACTCTCCCGCCTCAAGACCTTCCTCTCCTGGAAGGATGTCCGCAAGAACGTCAAAGACTCGGACGACAAAGGTGGCGGTGACGCTGACATCGACATCGACAACGAGAACGCTCAAGCTCCCGCCGCCGGAGGCCCCGCGCAGAAGTCCAACAAGAAACAAAAGCTCGTCTTGCCATGGGACGTGGAGTCATTCTACAGCGTCCAAGTTCCCGAGCGGGACGACGAGGAAGACGAAGAGGAGGACGAGCAGAACGAAGCTACTCTCGCCCGTCTCGCCTCCGCTGATGAACGCACCCGCAACATGACTCGTGAGGAGTACGTCTACTGGTCCGACTGTCGCCAAGCATCCTTCACCTTTCGCAAGGGCAAGCGTTTCCGAGAGTGGGCTGGTTTCGGCACGATCGTCGACACCAAGCCCAACGACGATGTCATCGACATTCTAGGGTTCCTTACATTCGAGATCGTCCAAACCCTCACCGAGGCCGCGCTCAAAGTCAAAGCTGAAGCCGATAGCCACAACCGCCGGATGACTCAGGGTCAGGGTGAGAGCAAGAAGCGCAAGCACGAGGGCATGGGGCTGTTTGTGATGCACGAGGAGGGTCGCACCCCCGTCGAGCCGGCTCATGTAGCGCGAAGCGTTTCGTCGTCTGCAGATCCCGCCGCAGAAGTACTTGATGTTTCAGAATGGACAGGCTGGGATGCGGCGTCCTTATCAGCTCATTTGATGGGCTAGCTAATGCCGTGTGAGTATGGGCGTGGTCTGTCTATTTAGCGAAGGCGTTCAGGATCGAGATATTGGGAGCTCTGGGGCATAAAATGGAGCCACTTGGCGCATTTGGGAGACCTTCAGATACCTCAGATAGTCTGGCTTGTCACTTTCGATACTACCTAGGTATGTGCGGCCTGAGCTTATGCTGGCGCCGGAAGAACACTCAAGTGAAGCTTAAGCAATTCGAAGTTGAGAGATTTGTCGCTCGGTTCAACATCACTGCCAGTTCTGAGTCGCCTTCAATTCCCGTCGGAGTCTCGTCATTCGAGCGTCGCGGACCGGCACCTCACCCAACAAAATCTACGGGCCAGGGAGGACTCTGTGGTGCAAGATTTTACATTCTGATTTTCGGGTTTACATTAAGACCCAGAACTTCACTCAACCACAACCTTCACCAGCCGCTTATCCCAAGCCACACTTCAGCCTGCCCGCATAGTTGACAATTTCTTGGTGCACCGCAGCTACGTGTGCTCGAGTTGTGCCAACAACATTGCAAGGCAACCGCTGACTCTCCGCAATGCATGATGACGCGAACACGCCGATTTGTCACTTCCCAGCATAAGGCGCAATGCTTATGCTGCTTGAACGTTCACTCGTAAAGCTTGAGCACAACGACATATTTAAATTGATTGATATCGCATTCCGGGTATACAGATTCCTTTACAGGACGTCAGGACACACATACCGAAAGCGAACACAGCCAATTTTGAACTCTCCCCGCCAAACGCAGTTGTTCTCACCGGAAGCAAAAGCCCAGCAACACGCAATGGCGACCGTCAAAGCAACACACACCGCCTCAGGCATCCTCCTCGCCGAAGTCCCCGTCTCGGAGACCTCCAGCGTGGAAGGAAACTACTACATCCCAGAATCAGCTCTCAAGCTCCCGCTCCCTGGCAAGGACGAGAATGCGAAACCTCGCCTCACACCATCAACGACGCATTATCACTGCCCCTGGAAAGGCCAGTCCAGCTACTACAACTTGGTCACCGAAAACGGGAAGACCGTCAAGGATATAGCGTGGTACTACGCGGACCCAAGCAAGAAGGCGATCGAGAAGGGCGTAACAAAGGACAAGGTGGCATTTGACAAGGGCCAAGTGAAGGTCGTGGTTGAGTAGTCAAGACTTCGAATACATCGCCCTCGAAAAATCGGTCTGAGGCGTCGTATAGCTCATTTACTTACGCCCAGCAATCAGAAATCTCGCTTGAAGCTCTTCGCTACGCTCCACATCCCTTCCATCTTCGCGCGCGCCAAAACGTCCCGTGCCTGCCCGTCCGTCTCACAGACTCTCGCGCCGAGCCACTTGCGGAACGCCCTCTGCTTTTCTTCACCACTGAAGATCAGCTCGCACTTATTCTCGCCTAGGTCCCTCAGCTCACCCGTCTCTTCATCATGCGCATCCAGCCACTTCGCCTGCTGTCGCTCCTCAGCAGCAGCACGATTCCCCTCCTGCACAGCCTTCGGTTCCTCGATCTCCGTCCACTTGATGCGATTCTGCATGAGCTTGTCGTAGTGATTGATCGAATGCGCACCTCCTTCAACCACCAACAAGCAGAATTTGGGGTTCATAATGCATACACCGGTAAGCTTATCCTGCTCGGCGTTCTTGCTAATCTTGAAACGATGCTGGCCGTTGGCGAGGCTGCCAATCTTGTATACACGCACGTGAATCCCCAGACTCTCGTCGGCAGCTTGCTGGCGGGCAAGCTTCTCGTGGCGCTCTTCCTTGGACAGAGCGCGAGCAGAGTTGGCGTCGAGGTGGGTTTGATGCCGGGCGGCGACTTCGCGGTTGACGCGGGCTTCGACGGCGGTGGGGTCTTGGATCGCTTCTTCGCCCAGGACGCGCATCATGTTGTTGCGTGTCACCTTTGGTGGGGGTGGGGGTACGAGACCGAGGCGGACCTTGGCTTGTTCTTCTTGCATGTTGGCCTTGCGCTGCTGGCGGCGTTTCTTGGCCATTTCGGTTTTCGTGAGGTGCATGGGTTTCGGAGCGGGCATGTTCCTTTCTTGGGGTGGTTCGAGGGCGACCGGGAATTGGATGTAGATTGTGACTACGGAGTCGGGGGTGTCGATTTTGAGGTTGGCTGGGTTAGAGATGGCGTCATAGCTGTCGCCGTTGACGAGGCCTTCGTCCCACCATTCGATTGCGGGTGGCTCGGGGACGAGGAAGGCTCTTTCGGTGTCGAGGTCCTCGTCTATGCCGGCTTTTCGAGCGCTTTCCGCAATGCGCTTCTTCATCTCTTCGAGCTGAGCTTGCTTTCGGAGGGCGGCGCCTTGGGCCATGTATTTGCCTTGTTCATTGAAGAGGAGTTGGCGGCTTTTGCGGCCGCGGAGACTGGCATTGGCAGGCCCTATGCTGCTGTCGAAGTACGGGTTCGCTTTCAGCTCTTCCAAGGACGGCGCCGTGAGGTCGAGCTGCTCCTTCTTGGGAATCTGTGGCTGTGCCTTCCTATTTCCGAGTGTCGTAGCAAACTTTGGCTGGGCTCTACCAGCTGCAGCGGTATGTTGCGCGTCATCTCTGAGGAGTGGGTGCATGCCAATATCGAGACCTCCGCGACTTCTCGGCATGTCTTCCCGTGCTGGAGGCGCATGGCTCGGTAGTGGTGTTGTTGACTGTGTAGATGTTCTGCTTGTGGCGGCAGCAACACGCGCTTTCAAGGCGGCGAGGCGATCAGATGTCGATGTTCCGGTGGGCAGAGAAGCCGCTGGCGTTGTAGCAGGTGGTGCATTGGCAGCATTGCGTGCCTTGAGCGCTTCGGCTCTTGCTCTGGCCTGGGCCATGATCTGACTGACGTCCATCTTTGGCGGCGCACCAGGCGTGCCTGGGGTAGACGGACGCGGTGATCCATTGTTGGAACGTGCTCTCTTCTGGTCAGAAGATGCATCGTCTTCAGGGTGCGGTCTTTTTAGCGAACTGCTCGGCGTGCTCGCCATGGCTGGCGGGAGATACTCACTTCAAGACGTCTACCAGCGACGGGCTGTACCTCAGGTACTGTCCACGTTCCGCATGTGAACAGACAAGAGCGTAGGTTGCAGATGCATTCTGAGCCAGAAAAGTGATTCAAGTTGGGGAAGCCTGGCCAAGCCCGGAGACGAGCTCACCTATCTCCGGGGGTGACGAGTGACGTACGTCGCCGCTGCCGATTGACAACTTCGACCACCAGGCATCCTCCATCGCTCTTGCTTCTCATACCACATATCCCAATTTCATGCCTGTCACCCAGTACGCCCAAGTCAAACCAGGCCAAGCCGTTTCAATCGTCCTCAAAGCCGATCAGCGCACCGGAAAGCAAGTGCAAGGCCTGGTCGCTCAACTGCTGACCCGACACAACCACCCTCGAGGCATCAAGGTCAAGCTCACCGACGGTCGCGTGGGTAGAGTCCAGCAACTCGGCAAGATGTCGTCGAATAACCCCTGGGAGGACGCCACATCACAAGGCAATCCATACGTCAACTCGCCAACACAAGGCCAGCAGTCGACGGGGTTGAATCAGACATATTTTGCGCAGGACACCTCAAACCAGCACCAACAGACACCCTATGGTCAGCAGACGAGTCAGCGGCCACAACATAATCAGCAGCCGCAGTCGAACCAGCAGCATTCGAATCCGTGGGGCGCTCCTCAGGGTCCTCCGCCCTCACAAGGTCTCCAGCGATCCGATACAGAGGACCTGCTCAGACAACAGGGAGATGCAGGCGCACAGTACGAGACGATGCAGCAGTACGAGGCAAATGCGCGACAGACGGATGACGACAAGAACCAAGCTGAGCTGCAGAAGCAGTTCCCCAACATCGACTCGAGCTTGATTGCGGCAATTTACAATGAACGAAAGCCGGACATGGCAGAGGTGCGGGAATTGCTGCAGGAGTTGAACTCTTCATGATACACACCTACGAAGCCAGCGCCTTATCCATATTACTCTTGGTAACATCCCACAACTTCTTCGCATCACCACTCTCCCTGATCTTCTTCAACACCGGCACCGTCGTCGCAACAACATCATTATTCTCATCCACAGCATAACTCCCACTCCCAACCACGCCGTCCGTGCCCACCGCGGTCTCCATCCCCACAACCTCAACACCACCCTTCCCAGCTCTCTCATCAAAATTCCCACTAGTCGCCGCAAAGACCTGCCTCTCCCCACACTCCTCTCCACCTATCGCATAGAACGGCATCACGAATCTCGTTGCTAGCCGCATCACCACGCCCGTCAGCCCCGTCATCGTATCCGCGATCCCCGTCACCACATGCCCCGGAAAGCTATGCACAAAACCGACCTCCCCATCCGCCTCTTTGCTAAGTCGCTCCATCGCCAGCGTCAGCATACTCGCGCAATGGCCCCTCATCTCACTGATCCTCGGCATTCCCTTGCGGTTCTGCAGATGCAAGTCGTCGACGTCCAGGGGGCCTTCTTTTCCTCCACACAGCACGTTGACCACGTGCTTCAGGCCGCTCGCAGCGCGCAATTGTGGTAGGAGGTTCTGCGCGAAGCGGATGCGGGAGTAGTACGCCAGGGCCGCCATCGTGGGCAGTCCCTCGGATGTTCTGGCGCTGAAGTCCAGTGTTCCTTGACTCATATACAGCACATTGATCGTCTTCACTTCCTGCTGGAGCTCAGCGCATACACGATCGACTTCCTTGAGGAGGCTGGCGTCGCATTTGATGAAAGTGATGGTCGCGTTGGGAGCGAGGGTACGTGCTTGGTCTATCGTTGGGGTGGAGGAGCGGGCGAGCACGTAGATTCGGGCTGTGGTGGTGGGGTGGTGCCGCAGGAGAGCGAGCAGGCAGTATGCGCCGATGCCTTTCGTGCCGCCGACGAAGATGGCGGTGAAGTCGGCTGGGAGGTACTTGGGGATCAGGGCGTTGGAGGCTTTCATTGCTGAGAGGTCGGGCATTTTGACGTTAGGGTTGTGTGGACGGTTTCTAGTGGCGTGTGAGGTCGTCAGGACGGTCGTTGCACTGTTCTGTACCTGGCTCTCGTGTTCTGCTGAAGAAGGGTCTCGAGATAGCCCGGTAACGTCAGCGAATCCGTCGCGTTGGCTTGTTGAAAGTCTCTCCCCGCAATTGACGCGCTATGGTGTTTTGCGATCTGCGCTTCCTGTCGAAATTGCGATTAGGTGAACATCCGTAAACGTGGTTCAACCCGCGACCATATATACATTCTGCACAACAGGCAACGCTCCTGCCTTGCGTCTTTGCGCACACCCACGGCAACACCGCCGCAAGCCACACCGACGCCCATCTCTCTAGCTGCTGCGTAAACTCAACGACAAACCATCCGTCCGTGGTGGACAGCCCACCAGGCACTATTTCCACCGTCATTTCTCCATGCACTGTATTCATCCGAAAGCCGACCGTGCAGGGGCCGCGTAGTTAGGACGAACTTTCCACTCGTCATTGCGTGGGCTCACTAACGGCCTGGGGCTTAGCCACCAAAAGAACATGGGCCCGATTGGCCCTCCTGGGCGAATTTGAAGCCGAATTGAGAGCTTGTAAGGATTGATTGGATCGGGATCTGGAGCGGTCGTAATCGTGTCTTTCCATGTGCTTTCTAGGCGTAAATTCCAACTTGAAGTTTCTGTGAACAACTTCGAGATTCGCGGTGGAATCATGGTCAGAGCCGGGCTTTGTACAGGACAAGAATATCGGTCGTTCATGCGTTGCTGTCCGTAGCGAGGAATATGTGAGGCTGTTGCCCACGGCAAGGTACAGAACAATGCTTGTTCAGAAATGACACGCGCTACATGGAAGGCATATTCAGGTCCAGAGCAGCTTGACGCGAGTGCAGGCGCGACTCTGTAATACCAAGACCAGCGGCAGGCGCGAGTCTGGTATCTCTAGTCCACCGAAGAGCTGCGTTGCTGCGGTTCACGACTCAGACACATGCTCTCTTTGTTAAACATCAATCTCAATCACCGAAAGCGCGCTCACCTAGGTAATGGTGCTGATTAGCGATGTGCTCGACCTGGCAAACCAACATCGCATCTCAATAATCGTCAAATCGCCACACCCCCCACGATTTCTACCTATACCAAAAATTGTCTGCTATTTCAGTGCTTCACCCCGATGGAAGGCTCCAGACGAGCTAATATGCTAAGCTCGATCGTAGCACAAGATCTGGTCGCTCCTTTCAGCACCCGTCGACGCCGTCTTTGACAACTCTTCGACAACTCTTCGACAACTCTCATGACACGGATGCGACTGAGCTCACTGTCTCCGCAGCTAGCGATCACATAACCTCACACATCATGGTCATCGCCGTGGTAGCGACTGCAGTACCCACTCCGCCACCAGCCGCCTTCGCAATGCCCTGAAGATATTCCTTGCGTCTATGAGTCTGTGGAATCTGCGGCGTGGGCGCGACGTTGTTACTGAAGTTCGATAGCTCGGTGGTGATTACATCCAGCTGGGGATAGTCGGAGAGCACCTCAACCACGTGTGCTTCGCATAGGGCAGAGGCTCGGATGTGGACTTGGTTGTTTGCTAGCGCGACGAAGAACTCGTTCCTGCGGTAGGGGTTCAAGGCAACGTACTGATATTGAACAGAGTCAGCAAGCTGCCTGCAGCATAGCACGAGGTGTTTTCGATGAGCTTTCATACATACAACGACATCGCCTCGTTCAGATTTGTCGAGGATATCCCACAGCTCCGGATAGCCCATTTTAACCTTGTAATAATAATCCCCGTCGGTGCAGAGCACAACATACGACTGATTGATCCCCAAGGATACAGACTTGATCGTTTGACCTGTGTCATCAACAGTGTGCAAGGCTTCATTCAACTGTTCGTTGGTTTGACTGACAGCTACACTTGTCATCCAGTCGTCGCTGCTGTATAAGAGCCATTCATCTGGACTGGAACCGAACGCGGCTTTGCAGTTTCGTCGACCATTCTTCTTGAGGAATTGCCTAATGTCCCTACTTCCGAACCCTTTGGAAGTTCCTGGAGTCGAAGTCAATACGAGCTGGAGGAAACGATGACCGACATACTGGACCGTGTCACTGTGTTGCCTCTCTTGTCGGTGCCAGTATAGACGCAGAACCAGTCCGAACTAGCGTTCATCGCGAGCGAGACGATACTTTCGAGTTCTGGGGCTTCCAAGAATGCGCCGAGATCACCGCAGATCCTATGGCTAAGCAGTCTCATGTCAGCTTCTTATATCCTCGATCTGCCTGAAGATTGCGAATACCTCGTCAACCGTTTCGGGTGGTCCAGCACATAGACGCCGATTCCTCCGAAAATGAAGCACAGTTGGTAAACAGACATGATGGGTTAGCATGTGTCCTCATCGAGGAAAGAGACAGACCTGGGCAGAAGACTTATAGCTGGACTTCCTGCCCGGACTTCGGGAGATAGCACTTTGGTTCGACAACATCTCCAGTGGTTGTACATACCCGGGCTGCACCACGCCCGAGTATCGCAAGCTCGAACTGGATACTCGGGGAGAAAATACGTCTTACAACTGAGGGTGTTCATGCTCTTGCGCAGGCACCCGTCGTTTGCCCTTGTCAAGCACCATAGAGCAAGAAGTTCATGTGTCACAAGAACTGTCGCTCGGCTCCGGTCGCCATCCCGTGCCTGACCTAGGCAGGGCAATTGCATTGTGCAACAGTACAAGCTGAGGTTGCGAAGACTGTGAGGACGTCCGAGTATGCTGCATTTCCTCGAGGCAGCATTACGAATCGCGGTCTTAGCCATTGGCCATGTAACGACCGTTGTTATCTGCTCCTGTACAGGGCGATCTTCGTCTGGACTGCTTCCAACACGCGTGTCGGTGCAGGATGACACCCCAGGACCGCGCAGTGTCACATTCAGTCGCGGTTCTGATAGAGCAGCGACGCTCCTAATTGCAGCATCGTGCCCATCTTCGCGGACGGTTCTGCCCACGAGCAGGAGCTGGTCAGTCCACCCTTGGTACGTTGGTACCTAGAACCCTGTCTTCTGATAATGTATATTGTACGAAGGGACTCTTCATCGCAGAAGAGTCCAGTCCAGTTTACGAGCCGTGCTCAACAGCGCGCATTGCTTCCAGAAGTGGTCAACGGTCACATTGGTAGGTGTGGAGGACATTCAGGGGCACTGCGTGCATTATTGACAAATTGACTTGATGGTCCGATCCGCAGACACAAGAACTTCGG
This sequence comes from Cyphellophora attinorum, assembly GCF_001299255.1. Lineage (NCBI taxonomy): Eukaryota > Fungi > Ascomycota > Eurotiomycetes > Chaetothyriales > Cyphellophoraceae > Cyphellophora > Cyphellophora attinorum. The sequence continues at coordinate 362,469 of NW_017253240.1, read as the reverse complement.
TCTCGATTTTAGAATCGGCAAAGCTTTGTGTCGGACGCATAGATCCTCGACCTGCTTTTGTAATCCTGCCGTTCTGGGTGGCGGTTCATTCCAAAGCAGCCAAGTTCTGCGCGGTGTGGATGTCCGTCCCCTGGCTGGGCGGATCTTCGCCGCTCATAGAAGGTGCAGCGCAGTGCTTGTATGGCTTGGCGCATTTCCCGCCCCAACCTTGTTGTGACGATGTCGCTTATGTATCTCCTTTGTCACTGCATGTCGCTACTGATGTGGCGTCAGTTCAAGCATCGGCAAGGACCGATCCACATGGTCGCATTAGCTAACGTACAACTTGTTACAGCCATCCATCAATATTAGCATACAACACAGAGGCTGGCCCCAAGTCCTTCATACACACGGCGTAAATTAGCGATTACTGGGCCTCTTTACGAGACAATGTCCAATCCCAAAGAACCTGAGTCCTTGCTCTGGATACTACCTCGAGTCATGCTGAGAATAAACATTGTTCTCTAGACCAAAATACTTGGTCAGAACTGTTGCGCCACACTGTACCATAGGGCGGCCTTCGGCACAGTCAGGCCTGCGAGCCCTACGTTCTACACGAACGACCATGGGTGAGGATTACGCACTCTGCTCTTCGATACCGACGGAAGGGTAGCCCTAGAACGAGGCTCACGCTCCAAGTTCAGACGACCGTGGCATTGTCCCCACACTATTGCCAAAAGGAGTCGAAAGAGACATTTAGTCAGCTCTCCTCGTACTCGTCTATGATATTGCTTCTTCTCAGGCCAATGGGTGGTCAGCATGTTATTCCATTTCTCGAACACACACTTTCGCCCAAGTTCCAGAAGTTCGATCGGCTCATTCCATAACTGCTATATTTGCTCTTAGCGGTTGGAACCATATGGTACTAAACGATACAGCTTAAGAGATCGACGCCACAGCAAGCGAGGGCCCGCCCGCGCTATGCTTCACGAGGCGACGGTTCAGGTTTGGGGAGGCGGACTTGACCACGATCAGCTTCGTGTTGAAACCCACTGTTGATGATCGATCAATTGAGACAGAAGTTGCGCGGCCGCTCAGCATGACTATACGGATCGGCTCCACGCGGGTTGAGGAATATATACTGGCTGGATGCTCCCGGATTGCCGCAGGTCACATCCTGGACATACTTTTGACCTTAGGCCATCTTCCAACGAGTGATCGATCACTCACCAGGACAGCAGGTAATCTTCGACTGTAAAAACTAGCAGCATTGTGAACAGCCATCCACGTCCTTCCAATCACCAGCCAGCGCCAGCATGGCGAACCATATAACGTGGCACCCATTCGGTCACCGCCAACAACAAGGCTCAACACCACTCCTCGGCAGCAATAGCCCACACGCCGGCGCATACAGTCCCAGCCTCGGCGCACCAACGCCATCACCACATCAGAACGCATTCCCAAACTACAGACAACCGCTCCCTCCATCAGCATCATCATCGACCTCCTACATCCCCCAAGACACCGGCTACGAACCAGCCAACGACGCCGGAACAGGCTACATCCCCCTCAAACCACCCTCGCAAGTCACCTTCCCTCAACACCCCAAGAAGTTACCTCTATGGCGCCGCGCCACCAAACTCCTCTCCCCAATCGCCACCATCCTCACCTTCCTCTTCTCCCTCGTCCTCACAGCCGCCATGCTCTACGTCCTCATCCAATTCCTGCGCACGCGCAACACCCACCCTGCCGACCCCAACGCCCCACGCGCTTCCGACGGCAGCACCTTAACCCCCTGGCCGCCCGCCTCTGACGGCCCCGTGAAGGTATGGCCAACTTACCTCCTCCTCGCGGCCACCGTCGTGTCGTTGTTCACCTCCATCCTCGACCAACTAGCGGATTGCAACTGCCTCCCCAGCTTGAAACGCACGAAGATCAAGATCACGTACTATGTGTTGCATATCGCGGTGTGGGTTGTGGTGGCGGTGCTGTATAAGACGGAGAGGGGGTTGAGTGATTTGTGGGGATGGAGTTGTCATATGGAGGGCGGTGAAAGGGAGAAGATTTTCGCTGAAGTACTCAGCTTTAGTGCACTTTGCAGTGTGCAGGATTTTAGTTGGGTTGGGGCCATTATTGAGGTTGCGGTGAAGCTGGCGGTGCTGGTGGTGGCGTGGATCGTGGGGAGGTGCTGGGGTGGGAGGGCGAAGAAGGGGGTTGAGGTTGTTGGGGAGGTTTTGGGTTGGACTCTTTGAGGTCGGGTTGAATCGGCGCATTGGAGCCATTCAAGCGGGCAGATACGCGGCACTGTTGCGAGATCAGCATATTGATTCATGGCCACCAACAGAGCTGACTGGTAGAGGTGGCATAGGGCGACTTAGAACCGGCAATGCATCTACACCTTCAGCACACTCAGTCGGTGATCCCTCTCTGCTGTAACGATCTCTTCGAAGACTGAAGCTCGCCCTAGCAAGTAGCTGCAGATGCTATCTGACTATGGCAAGGAGGAGCAGAAAGATGCCTGGAACGAGGACAGTCCTGGCGTTAGGAAGAGGAGAAGTGGTCGGGGCAAGACAACTACTTTATACCTAGGTATCTCTCCAGTAGAGTGGAGACCCAGAACAGACACGGAATGATCATTTCGAGTGACTTTGCCGAGAAGGTATTAACTGTTCGTGCATAGTTTGAGATCGGGCTGCTACTTGGCGTATTCACTCGAGCGGCCTCGTCGAGGAGGACGGGCTGCTGCCTGACGTATTCACCAGAGGGGCCTCGTTAAGGAGGAAAGATCGGAAACGACTTGAAGAGTTTCGGGAGACAAGGGAATCTCGTCTGATGCTCAGCGTTCGAGAGCTGTAGCATCCGGAACTGTCGTTTTGAAGGGGCGCAGGCAGGTGGCTTTGCGAACGACTTGATGGCGAGCCATTTCATAGCTGCTGGGGCTTTGAAAGCATTTGCAATGGACCAAAAGATGGGGAACGATACCTACACACTGCGACTGTCCCGGAACCTTGGGCACGATCCATGCTGGAATCGTGTGGTATCGCTGCGATTATATTCGAACTCGTCCACTCCACCGGTAGTGCGGCAAGATCCCGTCATCATGGCAAGCTTGACGATTATGAATGTAGAGATACTCAAGACAATTCTTTACGTACCAGTTGGCAGTGGCTAAAGCGCTCGAATGCGTCCTCAACAACCTCGCTGCCAAAAGCGGCGAGCGTGTCATCCGGCTATGCCTGGGACCCTACGGCGGCCTGCTCAGACGCTGCACGCAAGGCACAGATGAAGCCGGATGACAAGCATGCCGGTTCATGGCAACAGTACGCGTTCGATGCTAGGTGCTGCTATCCACATTCTATTTCTGTAATGGGTTCTGCTCAATGACTCTCCAGAGTGCTACTACGTTGCGCAAGCAGCCCGGGACCCTCCTTGCACCCTCGCAATTTCTCCTTGGTACGCCTGTGCCCGAGATAATGGCTTGCATCTTCAAGGAGTCAGTCCCTGCTGAGTTCCATGCTAGAGGTGTGCGTGGGCCGCTCTCCAGAATTGTTGGCCAGGTCGGTATGCAGCTTTCGGGCACAATCCGCTCGGCACGCTTCCCGTCATCGACTTCTCAGCACACCCATCAGCTCAACGAACCGCGGTGTCGAGTAGCCTAGATGTAGAGCTCGAACGAGACCGGGGTGTATCCGCTCAAAGCCTTCTCCAAGGATGCGTCGATACGCTTTTCTGCCCAAGGGATAGGTTTTAGAATATGTTCGGTTGAACCATCGGCATTGCGACTCGTCATTGCGTTCTGCGTCAGGTCAGCATGTACTGCTCTTTTCATCAGCTCCAGGGAGACAAACTGCGATATGATCAAGGTGGAGCGCCCTGTACGGAGGCATGGTTCTGTTGTTGCCAGTGCGTCGGAGGGAGACCTTGAGGTGCCCAATCTTGTGGCGAAGAACCCACTTGACATTGCTCGGCTCCTTCTGGGCGCCTCTGTCGCTAGCCCGACCTTCATAGCTGCGGACCCACACGTTGAGCCGGGTCGTACAGAACCTCCGCGAACCCGCCGCAAGATCTTCGAGCAGCTTCCCAAAGGCTGGTCTTGTCGATTGCGTGCTGATCGCTATTTCACCGCGATAGGAATACGTAGTCGCAGACTTCTCGATGCACTTCAATGCGGGAAAGCCATGGCGCTGCCTCAATGCCGGATAATAGGGTGGGCCAGGCAATTGCCTGGATAAGTCTCTGATTGTGGTGAGCAAGGATCTCCACGGGTCCAGCACAAGGCTGGCCAGGGTACTGAAGCGATCAAGATCGTTGTGTCCGGAGTCATTGAGAATCCCAAACGAGACGCCGCCAGCTGATAGATGTGAAATGAATTCTTCGCGGATGGGCTTGTTGGCACGAAGTAGACCAGCATGAACTTGCATTCGTGGCGCCTTCAATGCTTCATCCTGACGAGAGAGAAACTCGAAGAAGAATCTCGCCCGCAGGCCTTCGACGTCTTTCCACGGCCACTCGACTTTGCCTGTATGAATGTCCCTAGGAGTACTGATTCTGGTCCAGGTGCGCAGTATGTAGTCTTCGGTGGCGACCGCGTAAATCTTGACGCGTAGCTCAGCAGGGAGTTGAGTCAACATCTTGGTCGAAGAGAGAACGCGTGGGAGTATCCGAACGAAGAGCAGTGAAGTGATTGACGTTCAGACAATTCGATGAACTAAGATCAGAAGTTGATAGCTCGACCAAGCTTCATCAGAGTTTCGCATAAGGCAAGAATCATTTCGAGTGAAGCACTGCGAGATATGTGAAGGGTGCAATAATACCAGCAAGTCACTTACGGTGGAAGATTGCATTTCCTGTGGGCAATAGTATCACCTGTACCCAGTACCTTAGTGAAATCGATATATTGATTCGATGAGGACGTGTCCTTGGAACACTATCGACATGCACGCTTGCTGGCGACGTTGATAATTGTTTGCCCCCCGGCTTTGTGCATAAATCAGTAGAAATCGGGACGTCGCGTTCTTAGCAAAGGGACCAAGCATTGTATGGCGTTGTACAGGTGGGTGAAGACGTAGCAGATATAGAAACGTCCGACAAGATGCCATTGAGCGACGAAGCGAAGGCTGAAGGCGTCCCCGATATTGTGGCTAGTAGGTCTATCACCGCCTGGGCCTGGATGTCGACGAGCATGTCGAGACCGCGCATTCCTCTACCTGTTCTAGTGACCAACCGAATGATTGGCCGCGGTCTGTAGCACAGTGGTTGAGCTGCCCGAACCTATAGGAGTCCAAGGCCAAGGGCCCGGGGCCAAAAATTGAGATCAGTCCGTAGGCCCCTGCAGGTGGACGCCTTATGAACCACAAGGCAGACTTTGGCCGTACTTCGTATCTTGCGACACTCTGTGTATCAAACTTCCTTCCATAAGAACGACGGACGAGAAGCACAAGATGCTGTCTCCAGCATCTGACTGGCATGTCTATGCCAGTCACTTCATAAGGGACAACGCATCCTCCCAGGTGAAGGACTCTGATCATCAATTTGGCCACAGTACCATCCAACGAAGACCTTAGCGGGACACATCTAGATTGGGTGAGGAAGACGGCACAGCCTAGGCTCGAGCAGCGCTTCCATTCTCCGGGAAAATGACAACACGGTACTCGAGAGCGTTATAGCCATGCCGATAACTCTGTTCTCACAGGCTCTTCTCTTCTTCATCGGCACCCTCACGATCTTCAGCCTCACGCTCATCGTTCCACTCTTTCCCTTCACCGGAGCACCTCTCCCTCACCGCCATCCCTGCGCCCACCTCATCAGCCCGTCGCTCTCCGCAACTTTCGACTGGAGCTCGCCCAGTGCATTGGACCTCGCCTTCTGCATTCAACACCGGCAGCCGAAACCCTCAACCTGCCTGTTCTACACTTCGGACGCCCGGCTCGACGCAAGGCGCTATGCTCAGGAATCCGGCAATATCACTATCTACGATGTCTATGACCAGTATTACTTCAACCCCGCCCACCTTCCCGGCAGTCAGTGGAATAAGCTGAATGTTACCAGAATGATGTGGAAGATCACAAGCAAAGCATACGCAATGCGCTGTTCGGGCAAAGTGAGTCTGGTGCTGCCGTGGAACGTGAGCGATGAGGCGGTGTGCCCGAACAGTATCTGGGTGACTGATGAGTATGAGGTTATAAGAGAAGCGCAGGGTACGATTGAGTTGCCCGTGAACAGGATCAGCTGGGTACCGGAGGACGAAGTTGGGGGAGGAAAGTGGGTGAGACGGCCTTTGCGTAAGAGGAGCGATGCTGGAGACGGACAAGGAGGGCTACCCTCTGATTCTAGGCGACGTGTCAAGCGCGGTGAGATCAGGTCGCCAGAAGCTGTTGGTGCAGACGCTAGCCAGATTGCGATGGCTGAGACGATGGTGGATGAGCCAGTGGTAGAGATGGACGATTCTTCTTCATCTGTTAACAAGCTCTCGGATGAGCTGACGAGGGGACTCTGGGACGATAATGGCGATGATCCGTGGGCTGTCTATCAACCTGACGATGTTTGTGGCCGGCCGTGACGCGGAACAGGGTCCGGACACGGTTTGCGGAGCTACTTGAGTTGTTGGCTGCAGTTCTTCGCGGCTGAATGCATTGGCCTGATTGTGAACGAAGGATCGACTGAGCTGAGCAATGACACCACTTACTTAAGGAAGTGAGAGCTGGGAGCGCAAATGTGCCTGACCCACGCAATAAATAGTGAATGTCTTCTGGCCGAGTCATTACAGTGACCGTTCCGAAGTTGCCCTGGTCTTCACTTTGTCGACGTCTCGTCAGATATAAGTACTCGCTTCGTCCTCGGCTGCCTCTTCTCTTCCTTCTTCCTACACAGTGGCGAGTTTCACTCGTCAGAGGAGGACTGTGCGACCGAACCTTCCTACTTGCCATGACATGTTAGCATCCACTGCTACCTGATGGGGCAAGACAGTGAGGCCGATGATGCTGCCAAAACAGCGCTAGAAGACCCAAGACCTTCAGGACATCCAGCGTGGCAGACGAAGGTCAGGGGATGCTTAGCAACGAAAGTCCTCATGTCGAATATTGTATCTCTTTGCTGATCATAAATATACAGCTCAACGCCTGCAATGCCGTATTTCTACCCACAAACCCGTGAAGAAACCCAAGTCAGTCCGCCGATGCGCCTGCAGCCCCTTCGCTGTGCAATTTCTCCCACAGAATGTTCGACACATCAACCTTATCCCAACCACGCGAAGAGAACTAATCCTCCCAACTCTTCTCCACAGTCTCCCTCACCCGCTTCGTATACTCCTTCCGATTGTCCTTGTACAGATTACTCGCTTCCACATTCGCCGGACTGCCTGTGTTGGGATCATTCAGCAGACTCTGAATACTCGTCAAGATGGCAGCTACATCGTATGTCGGTGACCACCTATTCTGCAGGATGTCCAGACATAGTTCGCCGGTGCCGTAGACGTTGGGGTGGAACATTGAGCTGACGAATTTGACGCCGGGGGGCTTGTTCGGGTAGGCTTCTTCGAATTGCATGACGAGGCGGAATGTGCCGTCTTCGAATGGGGTGTCTGCTGGGCCGATTATCACTGCGTTCCTGGAGACATCAATCAGCTTGAGGGTTCGTCTTAGGTGGGCCAGGGGATGTACCAGGTCATCACGTTATCAGCGATAGGTGAGGCGGAGACACCGGCGGGAGGATCTGTTTGCATGCGCTGGGGAAGTTAGTGGAAGTCGGCCACAGCATGAAATGCGCTGACCTTGAAGTCCCGCATCAAGCGGCGTCTTGCAGATGTAGACATGGTCTGTGATGGGTATGGGGTAACAAGAGTTGGTTGCGGCCGATGCGAGCCTTCGCTCTGACTTATGGGAGTCGCTTTTCGTGGTCTATTCAATGATTCGCACGGGATGCCAGGAATGAATGAGTATGTGAGAGACTCAGAATGAGTACGGCGAGAATGAGAGGCGAGATGGCAGTGGCACGAGAGTCGCCGCAGATACAACGCCGCCAATGAAGTCACGGTGAAGGCCGCGACCCGGGGCGGCACGCCGCTGCGACGCCGCTACGGGCTTGGCATACCCGAACTCCAAAGAGCCGAGGTGCGGAGAAAGTTGGAGGTAGTTTCCGCAGCTCACTTCACATGCTCGCCAGCCGTTAATACCCGCCATCGCCTCCATGCCACGGGCTAATTTCTGATCATCTTCAGTCCGCCTGGGGATACTTCGACAAGCTGGCGCCCTCAGCAGAATCAGCATCAGCAGCACGTCTGACGGGCGACACCGACGACAACATGGCTTCCCTCGCAGCGCCCGCCCGTCGCGCCGCCGCACGAACGGCATCTGCTACATCCTCTGCGCGTCTGGGCCAGCTACGCAGCCACTTCAGCACAACAGCTCCCGCGCGAAAAGAGATACAGGAAGCTTACATTTTGTCTGCGGCGCGTACACCGACAGCCAAGTTCAATGGCTCCTTTATGAACATGTCAGCACCCCAGCTCGGCGCTGTCGCCATAAAATCAGCCCTCGAGAAGTCCAAGGTACCCGTCGAGAAGATCACAGACGTTTACATGGGCAACGTCCTCTCCGCAAACGTAGGCCAAGCCCCAGCTCGACAAGCGACCATATTCGCAGGTCTCCCACCCAGCGTCGAGGCTGTCACCATCAACAAAGTATGCGCCTCCGGCCTAAAAGCAGTAGCCGTTGCAGCACAGAACATCCAGCTTGGCCTCGCGGAAGCACAGATAGCCGGTGGCATGGAGTCAATGTCTCGTGTCCCCTACTACCTACCTCGAGCCGCCCAGAACCCGCCCTTCGGGCACATCAACATGAAGGACGGCTTGATCGAAGATGGCTTATGGGACGTGTACAACCAATTCCACATGGGCAACTGCGCCGAGAACACCGCCAAAAATTACAAGATCTCCCGTGAGGCCCAAGACGCATATGCAATCCGGTCCTTTGAGCGAGCACAAGCCGCTTGGGCAGAGAATAAATTCGCGGATGAGATCGCCCCAGTCACCGTGAAATCAAAAAAGGGCGACGTAACAATCAGCAAAGACGAAGGCTACGAGACCCTCAAGAAAGACAAAGTGCCTACTCTGAAACCCGCCTTTGTGCGCGACGGGACTGGCACAGTCACTGCGGCCAACTCGTCCACCTTCAACGACGGGGCAAGTGCGCTTGTCTTGGGGAACAAGGAGATCGCTCAGCAGTACGGCCAGGGCAGCCGCGTTCTTGCTCGGATAGTCAGCAGCGCAGATGCAGCCACCGATCCAATAGACTTCACAATCGCGCCTGCCAAAGCCGTGCCCATTGCGTTGGAACGTGCGGGCATCACGAAGGAAGACGTTGCGATTTGGGAATTCAACGAGGCGTTCGCTGCTGTCATCAAAGCGAACGAACAGGTAAGCCGGTTTCTCCCCTTGCTGACTCACCTCAAATTCTCGGCTTCACGGTACTAACCAAGCACTAGATACTGGGCCTCGAGAACGCAAAAGTAAACCTACTAGGCGGCGCTATCTCTCTAGGCCACGCACTGGGCAGCTCAGGCTCGAGAATATTGACGACGCTGCTGCACCAGTTGAAGCCTGGAGAGTATGGTGTCGCGGCGATCTGCAATGGCGGCGGTGCGGCGACTGCAATGGTCGTGCAAAGGATCGAGTCTGTATAGGTAGTTTGTAGAACCATAGCACGAGGATGAGCCAAGTCCCAGGAAGCCGTGTGCGATCCAGAACTAGCGCAGAATCATAGCCTGTTCGATCTCCTGCACACCCTTGGTACTGATTCGATACGTGCGCCTCTCAGCGTCTCCGCGACCCCAGCGCATGACCGCCACGAGCTCATTGCGCTCGAGAAACACATGCACCGCCGCCCCCTCCCTCGTGTCCTTCAGCTCCGGCTGCAGCGGGAACCACAGTCTCGAGCTCTCGAACTCAGTTAGAACGTCTAGTGGTGGGAGGTGGAAGCACTCGAGATGTACATCGTCAGCTTTCTCGGCGTCCTCGGGTAGGCTGCTGCCACTCCTGGGGGCGAAGGTGGTCCGAATGAGGTCGTGAAGGTGCTGCTGAAGTTTCCAGAGCACGATGGCACTGACAGGTCGGCGGATGATGGGTGTGAGGGGTTCGAAGAGGTGCTCCCATTTGTGGTCTCGGGCGACGTCGAGGGGCGTACTATGTTCGGGTGTGTTGTTGGAACCGCTGGTGCGGGAGAGACCTGGCAAGATGTGAGACAGGGGAGGGTGGTGGCGTGATGAGACAGAGAACGTACGCCACGCGCCCTCCTTCAGCAATGCTTCGACTGCAGACTTTTTGCCGTGCCAGGCTGCTTGATGGAGGACGGTGTAGCCACTTGAGGATTTGCCTCTCTTGTGCTCGGCATCGCTCACTGAACACGATCAGTCAATTGCCGCTACGTGACGAGTGTTCGTTGACTCACGGAAGCGGGTGCAATTGACCCAGTTCTGACGATGCGTCGTCTTCGCGTGCTCAAGTCGCCTGTAGACCTCATCCCATCGGCCATGGTAGGACGCGTCAGATAAAGCTATTCGGTCTTTGAAATATGCCGACTTATCGTCCTGACCTGGCTTGCATCGGAATTGCCCGTACCATGCAATGCCGGAAGTCTTGTAAGGCGTGAAGATGCCATTCCGATCGAACGTTGAGGATTCCGAGGAGGTCTGCAGCCCGACTTGTGCTACAATAGTCTGCAATATGGCCAACTTCTCGTGAACGCTGACAACTTGCTCTCTATACGCATGTCAGCCTTTGTATACATGTCGATAGACAGAGCCGACACACGTCAAGAGCAGTTTCCAGAGCCGGTCCGTCTCAGCGGCGAGCTTGCTGACAAGCTCCTCGACCTCACCACTGTTGTACAGCCACTTGGCACGATCAATATAAGACAACTTCGAGCCAGCACTGTTGGATACTGCTGCCTTCACCTTATCCCGCAGATCCTGCACTATGGTCCGGCATTCCAGCGTGCTCACTTGCCGGTCGAGATACTCCTGCTGCTCGGAACACAGCGGTCGTCGAATGACAGCGAAGCGATCGAGCTGCTCACGCAGCTTCTCTGTCTCGCTTGTCACTCGTGCGAGGGCACTTGGGGCTTTCTTGAATTTTTCGGCCAATGAGATGAGAATTGCGACGACGTTGGCTGTTGTTTCGAGGAGGCCGATTATTGAAACGGGATCCATTGCTTAGGCCGTTGCTGAGATAGCGCTTCCGCAAGTCGTCGCCAGCATCAAACACAGCCCTCGTCATTGTCTCGTGCTCTACAAGGCACGAGAGACTGAAATCGACCGCAAAGCCTTAGTACATGTAGGGTCTTAAGCCGTGCTGGAGTAGACGGCCATGTCCTCTGGCCTAGAGTGACACGGCGTCAGGCCACTTATCATGCCCCGCCATCACAATCCTTCTGCAGGGGTGGGTTCAGCTTCTGCAAGGCCGATGCAGCGAAGCTGATCTCGGCTATGGAGAGGTGCTAGCACTATGTCAAGGATCAGAGATGCGGTCATATTGTAGCTAGTTACCCGTGCGTCGTGCCGCTATTCACTTTAGCTCTACGCGGATTATGGACGGTGGCATCGTAGACCGGATGACGTGCTTCCCGAGGCATGTGAAAGACCGGTTGACTTGGTGAGCACGATGCCACAACGGACCACGAGTCACGCTATGACTCCCAAACAAGAAAACGCCCTTTTTCCTGGCCAGAGTCATCAGAAGTGGTGGCACATCAGGATGATATTACTATAACCTCCTCAAACGAAGGACTGCACATCCAAGTCGCTGGAAGACTCTATCCTACTCCTCACATGTTATATCTAGCCAACAAGAAACCATGATCGTTCAAGTATCCTGCTAAGGCAAGACAAAAGCCACTTCGGGCATGCAAGGTATGAAGCAAATGTACCGCACGCTTTCGCTTTCGTGCTGAATGAGTGTGTGCGAACACAGGTCGAGGATGTGACATATTCAACAGGCTGCCAACGCATCAAGTCCTCCTACCCCAACCGCTGAAGAATCCACCACCACCGGCGCTCGCGCTCGGCGCATGTATGGCTTTAGGCGACTCCCTCGCCGGCGTGCTCGGAACAATCCCCGTCGGCGATTCCGAACTCGACACCGTCCTGCCAATCGGACTTGTCGACGGTCCACCCATGATCTTCCGCAACGCATCCAACTTGCCTCTCGTCTCCTCGAGTTCCTGCCTGGCGACCGCTTCAGCTGTCTTTGCGGTTGCGAGCTCGAGGAGCAGCGCGTCGTTCGCGGGTTGAGTTGGGGATGGTTGCTGCTCTGCACTGCTGCTGATGCTGTTGGCGGTGTTGTGAGTGATGGCATTGGAGACGATGGCAGCAGCATTCAGACTGCTGGCACGTTTTGAGAAGATGACGGAGGACGGTCGGGGCTCTGACGCGCGACCAAGCTTGAATTCCCGAAGACCAGGCTGTTTAGGCGGTGGCGGCATCTTAAGCTCGCCAAAGTCCGCGCTGGGTGTAATGGGCGTGTACATGTCCGATGGCGATTCTGGTGTTGATGGGTGACGCGCGCGAAGTTCTTGGACCGTGCGCTCCAAGCGCTGCTTCGACTGATGCGCGTCTTGAATACGGGCGCGTGCATCCCGCAGATGGTCTTTCAAATCCCGATGCTCAGCGTCTCGCTCTGAAAGCTTTTGTTGTAGCTCTGCCGAACGCTCGCATTCCGCATCGTAGCGGGATTGCCACTCGTCAGCGGTATCCCGGAGGGCGTGTTTGCTGAGAATGATGGACTGCCGTTGGCCTTCTGATGAGTTGAATTGGAGGGCGGCCTTTTCCATGAATTGGAACATCGTGGTGTCGGTCTCGTCTGGCTCGCCACCAGCGAGTTCGTGGATGAGTGAGGTCTGTATGCGGAAGCGGGAGAGTAGTTCTTTGGCGACTGTGACGTCCTCGGCTCGCTCTTCGCGTTCTCGTCGGAGGTCTTCTTGAAGGTCTGAGTGCTGGCGCTGGAGGTGGCTGAGGGCGGTGAGGAGGTCTTCGATTTGACTGTGTAGGCCACGGTCGTCAGCGGATCGTATTTGTTGTTCGCCAAAAGATGTGGCTCGCTTTATTGAGGCGTCCTCGTCGATGTCTGTAGGAGCTGTGCTGGCGTCTGAAACGGTGACCATAGAATGCACGGTGGACGTGAGGCTGTGACTTGAAGAAGAGACCCTGAGACTAGCGGCGCCGGGTATGGTAAGGCTGAGATTGCCCGACTTGGTCGACATGTGCCCGGACCCACTCCAGAACCGACCAAGGATAGCTGCCGCCGTCGATTTGAGCGCGGATTGAGGCGCAACAGTTGGCATTTGCGCCAGGGTAAATTCTTGCTCGAGCGCCTTGAGCGACTCTTGATTAACGACAGAAGTGAAGGAAACGACATCCTGAATCAAAGCATTACCATCTTGGGCGTAACAATCGAAGACTTGACGTCCGCCAACCAAAGACATGGCTTCTTCGTAGTCTAGAGATTTGAGTTTCTCAGCATTCCTCTGCATCAGGGCCAACGCGCAGCGCATTAGAGTTTCAGTGGCGCCCTCCGATAGGATCAGATCATATAGTCTCAGTAGCATCGGTAGCGGACATGTTGCTGAGAAGAACGACAAGAACCATTTCGAAACCCATAATGCACCGAGGTCGATTTCTTCGAAGTGCTTGTTGAGTTCGGGAAGATGCTGCTTCAGCAGTGCTGAGAATTGGTAGATCTTGAGATGCAGCCCGTCCAAGCTAGGGAGATATGATGATCGCATGCCGTAGCCCTCCATTACGCGGACGAGGATGCAGAAAGCCTCGGGCTCGCTCATGTGCATGAGTAGAGGGCCAACGACAAAACCAAGCCCCTGACAGTAGCCGATGTCACTGTCGTAAAGTGAGAAGGCTTTAAGGACTCGGCCAAGCATTTGCTGACCCTCGCCACCCGTTTCTGAGAACATGGCGACATTTGGGAAGCTGCGGCCGACATCCTTGCCAATGATGCCATCGTATGGACTTGGTTCGTTCGCCAGTCGCTGATATTCGGTGTACAGGTTGGGATCTCTTGCTCCAGCAATGCTGACCCAGACAGGGCCTCGAAGCGGTGGAGGCACACCGCCTCTTATCTTGTTGGCTGTGAGTGTCGGCAGCCGTTCTACCGTCTGCTTGGTATCGGACACAAGGGCTATCCAGAACTCATATTCGGTCATCTGAGGTGTAGGTAGCATGGAATAGCGCAGGGATTCGGGCTGCGGTCCATCGATGAGCTTCTTGAGGAACTGTATCGAGGGTGGTCGTGTGCTTCTTCGCTTCTGGGACTTTGGCGCGGCGGCCTTAGGGTCAGCGATGATAGCTGCATTGGCAGACTCTAATCGAGCAAGCAGTAGTGCAGTCGATTCGTCGGTAGCACTGTCCTTAGGCTCTTGCTGTTCGGTCTTCTCGAGCTCCTCCCAGTCGACAGGGCTACTTGAGCCATCAGACTCGGGCCTCGAGCTCTTTGACGACGTCGTGGAAATGCTGAGTGGTCTGCTAGCTACACTGTCCGAGCGAGGGCGGGGATCAAGGGGTGAAGCTTCAGTCTCGAGCGACAAGCGAACTGTGACCATAGAGGCTGTATGATTTGGAAGAGGGATATCTTCTGGTTCGACTTGTGGTTCGACCATTGTCTGACGCACGGTTGGGATTGTAATGTAAGGATTGACAGGTCGTATGCAGGCAGCCTTCAAGCAGGGGACCCCGTAAAGGAGTGCTGGATCCCCTTTCTAGAAGACGCGTTGTGGTTGTTTCAAGGAGTGACTTCTCGCTACTTTGCCGGCAAAGCGAGCGAGCTGGTGGCAAGCAGGATGAAAGAGTGGAATGAGCGTCGAACGCAAGAATTCAGATCATTGTTGCTGGAGGAGGGGTTCTTCAACTCGAAACAAAGGACGAACGATATTCAACTTCCAGCCCCTGGCCGGTCCAGTGTAAGCATGTGGGACTCCGGCCGACGCGCCAGCCAATCAATGCGCGTTGCCTGCCCGAAGCTGCAGATCCTCATTTCGCGAATTCAACAACCTCAGATCAGCATTCTGATCAATCAGTTGCCTTACACTTCGTAGAGAGATCCTGTCCTTGGTCCAGTGTGCGCTCCCATATGTGCGTCTGCCTCGTAGTCCCTGGGCTGCGATGCAAGCGGCTGCGGGTCAACAGCAAACCAATGCTGGCTTTAACTGGAACGAAGCTTCAGGCTTGATTATTGTGCCATTCCGAGGGATGAGGACGATCCGAATGAAGGCGTGCTGACGAACCGATCCTAAGAGCAGCGCGATTTGCTCAGTGACACTTATGCAGCAGCCTCAGTGCATCGTGTGTTCCCATCGTGAACATTATGTAGCAGCAACGAAGCGAGGTGAGTCATCTGCAGTAAGTATGTAAGAAGAGGTTCGCTCCTTCCACAACACTGATCAGAGCTGTTTCGGCAGTCGCATGGCACTTGATCGAATGTGTCAGGTACGGTGCTTTACAGAGCCTCGAAGTACTGCAAGGACAAGATGTTAATCATTGGCCGCCAGCTACTAAAGCTACCAAGCCAGCAACCGCGCAAGCACATTAACGTGTACATCAAGTACCTCTGATCTGCTTACTTCGAAAACATCTCTTAGGCTCCAGAGAGTAAAGCATCGACGCACTCGACTCGTTTTGTAACTTACATCCCCTACGCGGTCAAAGAATTGGAGATGAGCTTCTCGCGCATTCTCGCCCGGATGGACGAGCTAGCTGCACCTCCGAGGCGTCCTCCCGCTGCCGACGCAGCAGATCTCTCGCCGATCATGGCTGAACAGGATGCCGACACCGTAAGATTCGAGTTATTCACATTGTCTTCTAGACCAACATGCCCAAACTGCATCAAGGGCGGATGACGTTTGGACGCCGGCAGACAGTCCTTTTGAAGATTGCCAGGTCTGTCCAGCTGACACAAACAGCGTGGTCCTTCTGCCTGCTTCCTTGGTACCTGCTGGCATGGCCAGCACCTACACCAAAGCAGGCCACAAATTCAGCCGGTGCAGCGTGACATTCATGGCTATTCAACGACCAGGCATATCCAAATTCTGTTCCAAATGCGGAAGAGCAGTTCTCCGCATTGAGAAGCTCGAGGACGAAAGTGGTCCGAGCTTGACCAGGCGACTTCTCGAGGAATGGGATGTGTGCCCGTATTGCCAAGGCTACCTCCGCGATTGAGTCGGGTGGAATGCATTCCGGTGTAACATACTTAAAACCCGACAACCCCGCGGATCGAAGGAAGTTTTCGGCACATACTTAAGGCTGTGCGGATGATGGACGGGAAGCCGTTGCCACACGAGATTGCTGTCTCGAGGAAAGATTATGCCGTCGACTATGACGACGATGTGGCCGCAAACGGCAGCGAGTTGCCTGAAAGCGACTTTGGCCGCATGCGTGCCAGCGCTACTCAATTTACATATCATTAACGCAAACTGCTTCTGTCATCTTGCCTTCGCACTGTCATGGTCTTCCAGCCTGTATCGTTTCTTCGCAGACTTACACAGACTCACAGCAGCACAGTTTAGACCAACACCATGTCGTCAGAAGCAGGTCTTTCGAGATCGGGTTCGCTCACAGACTGGCTGAGAACTAGCTTCAAAGGCGGCATGTCTTCTTTTAAGCCAAAGAAACCACAAGACAATGCACGATTGAAGGCACGTCTTTCGAAAGAACCGCCTTCTCGACCCAGCAGTGCTGCAGCCGCAGAGCACATCAACGACAAGACCCAGGATGGCAAGCCCGTCGAATTGCCAACAAAAGAGCCTGAGAGAAAGCCTACAGCCGAGACTACGAACTCGTCCGTGATTGATCCCGACTATTCACCAAATAAAAAGGCATTCCGGAAGAGTGGTGGCAAGCCGACTATCCCAGCCGGGCAATCGTTCTTCGAAGACAGCTCAAGCGACGAGGAACCAGAAAGCCCAGTCCTTCAGCGTGCCAGCTCCGTCCGAGTTGCGAACCCCGTCTTGGTACGGAATGTCAGCAATGCTACCGGTGCAGTCAGCCACTCGACTCCTCTTCGCAAGCATGATGAGCGTCCTATCACACCTGAAAACAACAGCGACGCCAAAGATGGTCCTGCCGACGCCCTGCGTATGCTTGAGGCGAACTCTGCTAAGCCTCTGCCGATGCCCTCGACACCTCCTGCATCACAAGGCCATAGCACGACTACGAGTACGCTTGGTGGCGATATCACTGCCTCGCCAGCGTCCACTGTCTTTAGTAATGTTCAAGCCGCATCCAGTCCGCCCTCGACACCTCCAATCACGATCACAACCCCTCTCCCACCTCTGTCTGCGTTGCGCTCCAATCCAGTCACACCGACCACCGAGCTGACCTCTGCTCGGCTGTCTCGTGCTCTATCCGCACCTACACCACCAAATCGCAATCCCAACCGTCGCGTTACAATCCGTCCCTCGGACCTGGTCATCGGTGAGGATCACGACCACAAGCTCTTCCGCGATTCAGTCATTACGACGCCATATCCCGGGAGTGCGAGCGACAGCCTGGCCAACAAGAACAAACGCCTGTCAGATATACCCGATGAGCCTTCTCGTGCCAACAGCGTCGGGAGCACTGCTAAGCCACCAATTCAGCTGCTGTCACCACATGCGCTAACGGCGTCACCTCATGGTCCCGGCGACCGCGATCGATTCCCTTCGCTCACGAGCACTGAATCGCTGCTCGTCACGTTGAGTCTGTTTGGAAAGCCGAATACTGCGTCGACGGTCGAAGTCACCATCCCACTCGCTGCTACTCAACCACGTCAGCCACTGTCGCTGCGCCGCGAGACTCGCAAAGAACGCGCCGCCCGGCCAAATCTTACAGCACCTGACTTCGACGACAGCAACCTTTTCACTCTCCTCCGCAAGCACTACCACTCTCACCTCGTCGGCGGCCGGGCTAAACGTGTCTGCCTGCTCCCCACACGCACACTCAGCAATGCCACCTCGATACCCGCCAGCGACACCATGAACACGAATGACATTGCCCACTTGAACGATCCATATGACTTCCTCGCTCACCTTCGTGAGCCAAGTCTCGGCAAAGGCAAGCGTAATTACCTCCTCTGGCTGCGCAATAATCAGTCTTCTGGACAACAAGTCAACCGTCGTGGCCCCTCAAGCTCATTCTCAACTGCCGCGACCATCGAGACGCCCGTCGCGGTAACTGCCACGGAGACGGGTTTCCCTGCGAATGAGGCTTCTCCAGTCAGCACCTCCAAGAAGAGCGATGTCCACCCAGCATTCGGCGGCACCTTCCTCTCCTCGCCCACCACAACCCTCCCCTCGATCCAGCACTCCACAACCAGCAACAACAGTAAGGTCTCATACCCGCGGATGCCCTTCCAAACCAGCCACGCGTACAATGCGGCCTCAGTCTTCGCGCACGGCGCCCTCCCACCATCCACTAAGCCCGCGCAAGCAACAGGGCCACACATCGCCCTGCACCACCGCACAAACCTCCTCACCCTCTCCCTCGCAGGCTTCCTCGTCTTCCTCGCCGGGCTGATCACTGTCATTGTATGGGTGCTGGTTGGCGTGCCGGGTTTGGCTGCAGGCCAACGTGAGCTTCCTTCTTTCCATGAGAAGTTTGTTGACGCGGGTAGTACGACTGATGTGGTTGCGACGAATGCTACTGCACTCGCAGCGTTCGATACATACCGCGTAGCAGCGAGTTATGGAGACTGGCACGTTGATGCGCAGATGCGTGTTCTCACCGCACTAGTGATGGGAGGTGTTGTGTGGTTTGGTGGAGGTGTGGCGGTGCTTGGGTGGTGGGCCGCTGGCTGGATGCTGTTGTGATATCCCTACTAAAACCCATAGGTACTATAGAGAGATTAGCTTGCTGCGAAAGCAAGATGGTGAAAGTAGTGCCAAAAACTATATCCGTTGCGAGGACCTCAGCAACAGGAAAGAAGGGACCCCGAACCAGTAAGAAGACACCAGGATCGGCAAATTCATAGAAAAAGTCATTTCTCGTTAATTCAAGCTTGTTTCCGAGTCATCGAAAACGAAGACGTCCCGCTGTGTCGCTTTCCAAGCGTACTGATGATTTGAGTACACGAGCGCTTGCTTGCTTGCTTGCCTGCCGTCTATCCATACACACCACTCATTCAGTGTACCCTGACATCGCCAAAAGGGCCCTGCCGTATCGTGCGAGTCTGGGTGTTTTGCGTACTGCGTGCTTTGCGTGCTTTGCGAGTGTGCATGCTTTGCGAGTCTGCATGCTCTGCGCGTCTTCCTGCTTTGCGAGGCTGCATGCTTTGCAACTTTGTTGCCCATTGACGTGAACTCAGTCGCTATCGTCAACATCAACAGCAAAGCTGTCGTCGTTCTCAACCTCATCATCAGAATCATCGAAGGCATACTTCACAGGCTTCTTATTTGTCGCCGCACGTCTCCCAGCCCGAGCAGCCGGCTTCACATCTTCGTCGTCGCTATCATCAACGTCCATAGCGTCGTTGTCCTTTCCGGCAGGCGAGTCCAGCAGATCATTCACGAGATCATCATCCTCGTCGTCAGAAAGAATCACGGTCTTCTTCTTGGCAAGGCGTTTCGCGTACGCCTTCGCGGCGGGTGATTGCGGGGGCTCCTTCTTTGCCGTTGCAGCGGCAGCAGCCTTTTTGTTGGCTGTGACTGCTGAAGCGGCGACTTTCTTGACTGGAGCTTTGACCGACGGCGCTGCGGTCTTCTTCTTCGCGGCAGCTGTAGCCTTGGGCTTGACAGACTCGACGTCGCTATCCACTCCTTTCTTGGGACGGCCGCGCGCTTTTGATTTGGTTGTCGCGGGCTTGAAGTCCTCTTCCGAGTCATCGTCTTGCTCCGAGGCGTCGTCCTCGAAGACTGTGGTGTCCTTGTTGGTGACCAGGATCGAGCGACGCGGCGAGGATTGCGGAGCCAGTGCCTTGTAGTCCGTCTCCTCATCATCAGAGATGCTGTCGGAGATCTTAGGCGCGGGCGGCTTCGTAGGAAGCTTGAAGTCATGACTGCTTGACGGCCGCGAGGTCGACGTGTTGAACAAGGGCTTCGACTCTGTCGTGTTCCCACCAAGTGGCTTGACCAATGTGCCCAGATCAGCGAGCAGATCGTCGCCATCACTATCGTCGTCTGAGTCGACGGTGTATTTGATGGGCGCTTTATTCGCAGCTGCTCGACCGCGTGGCTTGTCCGGCTTGGGGATCGTGCCAATAGGCGCCTCGGTCTTGACCTTTGGCTTCGAGACTTGTGAAGAGCCAACACCTTCAGCAGGCGTCTCAGCGCGACTCGTCGGTTCCGAATCACTGCTTCCATCAGTGAACTGACTTCTCGCTTGCGCGATAGTGCTGTGCACTTTCGACTTCGCTGGGGGAGCATACTCTGTCCTCTTCACAACAGGATTCTTCTTCTTCATAAACGTGTCCAATGAGCCCTGAACTGCTTTGGGCGCAGGTACAGCTTTGGGCAGTGCCGGCTTCTTCGCCTTCTTGCGATCATCAAAGTCATCATCAGAGTCATCATCCTTGTTCTTGCGCTTCTTCGACGCCGTCTTGCCCCCGATGTGGAACTTCGCGGATGCTCTCCGACCACCCTTGCGAATCTTCTTCTCGGTTTGACGCTCGTCTTCAAGTTGTGTTTCCCACTCGGTGACGAACTCGTCGAGGTCGGTGCGCCAGAGGTCTTGGATGGAGGTTTTGCTGAGGGCGTCGATCTCGTGCTCTTTGTCGCCCATTTGCTTGCGGAGTTTTTCGATGCGTTCTTGGGTCAAGGACCAGATGGGCATGCCGAGGAGGTAGTCGCTGGAAAAGGGGTCAGTGTTTGCACCAGGGTAAGAGGTTGTGTGTCCGGGTACTTACTATGCGGAAGCTTGAGCGTTGATCTCGGCGTCTTGCTCCTCATCTTCCTCAACGGCATCGGCTTTCTCACCAGCCTTGGCTGCGTCCTTCTCCTTTGCGAACGCCTTGAATTTCAGCTCCTGGAGCTCGACCACCAACTTTGCTTTGCGCTTCTTCGCAACAATGAGCTCGCCGTCAACAATCATTTGGACGAATCTCGCCATGTTGGTCAGGCGTGTCAGCTCCTTGTGCATGGTCTCGAGCATGTAGGTCTTTCGCTTAGCGTACAGCTGGAGTCGATAGCGGTAGAACTCGTCCAGGATGTCTTCGACTCGGTCATACTTTCTGATACGACCCTCGGGATCGAAAGCGACGAGGTTAGCCAGCGAGACCTGCTTGGTGAGCTTGAACTTGTCGACTAAGCCTTGCTTCAGAGCAGCCTCCATGTGCTTCTCGGACTCCATTTGGATGGTGAAGAGCACATCCTTGTGAGTATTGTAGTCCTTGTAGTCCTTGATGAAGCTCGGAGCCTTCTCGGCTTTGAGGATCTCCTCGAGCTTGTCCTTGAAGGTTTGCGTCCACATGCGTACTGGCAGCTCAGAGATCTCGATCTCGGTGTCGTTCAGCTGCGAGGCAAGGCCCGAGAACTGGAACTTGCCAGGACCAGTCTCGGTGACCTCTCCCTTGAACCCACGGAACCAAGGTTGCATCGGCAGGAAGTCCTCACCATTCATCTTGCGTTTCAAGTTGTCCACGATCTCGACAGGATTGAAATTCGGGATGGATGTTGACCAACCTGTGCCAATGCCGTCCGCTCCGTTGACAAGCAGCATTGGCAGGATGGGAGCATAGATCTCCGGCTCGATGGTTTGGTCGTCATCGGTATTGTAGGTCAGCAGAGGCTCATCTGACACGTGGAAGAGCTTCCGAGCGAATGGCGATAGGCGGGTATAGATGTACCTCGCCGATGCAGAATCGGCTCCTCCTTGCAATCTGCTACCGAAGTTTCCTGAGGGCTCGAGAAGATTGATGTTGTTGCTTCCGACGAAGTTCTGCGCCAGGCCGACGATCGTGCTCTGGAGTGACGTCTCGCCGTGATGATAGGCTGTCATCCCTAGAACAATACCAGCGAACTCCACGACCTTCATGTCCTTTCTGAGATTCTTCTTGAGCGCGGTATACAGACACTTCCGCATACCCGGCTTGAGACCGTCCACGACGCTGGGGATACTGCGAACGCAATCAGCCAGCGAGAAGAGCATCAGCTCCTTGTTCACGAAGTCAGTATAGGTAATTCGTGCAGCTGAGTGATCCAGATAGTCGCCGGCTTTATATGACTGCAGCCAGGTCTTTCGTTCATCAGCCTTCTTGTTGCTGAAAGCAAGTTCAATCAGCTCTGGCTCGCCTTCTCGCATGGTGTGGAATTCTTTGTGATGGCGTTCAAGGTCACTGAAGTAGACCTGGGCATCCTCTGCTGTCGAGGTCCCCAACCCTTTGTAGTACTTGGAGGACCAGCCTTTATGGCCTTCGGCCTTCCATGCTTCGTATTCCGGCATGGTGAAGAAAGTCTTCTGCTGAGTTGGGTGCTTTGCATCGCCCTTCCAGATCTTGACAATCGGCGTAATGAATTCGACCAGGAACTCCGGAATGCGAAGCAGAGATGGGAATTGGCACTGGAGAAAATTGATGAGGAGTCCTTTGATATGACTACCATCATGATCCTGATCCGTCATGATCATAAGGTGGCCATACCGCAGGGACCGCGTATCCTCATAGACCTTCTTGTGTTGAAGACCCAAGAATGACTTGATAGCATTGATCTCAGCATTCTTCGAGATCTGATCAACGGTAGCGTCGCGTACGTTAAGAATCTTTCCTCGAAGCGGGAACACACCGAAGTGGTCCGGAGAGACAACAGCACGACCAGCCATGGCAAGACCCTTGGCAGAGTCACCCTCAGTGAGGATGAGAGTGCAGAGATGGCCAGAAGCAGTGCCAGCTTTGTTGGCATCGACCAACTTTGGGTTGTTCATCCGAGTGCGTTTCTTGCCGTCTGTCTTCTTGAGCAGCGAGTCGGCTTTCTGCTGCTGAGTGGCTAGGAGGTCCTGGAGTATGCTTGTGCCTTCGACGATCTTCTTGACGAACGCATCCGTAACCTCGAACTTCGAGCCGAAGCTGGAGGCTTTGTTGGTGAGTTGCTCTTTGGTCTGCGAAGTGTAGGCCGGGTTGACGATCTGAGCATTCACGAAGAGGAAGAGGTGGTTCTTGATCTGTGCCGGCTTGAGTGCAACACCACCCTTGTTGCCCTTCTTGACGTGAGCTGCAAGTTTTGTGACGAGTTGATCCACGATCATGTTGACATGGGTTCCGCCCGACGAGGTGTTGATGGAGTTCGTGAAAGATACCTGCTGGAAGGAGCCATCAGACACTGCAACGCCGACAGACCAGCGCTCGTTCTTCTCTTTCGCCATGATGATGTTCGAGTCATCAGTAGTCGTATCATCGCCTCGCTCGAGCTTGATAGCTTTGGTGTACAGCTCAGCATATCGTTCGAAGCTCTGCGAAGGAAGTGCAGGTAGACCCTTGCCATTGAGTCTGATCTTGACTCCCTTCAGCGTGCCAGCCAGATCGTACACTCTGCGAACAAACAGAGCCTCGAGATCGTCATCCATGCCATTCGGCATCTTGAACTTGGCCCAATCAGGCGCAAACGTGACCTTTGTGTAGTCTTCACCTTTCTGCTCGGCAATGATGGGATCGTGCATCTTGCTCATGTTGTCTGTCCAAACCTGCTTGTACTTCTTCTTGTGTTTCGAAGATGCCGTCTCGATTGTGAACTTTGTGCTGAAGATGTTACACAACTTAGCACCGTAGCCATTGCGGCCACCGGTAATCTTCTGCTCGTCGTCGTCGTAGTTCGAGCCGGTCAGTAGAACGCCAAAAATCATCTCTGGGATGTAGATCTTCTCCTTGGAGTGGATCTCAATTGGGATACCACGTCCATCATTCTCGACTGAGCATACGCCGCGCTCTCGGTCAATGTGGACGTCAATGTAGCTCTGGTTCTTGTCGTTTTGCTTATTGTCTGCGGCATTTACGAGAATCTCGTCGAAGATCTTGAAGACACCCGGCACGAACGAGATCTCTCTGTACTCCATCCGGTTCTCCTGTTGGTTGAAGACCCACATGTGGCGTTCATTGCGCTCGACGGAGCCGATGTATGTGTCTGGACGCTTGATGATGTGTTCCAACTGCGTCAACTTCTGGTATTGCTCAGAGACTCGTTTCTTCTTCTTCGGTACGCTTGGATCTTGAGCCATCGCCTCGTTGACAAGTTCGCCCAGCGGCTTGGAGTGTGGGCTCTTGGCTGGGTTCTTGGGTCCTTTGGGAGCAGAAGTCTTTGCCTTCTTTGCAGCGGGCGGTGTGTCGGCTAGAAGAGATTCATCATCAAAGTCATCAGGTTCATCTTCGTCGTCTGACTCTTTCGATCGCTTCTTGGGAATTTTCGCTTTTGGTGCCGCAGCCTTGGGTTTGGAGGCTGCCGCTTTCTTCACTGCAGCGGTGACTGGGGCCGCCTTCTTCGCAGCTTTCGGCTTCTGCGATGTGTTAGCGACGCGTCTTTACGGTGTGTCATCGCAACTTACGGCGACCGGCGCCTCAAAGTCGCTGCCATCGCTCATGTCGAAGTCGCTACTCATTTTGGCGTGTAGCGGCAGTAGACTCCTGTAAAGTCTGACAGTCGCGTGAGGACCAAGTCGTGTGCTGCAGATGGCAAATCGACATCGACTGAAAAGAAAAGTTGTCATGCATGGAATCGCATTGAAATGGTTTGTTTACACGACCAGGCGAGGCGCGTTTCGGGCGTGAGCAAACTTTGCCTCCGCTATCTCCGGGCACTAACCACGAGTTCACGGCTTGGCCCTCGAGCTTAGTGGAACCCACTACCACGTCTTCCACGTTCAGGCACAAAAGTCACTTGCTTTTCTTTCAACAGTTAGTGCTGAACGGTGCAAAGAACGGCTAGGCCGTGTCTGATCCAATGATCTAGTCTATGGTCCGTGAAGACCTCTATTCTCGTTATGCCCACCCTTCGTAAATGCGCCTTTAGATGCCGCAGCTTCAACGAGCACCTAGGCATGATACCTCGTACTACTCACGCTTCAACACCCAAAAGAGCTGCCCAGTCCCAGCCTGATTCTTCTCATCACGCCTCTCAGCAACATAGTTGCAAGACTTGAAAGTACTGTACAATGATCCCAAGAATGATTCATTCTTTGCCTCCATATATCGGTCGCCCATAAGAGGCGTGATGGCGTGAGTAGCTCGTTCGGCATGATAGAATGGGATCTTGGGAAACAAATGGTGGACTGCATGATAGTCGACGATTTCATGGAAGAAGTGGCGGCCAATGAAACCCATGCAGCTGCGGTCGACGGTGCCCATCGCGCCTTTGGTGAACGTCCAGGTTTCTTCGGTATGGTAGGGTATGTCGGGGTGGGTATGGTGGAGGTATGTGATTGCGACTGTCGTTTTATTAGCAAGGGGTGTGGTGAGTGGGCGAAGAGGTATGCATACCTAGCCAGTGATGAACCCAGAGGTATGGGACCAGGTACAGGAGAAGCGTTGTCTTAACGCCCACGCGGGTCGAGACAAAGTAGAGGAAACCGAATGTTAGAAGAAGGCCAATGTCGGTTAGCAACACTGACCATCGCTGACTCGGGCTGAAGAGACGACTAGTCAAAGTGAAATGATTCGCTGTGGTCGAAGACGTCGTCGCATTATCAGTGTCAGGTAAGCTTTTCTTGCCAGCCGTTGCATTGGACACGAGGTACACCTGCCAGCCGATCAATTGGAACTGGACGAGTCGTGCCAAGGTGACCAGAGGTGTGTCCTCGGCGTGCTCTAGCAACTTGCTCAAGCGGTGGTTGCCCTCCTTCAGTTCTGTCTCTGTCGGCGGTACGAACACAACGTCTCTAGCAATGTTGCCCGTGTATCGATGATGCCGAGCATGTGTTATCTGCCAAGAGAAATACGGCACCAAGAGAAACGAGTGCACTACCCATCCAACGAAGTCGTTGAGTCCTTTGTAGGGAGAGAAAGCGCCATGACCACACTCATGGGCAAGGATCCACAGACCAGTGCCAACACATCCTTGGGCAAATGTGTAGGCTAGCCATGCCACCGCCTGCAGCCATGGACTTGGGATCGAGTCGATCTGTAGGGCGGTATAGACCAGTGCTGCCGCATAGATGATATCTCTGGCCAGGTACAGTAGCGATGTGGTAGCTGATGACTGGAAGCACTCTGCCGGGATAGCCTCCTTGAGCTGCTTCAAATTGATGTTGGCTGGACTCGCATCCTCCGACACATTGACTGTAAGTTGCAATTAGCACTTCTACCTGATTGACTGAGCAGGCTCACTTACCACTCGACATGTAGAAGATAGTTATAGGTGGTCTAGGGTGAGCAGCAGTGAAATATGGCAAACAAACCCATAGCAACCAGAGCGAGAATGCAATCTGCACTCCTGATCTCGAATGCCATTGTGGACATATCTCGAGACCCTTTCTTCTGGAGCCTGGACCCTCCTTCCTCAACCAAACACACCGCTATCGCAAAGCACAGCCCTATGGAAGAAAATTTGTGTTGAACGATGTGGATGCAATGTTTAAGGTTGAGCGGACGCTCTTGGCAGAAGACGGGTACCGAGATCGACCCTTTGGCGAACCGTAGCAGCAGAAAGCCGCCCGTGCTTTTGATCGACGAATGGAGCAGTACTGTGTAAGGAGTGGCTTGCATGTACCGCAGAGTGCACTGACCCTTTATGCGTTGCCATTTCGGGTGGGTCATGCCCGACCGTTGTCGCAGAGTTGGACGCATGGTAGAGAGCAATGAGGGCGCGATGTGCGCTGCTTTCTGGCCATCTGGTTCGAGAAGAGGCAAAAATACTGACGGCGCTCGACGGGACATCCTCCAAAGGGCGCCGCGAGAGGTCAGTACTTACCACATCGACGTCCTGGTCGGTTCTGTGGAGGAGCAAGCATACTACGGCAGAGCGCGGACCTCATCGGCGACGGCGGAGAGATCGCCAGGGCTCATACAGCCGACGACAAGCTCAGCATTGCGACTCGAGGTATCGATGTCTGGCAGCTGTTGCAGACACGATGCCAATGACAGCTTGTGACTGGTATTGCGCGTTGAAGCTTCGAAGTGACGTGAAATGTCAGGTGAGTCAAAGACACGGTAGAAATTCGGAATTTCCTAGTATTGGTGCCTTCCATGTGATGATGCTGGCCTTGGCTTCCACAGCACATTATGCAGGTCTGAAAGGAGCAGTCCGACTTAGGTCTCGACCGAACGGGAACCCGCTATTCCATGGTTGATTTCATGATATGTCTGCATCGTTGCGAGTGCGATACATTTCCGCTAATCACAAGGGGTATCCAGACCTTTCCGTCCTTCGGACTTCTAATATCCACAGGAAGCACATCCTCTGTACGCCACGTAGAATGCTATATTACAAGCCATATCGCTATGTTACTTTCCCACCTCCACACCAACACCGACCCTCGCCTTCCCGCTCTACCTGTATGACAACATCCATCTTCCTCGCACGTAAATAAGCACTCGTCCGACGCTCGACATCGTGCAAGTCTGCGGACGTGCTCGCAATGACATGCATCAGTCCAAGCACTGTCGTTGTTTCTTCATCATCGCTTTGAGCACAGTCTGAGCTCTTCCTCTCATGCCCGTGATGATGGTCGTGATCATGACTGTGACCATGATGATGATGCCCATGTCCACCAGCATCCTTCTTAATGTCCTCTAGCCAAAATTTGGGCACCGAGTAGCCGACCACGCCGCGGATGTTGCTAACACCTGCCAGGATGTCTCGGAGATTGTACTCGATATCTGAGTTTAATGAGAGCAGGAGGATCTTGGTTGTGGAGCTGACGAGAGGGATGACGCTGGCGAAGATGAGAACTGCGATCAAGAATGACCCTATGGGGTCCCAGCCTGACCATCCGGTGAATTGGATCAGAATTGTGGATATGACGACAGAGACGGAGCCAAGGGCGTCCGCCATGATGTGTAGGTACAAGCCCATCATGTTGTTAGAGTGGTGCGCGTGAGACGGAGAAGCAGCTTTGCTGCCTTTTGTGGGCGAAGCGGATGCCGAGAGAGGAGAATTGATGTCGGATGGTGAGTGGTGGTGACCGTGGTCATGGTCGTGGTGATCGTGGGAATGCGAGTGGCTGTGATCGTGCGAATGGGAATGACTGTGTTCGTGCGAGTGTGCGTGATCGTGGCTGTGGCTGTGTGCGTGACCATGATCGTGTCCATGATCATGTCCATGGTGACCGTGAAACGCCATGATGCCGACCATGTTGACAGCGAGGCCGATACTGCTCACTATCAACAGCTCGGTGGTGCGGGCCACATCAGCGCCATTGGACAGGCGCTCGACTGCCTGATACACAATCTCTACCGAGATCAGCATGAGGAAGACTGCGTTCGCGAACCCAGCCAGCGTGTCGATCTTCCCGTACCTATCCGAGTATTAGTATTGCATTGTATTGTGCCTGAAGACCAAGGACGTACCCATATGGGAACTTCAGACTCGGTGGCCACTTGCTCATGACAGCCGCGCAGAGTCCAACGAACAGCCCTACCACGTCGAAGAACATGTGCAGACTGTCGCTGATCAATCCCAATGACCCAGTCAAGTAGCCATAAGTCGCCTGGACAAACATGAATGCCAGGTTGAGCAGCATGAAGTAGAATATCCGCCGCGAGTCCGCGTCGATGACAATGCCATGTATCAAAGGCCACCGCTCAGTCACCCTCAGTATTTGCTGGGTTGCCCATGTTGCGCTGTCGGTCGCTGGCTGGTGATATGCTTGCACAGGTGGGTTGTATGCGGCGTCTGACTGTTTCCTCTTCTCTCCGCCGTGCTTATGTACATGGCCGATCTGTAGGCTCGGCGCGGAGGCAATGCCGTTTGCGTGGAAGAATTCGTCGTTGTGCGCGTGAGGTATCACTTCGTCCCGTGGAGAAGTGTCTGGAATCGCTTGGTTGACAAGAGAGTCGGAAGGTATTCTGCCTAAGGAGGAAGGAGCCCATCGATTCTTCCGCGAGTGGCCAGGCGTATGTGC
This sequence comes from Cyphellophora attinorum, assembly GCF_001299255.1. Classification (NCBI taxonomy): domain Eukaryota; kingdom Fungi; phylum Ascomycota; class Eurotiomycetes; order Chaetothyriales; family Cyphellophoraceae; genus Cyphellophora; species Cyphellophora attinorum. Next base: position 333,486 of record NW_017253240.1, on the reverse strand, counting down.
ATGCGAGTGTGAATGAGAATGCGCATGGCCGTGGGTGAATGACTCGCTCGTCACTGGCATTGTGAATGTCGCGCTCATGTTGCGCAAGCAGCGATTGTTGACATGTGGTTACTGAGATGCGACGTCGGTACGAGTGACGTCGGAGCTGCAAGAAAGCGCGATGTGTGCATGGACGCAGATGTTTAAAGGGTCAGTGCGATCTCATGGGATGACCGAGCTCACCGAGTCCATCATCGAGGGGTCAACAAACGTCGACTCGATTTAGGCGAAGATCCATGTGCAGGCGGAGAAAAAGAGACTGCTAGGGATCACCACGTCAGGGGTAATCAAACTCAGGGCGGAAACCTACCAATCACAGCAGACAAGGCCTGAGCATTTTTCGATACATCCAAGCAGGACAACGTCATTCTCGACTTCACAGACAGTTCTTGGGGAGGCGGACTGATACCGATTGTCGACGACTGGAGGCAATGAGGGAGAGATAGGGTCGTCGGCGAACATCGCGGGGCTGCTGGGGCTCCTCAGGTTGCGATGGCCATCTCTACACTGGAGATGAATATCATTGTAGGGCTGGTCACCATCCTCATTGTCTTCGTGTTGGTACGACCGTCACGCTATGTTCAGGGCTCAAGCGACGTCAATGTTCAGGTGCTGGCTCTGGGCGACATCGGCCGGAGCCCTCGTATGAGATATCATGCTCTGAGCATTGCCCAAAATGGTGCGCAGGTGCAGTTGATGGGATTTCTCGGTATTGACGCCCCTTCCTGACTCCAACTTCTTTGACAGTCTCTGACTCTAATAGACTCCGAACTGGACGATGATATCAAAAACAACAACCTCATCGACATTGTACCAATCCCATCACCCGCAAAGTGGTTGCAGACGTCAAACCGGCTATTGTTCCTGGTTGTCGCTCCACTGAAGGTTTTGCATCAGGTGTGGCTTCTCTGGCAGACACTGGCATACCACGTGCGACCAGCACAATGGCTCCTGGTTCAGAATCCGCCATCAATACCCACGCTTCTGCTCGCGACTGTCATCTGCTATCTTCGCGGCCAGAAAATGGTCATCGATTGGCACAACTTTGGCTACAGCATACTTGCGTTGAAGCTTGGTGAGAAGCATCCCCTCGTCCGCATTGCATGGGCTTATGAGTTCTTCTTTGCCACATTCGCGACACATCACATCGTTGTAACGGATGCCATGGGTCATGTTCTCCGCGATCAACTTGGCCTGCGAGCCAGCATCAGAACATTGCATGATCGGCCAGCCGACATTTTCCAGCCAATGGACGCAACCAAGCGTCTTGCATTCCTCCAGCAATACAAGAGCGTGTTGAAGCACTACAACAGCCTGGCAGACGAGAAAGCGTATCTGCTCGTTTCGTCCACCTCCTGGACTCCGGATGAGGACTTTTCGATCTTGTTGGACGCTCTTTGCCAGTACTCACAGAGAGCCGCGTCAGGAAGCAATCTGCCTGAGGTAGTCATTGTCATCACCGGAAAGGGGCCACAGAAGCAGCACTACGAGACTCTCATCGACAAGCTGACCAGCCAAGGCATGCTCAGCAAAGTGCACATCTACACGGATTGGCTCAGCTTCTCAGACTATGCCAGACTTCTGGCGGCTGCAGACCTCGGCATATCACTACACACAAGCAGCTCCGGTGTTGACCTTCCCATGAAAGTTGTCGACATGTTTGGCGCAGGATTGCCTGTTCTTGGCTTCAGTCAATTTGCTGCATGGCCTGAGCTCGTCACAGAAGGTGTCGATGGCAGAGGCTTCGGAAATGCTGATGAGATGGCCATGATTCTGCAAGAGCTTCTACACCCTTCTCATACCCGTCTTGATGGACTCAAAGCTGGTGCGCTCAAGCAAAGCAAGCGGCGCTGGTCTGACGAGTGGGTGGTGATGAAGGGCACACTCGGGCTTGGATAACTCCACGATGAGCAATAGTGCGCAAAAGACACCTCCTTCTGACGATTGTGACCGTCACGGTAATCCTTGAACCAAGGTAAGACTGACTGAGACGAGACTCTGCCTCTCAAGGTCCTCGAAATGTACAGGGGTAAGCGGACACCGGGCCAATCGGAGACTCTGTAGGATAGCGCGACAACCCCACCGTTATCTTGCCGCGGCGCGGGGCGGACCAGCCTGCGACTTGGGGTCATCTGCCTGTCCTCATCATCTGGCATATTGCGTTCAATTCCCACCACTCCATACATAAACGACCCTGCTATTGAAACGAAATTACACACATCTGCACCAACAGCGACTTCAATATGGGATCGTCTCAATCAGCACCCAACCGGGAGGAGGCTGCGCTCCTCGTCCAGCGCCTGCACGCCATGCGCATGCAAGATAGAGACATTGAACGCGACTATGTTTCGATAGACACCGAGAAAGGCATGCTGACCTCCCATGCTAACTCACCATCACTTTCCATCTCGTCCGCTGAGACATGGGAGAAGCAGCTGCTCGCCGATCCCAAGAATCGCCTGGCCTTGTCCGCCTTGATGCAGAACGACGTCCGAAACATCATCTCTCAGAAGGTTGCTACACTGCCCGATACGCAGACCTATAATGTCAAGATCCCTTTTGAGGGCAGTCCAGTCACAAATCAGCGCTCGTCAGGACGATGCTGGCTGTTCGCAACCACCAACGTTCTGCGGGTTCCAATTATGAAGAAGTACAATCTGAAGGAGTTTGAGCTATCCCAATCTTATCTCTTCTTCTGGGACAAACTTGAGAAGTCCAACTGGTTCCTCGAGCAGATCATCGACACCTCCGATATGGACCTCGATTCCCGAATCGTGCAAGAACTGCTAGGATCACCCGTGAGTGACGGTGGACAGTGGGACATGGCAGCCAACCTCGTCCACAAGTACGGCTTGGTCCCGCAGACACTCTACCCCGACAGCTACAACGCCATGAACTCGGGCGCCATGGGCAGCATCATCACCTCGAAACTCCGCGAAGACGCCCTGAAACTACGATCCATCAAGCAGCAGGCCACTTCCGGCACCTCCTCAAAGCTCGCAGCCATGAAGGCCCGCATGCTGCAAGAAGTCCACTGCATCCTCACTCTTATGCTTGGTCCACCACCTAAGCCTGAAGACAAGTTCTCATGGGACCACTACGACAGCAATGGCAAATTCCACCAACTCCAGAAAACACCCCTTGACTTTGCCGCCGACATCTCCTCTTCAAACTCTTTCCGAACATTAGGCGCCAAGGTCTCAGACATGTTCTCCCTCGTCAACGACCCTCGAAACCCATACATGAAGCTGCTCACCGTCGATCGACTCGGCAATGTCGTTGGTGGCCGCCCAGTCACATATGTAAATGTGGACATGTCCACCATGAAAGCCGCCGCTATTTCCATGCTCAAAGCCGGCATCCCAGTCTTCTTCGGCAGCGATGTGGGCAAATATTCCAACTCAACCACAGGCACGATGGACACGCGTCTCTACGACTACAAGCTTGCGTTCAACGTCAGCTTGGACATGAGCAAGTCCCAGCGTCTGCGGACAAGGGAGAGTGCTAGTATGTTCCCCTCCCAAACCTGCCCTTCCTCTGCTTCGCTCCTCCTTCCAGACGTGCTCCTCCAACGAACCGAGCCTGACATGTCCTCAACAGTGACCCACGCCATGACCCTAACAGCAGTCCACCTTGACCCCTCTACCGGCAAGCCCATCCGCTGGCGCGTCCAGAACTCTTGGGGCACATCCGCAGGTACCGAAGGATACATGGTGATGACGGACGCTTGGATGGATGAATTCGTCTACCAGGTTGTGGTTGACCCCGGGTATGTGGGCAAAGAGATCAAGGAGATTCTGGGCACCAAAGCGAAGAGGTTGGATCTGTGGGATCCGATGGGTGCGCTGGCTTGAGCTACTGCTTTAGCCGAGCTAGTCTGTGTTAACGGACCCGACGAGGCAAGATCGTGGAATATTTTGAGGTTGGTGAGGTATGGTGCACAAGCGATATGCTTACCTTGCCCAAGGTGTTGCTGAAGCAGACCGTTACGTCTTTATGAGATCAGGAGGCATGGCGTCAGGCATGCAGCGAATTTAAATGCACTTTCCAAGTCAGAGCTATCTCGCCAATTCCGGAGACCAAACCTAACGCCGCGTGGTCCAAACCTAAGTCGCAACTATGATCGAGACCAATGTCACATCATCGATATCAGCATCAACATGCATCCGGTTAGTATCCCCTCACACGTCACTGCCCACTATCCCAACATCTGCTCAGATATCCTTGATCCAATATTGCGATGTTCTCGGTGGCCATTTCCCTAGTCGAAACCATACATCCAACAACTACACCACCATGCCCTCTCTCCCAACAGACAGCAGTCCCGCACCACCCCCTGCTCGGCATCTCGATCCCGCTGGCGGTACGCTGCGCGCCACTCTTCGGCACGGCCAGCAAGGATGACATAGTTGGGAATGCTTCTGGTGATCTCCTGCTCATGCTCTGCATTAGCCCCCGAAGCACGAGCAGCAGCAGCGGCAGCGACAGCAGCGTCCCCACCATCCTCGCCATCAATATGCTCCAACGCCACCCTCCCCTGCTCACCGCCACCTTTTTCGTTGGCGTCGTCTCCTTCCTCATGCTCCCAACCCGGCGCGATCGCCTCGCCCTTCGCCCTATGCTCCTCTCTTTCCTTCTTAGCGTTCTCCTCAACCTCCTCGGTGGTCTTCTCCCCCCATCCTGCACCTTCAGACTCTGACATCGCTGCCAGTCTCTGCCCACCTTCTACAAAAGCGCGTTCGCGCATTGTGAGCGTTGGTGGCAGCGGCGGAGCCTGGGGCTGCGACCAAGTATTCTGACCAGGACTTCTTGCCTGCGGCGGATCCAGACTTGGCGGACGAACGTGGACAGCAGGACCAGGTGGAATGGGAGTAGGACGAGCAGTACCAGCAGCAGCCACCGGCCCGTCATTGGTGACGGTAAGACGAGCCAGCTCCCGAGACGGTGGGTCTTGAGTGCGGTCAAAGAGTTCAGCGAGATTCCGGGCGGAAGCGGCGGCAGCAGGACCAGCAGCATGAGTAGCAGCATGACCAGCGGCAAAAGTAGAGCTCGGACCAGGACTCGGTGTCACTGACGGTAATGAGAAGAGAGCTGACGGGGAGGAAGAGCGGTTGTTGGTGTTGGTGTTCTTGATGTTCTTGTTGGCGGACATCTTCGGATGGTGTTTGCTGGGTGTTTGAGGCTTTGAGGCTTTGAGGCTTGGTGGGCTCCTGGGCTCGATGCTGGAGTTTGTGGACTTGGGGACCTAGGAATCTGGGTATGGATGTGATGTGGGTTTGGGTATGGAAGGAGTAGGCAGGGAAGACCTCTGGTCGTCAGGGTATGTATGTATTGCGTGCCTATGTTTGTCCTAGAGTGGCTTGCTCGAGAGGATTCTGGCGCAACTCATTGTTCAAGCGAAAAGGGATATGCTTGCTTGTTGGCCTTGTGCACGCACGACTCGTACCATAAATCAACCATGATGAACAGCCTGGGCGGACTGGTGTAGAAACATTAAGAGAGACAGGACAAGTCCCAGCTGTCTGAATCTCTGTTCACTATACTCAAGTGTTGAGTATATATGTAGTTCTCGATGCTAAGCCCAAAGACACACACAGCACGAGGACATACGGTTCCCAGATATCCAGATGGATATTTCCAAGACGAAGTAGACTAGCCTTCACCTGCTTTCACTGATTGCACTTGCCTCCTTTGCCATTTCTGCTCCAGTCCACTCAGACAATTTCACCACAGTGACGAAAATGGCTATCACAGTTTCACGTGTTAGGTCACCAACAATAAAACACGTCCACTACTTTTCTCTGAAGCGCAAAACCTTTCAGAGCACCCACGAACATTCTTTCTTTTGCGCCGGAAGCCCTTGTCCAAACCCAACACAAAGGGAGACAGACACTTACGAGATCGCATATTTAGTACGCAAGTACTCTTTTTCGAGTTCGCGAAAGTGCGCTGACTCACGCCCGGCAGCTCAACAATGTCAAACAACAACCAGTCCTCAGCGTCCTCGTCAGCCACCCCAAACAGCAGCCTGCCTCCATACCCCCGTATGACCGCAGCCCATCACGCCGAGATCATGGCCGCTGCCGCCAATGGAGCAACCAACATCACTGTCTCTGGTCATTCCGGCTCCGTCGAAATCACGGCGACCAGCGAGCCTGACGTCTCTCGGCCTCGTCGTGACCTAGGCGAGGGTCCCGTCCCTTCAGCTGAACCCGAACACGTTCGTCGTCCCTTCATTGGTCCTGCGCTCCCACCAAACTTCGTCGTCTCAAACACCAACAACAACTCTGCTCCGCATCCAGGCATGGCTCCTTCACTGCCAGAAGGTCATGAACACGCCCGCCCCCACCCCCAGAACCCACCGAACGGCATGCGTGAGCGCGTCTGGCAGAACGTTCCCAATCGTCGCCGCAACTTGTTAGCCACCGAAGGTTCAGGCTGGGGCAAGAAGACGAGCGAGGAAGTCGAGAAGGATGCTAGAAAGGAGAGAGACGAGCGTCGAGCTAGGGGTGAGGAGGTCGCGCCGGGCTGGGAGCATGAGGAGGACAATGAAGGCAAGGAGGAAGAGTACTATGGTCAGTACGCCAAGCCGCCTGCTGCCCCTGTCAGCCACACTCCATCAGCTCCTATCTCTTACATCCGCGATCCTGCCGACGAAGGCGCTCCAGTCCCGGATGAGGTGGCTGCCGAAGGGCGAGCTGAGGAGTGGAGGGCTGCAGAGAAGCAGCGCGACCGCGACGCTGAGGCCGGTAAGGTCTTCGATTGTTGCATGTTGGGTCAGCGTGGATGGTGGTGTTCCTGCTGGATGTAAGGTTTCGACAAACCCATCATCCATCCGGCACCGCATCGAGGGCGCGAAGCAACAGCCACAGAAAAATGTTTGAGTAGTGCGAAACTCTTTCAGTGCAGGCTGCTTAGACAAGGTTGACGCTCAAACGCCGTCAAAGCCACGAGATAACGATGGCGAGGTCCCAGGAAGGTCATTTCATGGCCTTCGGCTTGAGCGCCAAAGGCGAGGTACCTCTCGACCTTGAACGAGAGATGAACGAAAGAGTTCCCAATTCATACCCCTTCCGAAAAGACTTCTCTTCCTGACCTATTGCATTAAGTCGTAGGATATGAACGCGAAGCACTCGTGGGCCAGATATGAACAGCTACATAGAAGGGCAAGTCGGTGTGGTTGCAGACGCGAGAGCAAGCTAAGGCTGAGTCGTGGTTGCCGCCGTAAGTTTAGGATGTTGCCTCGGCTTGGCCGCTCAGACGCCTAATTCGCGTCCTTCCGACCCCTTGCTGCCTTCTTATTACTGATCGAACGCATTCATCCAGCAAACACACCCGAACCCCATCTTTCCCAGCGCACAACACTGCTTGACCACCTTGTTTGCGGCATCCACGTTCCGCTGGTGGCGTGCGGCTCGCCACTCCTCACCACGGCCTGCCAGAATGACGCGCGCGGGAACCGGCGCACTGCCTGCCTCCTCTGGTGCATGAGCGACAGCAGGGAGACGAACAGAGCCAGAAGCAGCAGTAGTGGTGGCGATCGCACCTGCAGGAGCAGTATCCTCGTCCTCCTCACCATCACTGAGCTCCATGGCCACATCCTCGTCGTCACCGATGTCCATCGAAGCATCGTCCTGACTCTCAGCCTCAATCTTCTTCTCCTGCTTTCCCCACACGTTCTGGCCCTTCAGAGCCATCGCCCTGAAATTCTCGCTCAAGGTCCGTGCCCTCAAGTACTCTCTCGTGTACTCCTCCCCAACCTCGCCCACACTCGTCATCAAATTCCCCTTTGAGTCGAAGTACCTCTTCATGTACTCTCCAGTCTCGTCCCACCGTTCTCTCAATTCCTTCTCCTGCTCAGTCTCCGGTGCATGAATCTCGATTTCCCAGGGGATGGGTCCGATCTCGCCATGGTGAAGCGACATACGACGAGGACGAGGTGCTTGCGGAGAATTATGCGGCGGCGCGGAGAGGGCTAAGGAGGAGGATTGGTTGTTGTTGGTGGTGGCATTGTTGTCGTTGTTCGTGTTGGCGGACATCGTTGCGATTGCTGAGCTCTTGTGTGTCCGTCTGGAGGACTTGAACTCTGGAAGCGTGCTTTGATATGTCTCTGGTATGGTCTGGCGTGGAGTGTGGAAGTGCAATCAAGAACAGGTGAGAGAACATCGTGGAGTCTGGAAGTGCATTCAAGAATAGGTAAGAGAACGTCTTCAGCGCGTTAACATACACGACTTGCGCGCAGCCTGCGTCTGAACAATACTTCCTTCCACTTGGACGGTAAAGACCATGCCGGAGGCCTCCAGAGCAAGCAAGCCCATTCATGCACAAACACAAACACAGACACACGATTCCACACATGAGCCTACATAGTGATACGCCAGGAACATATTCTCCTTCTGCTTCTTCCATACACAGCAATACACGCCAGCGCCTTCTCAGATCACCCATAGCCAGCCGACAACCGCTACCATGGCTGACGATTCCCCCAACACCAACAACAAGAACCGCTCCTCCTCTTCTTCTTCTTCCTCCTCCTCCTCCTCCTCCTCACCCTTCCAGACCCCGCCCCTCTTCCGAACACCAACTCCTCCCCCAGCTCCAGAACCTGCTCCCGCCACCACCGCAGAGACCATCGAAGACTTCCAAGCCGCTGGACTACGATATGATGTTCCTCCTCGCACCCTTACCCATGACGGTCGTCCTGCTAGAGACCCAAGGCGGATCCGAGACTAGAAGCTGCCGCCTCCATCGCCAACACTCCAGAGTTCCATGCCGCTGGGCTAGAAGAGCTCAGCGCTGCTGCTGCTGCCGTCGCTCCAGAAACGAGTGCTCTTCGCACCACCGCGAATCACGACGGTACGGGCTCGCATGCTCCTCGCACGGTCACACATAACGCGTCTCCCGCCACAGCAGCATCCACTCCTCATACAGCTCGCCTCCCCAGTGGTATGGCTCTCCTTCCCGGACCCGACCCTCTTCACGCCACCGATCAACGCGCCTACCCCCCCCTATCGACCACACCTAGCATGGCACCGACGGTCGCAGCTAATTATCCCGTCATTTTCGACCTCGACAATCCCACCACCGCCACCCCCGCCCCTTCGAGTTCCGACAGCGCTCCTGACCACACATCCGCTGCTCCTCCTAGCACCTCCGCTGCTCCTCCTCGCACCTCTGCGCCTGGCGAAGGCCCTACCACAGCATCCACTCCCGACGCGTCTCGAATTGCTGGTCGTACTGCTCACCCTCCCGGAACAGCTTTTCGCCGCCTCATCGAGAACCGCAGTCGCGCCCGCACCAACCACTCAGCCACACCTTCCGCGCCCACAATCACCGCTACCCATCCGCCTTCCAACCCCAACAATCCCACCACCACTTCTACTGGCACGCGTCCTGAGAACATTTGGACGCCAGAGGTCGTGCGCGAGGCCCTTGCCGATGTGGCAGACCGAGAAGAAATTGAAGCACGCCGAGACGCTGCCCATCGCGCGGAACTGCGAGCGGCGTTGGCGGCGCAGCCTTCTTTGGCACAGATCATGCGTCAGGATCGCGAAGCACGGGAAGAAGCCGAGCGCGAGGAAGCCCTCGACGCAGCCCGTCGCGCCCGACTACGAGCAGCCCTATTGCAGCAACCTGAGGCGGAAGCGCTGGGTCTTGGTCAATGGGGCAATGTGCCTGCGACGCGAGTCAGTCAGCAAGGGCGAGCTAGTCGGCAGGGGCGAGCTGGTCAGCGAGTCCAGGATGATGTTTTGCCTAGTGTGGAAACGCCGGCCAGGGGCGAAATGGCTGCTGGGATGACTGCTGATGATGACAACGACGAGGAGCATAGTCCGCCGTGGACGCCGGCCGGTCGGAGTCCAACGGAGAGCGAGTTCGAAGAGGGTGAGGTGGAAGAGAGCAGCGAGGAGGAGGAGGATGATGGGCCGAGAAGAAAGCGAAAAGGGGGAAAGAGGCGTTGAGACAGCGGGAATCTGATGGGGCCAGGTCAGTTGGGGGTGTGATAAGAACAAGATGAAGAGATGGTCCCATTTACCTGGGCCAAGATTTAGTACAAGTCTCAGGAGTACCTCGCATGATTTGGGGAGAAAGGGTACCAGGCTGCTTCTGAAAGTGGGAACTAGCGAAATGGAAGAAGTGGTGATAACGAGTATGCAGGATAATAATGCCATTGCTTCGCTTGAGTACTGGATGCTTAGCTTGCTTTCTATTGATACATAACTTCTTTAACGCCCAATGCTGCTGCTGGTAAGAGCGCCTTTGCTCGATGGAAAATTCAAGTCAATCTATCGCCAGTCTCGACGAAGAGGAGACAGGTCGCAAAGGGTCCCTGTTGTCTCCTATACGCGAGGCTTTCCGAGTCCTCGTCGCAGGAATCGGTGATCTCTGTCATAGTGGCTCGTTGTACGCGCACAAGATGGCATGTCGTCTCATGAACTCAGGGATGTCATCGACTCAGCCTTTGTCGTCTCAATCGTCCACATATTCATGATGCTGTTCATGATGCTGCAGCTCCCGCTCAAGATGCAGGAACTGGCTCGGGCTTGATCTCGCTTCCGGAGGTGGTGGTCGCAGGACCGACAGGGTCGGATCGAACAGGCTCGGATGGAAGAGTGGTCTTGGGAGCGGTAGGAAAGTCCTCCTTCTTGACCGAGTTGTTCAATGCGGGAATCTTCTGGCGGGACTTGCCGAGAAGGTCGGAGGCGGCGCCAGCATACTCACCAGCATAGGTGCGAGCAGATTCGAGAGCCTTGCCAGTGTGCTGACCAGCAATCTCCTTGACTTGCTGGGTTTGCTGGGTAACGACTTTGGTAGCATGTTCGATGTTGGAGTCGATCAGTTCCTGATTCATGACGTAGATGAGAGGACCGAGGAAGATGACGGAAGCGCCGAGGAGAGCCATGCCCCAGAAAGGGAGGAGCTTGACAAGGTAGTAGGAGAGGAAGGTCGCAAGGAAGATCTGTAGGTGTTAGTCTTGTTGGAGATGGCAAGCTATGGTGACTTACAGCTCCAGTGACGAGAATGTTCTCAGCAAAGACGACACGCTGAGACTCAATGACGAAGAAGTTGATAAGCTGCTCGACATCGTCCAGTGTAGCCTCGAGTGTCTCCTTTGGGATCTTGTAGTAACGTCTAGGACGGATAGATGAGGTCAAGCTCCCACCAGCAGCCAGCTTCGTTGCAGTCTCGGCCAGTGTGACGACTGTGGATGTCAGATCAGTTCGTCTTGCGAGTGAAAGATATGCTCACCACCAAGAGTCATCCATGTAAGCTTGAGAGCATATCGAATGATGGGAAGATATCGGCAGGCAAAGATGAAGACGAGGACGCTGGCGAAAGTAGCACCGGTAGCGCGGGGGTTCTTCCAGCTAAGGAGGGTGTAGAAGAAGGAGTGGTAGTCTATGTTTGATGTCAGCCTTTGCTGGATGTATGGTAGGTTTTCTTACGTGTCAGAGGAGTATCGTTGGCGGCCGAGTGGGCAGGCGTCTGACGGGAGCCAGCAAGCGCCGAGAATTCGTTGCTCGTAGCATTGGCTTCATTCTTGACAGAGGTGGCCACGGGACCTTTGATGTATGAGTACAGTCTTCGGACAGAGTGTATGGTGGGAATACCGTTGGCAAGATCCTGGGTGATCTGAGCATTCTTGACTGAGTCGTAAGCCTGTGCAGCGCCTGGCTCTGGGTTAGTTTGGTCGCTGACGTGGTGGGATAGATGACTGCGGCTATTAGCTGAATTTCGCTACTGGCTGTAGGGCATCAACACACCTCACTGTTGACAGCAGTGTCCTTCAACCCCGCGGCGCCATTTGTAGCACCGTTGGTGGTCGCAGGTGTAGAACCGACGTCAGTAGGCACACGAGCATCTGCACCGGGGTCGATCTGGGGGTTGATGTCGGATAGAGACATTGTGGTGGGCTAGGGATATGCAGAGGGTGATTATCTTGTGGTCTGTGGTAGTAGAAGTGATTGCAATGATCACAGAGTTGAGCAATAGATGGGATATGGGAGAGTGCGATGGAAAACTGTGGCAGTCTCAGAACAAGTTTTCTGATGTCGCCAGGAGGGAAAGCGCCAGTGACGAAATCGGCCTCCAAACAAAGGAATCACGATTCACAAGGTCACACTAGTCCGCTGCCCTCCGTGACTGAGTGATGGCCTTTCCTTCTGCTTCTATCACTTGACGCGTCCTCCATTCCTTTGAGTACATTTCATACACGGTAGAGTGATTACTAGGTATACAGTAGAGCCAACGTGTTCTCGAGCATCTTCAATTACTATTTACTGCAGAGCCCAAAGTATGGTATCAAGCACTTGATTCAGGGCAATCTCTGCCAATTTGGGCCGCCCGCCCCTGATCCAGCCAGTCGGAATCGGGCATGTGAAAGAATCGTGCTTGGGAAACGGATTCCATATCCGCTCTGAAGCCTATTCTTCCGCAGTATGAGCTGTCGAGGTTATCGACACTCTGGCTCCTCCGCGCCACTGCCATCGTCGGCACCCTCCTCCATGTTTTCGGCGGTGACTGGAGCACCCTCGTCCTCTTTCCGCTTGTTACTGTACGACACGACCTGCCAGCCTGTTGGCTTACTCGGATCTTTGATGTATTGCGACATTGGGAAGTAGTGATCGTTCTGTACAGTGGTCAGCAGCCATTTGACCTCAGGTAGTGCATGGGCAAACTCACCTTCTTCATTGTCACCACCCACGGCACATTGTCGAATGTCATTGCTCGAAGTCGGAAGTACGTGTTGTCGTCAATCTTGCTCACTTCCTGCATGAATGAGTCCAGGTCGTTGGTCTTGACGCCGTTCACATGAGTGATGAAGTTCGTCGGTGCTGAACACGTTAGCAAGAAAGTCCATCATCTCAGCCTGGCCAGGAGAAGACATACCTAGTCCGTACTGATATGCCGGTGACCCCCGACTCCTAGCACTGACATAGATTTCCGAGTGTAGCTTGCTGATCTGTTGTCGCACCGCATGATGTGGTTTCTGCAACACCGCTCCGCAGAAGATCAAGGCTCTCCTCGTCTCCAGGTCTTCCGTTGGCACTGTCGGCACCTTAAGCTGCAACTCCTTGCCATGACGAACCACCAATGCGTCCAGATACTCCTTGTCGTACATGATGTCAAACTCTGAGACTCTTGTAATGAGTTGATCGTTCAGTGTGAGGATGATGTCGCCTTCTTGCAGAGATTGCCCGTCGGTCTCGCCATTCGCAGGCCCACAGTCCACCTTCCTCACTATGAAAAGCTGATGTCGCGCAGGGTTGGCTTCCGCTACCTTGGAAATCCACTGATCTGACACGCCCATGATGCGGGCTTGTGACATCTGGATCACGTAGCTTTCAATGTTCAGTATTCGTAACTTCGGGATAATGCCATGTCGAATGTCGTCTACCATGGGTTTGATCATCGATGTAGCCAGACCCAGGTGATACTCGGTATCCCTATTCGAGCCCTGCGTGCGCTCACCCATGTAAGCCATCCATAATGCCTGCACAGTGCCGTCACTGCCAATGAGAGCTCCTGACGAGCATTGTCCGCTGAGACTGGTATCGACAGTGATGGCATCCAGGTTGACAGCACGATACCGAGGCGCTGCGGCATTTGCTGGAATCCCTACCGCCGTGATGTCTGTGACTGTTGTTTTGGCTACCACGACTCTCTGATTCTGGTTAAAGCCGACAAAGATCGTCTCCTGACCTTGCTTCATCATTTCGTCTGACAGCTTCGCGGTCTTGACGGGCGCATTGACTAATGTCGGATCATATTTGACAATCGTGTAGTTCGTCAGAGGGTGCAAGAAGACGACTTTGCCTTCGACTTGTATCGAATCTGCAACAGTCACAGTGATATCGCACAAGTCGTAGGGCACTATGGCTCGTGACACAATCACCAGCCCTTGCTCGGCATCAATGACTACTCCAAAGCAGTTTCGACGTGCTTGTGGGTAGCCATCGATCTTAACGGGCATATAGCAGGAGATTTTGACAAAAGATCGTACGATCTCAGCAGCTGCAGGTTGTGTTACTCCATCAAGCTGTATGAAGCTGGCTGACTTGGGTTCCAATGGCTGCGCCTCGAGTGCCTTGTCCACATCTTTGAAGTCCCAGAGCCCTGTCTCATCATTGCGGACCGAGAGTCGCATCTTTGGGTGCCAGTGCCGGTCAATGTGAACAACGCTCACGGCTTTCGTGTGGAGATCGCGAATATGCCGGTACGAAATGACGACTCGAGCTTTGTCCGGTATTGTCTTCATGACTTCGATGAATGTATCGAGATCAGGTGTAGGTTTCTGATCCACACTGTCGATGATCCAGCCAGAAAGAGAGCTTTCCATCTTGAAGGAGCCGGCCGCTTCACATACATAGAGTCCTTTGCAGGCAATAGCATACAGCCGGGCTTGTTGGTATGAGAGGTTGTGGAAACTGCCACCAGCGACGGTCACGAAGCGATCAGGTGTAATGGCGTGGAGATCGCCAACGTCTAACGAGAATTCGATGTCCTCGCCTCCTCGTTGAACAAGCAAGTGCACCTTCCGATCAACGCTGGAGTCTAGTATTGCATCGAGCTTAACGAATGACGTGAGAAGTTCGCCATTGACCTTAATCAACACGTCGCCCTCTTGGATCTTCTTGTCACCAGGACCTTCAGGTAAGACCACTTCTGCAACGAGCATGCTGTTGTCCTTGGGAAACGCTTTTCGTGCCGCAGATTCCCAGTTCGGCGTCAAGCTAGCCGTCTACAATCGTCGAAGGGTTTCAGAACCCACTGAGTCTGTATTGTCCCTCTCGTGATTGGTTCATTTTGTTGTAGACAACGTAGCGCTCGGGCTGGTCGATCGAGAGGTAGGAAGTAGTCTGTGGCAGCGCCGTCGACGCGACCGCCAGCTTGCAAGGCAATGGCGTTTCCGTTGAGGTTGACGACCGGACTGCCAGACGAGCCTCCTGTTGCAGCAGCTGCGGCCTGAATGTAATTTGTGTTGAAGTCGCTGTACCCTTCGCCATATTCTGGAGCATTTCGGTCTAGACGACTGATGACGCCGGACAGAATGCTCAGCTTTTCTCCGGCATCGTTACCAACCACTCGAACCTCAACGCCGACCTTTGCTGACTCTGGTTGTAGTTTCAAGGCAGTTACGTCCATGTACTTGATGGCTTTGGGATCGAATTTGAGGATACCGAAGTCGTGGACAGGATCGCGGTAGACAGGCCGTACGTCGCACTGTACTCGTTAGCATGCGTCCTCCCATCCAACAAGAATCTTGCCTCTTCATGGTTGTCAAAGACACAGTAGCCCCAGAAAGGTCCTGAGCCAACAACATGGCGATTCGTGAGGATGTAGCCTCGCTCCGCATCCACCACAAAGCCCGTTGCCTGACTCGACGTCGACAAATCTGTATCAAAGGAACAAGTCTGGCAGAAATGGATAGATACTACGCTCTTGATGACCTTTTCTATTGTCGCTTGCCATTCGGGTGAGTCGCCAGCGGCTGCGGCAGTGGGGAGGACCGGGACGGTGTCTTGCTGGGTGGGATCGATATCATACACTGAGCCGTTTCTTGGAGTCGCTTCTCCTGGCGTCGTTACTCCGTTCTCTTGCTTCAGTTGCTTCTTCGGTCGCTCAATGGCAGAAATTGGGCTGGCGCGGCGCTTAGTACGTGCTTCGCCGTTGGTCGACATGCTGGTGTGGAAGGAGCGGAAGGAGGCAACTTCTTGGAACGGAGAGACTTCTGATTTGTATGACGGGAGTCCTCCTGTAGCAAAAGAAGGCAAACGCTGACCAGAGCGCAAAGAGCGAAGTATCGAAGTTGAACTGAAGAAGACTCTGGATGACCAGGCTGCGGCTAGCGGCATTCACGCCGCTAAGTGACAAGTGAATGTAACAAAGAAATCGCCTTTCGCATTTGATGCGCCTCAACTGACATGCAATTACAATACTATGGTGTGATGGGAAGACCTCGCTGATGTGTAGGCGTCTCGAGCCTTCGCATGTCCTGCACAGTCTCAATGCGCCAAGAGCCAGAGTCGATCTTCCGCAGCGCTTCCCACCCCTGCCACGCTACTCTCTTTCAAGCTACTCTTGCCGGGCTGTCCCTTTCAAAGTTCTCGTCAGGTACGAAGTACATTTCGTGTGTCTCATCGTTCGACTGAACATGACCATCGGCTGAACTCAGACGCAAGGTCGAAGTTGTTGCTTTATCGCCAATAGGTGACGATTCCATCGTCTGATCATGGGTCCAGCTTGACAGAGGACGGACGGATAGTCCTCCGCAGTGCTGCTTCACGTTTCCTGGCATTCGCTCTCGTCTATCAATGAACCTCTCAACTTCGACCACACGAAAAGCTCTGGAACTTTGAAGTAGGATTCGCGCCACCGTCCATGTGTGTCGCTCGCCACTGTCCCAAGTACGGAGTGCCTGGATAGTAGATCTTGGACTGATCGCCGCTGCATTCCTTGCCAGTGAACTACCACAGATCAGTTCCGCTCAGCGCATCACAATGTCGTCAGACTCACCAAAATACACCAGATGCCTTGATCAGGCCCGAAAGACAATTTATCGGAGGTGCTTGGATCGATGGCGTAGCATTTGCCTTGTTGACTGTTGCCGGTTATCTCCATCTGTGTCCATCGGCACTCTACGCACATGTCAGAATGGTAACAGGTCGACGATTCCTGACTTACGGTCTTGAGGCGACCAGTTTGGCTGAGGACAAGTATACACTCCAATCCAGGTGCTGTCTCTTTGTTCAAGGACGTCCTCGGCGAAGGCAGTCGCTGCCAGCATCCAGGCCAGCATGCTGAGCATAACGCCAGTTGATGGGTACCACAACATATCGCCGTGCGACGAATCTCGATTCGATCTAGCTCATGTGCAAATCCTCCCAACAGGATCTGCCAAAGTGCTCAAGTGCACAGCAACCAAAGATGAAAGCATCTCCTGGTCAGAGCTTTTACCGTTCTTTGTTCCAGGTTCCAGTTAGCAGATCCACCACCCGCCGCCCATCGATAACCGGAAACGAAGAGTCACAGCGCGAGCCTCGGTAGTGAATGCACGACACCGACCTTCAAAGCCATGGCCATCGCCTGCTTTGTCTGCAGGTGTTGCAATGCCAACCAGGTCTGTTCGCTAAGTTCCGACTGCTAGCAGCCGTGCCTGACGTCTGACGCCCGGACTTCGTGCAATCCAGGCTGCATCGCGATCGGTCCGGGGCACTCATCTATCGCTAATCGTTCCGCGGTGCGGGCGCCGACCGGTCGCACCCAATATAGTGTGCAACGACGAGCTGGTTGTGGACTGAATGCCAACTTGGGACGCCACCTCCACTGCATATGTGTTGTGTACGTGGGAAACCTACCACGGCGCGGTCCTGATCGAAAAGGCTGCCGCATGTGGACGCATGCATTGTCTATTCTGACGTCTACCTTACAGCTTACTTTCCCTCGCAGCTCCCTTCTCCTTGCCACCGAACGCATCCAGCACCCCCTCCCTAAACTCTTTCGCCAGGTCTAGGCACAATGGGTCTCCCGGCGGCAGCATCTGCATACTCACCAACCCACACACCCCCTCCTCGGATCAACCCACCACTGCAGATTCGGCAGTCCTCCCCAATGCGCACTCCACTGCCCGCTCTTCGACCCCTTCTTCCTGCTCAGTGCGCCGACTAGGCTGTGGTTGTATTCATACGTTCCCCTTCCCTCCTCATCCTTCGGCGAGGTTGGAGCGAGTGGGCGCAGATCGCCCGCTCCACTCGGCGAAGTAGCAGCTGGTGCTGCGGGCAAGGGATAGCCGCCCGTAAGCATGCGTCCGCCGTCGAGGGTGGCCCAGTACTTGTCCAGCTCGGTCTGGAGATGACCGCCCAATTTGTCGTTCCCTTCCGCCAGCTGTGGGGAGAAGACGTATCGATCGACCGTCTCCGGCTTCAGCAATCGCCCATCGTTCTTCAGAAGACTCTCCAGAACCTTGATGTACTCTCTCGGACTACACCTGCCTCCACCACCACCGAGATCGTCTTCTGCTTTATCGATCGGCGCCGAGCCGATAGGCACGAGGTTTCCGCTGTCCGGCATGCGCATGGACATGTACACCCATCGCTCAGCGATCTCGCCTCTGACAAGGCGTTGTCGGCGGCGCGGAAGATGAAGCTGCCTGGAGCCATGGACACGGCTGGAAGAATATGTTTGTTGAAATACGCGCCCAGGCTTGGGAGGTTTGATGCCTTGGCGACGAGGAGGCCTGCCCAATCGATGCCCGGGGAGTACTGCCAGGTTTTGCCGGGTGCTGTGTTTTGGTAGAGTCAGTAACGGTATTGGTGGAGAGAGCTAGGAGACTGCACTTACGCGTGATTAACGGCGCGGAGTAGATGTCTCGAATCTTGCTCCCCTTTTGTTCGGGTTTGATGCCTTTCCACTCCCACCATTTCAGAATCTCTGGGCTTAGGAAGTCGTAGCATAGCCCGCTCGTGTGCGTTAGTAGATGGCGGAGCGTTACTTTCTTGCTCGCACCGGCAGCTTCGCTTCCTGCCTGAGCTAGCTGAGGGCTACCGTCCTCGTTCCAACCTTGGAGTAGCCCGATCTTTCCAAACTCGGGCAGAAGTTCGTGGACCGGCTGGTCAAGGTGGAGCTTTCCTTGCTCAACGAGCTGCAGGCAGGCGATGGAGGTGAGGAGCTTCGTGCAGCTGGCGAGCCAGAAGGCGGAAGCCGCGGTTAGAGGTTGGGGGTTCTCTGTTGGGGAGAGGGATGTGCCACCGGTGGCGAAGGTGTAGGCGTTTGAGGTGTTTGGCGTGGATGCGAGAAGGACGATGCCGGGAATGGAGGTTGGTGTTAGGGTGCGGAGGCGGTCCTCGAGGGTGGCGAGGGCGAACGGCATGGTTGGCAGCGAAACACTAATGCAAAGATGATGGTTCCAGTGGCCGGTGCCTTAGAGTGTCGACGGCCAATAAGTCAGGCTTGTCGCCGTGTGAGAGCTTCCCTTCACCAATAGATGACGTTCAAGACCGACTATTGACGCTATAACTGGGTGTTGGATGTCGGTGCGGTGATGGGTGCTCAACAGGTTTGCTAGCTGAACAATATCGATCGTCGTGCTGTGCCTTACGATACCTATGGAACCGGCTGCTCTGCAGTGGACCAGACGCCGTTGTACCAGCTCCCGGTAAGCTTTATTGCAAGTTATGCTGCTTCCAGACCGCTATCTGCCAAAAGCTCACAACCCTGCGCGAGTTGTCTTTACTGTCGACCTAGTGATCAGACCTACCAAGTATGAGACCTGCTGGGTAGCATGATGTCTGAATAGAAATTGCAATAGACCTTTCCTGAGCACCACTTACCTCGCATCATTGCATGCATGCTTGCCGGCTCGGACGCTGCACCACGCTTGCTCCCGAGAAGTCTCCTCTTTGCTAGTGATGTACTGAACGGCCGCTTGAGAGGGCCCGAGGCTTTTCATTCCCGCTGTCACTCTTCATTGGAGACAATACCTAAGTACTTGCGAGTCGGTGCCTTGGGACCGATGCAAACGAGGCGAAGCACTGATTTCTCGTGTTTTTCAGGGGTTCTGCACATTGATGGTTCCAAGAGATCTGGCCAGGAGACGTCGTCGTGCAGCGCGATGAAACGCGGGGAAAGCTGCAAGATTCCCGGTCATTCGTCGGCAGCGCTCTACGGCAGTCACCGCCCGGCGGGCCTACATGCTCTTAAGTACTATCTTAGGAGCCTGCGCAGGCAGCTCAAATTGCTATTAGATGGACTGATGCTTGCGCCTGCGTGGATGCCATCGACGTCTTATGTATGGCGAAGGCGGAGCAAGACGTGCTCACACGCTACGATGACTGACCTTCGTTCAGATGTCCAGCGAGAGCACGGTCGCGTTCGTATTCCTCGGCTGTTCAGGTTGCCGAAGTTTTGGCTGCTCCGGGCACTATTGCTCGTAGCTCCAGGCGTCAGAGGCCGCGAGAACAAGCCTAACGAATCATAGATAGCTGAGCTTTTCGGTGACAGCTTGACCTCAAATAGCCGTCGTCGGCTGATCTCACCGCCGACATGAACCCGAAAACTATCATCCTGTGGCTTTTACTGTGACAAACTCAGCTTCAACCACCAATACACGGCACTATGCTTGGCCTCGTACTGTGCTCGAAGCAAGTTTCGATTCGTATTCGATGTCTTCGGCCATGCCATTGGGGATGGTCCAGGCCAGCATCCTGGCTGGTGACACCAATGATCACTGGGGAAATCACTCCTTGTACCCCGGATCGGCCATCTCGTGCGCTATACTACTTCAAAAGCAGCACGGAAGCCACTCCCCGTTGCCGCGTGTCTGGCCCTCATTAAGCGAAATGAACTCGACCCTTGACAACTCCGATGCGTCTGCGCCCACAAGTATGGATCTACTCCTCTCTCTCGTTCCACAAAGATCACATCCGCAAGCTTTAACAGCACTTCACACGTCGATGTCGATGCCGTCGACGATAAAAGTGAACGACGGCCATGTCGGATGAGGGTAGTAAATGGCGACCTCCTCGCGTGGTCTTTGAGGGCAAATACGATGCGACTTCTGTAGTAGTCACTTTGGGTAAGTCAATTGGCTGTGATCGCGTGATGTACATCGCTAACGGTGTCTTTAGTGAGTTCTCTCTGTGCGAAAGGTCCATTGTCTTCGAGCACTGCGATAGGACCGCATGGCTGATACGATCTGGCACTGCGGACGCTCTTCCGCCATCAGCAGTGTGGACGAAGACGAAGCACGACACAAGTCGTACGCATGATCAGACGCTAACATCATCAACAGTCACTGGCGCTGGCGCTGTACAACTCTATTGAGCAGATTCTTCTCATAGCCACGACCTTCAAAAAGTGGAAGGGCCTCTACTTCGTCTCGCTAGTCGTGGCCACTTATGGTGTTATATCTTATTCGGTCGGTCTCATCCTGGAATACTTCGAGGTCCCGCCATACCTGTTTGGAAAGATCCTCGACACATCCGGATGGTGCTTCATGATAACTGGACAAAGTTTGGTCTTATACTCCAGGCTCAACCTCATCTTAGTCAACGAGAAGATTCTGGCAGGTGTCAAATGGATGATCATCTGCAACGCCATAGTCTGGCATTCCTCCATCATCCTGGTAGACTTTGGGACGACATATACAGACGACGTTGGATTCGCAAAGTGCTTTTGGTATCTCGAGCATGTACAGATGACCATCTTCTGCATTCAGGAGTTCATAATTTCTGGCCTCTATGTATGGCGGACATCAGCCTTTCTCAAAGTCGTGTCGAAGACAAGCACCCGAAACATCATGTCACAGCTTTTCACCATCAATGTTATACTCATTGTCATGGACATCGCATTGCTGTTCATGCAGTACAAGCATTGGAGAATCTACCAGACGGTCACCAAAGCCTTCATATACAGCGTCAAGCTGAAGCTGGAGCTCAACATTCTATCGAAGCTGGTGGATCTCGTCAGAAGTCCTAATGATCCTACGCTACTGAACGAGATCGACGGGACCACGATGCCTGGTCGGGCACAACGAGCGCTAAGGCGCGAGATATCTACACCATCTCTCAAACCTGTCTGCGATCATGTCGAGCATGGTTACGGCAACTCTAGCCAAGACGCACTTGCCGACCGCAGTCCGTCCCAAGTTTCGAACTCTCAATCGTCGCGGACTACTGGCAGGGAGTCTGACATACTGTATGCGGACATGGTGAGATCGATCAAGTGAACGATTCTCTTCAGGTCATGAAGATTCCGACAATTTTACAATTGGTCTATCTCTCGCCATGAAGCATTCGCTCTCGGGTCTCAACACTGCATAGGCTTAAGGCTTCAGTCGCCGCCTCTCGCGCCCTCTTCTCTAACGGCTACAAATCGATCAGGCTTCGATAATGACCACAATCGGCCCATTCACTTCACTGCCTCAGAAGAGAAGTTCCCTGGCGTATTAACATACCCAGGTAGCGAAGCCTGTTCCGGACATTTCCACTTGCAAGCATAACAAGCGCTTTCGATCTGTAGAAGATGTCAGTGGATGTGATCCTCGCACAGAGGGGAGGCCTGTTTCTTACGTCGATAGTGTTGCAGCCCTGCTCAAATTCGCCCTTGTCACCGAAAAAGCCGGCGCACAAGATTCCTCCACTCGCTAGCCCATATTTCACCGATAAATCATTGTCGCAGCGCGCAACGCAGCGCTCTGCAGTCATTTGCTTGCCCGAGCACAAAGTGGAGGGGTAGGGGTATCCCTTTGGACACGACAATTGAATCCTCGCCTTGTTCTTGCACACCGGCGGCAGGTCCCATCGACGGAAGAGCTTGGAGTGCTCTTCGGACCCGGGAGCTAAGTCCGCATCCTGTTCGGGCCTGGGATCTTTACTGGCCTCGACGCTCTCAGTGACGATGTTCTCAGCCTCGGAGTTGGCCTCGGTGGCTTTCTCGTCGTGAGACATGCCCAATCGACGAAGCAGGAAGTCCTCAACGCGGCGGACCAGATTGCCTGCCTCCGGCGCTTTGGGAGCATCTTGCTCATCCATCTTCAAGACGTTCGCCTCAAGGTGGTCGAGCATGTCCGGCTCCATACCCCAGCGCTTCTGCATGAATTCATCGATCTGCCGATCGAGCTCCCGTCGCTCGAGATCGCGTTTGTCGAGGTGCGATTCATCCGTGGGCTCCGGAGGATTTGCCAGCTCTGAGTGCTTCCTGCGCTGATTTTGGATGTAGTCTTGCAGAGCTCGCTTTCCGGCACTCTTTGTTGCTGCGGGATCATGGTGTTGATGTCCGAACCGTTGGTGTACGAAATCTTTCAGCTTGTTACTTAGGTCGTCGGCGACATTGCGCCGCTCGAAAGCCACTAATGGGTCTTCGGTGATGGTTGGGTCATGTACTGCCTCGGTCGGATCTGGCAGCAGCATTTCTTCGAGTTGGGTAGCATCGTTTGCTGCGACTATCATGCCTTCGGGGAGCACGACTGGTTCCGTGTCTTCGCCGGCCGCTTGGACGGCTGCCGCCGCAATGACGAGGACAGCGATGAGCTTCATTCTGGAGGGATCGAACAAGTGGGAAGGGGGGAGTTGGGAGTCTGAGGAATTGGGATCAAGCATTGCTCAAGCATATGGGAACACGACACTTTCCGCTTTCGACAGCTTTGTTGTGCACAGACCAAGTCTGCTCGCGGAGCAGCAGCACAATTGGGCTTGCGGCACAGACCAGGCATCTGCTCACGGCTGCAGGCAAGTCAGTGGAGAGCGAGTGATGGCAATCAATTGAATGCAGACAACGCGACCACGAACTCTACGAGGTTGGTCTGGAGGGGACGGCCAGCACGCAGCGAAACTTTGCTTTTGCTTTTGAGCGTCCGCCATATAGTGGCTTTTATGGACGTATGTACATATGTTGAGAACTAACAAACGACTGTATAGATATTTCAACATCTTTAAGCACACTGTCCAACTTGAGACCAACGTGGAGGAAGGTAGTCTCGCAGGTGGATTTCGCAGCACAGCCAGACTAAAGGTGCCCGGAGATAATGTCAACCTCCGGCGGTCGGACCTGTTGTTGAAGTGCTTGCCCGAGTTCCCTTGCCGGTGTTCTTCATATTCCGTCAGTACTGCCGTGCAGTCAATTTCGCGAACAGTTGTACTTTGGCCGAGTTGCTCTCAATGATACTGATACGGTAGGTTCAAGCAGATGGGCGATAGTCTACTTAGCCGATGGTAGTGGTCAGAGCGATCTCCAGATCTCCGCGCGCCACGTACAGTGCACCCCGGCAATGGAGATCCGACACAGGCTAAACGGGTTACGGCTCTCGCACACACACTCATTTCTTCAATGATGAATCGATGATGCTCACCTCGGTCTTCGGACGTACTCTTCATGCAATCGCGATATCTCTGTGAATACGTCCAGGGAACGGGAGAGGTCGACTGAGAAACGGCAGCAGCAGAAGAAGACACATAACGATGGGTTGCGACTTGCGTATCGTCGTGGTGTTTAGCATGTTCGACGGGCCACGCGAACGTCTCCATGACTAGAGTCCTTCTTTTGCCGTTCTTCCGACCACTTATCAAACGACAGTTCTTAACGGCTCTCGCGTCTCTGTCGATCAGTTACCTTCTTGAACGTCTGGGATTTGCGGGCCATGTTCCATCCCACCAAGCTGGAGCCAAGCTGGAGAAGAATGGGGTACCTGGTATTCAGCCTGAATGAGGCTCATCGTTGCCTCTTCCTCCATACGCCAATGCTTGGAGGCTCTGCTGGCTACATGGCACTTGGCTACCAGCCACTGAGGTGATTGCACCTCGCTTGGGGTTCGCTTGCACCGCACTTATGAAACTTGGTGACGATTGTTGATCGTGGTCATGTGTGGATGCGGGTTTTTCCGATATGCTGTACTGCAGTACATATACCTATGCACTTGCGCCTTGGTGTCTTGGACTTAGCTGTCGCTCGACTGTCACTGACTTCTAGGTCTAACAAGCTTGGCCTGCCTTCATCATGGCACCTTTGACTTCTGATGGCGCCCTTTCGGCCAGACGTTTGCAGTATGCAGGTCCTCCTGGACTCAAGGGCCTGGTTTCGAACGGCAAGACCACGCTGATTGCGACTTTTGCGGCCTTGGGTGGCTTTGTCTATGGGTACAATCAGGCATGTTCGGTCAGATATTGACCATGCCGGCCTTCATCAATCGAGTGAGTGTCATCGCTTCGGTTGCGATGTTATCCCACTGACAGTATTAGCTCGAACCGTACTACTCTGGTGCAACTGGTATTGAGCAGGGTCTTCTGACAGCCATCCTTGAGCTCGGTGCCTGGGTGGGTGTTCTGTTCAATGGCTGGCTCGCCGATGCTGTTGGCCGTCGCATCTCTGTCGTTATCGCGGCTGCAATCTTCACCGTTGGTGTCATTATCCAGGCATGCACGCAAAGCGCCGATCACATTTTCGCTGGAAGATTCGTGATTGGTATCGGCGTGGGAGCTTTTTCGATGCTTGTGTAAGTACTGCGAGGTGCATTCCATGGAGGTTTGCTAACTTAGGCAGCCCGTTGTACAACGCTGAGCTCGCACCTCCCGAGGTTCGTGGATCATTGGTGGCACTGCAGCAGCTCGCTATCACGTTCGGTATCATGGTTTCATACTGGATCGGCTACGGAACGAACTTCATCGGCGGTACTGGCGACTCCCAGTCCGACGCCGCGTGGCTCGTTCCCATCTGCATCCAGCTCCTACCATCGACAATTCTTGCTTCCGGCATGCTCTTGTTCATGCCGCAGTCCCCTCGCCACCTCATGAACCGTGGCCGCGAAGAGGAATGCCTCGAGACCCTGGCTCGTCTGCGCAAGACGGGTCCTGATGACATGCGAGTCAAGATTGAGTTTCTGGAGATCAAGGCCGCGAGAGAGTTCGAAGTACTACGCCTGCGTGAAAAGTTCCCCCAGTACCAGGACGGAAGCTTCAAGAGCAACTTCATGGTTGGTCTGTACGATTACATGAGCTTGGTGACCAACAAGGCCATGCGTAAGAGGACCATGGTCGCCGTGTTCGTCATGGTCTTCCAGCAGTGGAACGGCGTCAACGCCATTTTGTGAGTTGCCTCAGAAAATCGACACGCACACCACGCTGACAATTCAGATACTACGCTCCCTTCATCTTCCAAGGATTCGGCTTCGAAGACAACACCACTTCGCTGCTCGCCACTGGCGTCGTCGGTGTGGTTATGTTCCTAGCCACCATTCCCGCTGTCCTTTACGTCGACAAGCTCGGCAGGAAGACCATCCTGATCGTCGGTGGACTCGGTATGGCCACCTGTCACTTCATCGTCGCTGGCATTATCGGTGCTTATAGTGACAACTGGCCCGCTCATCGTGGTGCCGGCTGGGTGGCAGTTGTCTTTGTGTGGTTCTACGCGATCAACTTCGGTTACAGCTGGGGACCAGTTGCCTGGATTGTCATCTCGGAGGTCTACCCCCTCGGCATGCGTGCTAAGGGTATCTCCATCGGTGGCTCATCCAACTGGCTGAACAACGTGAGTGCTTCCCTTCCCCAACTCGTAGCATATCAAGGCATCCTGCTGACACCCTGTCCACAGTTCGCCGTCGCCGTCTCCACCAGCCCTTTCATCAACGCAACCCAGTTCGGAGCCTTCATCTTCTTCGGCGCCATCACAGTAGTTGGTTGTCTCTGGGTCTATTTCTTCGTTCCCGAGACCAAGGGTCGCACTCTCGAAGAAATGGACGAGCTCTTTGGCGAAGTCGGCTTCGCACAGGCTGACTTGGCACGCAAGGAGAAGATCGAGCGCGACATTGGTCTTATTGCGCTGCTGGGTGGGCCAGAGGCTGCGGCTGCTGACCATACGAGCGACAGTGACGAGGGGAAGAAGAGTGGAAGTGAGCATGTCACGCCTGCTATTCCCGGTGAGAAGGCTGGTTGAGTGGGTGGGTAATATACGGGCAGAGTGATGTGGGTGTGAATGCCCTGAAGCCTGTGTCGCACCCTGACCGCGCTCAACGAGAAAAATTGGAAAGGAAAGGGAAAGGAGGCGGATCATGCTGACCGGATATACCCTATGGTCTGTGCGTGTGGTGATGCTGGAGTTCGACACAAAATAGGCCATACCGGCGTATTGCGCTTCTATTGAATTTTTTTGGTACACAGCACACGACCATCACTCATTTTCGCTCAGTTTGAAATTTGGGGTCGGACGTTCCACTGCATCGAGAGTTATGTGCGTGCTTGCATAAGACAATGTGAGAGACTACACGACAGATGATCTTCTCAAAACGAAATGTGGAATAAGGCCAGATGACGGACGTGAGCCGGGCCTAGTTGAGACCGGTTGACGAGAGCACACAAGGGGACATGACTCAGACCGGACGACGAAGTGAAGAAGCACTAACGGCCTTTCCATGATGCCTCCAGCCTCGATCGTGTTGGATCTTCCCCGCCGATGATTCGTTGATCAAGCCAACGTGACGAATAATAGGGTAATCCCGAGCTGTTGGCTCCTGAAATCCACACATCCAACGTATTTGCTGTAGCTCTTTGGCCATCTCCTGTCCAGTCATGAGGCACCCATGGCCATCAAGTTGCTCGATGGCAGGCTGTAACAAATGTGCTACCGCGAGGTAACTATCAGCCCGGATGATTGTGCCGACTGGAACACATAACCATGGTCCACAGGAGCGTGAGATGGGCTATATGTATACCAAGCAGGACGACAGGGCCCGAACGCGTCAAAAGCCTCGATCGCGGCCAACACATACAATTGTATTCAGAGCGCAATCTCTGCTGCTTCATAACTATCATCAAAGGTACTGCGCCCCAAGCGATCGTCGTCAAAGTACCTCAAGAAGTTCCTGTAGCACTTCGAATGGGATGGGTCTGATGGAATGAGTTTGCTTCCATTGATGGTTTCTCCTATTACGCCAGCGAGTATCCTTGCTATGGCATCCGGCATTCTAAGAACCAGAATGTCCACATCGGTGTAATGCGGTGACGTCCCATTGGGTCGTAGAATACTGCTTATGTAGTCGAAAAGATGGGTTTGATGAGATGTTATCTGAAATGCTCTATACTCTATACTCTATGTGTATGTTCCCTTGGTGCTGCATGACGTAGCCGGTCCTGGGCTATGTCCTAGTATCCATGGTTGACCTCCATCACACCAGTCCACCCCATTGCCTTGGCACCCCTTCTTCTTATGGTTGGGCGCAACTGGTCGCTTGCGCGGTCGTAACAGGTATGAAATGTACCAGCGCTTAGAAAGGGCAGCTGAATGTCGTTATAAAAAACTTCCCCGTGAAAATACCGCAGTCAATGGTCTGATCCAAATTCGTGTTGCTGCAAGTAGCCAAAAGACCAGCCTGATCGGGGGTTTGAGAAGGCGACCGTGTGAAAATGGTGAGGGGGGTGTTAGGGTCCTCACAGCCTCGCACCTGGAAGATTAAGTCGTTGTCCTTGAACTGTGTGTCGACATTGCATTGGCCCCCAGTGGACACAGCTTTGTCGCAAGGGTTCTGACCAGCAACCCAAGCGAACTGGTCGCCGTTCTGATCGTGGCCAAGAGCAACAGACCCTGCGAAGGTGGATGTGATGAACACTGAGGCAATTGTGAAGACTGATACAAGCTGCATCGTGAGGACTGTGTGTAGGCGACTGGTTTAGTGAGTTGTGATAGTGCTTAGTTTGTGAGGATGATTTTGTGTCTGTGGTGTCGATAGAGGAAATATTATTGCATGATAGATGTCTCTGATTCAGAATGGATCGACAATCAGAGATGCATCTCAGGGAAGCATTTATAGTGGACGACTTCTCTGAGTCGTCCAGGCTGTGGCTGCTTCAAAGAGCTAGCTTGGCCATTTTCGGCACCTGTCCTTGAAGGTCAGCCAGATTCATTCGTAGCTGTAGCGAAGGGGGCGGTCTTATGAATTCTGGTTACACAGGGCGTAAGATTATTGGTTGGCAAATGGGGCAGTGGGTTTTCGGGTAAGCTCGCTACCTGGTATGGTAAGATCTCGAATCTCGGGACAACAGAATATAAACAACTGCACTGGCTGCCTTTTCCACTGCAAATTAGTACCTTATTTCAGACATCTGACTTCCGAGTTCCCGATAGTTTCAAAATATATACAATTTGGGTAAGTTGTCCAGACAAGTAAGGAGGGCGGTTGCCTATTTTTGTATCAGCGTTTGTGATTCTTACCCAGAGGGCAGATAACCCAACTACAGACGGGGCTGTACAGAGAGGCCAGGGTGCGTGCATGCGCCTGGTTGAGGTGGCATCCCAGAATGAACGTACACTCAGGGTGTAAAACTGAGTGCTAACGCAAGGACTTTGCTTTGCCCTAGTCTTAGGAGAAAGAACATTAGCAAAGGTAGGGCCGCTACGCACTTGGGTTTCGCCCTGGGTGTAGGGCAGGGGCGATAGGGCGGATTCATGTTCTTTCCACCTCACGAGACTCTCTGATTACTCTGAGCAGGCAGCGTGAGTTATGCCGTGTAAATATCGCCTGTGCGATGGATGTCACAGTGCTGCAGGAACTGTTGGTACGACGATGTCGACCGAGATTTCCAAAGAGCCTGTGAGATCTTCCCATGATTCAACTACGTGGGGAAGAGGAAAATGATCAGATTCGCCAAGAGATCGACCTGGTGATGACAGCGGGTCAGTGTGCTCAGCGAGCAGCTCGGCCTGCATGACGACATACTGACCGTCTAAAAGCGAAGTCACTCCAGATAGATCACCAAACCTATTTATGGCTGCATTAAGCGATGGAGAGTATCTATCGACCCTTCAAAACAGTTTCGCGCCTAGGAAAGCGTCGATTCGCCTGCTTCCAACGACGGTCGAGGATGCGTATGAGAAGATCCCGAGCACCCTTGTTATACTCCATCACTTGCACAAGCAGCTCTTGCGCCTCCTTTCATCGCCCTTTATTCCGGTAGGTCGAGATTGGCCATGCTGGTCAGCGTGGAGGGATGCAACGTTGCCTTCTTCTCATCACCTGCTTGCCAGCTCACCAAACCGTCCTCCGATTCCATTCCCGGCCATGGATCCTCACACCCCAACGAAGACTCGTCATCTCTACCAGCTCGCTTTCGCGCCGCCGCCAGTCTCCCGTGCAAGAAAGGTGCTACGAATCTCCCTCCGCTTCCCTCGTACATGTGACACAGGCAATTGTCTCTGTCCTCTGTTGCAGATAATGGACCGTTGTCGTCTCCAGGAGCCACCATCTTCCACAAGTTCTCCCTGTCCCACTGTCGCTGCAATTTGCGCTGCACGCGCTTGCTCGTGTTGTGGACCTGTGCTCGCTTCCGTGACTTGGTGCAGGATTTGCAGAGGGCCATGTCGCAGGTTGGGCACTTGCGTTTCCACTTCCAGAGCTTCCGGGGGGAATTATTGGCAGGAGTGAGGGAAGGAAAAGGAGGAGTACAAATACACTGGTTTGGCTTATGGACAGTGGCGCAAATCTGGGGCTGCGCAATCTTCTCGTTCATGAGGTCGATATTCGCGCTCCAAGTGTCGAAGACAGGGCCGCGAGGATTTTGGAGATAGCAAGGAAGAGCCTCCTTTTCGGTCTGGGAGACGACGGTGGCGGAGCTTGCTGAGCTTAAGCCTTGCTGGCTGGCGACGGCATCAAAAGCGACTGGCATGTCTGGTGACGCAGGCGATACAGGCGAATCTCGAATGTAGACATATGGTGGATGCGGGCTAAAGGGGCTGACTGGAGTGACAGCTAGAGCGGTCAGGGTGCTGAGCTGGGCCGGCGCGTGATTCTCGCACACCAAAGGGATCTTGCCATCCACGAAGAGCGGTGTGTAGCTGTCTTGATGCGGCAGGTCGATGGCGATGGGATCAAGGTGCATGGGATCGAAAGTGATGTTAAGGTCGCTCGTGATGGGGAGGGGCTTGCGCTTGATTCGGCGGCTCATTAGCCTAGTCATCGCGACGCGTGGAACGCTAGGCGACGACGAGGACAACA
Organism: Cyphellophora attinorum; assembly: GCF_001299255.1. Classification (NCBI taxonomy): domain Eukaryota; kingdom Fungi; phylum Ascomycota; class Eurotiomycetes; order Chaetothyriales; family Cyphellophoraceae; genus Cyphellophora; species Cyphellophora attinorum. Next base: position 302,975 of record NW_017253240.1, on the reverse strand, counting down.
CATCAGCTGAGACCGCAGTTGTTGGGTATGGAACATTTGACGACCTCTCGAACGTACATCTGCTCAGCGCTCGCTGGACCAATGTCGGTGCCCGAGAATAATTGGCTCCATGCTCATGTTGAGGATTCGGATTGGCTTCCTGATCTGGATACATGTCTTGAATGGCTTCCTCGATGCGCTTGTTTGAACCGAAGGCAATGTCCTGAGCGGTGCATGTTGTCGACGAAAGAGTGGGAACAGGAATGCTGTTATCGATGGACTCTATCACGTGCTGCTTGTGGAAGAGGCGACCGAAAAGTCTGCCAAATGACTTCCTGGTTCTAGTTGTAATGCGCGTGTCCGTGTCGTTCTCGACCTGCACCAGCCGCCGCCGGACTGCTTGTAATCCTACTATGTCTGACGAAGTACGCCTCATGTAATCTTGAAGCTCAGACTCTTTCTCCTTCAGTTCGATTTGCTTTGCTTTGAGCTCGTCAAGCTGGCGAATTCGACTGTCCTCCTCATGACCGAGACCATCAATGTCGTCTTGAAGCTTCCTCAAAGCGCGTCCCGCAGTCTTGTGTTCCTCCCGGAGAGCACTCAGCATGCGGTTGATCTGCTTATCCTTAGTGGGATATCCTTTCGTTGCAAAAGCTGAGTCGATGTGCGGCGTGCCAGCTTTTGCTTCACCCTGTAGAGAGGCATTCTCACGAGAGACGTTGCCTATGGAGGCCATTGTTGAAGGGCGCTTGGTAGATGACATGCTTTGTTGCTGGTCGGCGATTGCCATGATAATGATGCTGATTTTGGAACACTTTCAGCCGTTGACTTACAGATTTGCCTTTGAGATTGATCACGATGAGCATATTTATTATCCTTGAGTCACCATCGACATAGCAGGACGTGTCTGAGACCGCCTGAGACTTCTCAGACATGCGACAAAGAAGTTTTCGGTCTTACGATCCAGCTTCAGGCAATCCGATACACATGTTTTGGAAAGTAATCACAATCGGGCGCCCGGCGTCAGAAGTCAGCAGACCTGTCTGAGCCAATTCAGCAAAGCCTCTGCGGCTTCCCTCCACTGCACGTCATTTTGAACATGGTGTCCAGCCCTGGCGATCTCAACAAAGCGCACAGTCGACTTCGATTTCAGTTGATCCAGAGCTGACCGGTACTCGGCCACGCAGCGAGTTGAGGTGCCAGACATCATCATGTCTTCAGATCCGAACAACATCAACACACTGTCGCGGACCGAATTCTCGATATGCTGTACAATGTCTCTTGCATCTAGCCAGAAAGCCTGGCCACTCTTCTTTGTGCCGAGACAGCCTATAGGCACTGCATTGCCTCGTAATCGGCAGACCATCTCGCAAAGTCTCGGGTTCTTTCGATAGGCATGTCTGGGCCAAAGAAGGCGTTGTGCATAAGTCGGACAGTCGATAGATTGGACTTCGGGTGCTGCATATCGAGCATCCCACGCAGGTATATCAATGGATCGTGTCTACCCCAGTTCGAAAACACAGGTGCGATCCCGAAGTGAGGTACGTGCCCAATAAAACCGAGAGCAGGAGTCTTCGCCCAGGCCCGAGCGAGCACATACTGACAAAGCTCTCCTCCTGCGCTGTGACCGACGAGAATGGGACTGGTGCCTTCTCGTCTTTGCACAGCGGAGATCGCGGTAAGCAGGTCGTTGGCGATGTCGTCGTGCTTTGTCAACCAGACCATGCGAAACCAGCTGCTTGGCATGTAGCTCGCGCCGTGTCCGCGTGCAGATATCGAGTAAGTGCATGCTCCGTAGGACTCTCTAAGGTAGCCCATCCACTCGAGCCAGACAGAAGCATGGCCAAGCCTCCGTGCTGGAAGAGCACCGGCGTCGCTGCTGGGTCAGGTGCTGCCGGCTCAAACACGAGCAACTCCAATGGTCCTCCTGGACCTTTGATCTCAAATCGCTGCACATACTCTGGTAAGGGCCGATACTTCGGTTGCGTACGACGGAAGTGAAGTTCACGGAAGCCTTCGATGGTCTCACAGATGAAGAGCCATATGGACTGAAGTAACGACATACTTGCATGTTAGGAGTTGTCGCCGCTGAAACATTGACCACCGCGCCATAGCGTATCGGCGCAATGGACAACCTGTAGCTGCGCTCAGGTCCCAACGCCGCGCAAGCACGGTGACACATAGAAGCTCTATAGTAGTGGGCGAGACTTGAGGTCGTCAGCATCTCGCAAAAGGAAATGAAAGAAGTAGCCGGCGTGTTTCGCGGGGTGTTGCCCCACTCGCGATTGACCCCTTACAGCTACCTGGTCAGCACGAAAACGACACGTCTGTGCGATAGCTTTTCTTGCCTCCCTCGTCCAAGAATCAAGTTTGTCCATACAGCTTTACCTGTCGCTTGCAGTGTCAGCTTCATTCGTGTTGGACGACGGGATCTGCGTCGCAATGAGTCAAGAGAACCTCGAAGGAAGCATGTGATCTTCTCTGGAAAGACGAAATGGCTAGCGTGTTCCGGCCGTTGCGAGCGCTTGTACCGGCGGACAGCACTAGCGGGCTTTGACTACGCACGCTCAAGCAGACGAAGGCATGTGACTTCAAGAAAGAGTACGACGGGTAAGCCATTCGGAAAATCCTGTTCAAGCAATGACAGCGGCGCGTGGGCCATTCCGAAATATGACCTGCCTTGAGCCCTCCAGGTCCGTAAGTGACCTCAAACCGAGACACTTATAGCATCCAAGAGCAATATTTGTGTTCCCACAGCCCATTCCCCTCTCTCTTAGCGCCTCATCACCAAAGAACCGCTCACCTCGCTTTCGAAGGGAACCACGTTGCGCCAAGATGATCGAACTCGATTCTGCCCCAGCCCTGGTGATAATCGACATGCAGAACGGCTTCTGCCACACGGACGGCAGTTTCGCAAAGATGGGCATAACAACCGATCCAGCAGCCATTATCCCGCACATCAACCGGCTCCGCTCGGCCTTTCACGCCGCCAACATGCCAGTTTTCTTTGTGAGGACAGCTTACAACGCCGACTACTCCAACCGCCGGCCCCATGACCGCGGCGACTCGGTCGAGAGACTAGCAGGCTTGCTACGCGGGTCATGGGATGCGGAGATGATCGATGAGCTTAGGCCAGGAGCCGGAGAGGAAGTTATCGACAAGAACAGGAACTCTGCTTTCCTGGGAACGTGTGATTTGCACAAGATCTTGAAGGAGCGCGGTGTCAATCATCTGATCATGACGGGAGTGGGAACGGATGTATGTGTTGAGTCGACTGCGAGAGACGCATATCAAATGGACTATCATGTTACTGTTGTGAGTGATGCAACGTGGACGTGTACGGAGGCAGATCATCTGGCTGCGCTACATGCATTGAGGTTATTTGGTGGGTCGGCGTCGACGAGTGAGGTGGTCGTGGCGTTGGAAAAGCTAGGCAAGTAGACCAGGGTGGAAACGAGACAGATCCCAGTCTCCCATGCTTTCGCCCTCAGACCCACCCAGGACTAACCTGCCACCACAAATTCGCAATATACCTGTTATCCTCACTATTCCTCCAACCCCTCCACTCCCACACACCGCCATCGGCAAATCCCTTATTCTCCGGTCTCGTCCAGTCCATCACCACACCCATGATATGATCCAACCCACCCACATCATCTTCGTCACAGAATGCCTGAAATGGCGCGGGCGATCCAGCCTGTTGGCCAGTGTACTCTGCGATGAGCCGTCCGAGGCCATTGTTTTCGGCGGAGAAATTAGTAATGATGGGAAGGTCGACATTGTAGTTGAGAATTAGGCCGGTGCCGGGAAAGGAGATCCACCCAGTGAGTTCGCACTCAGAGCCGGAGTCATCGCCGGTGGACTGGATAAAGACTCGAACGTGGGTCGTGTATGTTGTGCTGTCTGCGAGGAGGACTGGGGTTGGGAGGTTGGTAGAGGGAGCCGTGAGCCGAATGGGCTCTGTAGTCTTCGTTGCGGATGTCTTACGGTGAGCGTTTGGGGATGCAGCGTCGAGGCCGGAGCGGTTGCGTGCCATGGTTGGTAGTGGTAGACACTTTGTGCACGCTAAAAAGATGATCGGGTAGAGATAATTAGCGAAGGTGAGTGACCTTGGACTGCGATGGCAGATGGATGGACGCTGAGAGATAGACAGCAAAGCATAGAGAATGTTCACTCGATGCTTTATACATCGGCCGACCGTTACTGGTAAGGTTGTGGACATCGTATTCGAGCTGAGGCTTTAACACGAGGTTGACTCTAGTCAGTGTACGAATGGCGGTCTGGGCAGCTGAACGTCACTCGAGGCGGACTCGATGGAGGTCCAATCATTGTAATGTCTAGCAAGCCATCAATTAGCATGGATAGGCAGAACCAGAATTAATGTCGAAGACCTGCAACGCCTCCAATGAGTGAGACCAGCGCCAGAGCCTCGGCGCTGCATCTTTCTGGCCCTTTTCTGACGAACTAGTATTTGAACACAGCCTGTGCTTTTGAAGGGAGGTAAAACTGGGGTGACGAAGCGATAATGGCTCCTCCGGATGCCGTGTGATGGATTGGCCTTGCGCTGGACTGGGATAGTGTCTGCTGGGCTGTCAGGCAGATCTGAGGGAGTTGTGGCGTGGTTGCTATCGTAGAGCCTGAACACGAACCGTGAAAACGCAGAGGCGCGCTCACAGAGGTCCACTGCTCACCGTTGATGCTTCCACGGTTCGAATCTTGGACAGCACGCTCGAATCAACTCGCTTGACAGTGGTAGTTCTGCGACACTCCCGGCTCGTGATCTTGCAACGACCAACCTACCTACTTGCATGGCTAGAAGGAAGCCGCAAATGAACAGTGCACACAGTGACCAGACGATGCATTGCGTGTCACATGCAGTATCTTGGGCCCGACCTCTGGAGAGGTTCTGCAGGCAGATACTTAGGTAATGGGGTAGGACTGAATGTTGATGGACTTGCAGGTAACTGTGTGAATTTTGTTAGCTTATGACGTAGGCCAAGCCAAACTTCACCTCTCCGCTTGAAGAAACGCGACCTTTGATGAAGGCTTCATTCTTTCAAGCTATCTATGAAGGACACCCTGGTCAATCTTTGTTCCAAGCTGTCACACTGATGGCACATGAGGCAGCATTCGTGTCAAGAATCTTCCAAATCGACATCATATCCAGCTCGACGCATATCGCCCTCATTTGATTTCGCATCCACCTTCAGTGGAGGTTGGCTCCGTTACGGTGGATGGCTGTGACAGCTCACTTCGGGAGTCTGCATCTTGGATGACCTCGACTGCTTCAGGCTCCTCGACCACTCCAGTCTCCTCAATCACTGCAGGCTTCTTCTCCTTGAGCAACAGGATGGTCATGCCTCTCCTCGCAGCTTGCAGCGCCGGCGCACGACCTTTTTTCTCGATCTCCGCCTCGAGGTCCTTCTCCAGTTGCTCGTCGATCTCCGCAATACCACCATTGTCACGATTCTTCAGCACGAGAGCCCATTGCTGCTGCTTGTCTTCCTTCTTCTTCGCCTCCCAGCGCTCTGCTGCAGTCATTCTCGGGCAGCCTGGCGCCATCTGGAAACCTTTGCGGTAGGTAAACTTCTCACCCTTCAATATCAAGTCTCCGGCCTCGCTGGTCTGGTCTGCTGCCCTACGAGCTTTGACGGTCGCGGCAATTTCATCTTCCTCCTTCTTGCGGATGGCATCGTACTTGTCTTGAGACTCTTTCACGGCAAGAGTACGAATCTGGGTCCATCGCTTGCATTCGAGCTTGTTGATCTCGTCCTGCTTGAGCTTGAGTCCCTCGTAGAGATCGCGTTGTGTCGCGGCTTCTTCGAACTTCTCTTCAGCTTCGGTCTGGGTCTTTTCGATTTGCTGTGCCTGGATGGTGAGTTCTTCCTTCATTTTGATCACTTCGGCTAGGGTCAGTGTAGCTTGATCTGGTCGCGAAGCTCTGGTGTAAGAAGTCGTTCGGTCTCGATCTGCTGGGCTCGGAGTTGTTGGACTTCGATCTCTAGCTGCTTCTGGGCGTCGAGGGAGGCACTAAGCTGAGTGCTGCGACTTTGGACTTGTCTGAAGAGTCGGCGCTTCTCTGCCTCTAGCTGGATTTTTGCGCCGAGCACTTCCGAGCAGGTTGCGTCGAGGTTCGCGAAAGACGTTGCCAGGATGGTCGCGCGGTAGCGATGGTATATGAGCTGACAGTTGAGCAGGTGAGTGTGAGCTTTATGGATGATCTGGTCGGCTGTGACTGCTTCGGCTTTGTCGGTCGCAGCTTCCTCTGTGCAGCTCACTGTAGGACGTTCCTTCGCACGCATTCGCTGACTGGTCCAGGAGCCCAAGGCGAGCACCGCCATCGTCAGACTGAAGACCACTGACGGCAGACCGAGGATCGTAAGCTGGACGATGCCAATGACAGCGATCCCGAGCACACCGCCGAGAACTTCGTCCGTGAGCTTATCCATCTTGTCGGGTTGTGGTACTTCGGGCTTCGCAGGGTCGCCAGCATCAGCTTCATCTTCTGTGGGATCAATCCATGGCGGCAATTTGTCGACATGACTGATGAGTTCTTGCTCCAAGGCCTTCGCATTCTCTTTCTCACCACCCTCGTTCGCTTTGTCGAGATACGCGTTGGCAGTTTTAAAGGCTTGAAGGACGTATACGCGGATGATCACCGGTACCTGTGTGAACTTGGGTAAGTCTGGATTGGTGGGGAACTCGAGGTCCGGATTTTCCAGCGGCGCGAAGGACACTGGTCTTGACTTGATTTTAGCGAAATCTTCTGCATGAGCACAAAATTCTTCCTCCGACTTAAAGTACCGTGGCGCCTTTGATGCTGTTGCTGTCGCCTTCTCAGCATTGAAGCTGTCGACAGCTCTGCCGATCACGCCAGATGATGGGTTGGGAGAGTGTTCTGGCATCTTGGACTGCTGTCTTCGCGGGTGTGGACTACTACTGACACTGGTGCAGAATATGAAGGTCTAAGAACGAGTCCGGTTTCGAGGTCGCGTTTCACTGGTTCAATCTATTACTGGCTCAGCTTGGCATCAAGTGAAGTTGTTCTGTCTACTGTTTACCCAGCGTCACCAGGGACGCCAATCTTGGGAGCACCAAGAGAGGGAGCTGTACGGCTGTCATTCCCTAGCTCCGCCGTGCACACGAAAGCTCACTGGGCTCAGATGCTGTCACCCTAGACAATGCCTTCAACTTCAGCATTTACTCAAGTGGTATTGTGTATAATCTATAAACCTTGTCCTGGATTTCCCTGATCTGCTGGACACTCTCATCCCTCCTGATGTCTTCGCTTCCAGGCTGATTCCTTATCACCAACATTTCAAAGCTTTCCTCCCTCTCGAATCGTTTCCTACTCCACTCCGGAAAACCTTCGACCGCATCATACCTCAGCTCCCGATCTCCCAACCGAGAACACTACTAAAAACGGCACAAAGATCTTCGCACCCACCATGAGCAGTATGAACGGCAACAGGAAGCCCGGCGTATGCGCTGCGGTGGCTTTGTTGCCGACTAGAAGCCAGAATGCCCCGACGATGAAGAGGATGGTTGTGGTGAAAAGCGCTGCGATTGCGAGGTAGCGCTTATAGCGCTTGAGAGTGGTGTCTCGGATCTTGCGCATGTGGTGGCTGATAGGAGTGGGCTGACTGACTGGTGGTGGGAGATGAGGGTCGAATACCGAGAAGAAGTTGAAGGCTTTGAGATTTTGTTTGAGGTCCGTTGTGGATAACATTTCGCTGGCATTCGGAAGCTGGGATACTGCGTCAGGGGTTCGTGGTGTCAGGAAACCCTTCATTGCAGACATTCGAGTTATTCTGAGAATGCAGACTCTGGTTCGAGAGGCGGCATCAAAACGGTCATGGAGATTTATGGTGGGGATAACAATGGGACAAAGATGAGATGATGCTGCCTTTTGCAGGCACGAGAGGCGCTTTATTGGTGGCATTGTGGTTATTGAGATCGCGCATGCTAACCACAAATGTCGTTCATCCTGTGCAGAGGCGCCGGCAAGGCAACAAGGCAACAAGGCAGATAGGGGGAAACACAGTTGATGGAGGAGGGAATATGCATGTCACTGTGATATTTGACTATCTATCCGAGATCACTAAATCAACTGTGCTAGCTTCCTGCGCCATGCGATTCTTCCACTACCTCGATTGGCCGTCGTCCCTTCCACCTGCAATCGACTTGTCCACCTGGTTGAACATCTGCTAGCAAGCACACCTATGAGCTCATCTTCCGCTCATCTCGCGTCCAGTCGACAACCACCTCGGCCTTGTTACTTCCTATGCCATAAGCCGTTGTCGTAATGCTCCTTGATGACCGGACCGAGACTCGGATTCTCAGCAACGACTCTATCGGTCTGCGCTCTCGTCTGTACGTACGGTCCGTTCGGCTTGGAGGGACCGTAGTTCTTCGGGAAGTTGTGACCTTGGGTGTTGCCACTCGGGTTGTTGATTTGTTCGGGCATGTTGAATGTGTTGAGATGTTGCGTTTGGTGTGAAAGTGCTCTTTTTGGATGGGACTCTTGTGAGCTTGCTCGTGGAGTCTTAAAGGGGTGTGTCTTTGTGCTGTGCTTGGTTTGTGGTTGATGCTGTGGAATGATGATATGAGTCGATTGATGGTGTGAGAGGTGTTGATGAAAAGATGCAGGTAACGCGGATCTGGCCACGGTTTTGTGCTTTCTCTGACCTCTGGCAGAGTTGTTCTAGACGTTCATTACTGGGCTCGTTGCAGGCAGCAGGAACGCTTGTGAGGATGTGTCTCGGAATGGAATAAGACAGATTGAGGAAGACAAAGAAGAGATGAGATGGGCTGAGACTGTTTATATTGAGCTGCTGAGGATGTCGACTGAGACGGCCGAGACACAACGACCTACCTGCAACGAGGAACATTTGGGCTCTGATCCTGGTCTCAAAATCGAAATCTAGGCCGAATTGAGTAAGAACGCGGTCAGACGCGTGAATGTTACACAACGCTAGCATGTGATTAGTGGAGCTCGTCCGAACCCATTGGCACACCGTTCAGTGTGCGCTTGGGAATCAACGAGCACCCTGTTGAGGGGATCTAGAAGTCGGGTGGACTCCTTGCACTCAGATCATGTCTCGTACACCGTTCATTGGTGTTCAGACATGCCTCACTGCTGACTTACCTGGCCGAAACGTTGGACCGGCTTCGCTTTGTGCACACAAGACGTCCCTTCAGCTAGGTCGACTCGTGATTCTCATCGTTCGTCGACTTACCTGGTTGAGGTAGCGACCACGTACATGGAGCTGCGTTTAACGCGTTCGGGCTCTCAAAGTCTCGGCAAGTTTGAGACGTTGTTGGACTGTCTGGATGACAAACGGACGTACGCCAGAGCCTCAGGGCGCGGTCATCGGATGCAGAGGCGTCTGGGGCTCCATGTCAAACAGCATGTCATCTATCGAGGTCTCGTTATCGAGCATGTAGACACCTGATTTTGTGAGTGAGCACTGTATGCATTCGCAAGCACGAACCGTCCGAGCTACGCTTTTGGCCGGCGAGGTTTCGGGCGAGACACAGCTCTGTTGTCGTGCCTGAATGCTATCGACAAGAGCATCGTCGATGATTGGGAAGAGCTCTCGAGGCATTGCTGTAGCTGGACTACAATCGAGATCCGCATCCGTGACGGGAGGCACCATACGGTCAAGAGCAAGCCCGATGTCGTGGCACAAGATGTCGAAATAGTCCCCATCGGAGCGACCGATTTGGTGGTCTTTTGACCGATTTTCCTCTTCTGTGTCTTGTAGTGTAGATGTGGCACCCTCTGCGCAAGATCTGTCAGTAACCGTAATAGTGAGCTCGGTCATTGCCGTTGAGCATGAGGATGCGTCCGTGCCGTCGTCAAGGATCGAACCGCTGGATTGGCTTGCCCCGTCGTCATCTGCTACTGCTGCGTGTTCGAATTCTTCAGCTCGCCTTGGCAGAGTCCGACGTACTGTGTTGTTCGTGTAGAATATCGATACGCAATAGCTCTGTCGAGGAGCCTTTGGCGCCAGGAACAGTATTCGCTTGCGTCTTCGCAACAATTGTTCCTCGGTAGCTACCATGTGCCATATCCAGTCTGCATACAAATCGTTGAAGCGTGGTTTGTTGGAGCTTGAATAGCCCACTGCGAACAGGGTCTGCCAGAAAAGACTGCGAATTAGATGCTCGAAGTCTGGCAGCCTACCTGTTTCAAGCCGTTGACGTTCGTCCTCGAGTAGAGTCCGGCACAGGAGTCGGGTCCAGAGACTGCGGTCGGTGTAGAATAATTCGTAGCTGTGTGTGGTAGCCGTCCCCATGCCGTTCTGCTCAGTCGATGGATTTCCTTGCTCTGCAATGTCGCTGTCAGCGATTTCCTCGTACCAGCCGAGAATGTACGACCAAATTGACTGGATTTGTGTCTGCATTTTCTGGTCAGAGCGATGATATCGCACGATGAGGAACCACAGGATGAGGAGCAGAACGAGTGCAAGCTTAGGGACCTCGTCAAAGACTGACATGTAGCACGACATGGCTGCAGGAGACCGCTGCCGGAGGTGAGGATCGCTTCGAGGGCATTTGATATAGCATGCATCGCTGAGGCGGTAGCACAATGGGGCTTTGCCGCCAAAGAGGCTTTGTGTGGCATTTTCTTTGATCTTCTTTGTGGTCTTGTTGGCGACGACAGGGACACCCGTGGGCAGCAGGGCATGATTAGCTGGTGCGGGAGGGAACGCTGGTCGTTGCTGATGCACTAATCGCCCGGAGTCAGGTCTGTGTTTAGCTTGTGATTGTATTCAGGTGGCTCTGGTGCCAGACACGCAGCTTCTTCGGTCTGCGGCACCTCCTGTCGTGCCCGAGTCTGCGTTCGTTGAGTTTTGCTGTTATGTAGCCCGTCTACAACACTTAAATAGCAAGCTCCTCGTGTTGCTATTCAATTCGCAAGGTCAAGACTGTAAACATTGTCCGATGTACGCGACCTGGCGCGTCCGAGCGCGGCTGGTGCGGGGAGCTGAGCTTCTAGGCACCTCGAGAGACACGATAGGCAGTTCGCATCATTTTGGGCTCGACGAGATTTTCTTCGAAGGGACAGCATGCACGAGGACCTGAGCTCAGGCCTCTACGTAGAGAACAACCACAACTCCTGCCGTTGATGGCTTACGTGTCGTGAGAATGTACAGGCTTGGCATCGCACAACAGAGCTTCATGTGTTCGAATTCCTATCGCCAGCAGACAAGCAGAAGGGGATGAAGAGATGGTCGGTGTCGCTAATACAACATGAATGTATTGACTGTCTCTTCCCCAAGATCCTGACAAGCAGGATGATTGATGAAAAGGTTTCGCATCACAAGGTGGCAGTGTAAGACCTCGGACACGGTGTCGAAGTGTCATGCGCAAGCACAGAGGACACGACAACGAGATGCCAAAAATGAGATTCTACGTTCTTCGTTAGCTTGCGCCGAGACGTGCGAGACGTGCGGGATTGGCATACAATCAATTGGTATTCCCGTAGGAATATTTCAGAGATTAAACTCTGGTTGTGTGTTAGCATCGTGGTCGGAAAGGGTCGATTCGAAGGCTGCTTACGAAAAGAACAGATACTACACTTCTGTGCGGTTGTTAGCAAGCTGGACAGTGTGTAGAGGGTGGCGTGGAACGTACGATCTAAGCCAAAAGGCACTGAAGTCATCGTCAGTACAAGATTCTGAAATGTGGGAGTAGATTCAACACGTACAAGAGAGCTGGAGGTCGGTAAGAGGTTTGGACGACAGAGAGAAGTTCTTGTGTTTTTCGAAAAGGCGCTATACCATTATTGGGATAGCGCCTTCTCAATGAACACGTGACATGACGACACTGGCCTGGAGCAAATTACACTTCACTGGCAAGAGATTATTCAAACAACGAAATTCGTCTTCACTACATGACTCTCTGTGCGCAAACTCCACCAAATATCGGAGCTCTCTGCTCAGGAGTTCACCGGTCGTTGACTTTCCTCTTCGCGATGGGTACTGAGATCTGAGTCAGGATGAAATGATCTGTGCGGGACCGCAGATTTACGAAGTACACGTGCCATGCGTTCTGATTCATACGATGTTGCTATACGAGCAGCGGGCCACGCCGTCGACTCCAGCTCGCGTCGTTCAGTGGACACGAACTTCACGGTAAGCAATTGTACGGTGTCTCCTGGAACAACTTTATGCTCCAGATGAGGCTTGTGTCGGCTTGCGTACAGGCATCTCCGGGGCCGGTCAAAACGTGTGAGTCGTGCTTTGGTGTGCCCACAGATTCGTCAACACCATTCTTGTCGCTGCCCGATAATCAAGCGACAGCAGCGTACTCAAGTAGGTAGTGCTCCGCCCCAAGATCTCGCTACTTCGCTGTTCGCTTGCGCATTGACAGAATTGTATGGCGTCGGAACGCGAGCAGCGCACGACGATGAAATGTTCTCTGGCGATATCTCTCGTTGCACATTCTGCAGATTCCAGGCCCAGCAAAGTAATGGTCGCCTCAGGCTCTTGAGCAGCAGTATCTACATCAGCTACACATGCTAGTGTCGCAGACGAAGAGATGGACATGGCATTCGAGGAGGTAGATGCACGAACTAACATCACATCGAGGAAGGACTCCCCGAAACCTACTACGCTCGCAGTGTTGATCTTGTTCGTGCCTGCGGCATTGTTTTGTACAGCTTAGCAATCCAGGACCATCCGTGCCTTCCTCACAGCAAACACCGTAGGCGAATGCCTTCAACTAAGCTTTGCAGCAACAATAACGGAAGGAGCACCCTGGATGGATCAAATCTACCCAATCCTTTTGCAATAGTCTCTTTCCTTCCTCTCTTCGTCGACAAAAATGGTGCGTATCGCGCTCCTGACGGCACCCGCGCGGTTCGAGAGATTGCTGATTATCGTGCTTCTAGGCAACAACGTAAGCCTCCTTCCGTCCGTACGCACCTACGAGCCGCACTCGTCGGTCTTCGATGTCCACCCAGCGAGAACACGCCTTCCTTCGGGCACTTGCGTTCGAGACAGACTCTTGGAAGATCATACGTCCACCACCATTTCGACTGCTCTCCCACGATGCTACGCACGATGACAAGACTTGGTGCTCATGCTGACACATACGCAGAACAGAAGCCAACCTTGCTCCCGGAGTCGACGGCGGCAGTAAGGACCCGGCCGGTGGTGCTCGAGACGGTAACGCTGGTGATGGCAGACGTGGCGGGGGCGAAAGAGGTCGTGGCAGTTGTGGAGGTCGTCGAGCTGCCAGAAGCCGCAGACGCGGCTTTTGCGGCGGCTTCGGCGTCAGTAGGCACCATCAGTACCGTGTGGAGGTGCTAATCAGTCTTATAGCACACCCAGGAAGCGTGCGAGCGGGCGACGCTTGCCCGCAATATGACGGCAGCGATGCTGCAATTCCTGGTAAGCTTCTGCCCTACGCAGCTTGATACCGTACTAATATTTCACAGGAATCTATGGGTATTAGGCCGAGCGTTGGCGGTGCTGTGCGTGCCGGTCAAGGCGTTGGTCGTAGGGGCGGTGGTCGAGGTAGCCGGGAGAATCGTCGCCAACGTCGTTTGGCACAACGGCTTGCTAGTGATTCTGGCGGTGGGGGGCTGCGCCGACGAGGCGAAGAAGGACGATGACAGGGGTGCAGGAGGAGGCGACCGCGATGGGCACGGCGAAGGTGGTGGTGGGAGCGGTACCTCCCGTCAGTATCACGTCTCCTGTATGTTGCAGCCTTCTCAGTCATGCATTGCTAACAATCTCGCAGCCACGGAAGCGAAGTGAGGGCGAGGCAGCGCCTGCTGGAAAAACCTCCCGAGGCATGGCTCGGCACCATGAATTCCTCGAGATTTCTCTACCCATCAACTTTTTCACGAGCGGCTGGTGGCTTGTCTTGTTTATTTTGCTATCCGGCAGCAGAAACATACTCTGGTCAATACGCAACCAACAATATCAACACCAAGGGTCTTCCAGACCACAACTCGACATGGCATAGGGTTCGCACAATACTGGTGTATGCTGATAGCGGATTATTCCGTCCGTCGGAATAATCTGACGTATAGACCACTTATCAAAATTTTCGGGGTTTTGCGAAGCTGCCCGTTTTCGACTGGGGACGTTTCACAGTTCATGTAGGCGCGTTCATCGCAATATCCCGAGTCATGCTATCAACGTATCCTCTATCAGTGTCGCTCCAGCGACGCAGAAAGTATGCATATAGAGCAAGTCCGGGAGCCCAACCACCAAATGTCAGGACCACCATCATCCAAACGCGAAGCTGAGACGCGTCAAGTATCCGTTCACAATTGCACAGCGGATCAATTGCTCGCCTAAACAGACCAAAACCCCAGTCATGCAGACCTTCCACCTTACAGCCACCGGCTACAACATCAATTACCTACCACAGTACATCGCCCAACGGCACGCATTCTTCGCAAAGCAAAATCTCAATGTAGTGACCACGATCCCTACCCCTTGGGACGGTGTACTCGACGCCCTAGCCGACGGCTCGGCGCATATGGCACTCGGCGGCATCTGGGTGCCCTCCATGTACCGCAACCGCGTGCCTCATGACTACACCGTCTTTGCGCAGATTGCCAATCGGTGCCCTTTGGCCTTACTGCGTCGGACTGATCGAGCGCACAAATTCGACCTCAAGAAGGATGTCGTCGGCAAGACCGTGCTGATGAAGTCGATCGGCGGCGCCAGCGTCGGGCTGTGGTTCAAGATGTTGCTGCGCGAGAATGGCGTTGATCCTCGTGATGTGGACTTCGTGCAGGATCTTGATGGCAAGATGTTGGGAACGCTTTTCGAGGGTGGCATGGGAGATTTTTTGGTCACCGACTATTTATCTGCAAGGGCGCTTGTAGAGGGAAACCCGAATCTGTCGATCGCGATGGAGATGGTCACGCAGGGCGAGGTGCCATGGAGTGTGTACTACCGGGAGACCGCAACCATCACGCCAGAAATACTAGACATGCAGAAGCGTTTCTGCCTAGGGCTATGTGAGGCTATCAAGTGGGTGCTAGCGAGAGATGCAAGCGAGTTCAGGGATGAGTTGGCAGAGCTGTTTCCGAAGGTGCCCGTCGAAGTCGCAATTGACGTGGTCAATTCGTTCAGAAAGAATGGTATGTGGAAGTCGCCTGTCATTCCTCGCGAGGCGTTTGACAGATGGCAAAAGGGTCTTCGAGATGCCCGGTTCGTCCCGGAGCCGTTGCAGTATAACAGCATTGTGGACGATGGTCCCGCGAAAGCGGCGGAGAATGAGTCTATAGCGCTGTAGAGCAGTGTGTAGACTCGAATGAGCAGGAAATATACATAATGAGCAGGAAATATACATGCTACCATTGGAGAACCACGTGTCGAGTAGCGGAACTCATATCAACCTGCGATTCTACCGGATCCCGAAGCAAATGAATTCATCGTCTGCGCGCAATTACTCTGATGATGCGTCACTGCCGCGACTACGTAGAATGCACGTATAGAGCCGCAACAACCTGTGTACACACAACATGTAGGCTTGAACACGTGTCAATCGGATTGACTTGAGCTCCGAGGCGTGACACCCGGTCTGCCGAAAATCCGATTTCAAGGAGCTGTCAACCCGTCCGAGACCAGACATGGTAAGTTTGTCGACCAATCTTGCAAACCTGCCTATCGACTAGCTGGGCTGCTGAAATACCAACCTGTCTGATATGCCTACTTACACGCAGAAGCTCAAACCACGATCACAATCAAAGTGCCGCAACTACCTCGCCTCCTTGCCCTCCCATCACAAAATCAAGCTCCCCAAGATCCGGCCATTGCGCGGCGGCATTGAGCAACTCGCTAAGGTCAAAGTTCTCACCAGCTGCAAAAGCCGACGTGTACTCGGTGTCAATCTGACCCATGCCAGAATTTCGATCATCAAACGTCGACCTCAAATGCCCCATGACTTCCCTCACTTGACTTTCGAACTCCAGACGATTGTTGGGTATCTCTTCGATGTCTTTCTCGACGAGCCAGTCGATAGTCGTGGAAGACAATGACTCAAACGCATTGCGACAACCCGATGCACCCTTGAAAGTCTCAGCCATTGCTGATAGCGTCGCTGTGCAGGTCTGAAGCGTGTTGATGCTTTTGCCCACAGGGATTTGATCACGGATCTCCTTGCTGCGCCATAGTCCATAGATGACGACCAACCCAGCCATGAACAGGTGATGCACTGATTTCCATAACATCTCAACACGACCTTCTCGCTGAAGGTCCTTCAGACCATCGATGACCCTCGTTGCGGCGTCGAACGAGCTGAGCAGCTGGTCTGCCGCCTGAAATGAGAGGGTCAAATTCGGACGGGACAGTAGCAAAATTGTGTTGTTATACAGCACTTGCCAGTGGGATTTGAAAGCAAAGATAGACTGAGGATGAGCTTTGCTGGGTTCGGGAATAGTAGCGTACCACTCTTGCAGTCGAGGCTTCACATCTTGTAACCATGCATTCCAGTTAGGACGTGGATGTGCAAGCTTGAAGCTCCACGTTTGGCTGTGCTGGACATGAATAATTTCGGACTCGAGCTGTGCTAGTTTGAACAAATGATTATGAGCGCGCTGCGTGTAGATATCGTAGTCATTGGCTTCTGATTGTGAGAGGTCGTCGCGTGAATTGATCCAGGGATTCGGAAGCTGCACTCGAATGCTCTCGTCCAGGATACCTGGAGGTCGGCCGAGAGTCACGCTCATAAGTCGGTCGAAATGATACGTTGAATGCCATAATCGCCTGCGGTCGTCCAGAAGCTGTGCATCCACATTTGAAGCCTGAGTGTCCGTTTCCCAATGCAAGCCTATGTCGATGCACAACCGCAGTGCAAATCCGGTCAGATGCCACAGGCTGCCCTGCGCAGGTGACAAAGCCACGAACTGTGTCAACAGAAGCACGACGCGCAAAGTCTGTAATTCGCTCTTTGAATACGTCAAGAGACGTTCAACCCAGAGAAGTGCAGAACGGAAACATCCGTCACTCTGGCTAGACCGACCCGATAGATAGGGCACATCGACAAGTGCAATTGCAAACACCATATAGGTCACGAACATGTTCATCTCTGCTGCAGTAGCGACTGCTCGACCTCCATCCTGGGATGCGTAAGCGCTGTCAATGGCGTCGATGACTTGCGTGCGGCTGAGTATTGGTAGGTGCGGCGTGCGGTACTGAAAGTAAACCTCGACTAAGTGATCTGCAGCAGAGCGAGGTGGGAGAGAAGCCGGAGTGGTCAAACCAGTGGGAGCGTCCTGGAATAGTTGCTGCTGGGAAGTTGGGACGGGGTTTCGGTCCACATGAATTGTTGCCATAACCATCTTGGCGAAGGCGATGCCGCTGCTATGACCAAGATACCGTGATTGATTGCCCGGCTGAACCACAACGTCTTGAGCGCTGGCGACTAAGTGCTGTAGCACCGGAGAACTTTCGTCTGACTCCGGACGTGGTCCTGCAGAAAGATTGTTGGTGTCGTTGGCTGTCGTAACACCGGATTCTGCCGTCCCTACGGTGACAGGGCTCCGATGATTTTGTTGTCGAAGTTGCTCGACCTCCTTGGTGAGTTGGGCTATCTCGTCTTCCAAGTTCGTGACATAATCACGTGGAATCTTTTCGAGTCAGTAGAGTCGTTGAGATACTTCGCTGTGTGCAGGCCTCACATTTGCCTGTTTGCCGGAATGATACGTGAGACACTCCGCACCAGCACTCGCACAATTTGAACACTGAGGATATTTCTGATCGCACTGTGACAGCGGTCGCGATGTGAGCTACTGACACAAGCAATTGTTGGGTTCCGCTACCTTCTGCTTCCTCCGACGACACCTGTTGGTGATGATAAGACTTCTTTCGCATCTACTGATCACGAGCATCGGCTTACCTCTGACACGCACTTCCGCCGCCTTTGATAGCAGCTCGTCGAACCTCATACATGTTCTTGTTCATGTGATCGGACATCCTCCGACAGCAATCGCGTTATATTGAGGTTGGAGATAATGAGTCCGGGGAAGGACGCCTGGGAAATGCCGATATAACAGTTTCGATAGTGCCCCGAGGGCTGCAGATAAGGATCGGCTGCTGCTGATTGGCGAGCTTTACAGCCACCCGTGGACCGTTCTCGCCGATAGCAGACACTAACATCGACCTTCATCGACACTTATCACGAGGCTTGTAACGAGCCAGTTTGTCCGTCTATATAGATGGCCAACATGGACACTCTCATGGAAGGAAGATCATCATCAAGTCATCTCCATCGCCTCGACTTTCCCAGCAATCACTCAACTCCCAACTCACAAGTCAGCAATGGAAAAGGAGATGGCGAAAGAATCCGTGATCGACAGCCAGTCGCTCGACCATGATGTCGGCACCCATACCACCATCTACATCGAGCCCGCTCGAGAAGCGGCCGTGCGCAGGAAGTTCGATATCTACGTTGTTCCGGTCTCGGTCATCTACCTGGTGCTGTCTACACTGGATCGCAACAATCTCGGCAATGCCCGCGTCTTCGGCTTCGACGAGGACATCGGCCTCAAGAGCGGCCAATTTGGCAACATACAAACGCTTTCCTCGGTCTGCACCGTTCTGTTCGAAGTGCCTTGGGTGCTTGCTACTCGACGATGGGGTGCTAAGAAGGCAATCGGTACTGCCTTCGTCCTCTGGTCTATCTGCACACTCGGCACTGCGTTCGTTCAAACCTATGGTCAGGTCATTGCGTGCCGCATGCTGCTCAATGCTGCCGAAGCCGGCCTTGCTCAGTCATTCGCCTTCCTCTTCTCCACCATCTATCCCCGCGAGCTCGCTGGCAAGCGAATCATGACGACCAATATCGCCCAGTGTATCTCCGGTGCTTTTGGAGGGCTGTTCGCATACGCCGTCCAGACTATGGGTGACCGCCATGGCTTCGCTGCTTGGAGATGGCTCTTCATCATCGAGTTCGGCATCACGGTGGTTATCTGTGGTGTTGGCTTGTTCTTCCTCCCGGGCAAAGTCGAGGAGGCATGGTTTCTGAGTGAAGAGGAGAAGGAGACGATGCGCTTGAAGACCGAACGTGACTACCTCATTCGCGGCGAAGAGAAGTTCGAGAAGAAATGGATCAAGCCTGCTCTCACGGATCCTTTCGTCTGGATGCTCGGTATTGCTTTCTTCACGAGCAGCGTTGCAATCAACGGATTTGGTAAGTTGTTCTTTTGTGCCCCTCCCCCAAGACATGGCTGACAAGGATCGCAGGAGTGTTTCTGCCCACCATCATCCAGGGTCTTGGCTTCGCGTCGTTGAAGGTCAACTACATGACTATTCCGGTCTTCGTTCTGGGCGCCATCTCGCTGAGCATCCAGGTCTATTACTCCGACAAGCTCAAGAAACGCGGCGCTTTCATCGTCTCCTGCTGCGTGCCCGTAGCAGCCGGCTATCTGATGTGTGTCTTCTCCAAGAACCCAGACGTCGGCTATGCAGGCATGTTCGTGCTCGTCGTTGGTAAGCTTCCTCCCAATCCAAGTCTCTCACGCCGTTCTAACACGTATTCCAGGTCTCTACCCAATCTCGACCTTGGCCGTCACATGGATCACCACGAACTTGGCACCAGACAGCAAGCGCGCCATCGGCCAGCCCTTCGCATACAGTTTGGCCAACGTCTCAAACCTTGTTTCCGGTCAGCTCTATCCGACCAACCAAGGTCCTCGCTACGTGCCCGGCAACGCGATTTCCGCCGGTCTCACAATCGTCGCCGGATTTCTGTATGCTGCATGCTGGCTTTTGCTCAGATATCGCAACAACAAGAAGGCCAAGATGATCGCTGAGGGAGCCACCGAAAATGGCAAGGAGGGTGACCAGGCTCTGGGCTTCACATATATCCTCTGAGAAACGACTCTCGGTGCACCAGCCCACGAAGGAACGAATTTTATGCTAGGTTTTATAGTTTCTGTATCGATTTCATTAACGACTTGCGTCAAGGTCATTTCTTATTTGCTGAGACCCCTTTTCCTTCCTGTCTTTACCTCTACCATGGTCCGTCACTTCTCTCTGCATCATCGCTGGCATGTCTCGTCTCTTCCAGGTAAGCACAGCACATCACATCATTAAAGCGTTCGTCCGCCAGCGACTAGATACGCGAATGCACCTTATGAATCCAAGGTAGTCCGATCTGCATCTTTAGCGGGTCCTCCCTCAAATACCCTTCCGCACCTTCACATCAACCATTAACGGATTCTTCTCCCACAGAATGAATACATCCATCTCTTGAATCCACTTCTCCCAGCCCGAGACCCCCTTAGGAATGCTCAAGTCAAAATTCCAGAGAAATTTCGCCAGCGTCACCCTTTGCTCAGCATACGCCAGATTCCTGCCGATACAATTCCTTGGCCCGGTACTGAACGGCTGGAATGATCCATTCGCGTTATCATTCTGAAACTCCTTAGGCCGCTGATCCTTCGGGAGCCACCTCTCTGGCAGGAATTCATTCGGCCTCGCGAAGTTTGACTCAACAAAGTTCGCCGCCATCGCACAAGTCGCCATTTGGGTGCCCTCTGGATAGAAGTGTCCCGATATCGTCGCGCCGCCTGCGGGAACGCTCCGGGGGAAGATGAATGGCACTGGCGGATATACTCGAAGGCATTCATTTAACACCTGCAGTAGGAACGGCGACTTGTCGTTTGCAGCGGCGATAGTAATGGACTCTGATGTCGGGAACGTCTCCCGAAGCTCCTTGACCAACTTTTCATGTACTCGTGGGTGGGTCAGGAGCAGGAAGATAGCGCCAGACAACAGTGTAGCTGTTGTCTCACTTCCTGCCAGGACGAAATTTCCACAAATCGACTTAAGCTCTTCCTCATTGAGATATCTCTGCTCTGGCGGCAACAGACTTGCCTTCTCCGGGTCATCCAGTGGCTTCTGCAATACCGTATCCAATAGGTCGCCTCGAATATCGCCCGCGTGTTCGATCCGAGTGTCCAACTTAGCCGAGACGTATTCATAATTCGTCCTTCTCGCATCTAGTAGCTTCTGTGGGAGTATCTTGAAGAGGAAACCCAGCAGACCGTACCTTCCCAGAACGGTGAACCAGACAGCGGCCTTGACACCTTGCAGGATACCCACAACCCACGGATGTGTCTCCATCTTCTCCACACACTCGAATGACTGCCCAAAAGACATGTCGGCAATGATATCGAATGTCAGCCAGTTGAACCACTCAACCATGTTCAATGGCTCCTTCCCAGCACGAGTCTTCATTTGCTCGATGAACCCATCGATATGGCCCTGCACCCTAGCTTCCTGCGAGAGCAGGCCCTGTTGGGAGAAAGCATGCGAGAACAAGTGTCGAAAGCGTCGATGGTCAGTCCGATCCGCGGTGAGTATTCCATGCACGCCATTGTACGGCACGAAGGCGGTGTCTTTGGGAAACTCGGCATTGCCCTTGACGTGGCCGTAGGCATCCTTCCAGATATCTCCGGTGGTGTGGGAGACGATGGAGGGCGCTACACGGACCCGATCACCGTATTTCTTGTGGATGGCGAGGAGCGATCTGTGATTGTTGCCTCTCAGACGGGACCATGAAAATGGAATCTCGAAGCGCGCCATAGGATTGGTCCGGGCAGGTGTCGCAGTGGGTGGAAGAAGAGGTTGTAGGTGACTTCCCACAAGATGCGCCCAAGCAGGAGGAGCGGGAGTATGAGCAGAGCGGTCGCGACTGCCATCTTGAAGTGAGAAATCTCGTTGACGCTCAGGATGGTTTCAAGGAGTCCAAAAGCCAACTAGATGTCAGTAGTCTGGATATGGGACATGCCCTTCAGATATGGCCTCGGCATGTTCCAAAGCAGGCTCCTTCCATCACGCAAACGATGTTATCCACCGTCAGCAACTTTTTGATATCATTCGGGAGATAATAGATACCGTGGCTCGCCTAACGAGGCAACAGTGGGTGTCCCTGTTACAGCACGGTGGAGCATCGTGGTAAGTGTCCGGTGTCTTGGTAGGTGACCCATGCCCGCATACGATCGCACCGTCGGCCAAGCCGTTCGCTTCCATTCCATCGCGGGCATACATCCGAGAGCTCGTACGCGTGTACTAGATATCATCATAAGTTGGTGTGGTGTTCAGTGAAAAGAGGCGCCCGATCGCATTCGAGATCGCAGTTCGCAATAATAAGGGCCCAACATGCGACAAAGTTTCGAAATCCCACTGACAAACGTCGAACGCTCATTGGTTCCAGCGATTTTCCTGACAAAACGTCGATCGACAGTTCTTTGACCATTTGAGTAAGTGTAGAAAGTTGACATATCCGCCGCTCGGACAAAATGACAACCCAGCTTAATCCACGCGAGCAGAAAAGCCTGGCGCAGTGACGACCTCAACGGCGGTTCAATGCGCGTCTTATGTAAGATGCTTGATGCGGCATTTCCAAGACTGGTGGTGGGTGGTATGATAGTGGGCGAATAATTGCTTGATTCAGAAGCCCGAGGTGGTGCCGCCTAGGATGACCCGACCATTTCAGCTCCAAGTGTCGTCCGGAATATACCAGGCAACGAGACATGGCCCAAGGCATGTGTATACAGTCCAATGTCGAGAGCCAAGCATCTTGTTTGGGGTCGAGTTTGCTTTGTCACGAACATGCAGGTACAGCGACGACTCAGGCATGTCCTTTTGAAGACGATCGATGCGCGCTCGGCCGATGCAGATAAGGCTTGCATTTCCCGTGTGCATTATGTCTCAAAGCCGATCAGGGCCTCCACCAGCCGCTGGCCGCACATTCACACAATCAGCCAGGTCCCGGACGTCCTTTCAGTATCAACTGACATTTGGTAGATGCCAGATGATCGCTCGGATAGCTATTCAGACCTTACCCGTACCAAGCAGGGCGCGTGCGAGTGTGTATACGCTGATCTGATAGAGCTCGGTAGCGACTCGCTCCCTAGACTTGCTGAGGCGTCTTCGGTCGCTGCCGAAGCAGCAGACCGCCAAGGACGATGCGTCTCGATACGACTGATAGTAGGATGTAGGTGACAGGGCGCGAAAGAGGTTCGAACGGAAGGAGCTAGATGAAGAGAAGACAAAAGGGAAGTGTGCTCTGACGCCAAGGCCTTCGCGCTGAGGTCGACGGGAACCCGCGTACTGAGGTTGACAAGGGGCCGCAATTGTCGCAGTAGCCTGTAAACAAACACATCAACGAAGCTCTCTTATATTCTATGGAAATAGATCTGAAGGATATAAGCGAGAAGAACTCCCCCTTCCGTTCACTAATCAAGCCTGAAATCCCCAAAACAGAAGTCCCAGATACACTACACTTTCAGCAGCATCACCCATGCCATACTCAGATCATCTCAACGAACAAGGCAGCAAAGCCAATTGCAAGGCCCATGTTCATGCCCATACTTGATGCATCACCGGTATAGACCTGGACCGGGTTGAATGTACCGTTGTATTGTCCCACAGGCGAAGTGGTTCCGTTGCCGGGATGCTGAACACCATAGACACTGCAAGTGCCTACGCATTCATTGCTGCAGCACCAGTTGGCGTTCGTGCAGTCGCTATTAGTTGTGCATACAGCTCCGTATCCACCGCAAATACCAGTCTCCCCAATGTGAATGGTGGAGTTGCCGCAAGAGCCGTTGACTGGCGCGAGGCCGACTCCATCAGATGCGGTGTGGTTGCATAGCGCTGCGGCGAGGATGGGTAGAACGGTCGTGGTGAGGATGGAGAGCTTCATTGTGTTGGTGTTCGGTTGTTGAATTATTACTGCGCGGGTCGTCGATTCGAGTGTATTGGTTGGGTGATTCGGTGGTCAAACGAGTGTCAAAGGTCGGTGTTGTTGCGCGTGTTGTGGTACGCAGCCGTGTCGGTAGTCGTGATGAACAGGGAAGGCATCCGACTGGGAACGAGCATCGGGTATTTGAGGTTGCAGTACTGTTTTGATTTGTGTTGATCAGGAGGAATGGGGTGGGCGGACAGTGCAATATACCAAGACGGTCCGTGCATTGCCGAACTGCGTATGCATCTATTCGGGTTGTGCCGAGAACAAAGCATCAGACTGTTCGACAGATCACCATCTACCGCACGCTTACTATGTCTTGGCTTCTAGATCAGATAATACTGAGAGCTGTAGGAAATTGGCTCATTCTCAGATCGATGGACTGGGTGGGTTGTTGTGAGTGCCGGTTCAGTCTGTGCGGTAATCGTCGTCTGTGCGGAGGTCGTCAGGCATGCTCGATCCACCACCAGGACTGACTAGACCAGTATCAAGTCAGCACACAGACAGCCCAATTCGATGCGTTCGTGAACCGCCACAATACAAACTGTGCATAGCAAAAGTCGCCTGCCTCTTCTTGGCGAGATCGTCAGCCTGACGATGCCCGCTTTGCCATCGTCGTCGATGCTATCTCCGCTGTTATTCGGCAAGGCTCATAATCAGCCTCGCCTAGTTGGCATTTCAGTTGCCATGGTTATATATTCCTGATCGTGAATTCTGTTTCAAATCCGCACATAAAACGCCGTGGGGTTCGAAGTTGACAGCCCTCATTGAACCTTATGTTTACTGAGGGTGCGAGATAAGCGGGGGATGTAGAGTAGATAGTGCCTGAGGCGTGTGCGGATTGCCCGTGGTTCGGAGGAGGGGCCGAGATCGTCAATCAGGCGACGATCGATGAGGCTAGTATCCGATCCCGGGGTGTTGAATTATTGCTCTTTGTAAAGTCTGCAGACGTCTGCGACTGTTCGAGTCGTGGTTATCGCAGACTTTTTGCCTTTTGATTTGCGACAGGCCTGGTGTTAGTGATGTGTCGCGTTTGGTCCCATTTTCTTGGCTTGGCAACAAACACCGCCCGAGAGGCAGAAGTACTCACCTGCCTGACTGACGATCCACAGCACACCAGTATCAGCGAAAGTCCTGGAAGGAGTCTCTCCTCTCGAAGTCACTTGTTTCAACGAAACGACGCGTGCTTCGACTTACGTACCACGTTGCATCAACGTCATGCTTGCCCAAACATGATTAATCGACCAGCTCGTCAGTCGTCGAAGTGTTCAGCAAGGCCTGAACGTGCACGATCTCTGCAGTGCAGAGAAGTCGACGGGAAGTCGGAGCTCTAGGACATCTGGAGACTGTGGGCGGCCTGAGGTGAGTGCCTTGATTGAGAGCAAGCGATCGTCGTTGTTGTTGCTGTCGAGCATGAGGACCAGAACGTATAATACATCGATTGACGCCGTCATGCGTTCGCAACGAAGTCGTATGGATGAGCGCCGGGCGAGGTCCTGCAACGTTGCTTTGCCACACAGCGGAATGACCCAAGCCTTGTGACCTCCGCGGGTTTGAGCGGGTCATTGCTGGCTTCCGTGAGGCATCTCAAGACATCAAAATGCTCTTCACATCAGTTATGACGTCGAAGTCATCGTTGAGCCAGCTGGGAGGACAGTGGTCACGACTGGCGCTGGTTGATCTGTGTTGGAAGGACGTCTGGCACGTGGAGCATCCCCAGCTCGACCAACGACTCAACCAGCTAGACCAGTTCTCGGAGGCAGCCAGCACGGCATTACGAGATCGCCTTCGCCGGGAGCAGTGCTGCTCGAGATGCGATAGGAGAAGATGTCACGGACATGAGCTTGAGTTGAGATGTGGTCATCAATTGCTTGGCCCGGTTGGGCCCACCCAGTGACGCCCTGGCCAATCATGGTGAAGCCGCTCCGTCATACTGTCCTTGCAATAATCTCGCTGGTTCGACAGTCACTTCAAGCTCGCTACGCGCTGTTTGACTATCGCCACGCACAGCAGTTGTCTTGCGGATGAGGTAAACGAAGTATGATCTATACTGTCACGTCTCGAGTCCACAAGCAGCCTCAGAACGTCGGGTCTTGGCGCAGATGGCACCAAGACCCATCGCGGTACTGAGGACAAGTCGTCTGCGGAGGTTCAGACCCCAAGCCATAGAATCGAGCCTCAGGTATGTCGCGGCTCTGTATATGACTTTGAGCTCATGGCAAATCTCGCTCACCTCTAGAGCGTCCAGATATGATCATCGGGAGCAAGCCATCGAGTGGTGCCCAATGAGGCAATCTCCCTCTTTCGGTATAGCCTCGGTGAGACAACGCGCCGCTTCTGCTCAGTACAGATCGGTCAAGGTCAATTGCGCGTGGACGACTGCAGACACGATCAATGCTGTGACGAAGGAAATATGTTCGAGCCATTGCAACTGCTGGCGGCACGACAGGCAGCAGCAATCCAGGCTTCGTGGACTGGCTCAGCTGTGGGAATATAAATGCTGGCTCGCAATTGTTTATGCTTCGGGATTGTCTTCTGCGAATCATGCTCTGCGAGCGTGAGGCAAGTTGATACATCGTGACACCGACCCTCTGGCAAGTATATGCAACATGCCGCGCTACTCCACGACTGACCATTTGCACGTTGGTGTGCTGTTCTGCGGACCCGTTCAACTCCTCGACCTTGCGGCTGTGGACCTTTTCGCCATGTGCAGCAAGGTCTACCTGCGCGCTTGCGAGCTACCCAAGCCCCTCGTAGCCCTCGGCCTCGAAAACATAAAGTTCTACTTCATTGGGGAGGGCGTCACACCCTCAGCCACGAACTCAGCCTCTGCCGACGCTGCAACCAGTACTGCTTTCCCAGCACCAGCGGAGACGACCCTCGTTGCCAGTACACCTTCTCTTGGCCTGAACATGCAGCTCACACACGACATCGCGTCCGCTGCCGTGGCGCCGGGTAAGCTCGACATCCTCGTCATCCCAGGCTCAGATCCGAAGTTCGTCCCCTCGGAAGCCATGGCTGCGTATATCTTGGCCCAGTCAACTTCTCCTCAGACAGATGTCCTGAGCATCTGCACAGGCATCTTTCCGCTCGCACGTTCGCCTGGAGTTTTGGACGGGCGGGTCGCCACTGGGCCCAGGCCACTTGTGGACATGAAGCTACGAAAGCTGAATCCGAAGGCAGATTGGCATGACCACAGAAGGTGGGAGGTTGATTCGTGTGCCAAGCATTCCGCAGAAGGTGTCAATCACGAAAGATCAACAGGTGGAGAGCTATGGACATCAGGAGGCATCACTGAGGGGACGGAGATGGTGGCAACGTACTTGAGGGAGAAGATGAGTGCCGAACTAGGTCAACTGGTCTGCGAGCTTGCAGGCGTGGGTGGTAGACCAAGAGAGTATGAGCAGACGAAGGTGACGATGGGTGCAGGGTTCTTCTGGTTGATTGTGAAGAGCCTCTGGCGTGGGTTGTGGGCCGGGGGAAAGTAGCGGCAGAACACTATCGATAGCTCGCGAGCGAAGGAATGAGGTTGAGTAGCACGTCGTCGCGCTCCATGCCCCACAGAGCTCTGCCCCTGTGTCATCTGTTCCCACGGTATTGAGGAAAAGCAAGGCGCTGCTGAACCATCATCCTCATTGAATACGTCACGCTCATTGGGGCTTTCGAACGAGAACGGACATCCTCTTTCGCCCCATGGTAAACAGATATGTTCTGTTCGATCCCGCAGACACAGATCAGGGAAAAGACCCAGTCGCATCTTGCATGAGAACCACAAGGCCAGATCGCGCCACCTCGTATCCTGCAAGCCATGCTGTTGGGCGCTGCTTCATGAGCCGCTTCGGCGAGTGCATGAAGGCTTGACTTTTGCTCTGTGCCAAGTCGAGCTGAGCCATCGCGAACTCACCTGTAGGCAAAAACCCGCCGGCGGCAGCGCCGGCCATTGTACGCCGATATAATTATAGCATCACTTCGAGATGGCATTTTCCTAAAATCGGTGATGGGGAGGTACTTAAGCACTTGATGCGTGATGACTTTGGAGATGAGGAGGAAGGAAGCATCACTGCAAGTTTGTTTTCTATCGAGAAACCATACCTAAAAAGCCTACTGCCCACCCCTGCAGCAGCGCCCGAATCGCCTTGGCGAAGCAAGATCTGGTTCTAGGCTCGCCTAAGATGCGTCAAGCGAGCCCGCTGACTACACCGTCAATAATTAGAGAATCAAGACGAGCCGTCGGAGCACATCTCTCTCATATCAATCATCTCATACGACAAGCCGATTATTGCTAAGAACTTGTTGCATCGGCAGATAAAAACAGCATCCTTATCAATCTTCCTGCAATTGAGCAAGTACGCTGGTCGTTCAGAACGTATATCCTGAGCATCGAAATAAGAGCCGCAAGTTTCGGGCCTGATCACTAGGGCTGACGATCGGAAAGGAGATCCTAAGACCTGCAAACGAGAAGCGAAATCTGCGGGGAGCGTAGTCCAAGCTCCGTCATCAGGCCTGGGAAGGCGTACAGGTTCAACTCACTTACGTGATCAACCTTCGCACTCATCATCGTCTACACTAGTCGCATGACCCAGGGATCCATCATGCGCGGTTCGCGATAGCATTTCTTCAATGCCGCGCGGGAGACGCCCTGGACCTGGCACAGCAGAGGAGAAGCTGCCGCCAGAAGGGAGAAGGTCCGTCTTAACGTCCAGGCATACCGCAAACGCAAACACGAGGCGGAAAAGGATAAGCAGGTCGCCAAGGAGCCGAATCTGAAGTGGGTGGAAGACACGAAATGGCAGCAGGAATACGACCAGCATAGTCGCTATGGGCGAGAGTCTGACGCCGACCAAGACAGCAAACGGTCGAGCTTTTCCGGCAGTCTGAAGTTCGAGAGTGCCGACGAAGATGCGATTAGTGCTGAAGTGGTGGCACGAACGCCACAGATGTACAATTCACCCAGCGCCGAGAAGCAGAATACCCTTCAAATTCTATCAATGTTCACCGAGCGCTTCTTGCCGGATCAGCTGTCGATGCCGTCGATGTTCGACGTGCAGACCATACGGACGCCTTGTGCGCTGTGGGTGACAACGGCCGCACGGCAAGCTCGCTCACAAGAATCTGGCGCACTGAACGATGTGCTCCATTCGATAGTAATAGCAGTCATCTCTCAGGAGCAGCAAAGGCCTGATCTTACCATAGAGGCTCACAGACTCTACACGAGGAGTCTGAACAAGACAAGACGAGGCTTAGGACCGATTCTCGCCAACAGCTACAGAGCCAGCGAGACCGATATCCTAAATATGTTCCTGGCTTGCCATGCTGCAGCAGTGTACGAAATGATAGCGAATGGAAATATGACCGATATGAGACGCCATATCTTGGGCATCGGTCTGTTGATTGAACATCAGCGCTGTATGCCAGACTTTCCTACCGTCACTGGCAATTCTCTGGTCGAGGAATACCGTATGATGGAGATCCACTTCTGCCTACTCGAGCGAAGGCTCTCTACAACGTGTCGCATGAAAGGCCTAACGCCCGAGCCAGCCAGAATCTCGCACAGCGAAGCGATCTTGAACACCGATATAGGTCTCGTCGGGTCATTGCTCGACCTCGCGGACCAGATTCTGCCCATTATGGTCGAACTTGACTCCTTCAAAGAGACCGGCCGTCCTAGTGCGGGCCATCTGATGAGACTGGTACAGTCGGCTCTAAGCCTGCATGCCCAATTCGACTCCTGGTCAAACTTCCTGCACGACAAAGCATTCCCAGGATCGCCGCACTCCGATGCATCGTCAGACGCAGACAGCGAGCCCCTCGACCTCTGCCAGATCACGCAGTACGAATACGTCACATGCTACCTGTTCAGTCTGTCCTACGACCTTCACGCCATCGAAATGTGTATAGAAGCTGTCACTGCTCTGACACAAAGGACCGAGCACTCACCCTCTCACAGTCCATCCGTCACGAAGCCCTCGGCCCAGCAACAGCTCCTTCGCACACAATCTCTCGCGGTGGCAGGCACGATGCTGGAGTTGATGCCCTATCTTTTTCAGCAGGACAAAGGCATTATCGGTCGGTCGATAGCCATCTGGCCACTTGAGGCTGTGTGGCGTGTGCTAGATGCCGAAAGCTCCAGACTGTCCGGCGATGAATATGTGGCCAAGACGCTGAACGTCTCGGACGACTTTAGAACTAAGATCAAGCAGAATCGCACGCTGGTGGAGAAATACTACAAGCTCTGCCGGCAAAGTGGCAGGACTGCGCAAGCGTACGGTCTCCCATTAATCCAAGTCAGAGATTGTGATGAAGTAGCGAACGGCTGCTGCCAAGGGAAGCAACGCGTTCACAGCATCGACACTGACGACGAGGTGAGCGAAGCTTATGCTGATTGATCATCGGATCGTCCACCTACCAACACCTCAAGCTTCTGTCGCAGACAGATGTCGCCCAGTGTTCACGGGCTGCTGACATATTCACCTGGACCATCGACACTTTCTGAAGATGGGCGCAACTGCGATATCCGTCCAGCGAACTTTCCATACCAGACTCGGCAACTCGAGGCGAGATCCTTGCCTCTAGAGGCACAACAGATCGTGCCAGCTCAGGATCATCGCTCAGTACCTAGGGATGGATTTCGTAGGCCTCCCCTGGCTTTCGTCCGCGACAGTAGCCAAGATGCAGGGGTACCGATTGGGCGGTACGCCGCCCTTCAGAACACATGGAGGGCCTCTTTGAGGTGTTTCCGTCCGCCGACATGTCTGAGCTGCAACCGTCGGACCGAAATTGACCTCCACAGATGCTTTCATATCGCCCAACCTTTTGATCCAGTGGGGACCAAGTCCAAGCAGATACACACATCATGCCACTGAGCAGGGCAGAGGCTCTTTCGGAACTTTCCCATTTGCGGCTCTTGCAGTTCATGGACGTTCAGATGAGAATAGTTAGAGATCGAATGCGTGCTCGGTGAAGCGGCTAGTACGAGACCGGTTGACACGTCCAGACAAGGTCGTGTATAAGACCGGTTGACAAATGCAGAGAGCAGTACCATGCTCCAACAATTATGTTTCTCTTCCACATCTCGCATAGCAACTGAATACCGATCGGTCAACGAGCTTATCTTGGCAAGTGCTTATAAGGGCGAAGCATGTGTTACAAAAGAAGTTTGGGCCATTGGGGAACATTTGGTTAGGTATCTCTGAAGATATAGTACATTGCCAAGGGAGATCTCCTCCTCCACAGTTCGGACTCTCAGTATCCATACTCGCGGCATTTGCACTGTTTCTCTCTCTTTCCCGGGGCGTAAACACGCGAACCTTCCTCACATTCAAATGATGATTGAGGCCTTCGCGGAGGCTGTGTAGCACTCAAGCTGCGCAAATCGTCGATAGTCGTCACTGTGTACTTTGTTCGCCGACTGCAATGCAAACAACTGCAGACTCTCCGAACCTTCAAGACTTCCCAAAGCCCAAATCCAACCCACTGAAGAAGCTGTTCCTCATCAAGCCCGAGCTCCGCCTTCCACTACTCTTCCTATTCTCCTCGTCGATCTCGAAGTCGAACTTCCCAAAGCTGCCCGTGCTCTTCGCCAAGCCAGGTCTCTGCGTCAGTGGATTCTGGCCTTTCCGGCTCGGATGCGATCGTAGTGGGTTGGGGCGCTCGATGGTTGATGTGCTTGTGTTGAATGGATTATGGATCTCGTCTGAGGGTGTGGTGAAAGGGTTTTCGTTAGCTCCCGAGGCTTTGGTGTGTTGAGTGTTGAGAGGTAAAGGTACGTCAACTCGCGTGTCGAATTTATTGCGTCGGAGACTTCCTTGGCCTTTGCCCACGGCCTGCTGGGCTGGACTGAGGTCTGTGTTGCTATGACCCTCCGCACCGTGTGTGTACAGGTTGTAGAATGTGTTGGGTCTACTCCGCCGTGCTTCGCTCGCGCGGTTGACCTGCAGTTCTTCCGAGTGGATGCTAGACACGGAGTAAATGCTGCCTTGTTCTGAGAACTGTGAGCGTACCGGCGAGGGCTGCACGATCATCGCAGAAACTGGTTTGGAGGCTGAGTTGGGTAGGGCGAGGCTCGTAACGGACGCCTCGGCTGCGTTCTTGTCGCCGAAAGGGAAGGGATAGGAGGAGTTGTTTAACGTCGCGGACGGAGTAGTATTTGGTAGCGGTTTCGCTGAATGGTTGTTGCGACGGGCCGCTATTGTTGGTGTTGGATTACTTCTAGTGTATTTAGGTGGTGGCTGAGGCGATGGTAATGATGTTAGAGAATATTCTGCTGTCTTCTCGGACACTTTCTGCGCTGGAGTCTTGAAGGAAGATGCTGAGCTGTCGGACTCTGGCTTCGGCTTAACTTGCGATGCAATTCCATGCACCATCTCCTCATCGTCGTCTCTCCTTCTAATATACATGAAGATCAGGCCGCTGATAACCGCCACCACAATAAAGGTGCAGCCAACAGCGATACCAGCGACTGTGGCGATAGACATCGCCCCGTCGTCCTGATCATCCTTTTCGTTGTCGTCATTGTCCTTGGCTGTTGAAGCTGTCGGCGTAGAAGAAGCTGTGGCGCTCGAACTGGGCGTTGAGCTGGGCGATGTTGGGCCTGGCCCAGCAACATTTGGAGCAGTGGCAATGCCGCCGGTTGCGATTGCGAGCAGAGGCTCGCCGTCCTGATCCAGTCCCAGACCTTGGCACACCTTCTCATAGTACGACGCCGCGGCTGATGCGTCGTCCGGCGAACAGGCGTCTGACACTGACAAACACTGCTCTACCGACGTCCGGACGTCCTTCTGATGTGAACATAAACATCGCGAGTCGTTCTCCGAGCACTCCAGCGCTCCAGTTGCGTCAGCCAGGCAGACTGCCGCGCATGGTGGGTAAGAGCCAGTTCCTGTAGGTGATGCGCCGGCGGCAGTTATCTGCGATGGTAGATCTGACTGCGCAGCAGCGAGCGAAACGAATGTGACGGCTAGGAGGAGCCGAAGCCTGAAGTATTGTACCATACTCTCGAATAAGTTACCGCATCTCGGTGTACTGAAGGAGTGGACGTCTCACAGAGACAAGTCGTTGAAGTCGACCGAACCTATGTTGACACTACTCCAGAGCTGTCGCTTTCTATAAAATGCACATTGTTGTCAACCAGGGGACACTGATGTTAGGTCAGCATGAGCTGGTGTGTCAAAGTGACATCAAGCGAGTTTAAGAGAAATGGTCAGTGTGATTCAAGTGGATGGTGATCAGCTAGAAGAGGATTAGACAGATGCTTGAAGCGTCCAACGGTCCACAAGATTGGACGATCTGAATCTCCCGGATAGTCGCGTCGGTCTCATTCCTGGACGCGCTTCCAGAGTTACAGGTTTTATATAACTTCAAGATGAGCTGAACGACCGAGCCAGAGGCATTCTCCTGTCAAACGGCGCGGCCACGTCCCGTGGCACCTGACCTGTCACGATTGTACATGTCGTAAGAGTCCGAGGTCTTTAGCAACTTGAAGATTGAAGAAACAAATTTGGCAGTGCGCAACCAATTTCCGACAAGAGCTTAACTTGGCACCGACGAGCCGATCAAACATGGCTAGTCGTCCCTGCCGCATAAATCACTCTTATTTACAAAAGAAGGACAGCTAAATATCTTTCTATGCATTCGGTCGATCGTCAACGTGAGGTCGGCATCGCACTGGACCGTTAATGGCGCTGACGGTAGTCATCGACACCACGAACTTGAGACGTGCCTTGAGCAGTCGAGTGGACCTACTGAGTCATTTCTCATTGTGCTCTCGTAGCGCTGAATCGCCAAACAGTTGCGGGTGGTCGGTGCGCCTCTCAGGAGTGATTTTACATAGCGTCGACGGCTTCATGGAGGATTATAACTATTAGAGTGAGTAGACGTGTATATATGCTTTGTAGGATACCTCGTGCGCCTGCCTAGGTTTCGCTCTGTCCTGGTAGCTTTCATGCACTTCGGCAGGAACAAGCATTTTGAGATTCCGTTATCACTATCATGCAGAATCTCCTACGCCTCCAACACTATCTGTGCCCTCGACAACGGCACCATGTTCGGCAAAGCAGTGAGTCTCACTGCAGATGAGTCCGAGAGATTTGAATGTGCTCGTCATCTCTTGCTGATGCGTATGCGACACAAAGGTCATTTCTAAATCGACGAGGTGCATGATGTCGTCCAAGCGAGCCCTTCTCTTGTCGCTGGAACTTACCGAGATAGCCCGAAGAAACCGCGTGGCAAGGAAAAGCAAAGTGTGCCGCTCCGCCTGCGGAAGTTCTGGCCTGGGACTCGTCACTCGCTCAAGTCAGCGCCGAGGTTCTGGGTGAGTCCCCACAAGGACCTTTGACAGCTCTTGCGCATTGGGCGTCCTTATCTTTAGAGCTAGGGTCTGAGTGGACGAACCAACGGTGGTGTGTCCCCGCGACACCCATACGGGTAAAGCCTTCTGATTACGCTCGCCCGCAACCGACACTATTCGATCCCAGAGCCAGGTGAGGGCACATCCAGACCACCCGCCCTCGTGGCGCTGCTCCCGCTTCAGGCTGCTCGTCTGCATGTTCTTATCGCAGACTGCGCCGGAGACGACGACATCTGTGCTATCTTTATACTCGACCTCCTTACAATCTCGCCATTTTTCTCACTTCAAGGTCATCACCATCTTGCTCTCGCTCTGCAGTTTTCTCGTTGAATCCTCGAGTCCACCTCCGACCGACTTACGAAATCGCAAAGTTCGAATTCCGTTGAACGCAACCTTGTCGCACGAGACTTGCTTCTGCGAAACGGCTGCCCTGAGATTCTCAGTGCAAGTCATGTTTAACGACCGCCATCCGCCGCCTTGACAAGATCTGAGATGCATGGATAGCCATCCGTGAGCCACGACCGTCTCATAGACATAGTACGAATGTATATACAGCCCGACTTCCTCTCACGAGGTATCGAGGATCATGTGGGCTCAATACTCGCCCGTGATATATACCACGACACGCCTGCAGCATATCAATCTCGGGGCGACCGAAATGCCACATTACTTGTTTCGTGGTGGTGTACGATATTCTCTCTCACCGCGATATTGATTCGAACGCTGGGAAGATGGGTCAGAACAGAACGGCTGTTTCTCGAGGACAAGTTGATGCTGTATTCGATCATACCGTTACTGATCCGTATGGCACTGGTACACGTCGTGTTAATATGGGGGACCAATAACACGACGACCGACAATCTGACGGCAATCGAGATTATGCATCGACAAACCGGCAGCAAATTGGTCTTGGCCGCCCGTATCTTCTATGCTGCATTCATCTGGATGGCAAAATTCACTGTCCTCGAGTTTCTGAAACGAACCATAGGAGCATCGTGGGCGAAGTCGTACGAGTGGGGACTGAGAGCCATTTATGTCTTTCTTGCATTGACCTACATTGCGGTCATGATCGGAACGCTCGCGGAATGTCAGCCTTTTGATCATTACTGGCAAGTCGTGCCAGATCCCGGCCCGCAGTGCCGTGAGGGACTAGTCCAGCTTCTGGTGATGGGAGTCTGCGACATCGTCACTGATGTCGTTCTTGTCGCGTTTCCAATCCCCGTCGTGCTAAGGTCGACCATGCCGATGAAGAAGAAGCTCAGTCTCATCGGACTATTCCTTCTCTCCGGCATCTTGATTGGTGTCACGGCGTACCGAGTTCCATCGACCATCGACCGACAATCGGACCAAACGTATCGATCATTGCTGGCGTCATTAGAGATTCTGGCAGCGACATTCGTCAGCAATGCTGTCATCATCGGCTCGTTCATTCGCGATAAAGGGGTCAAGAAAGCAAAGTTCCGAGCGGCATCAGTCGCAGACTCGACGAATGGCGTTGGGCCACTCTCGCGTGTGGCCACTGCACGCTCTGCTCAGGTCACCATGAGGCACTGGGGCAGCGATGAGGACCTGGTTAGCGATTTGGGCATGTCTCTGCCGTCTTCTTTGCACTACGGAGGCTCCGGGCCCAGAGCGCCTTCTGCTGCTCCTGCGTACGAGCCGGCGCTGCCTTCAGTTGACGAGAAGCCTGCTCACAGTAGGAAAACATCCGAGATAGACCAGGGTTGGACCTTCAGACATGGCTCCCGGTCACGGAGTCGCCAGCATAGACGATCTTCAGTCTCATCTGTATCGACTACCTCGATCGACATCAAGTTGCGAGGTCTGCAAGCGTCGATGGACGAGCCAGTCAGTCCAGGGGCGAATATGGATACAGAGCCGCTTAGCAAGCAGATGTCATTCTTCGACGTAGGCGGGCTGGTCGACGCACCCAAGACGACCGTCTCTCAGACTCGACTACCTGAACCGGCCGAACGGACAGGTGCACGCGGCCGTTCTGGGTCGAAACAATTCCTCTCCGACATAGGCGGTATGCTCTCGAGACACAAGGAGGAGGACACCGAGTCAGATGTCCCAAGTCGGACGCCGTCGAAATTACGGGAAAGGAGGAAGTTCAGTCGCAGTCCGAATCCAGCCCATAGGCTCGCAGGATCACGTTCCGCGAGTGGGAAGCAGGCTCAGCAATTCGAGCAGAGTCCGCAGGTCAGACCAACGGACGATGGCCCAGATGCGCTGTCCTTCGGGGATGTTGGCGGTCTGTTGAAATGAGCGATATGGTGTTGGATGTGTTGATGTATATCTGGTCATTTCTAGCGCTGGCGTTGGTGGTCCTCATGGAAATCGAACAATATGAATACTTGACACTATAAAGGGCGCATTTTCGTCTTGCTCTGAACGTGTTGGACCATTCGGTGCACTGAGTTGTACCTTATCGCTCTCGCGTCAGCCGGGAGACATAATGGGTAGTCCATGTCTTATCCAATACGCCCATGACATTCTCGTAGGCTCAGCTGGTGGGGTATCCACGTGTCGTAGATTTCTGGTTCTTCGAGAGTCGCGCTGCGGCCGCTGCAGGGACTGCAAGTACACAAGTGCGCGTGGTCACAGGAACGGCAGCTCACCTACCGCTTCCAGACTTTCATCCGTCGCGCACTGCGAATTGATGCCTGGCAGCCAGAACTTTGCCGTCGCGAACATAACAGGAAGTTTTCCTGCCGATCTTGAACTTCGATCGGTCGCGCGTCGGGATGCGGCGTCTGGCTTCCACGACTTTCCCGTCGTCAAAGTGACAGAATTGAGTCGCTGTGCCCATCGTACTTCTTTTGACAAATTGACACACCATATGTCCGTGAGACGGACTTTGGTAGGCTCCAGAGAACCGTACATCGACTTGTTGACTATCTGCAACTCTGCAAGAAGAAGGACAGCCGTGATTGATGGGGGATGGCCGAGTGTGTATGGCGCGAGAACAAGTCCGCTGGGACAGATGGAAGTCCCAAAGAGGAAGGCGACCTGCCGTGTTGAGAGCGCTTCGGAGGATGAGTTTCGGTGGCGCCGGAAAACACGTCTACTTGTCGCGTCTTGGGCTCTTTGAACTTCTTCACGCGCGAGTGAGTGAGCTTCCGGGACCCATCGAAGTATCGTACATCGTCACCTTGGCTACTTTACTCCCCTCCATGTCTTTGTGCTGTCGTGGCTTGAGCTCAGCAATGTCGGGAAACTCGAGTGATGAGACAGTCGCACCCTGGTGGTGCCTGACTTGACTCGAGCACAACTCCGGACTACCTGGTTGGCTCGTTACGGCGACGAACGTCTTCGACCAGGCGTAGCCGAATCATCGACAACCCTAATAACATCAAACAGATTTCAAAGTGTACGTTGACTAGCCAGCTGAACCCCAGAAATAGGCAAGTACCTGCCCAACTCACCTTCTCTCTGTCTGTTGGATCTTGCATGGTATGTCATAGCTCGGTTGAATTGCATTCAGCGCCAGCATATTGCAAACCTTGCAGGCCGCTCAATTCGTTGGCAATTTCTGCTCGGACGCGATGAGCAGAGACGCCGCTGGCAGTCGTTCCACGGTGCCAGGGCCAGATAGAGCACGGCTGTCTCCACATTGGTAAGACGCGTGGCAACCTCTCCCCATAATCAACGATGCCTGTTATACCCAGGGAGCCGGTGCGTGAGTGTCGGCAGTAGGTCATGTTGGCTGTCACGTACAGGGAAGACCACTTCGACGTGGCACCGTCAGCACTGACGTGTAAGCGACTGGCTGGCGTGTCGCTTTTCACGAAGACATTCGAGTCTAAGATCTCGGGCCAGAGCGTTATGGTCAAGGTCATACCTACATGAGCACGGTCCCAGGAAGTGCGCCGTTGGTGAGGAAACCTGTTGAGGCGATGCTAGTGGCTGGCTGCTGTGCTGACGACCAGCATGCCGAAGCCACGTTAACAATGCAAAGTTATCGAGTTAACCATCTCCACGACCAGCCATCAATGAACCACCCGAACACGAGCAAGGGCCGCGTGCGACCTGGCAGCAAGCACATCTAGACCACGTTGTCAACAATATTATTGATTACATCCGTGCCAACTCTGTATTGATCTGTGATCAATGACACGAATGTACAAGCTGCATTTACGCATTGATTACAGCCTCCGCGCTCTCACGCTTCTCCGATGAGGATCTTGAGTTATTAAAGGTCGACATATTCTTCTCTGCGAACAGAAATCCAATGCACCCCAGTCGATCATCTCAGATTCTTCTGTCGAACAGTACATTGCTGAAAATTGCACGATCGCTACCACGAACACCCGAGAATTTGGCACTATGCAGATGAAGGTGAGCATGCACCCGACCCCTGATTAGGCTCAACTTGTCTCGAGCTGATCACATTCAACATTAGCATCTAGCTTGGGCTGCTGCCGCTATGGTTCAGCTCAGCATGGCCGAACCTATAGGTCGTTACAACCCGTTGAAAGCTCGACCGATCGAAGAGAGTCAGGATACAGGCCCAGTCCTGGAGAGACGAATTGGCCGCTACAACCCGTTGAAAACTCGACCAGTCGAAGCCAATACAGGTCCAGTTCTGCAAAAACGTGGTGGCTGGGACCTGATCTGTGGTGCGGATCACACATACCAGTGCAAAGACGAGACCTGGGTTTGTAGTGACAACGGCGATCCACATCCAACGACATGGTATGACTCCGAGGGCATCTGTGCGACTACGTGCACATGTGACTGGATTATCATTCATGTTATTGAAAGGAGTGAGTCTAACGTCGAGGCTTCCGACTGGAAGAGGAGCGAGAATGTGAAGCAGCACACGTAAGTGACACTCGACCGGCGATCGAAGCCGTGCATAAATGCGAGTGACGGGGACGTCGCAGAGGTGCAGGGCTGCGATCTTGGTCATGTTTAGTGAGGACTTTCTGGGCCACAGCCCTGTTGTGCCGTGTCCGGCACAACCAGCGCTGACCACAAATACCTAGGTATACGCGCAAAGCCACCCAAGTAGTCATGCGAGAACGAGTCTTCATACCAATGACGATGGTCTCAAGAAGAGTGCCTACTCATCTCCACTGTCTTCGCCTGCCAGTACATATGTAGGATGCCCGCGCTGCAGGGACATCGTCCTCGGAGCTGATTCCGCCCTTGTCTGGACGGAGATGGGAACCGATTGAAACGCGGGGATGATTTAGGTATATGTCCCCACCGTTATCGCTACCTACTACCTTTCACCATCTCCGTGGACAACTACCGCACATCTGAGTTCAGTCTCTGTCCGAGGCTGGTCCCGATCATGATGCGTCGAGGCCTTTGTTGGCGTCCGGTCGGCTGAAAGGCTCCCGGCTTATCTGAGTCGCTTAAATCCACGACTGTCTTTTGTGCACATATCCACGAGATGTGCCTTGCATAGGTAGGCTCGTCTCGCAGATATTGGCTTCTTTCGAATTTTTGAGAACGACTCTCATCCGCTGTATCACCCACAATGAAGACAAAAACGACCGTCCTCATCGTCGGCGGAGGCCCCGTCGGCCTCCTGATGGCTTTACGTCTGGGTCAGGCAGGAATCGACACACTAATCGTAGAGAAACATCCTAGCTTCCAGCCGGCAACACGGGCGATGGTCTACATGCCTGTGGTCATATCGGCTTTGACCAAGCTCGGACTATACGAGCAAGTACGATCCGCCGCCTACCTCAACCAGGATGGCGTCTACTGGCGTGACACCGACATGAAGCCACTCGCTAGGCTTCCCCTTGGCGACCCGCAGTCTAGTCAATTCAATGGTGTTCTGCAGCTAGGTCAGTGGAAGATGTCATCCATCATTTCGGCAGAGCTGAAACAGCATCCTTCTGTGGAACTATGCTTTGGCTATGGCTGTGTTGGGGTGCAGGAAGACGTTGATGGCAAAGGAGTTCAGGTCCTGTTGCAGAGCAAAGACGACCCAACGGACACACTCGTTCATGCCGAGTACGTTGTTGGGTGCGACGGCGCCAACAGTAGCGTGCGAAAGGCCATGTGCATCCCCTACGAAGGCTTCTCCTATCCCTGGAAGATGATCGGCTGCGACGTGCTGTACGATTTTCCGAAACAGGAAGGGCTCACGCCACTAAATTTTGTTGTCGATGAGATTGACTGGGCTGTCATTGCTTACACTGGAGAGGATGAGGATGGGAAGCCAGACTTTGGCCGCGAGAAGACTCCATTGTGGCGTGTTGCGTACATCGAGGATTCTGATCTTCCAAGCGGCAAAGAAGACTTCTTGAGTCGAGCGAGGGAGCGTATATCTACGTCATATATAAAGCACGGCGACGGAAAGTTCAATGTCATCCGCGCCGAGCCTTATACTAACCATCAGAGATGCGCGGCGCAGGCTCGTAAAGGTCGCGTGCTCCTGGCAGGGGATGCTTTGCATGTGAGTATCCTTTCAGCACCCCACCCGTTGGTCCCGTCGACAACGCTAACATATGGACCAAGTCAAACAACCCCATCAGTGGTCTAGGCTTGACAAGTGGCATCTGTGATGCTTTTGCCTACGGGAATGCCTTGGTCAGGGTGATCAAGGATGGTGAAGATGAATCCTTACTCGCGACTTGCGCCAAATCTAGAAGAGACACCTGGCTGAATGTGACCAATGAGATGTCCCAAGGCAATCTCAACCGCTTGAGAGCCGTCGACACCAAAGGCGTGGCGATGCGGGAAGGGTTCTTCAACAAGTTGAACTCTGACCCTAGCTTCCCAGCAGTGATTCGGGGAGGTCTCGAGCGTATCCTCCCGCATACGTTCGAAGCCCCCCATCCAATGTACATGGAGGCTCAATTTCATCCGCGAAGCACAAATATTGTGGACGGCCTTTCAGCACTAGGGATGAAGTCACAGACGGTCTAGCAAGATCTCATCCTAGTTGTGTATCATCTAAGATTGCAACGCCTTCTACCTGCGGCTGTCAACATATGAACTAGTTGAGAAGAGAAACTGTCTCCCGCGCAGCCTGTACAACCGCCTGTGTCCCGTGGGCCGCCGCCACAACCGCCAGTCCTTATGGTTCTTGCCCCAAGTCATCGGAACCCGCGGATTTTGCTTATGACTCGGCATATTTGCACGTCTATGCACGCTCATAGCGTTCAAGCAACAAGCTTTACTTCCAGCACAGTATCCAATTGCGTGCGCCAAACATCCACTATCTCTAGCCCGGCCTGGCTCAACAGCTCTCGATAATGACCAAAGGTCCTTTCGATACCGTTGACGTTGATCATCATCAGCAAGTCGTACTGGACCAGGCTCAACGACGCTTTCTCATCCGGCAGGGGCATCTCGTCGATGATAATACGTGACACGGGACTCATGGCTGCGGCAACGTTCCGCAGGATGGAGAGAGCTTGTGCGTCGGACCAGTCGTGGAATATGCCACCGAAGTAGTAGATGCTGGCGCCTGTGAGAGCTGTCAGCAAGGGAGCGACACATGTGAATTAGCGGATATATGCCTGGTGCGAGACCGAGGGTACCACAGAACGGCTTGGACACCGTACTGACCTTTGATAGGTTGGGCATTGAAGAAGTCATACTCCATCGCCTCGATACCTGTTC
This sequence comes from Cyphellophora attinorum, assembly GCF_001299255.1. Classification (NCBI taxonomy): domain Eukaryota; kingdom Fungi; phylum Ascomycota; class Eurotiomycetes; order Chaetothyriales; family Cyphellophoraceae; genus Cyphellophora; species Cyphellophora attinorum. The sequence continues at coordinate 261,325 of NW_017253240.1, read as the reverse complement.
CCTCCAGCAGTATCTCTGCCTTCTCAATATTCTCCCGGAGATCCTGCAAATTCAGACGACCTCTTCCAACGAACTCCGGGAAGCGCTTCCGAAAAGCCTGCAGATCATACCCGACGTTTCCACCAACATCTACCACCAAGACTTGTCCGTCATTCTCAGGAGCCATGGCATTCATTCCACGACCAATCTTCTCCTTGGTGGGCCAGATATCAAACCAATATCCGACCATATCCTCTCTCCTGCCACCCAGGTAGTCGCTAAAGTCCCTGAGGACCTCGGGCTGTGCGCGAAACAGCTCCCACAAACTCATACCGTGCGTCCACTCGGCGAGACCCTTCTCTCCTTTCTCCTTGTCCGGGAACTGCGGAAATCGACCGCCGTGAGCACGCATGTAAGGCACAGCATTCGCCATGACATTCAAGGTCGGGATGTTCAGGAACTTGTGAGCGCCAGTGCGGGATTTGTGGCTGAGGTAGACAGTGTTCGCGTTGGAGCGATATATCCCTGCGCTGAGCTCGGTGATGAGATGGAGGGACGAGAGCAGGCGAAGGAGGCGTACTTTGCTGTGGCATTAGACATGACCTCAGTTAAGAGCCAATAATTGAGGCGTGGCTTGGTTTGCGATGGAACGAGACTTACCGGTCAGTGACTTGTCCGATCCGGAGGCCTCTGCTACCTCATCTGCGGTGATCTGGGCTCCATGTCTGTCGACGATAGGAGTCAGAAGATTCATCTCGAGCACCATGGCGATGCCCATGTTCTGCAACGCCTGGAGTGGAAGACATGTTAGATTCGCGGAGGGATGTAGTTGCGGGCATGTCTCCAGTCTTAGAGACCCAGGCCCGAGGCCTCGTATGAGCATAGAAAACAGAACAGACCAACCTGATATCTCAGACCGGCGACGTAGTCAGCAGGTCCCAGTGCTGCGATCCGTAGTTCCTCAATCGCATTGAGCATTTGCTGTCGCTTCTGCCAGGAGCCATCATGTTCCGCGACAGCTACGCTCACTTTGTCGTTGAGAATCGTTAGATCCGCCATGTTGATAATGTGCAGCTTCAGCTGTCCGTGACGAGATCGATAGCATGTATTGTGGACATACCATCAGCACCGAAAAGTACACCAGTCAAAGACCAGTGGCTAATCGGCCAGTATCCAAGTGTGCTGATCTCATACATTTTGGACATGGTCACAAAGCGGAGATTCGGCAGTTGAGAGATCTCTCGAGATTATCCGGTCGAAATACGACGCTGCTTCTGCAATCCTCGTGACTGTGCAACAGATATATGAATAAAACAAAACGCAAGATGCAGCGAGTACCCTGGGTAAAGTGGAGGTAGTCCATGACGGGCCAAGCACAGTCGCAAATGTCAGTAAGGGCTGTGTCTCACGGTACGAACACAGAGAACCATGCCATACACGGAAAGCACCAGAGAACATCGAACCACACATGAATGTTAAAGAGTCAAGAGTGTATCGAAAGACCGCCTCAACAAGAGACGAGCCGTTAGGGTGCAATAAGAAGCAGCACCGGATCCTGTGCTTAGCTGATTTTTGCTTGATGACGTCTAATGTCGCAACAGCAATCTCGAGCTCCTGAACATGTTCTTACGATAGTAGACGCTTATCTCTCGAATCCAAAGGCCTCAAGCTTTTTCCAACCTAACGTGTCCAATGGTCCGTGACTTCTGAGCTCTCCCTGGGTTGGCGACGAAGATCCCTCGGCACTTCTCGACATGAATGGGTATGGACCAGCCTGCCTCCCAACATGGCACTCAGGGATTTCCGAGTCCCCAACGCCACCTACGCATACTCACGCTCACACAGTCGGGATGACCGTCGACTCAGGCGCGCACAGCGTGGTCTGTCCGCCATCCAGATTGATGATCTGGCACGCAGTGCACTTTCCAGTGTACAGCACAGTACCAGACGGACCGCAGAATGAGACACTGTTCTCGTCGTTGCAGAAGAGCTGGTAAGGAACACTGCAGGATTCCGCGCGTGGAGCCAAGAGCGGCGAAGCAATGGCCAGGAGAGGGAGGGTGAGGACGGTGAGGATGTTGAGTTGCATTTTGTTGGTGTGGTGGTGGTGGTCTGTGCTGTTGTTCTGGGATGATGTGTTCGATACTGCTGAGGACTGTGAATGGGTCGGAATTGTTTGCTTTCAATCGTCTGCGAGTTGGGTTGGGATTACTTATTCGGCCAGCTCGGAGTCTGCACAGCTTCCTTCGGGGTTTATATATGGCATGTTGTATGCCTACTTGAGGGGGAGTCAGACTGCCTATTCGGGAGCGGCTTCGATATCTCGTACGTGTGTCGTTCTCGATGCTACTCTGCACACCCCAGATTCGAGAGGATCAACCGGATACCAGGTATGATAGGTACCCTCCGCATCTCGCAAGGCTAGCTCGCGTGCGGACTTTATCCATGAAGCCCTGCTCGAACCTTAGAGTTGATTGATCGAGGCCTCGAACGCGTTTCACGATCCGTGCTCGGAGAATAAGGCGCACTGATCGGCATGACATGCATGCTGCACGAGATCCTCCCGCGCCATATGTGGAGAGGGCTACGCCTTGCGCCGACTGCCGTGCCTCGTACTTACTCAACAATTAGCTGCGAAATTCGAACTTGTGAACGACGATGAGAAATTCTCGAACTATTAGTCACGAAAATGTGCAAGGGAACGGACCAGGGACCTCGCCGGCAACACTCCTGCGTCACTGTGCGTCCATAATTATCTCTAGACCCATCTCGAGGTCTTGAGAGCCGTCGTGTCAGGCATCATACTTCGCGCGTTCTAGCAACCAGTGTAGCCTTTTCTAGCGCGGATAAGACGGTTCTCATCGTCGGCAATGTCTCGACATCGTCTATTGAAGTGAGGTATTCGATAGGAGTCGAAGCACATAGCTCGTAGACAATCCGTGAGACGCGTGAGATCTTAGCGACAGGGTCGATGGAAAGTTGATGGAAAGTACGATGATCTCGGCTGCAGAGAACACAAAGAAGTACGAGCAGAGCTCTGGTCAGACCGGATGACTCTGAGTTCTTGGAAAAGCCGGATGACAACTCTTCTGGACCAGACTCACTCTGCACATCCTCTACTCTCTCTGCCTTCCAGCTCACACACTCGCAAATGCAAGCCACTGCGTCGAAACGAGTAGCTAGGTCTCTAATATCGACAGCCGTATCATTTACGACGTGTGGCGCCTGCTCCAAGCTTGGATGCCTCTGGCCGACATTGCTTGGCTGAGGTAATCGCAATACCTGTCAGACTCAAGTGTCTGAAAATGTTCGTTTCGGTCACACGTCGTATTGTATGTTGCAAGAGCTTATCACAACGCTCGCTAACTATGCTTCAAGTTGATGCATGTCCAGTCGCTCTTGACTCGAATGAAGACTGCTCCGCTCAGACTCCTACCCAACCGCGCTTTCGTTCTGCAAGGTTCCGTCTCTACCACTGTATAGGTCCCTCGCTGTTGGAATAGGTCCCAGTGACGCCATCCTTGCCCTCTTTGATCAGCTCGAGTACTCTCACTGCTCCCTTGGCCGGATCTGTCTCATCATTCAAGTCCACTCCACTGGCCTTCGTAGCCCTTAAACCCGGACAAACACTGTTGACCTTCCACTCTGGATACTTCCGCGCATAATGTATTGTCAGGTAGTTGACAGCGGACTTGCTGCTTCCGTACATGAAGTTCTCCGAGAGAGGCTCGCGGACTTGCAGTTTCGACAAGGAGCCGGCGCCTGAGGAGATGAACATTACCTTCGGGAGCGTGGATCTCTCGAGAAGTGGAATGAGTCTTTCAGTGAGGGCGGCGGTGGAGATGACATTGGTTGAGAAGATATGCTCGCCTCTTTGGCGGACAGTGACGTTTTCGGGGAGCTCTCGACCGGTCGTCCCTGCGAAATTCGTCTGTCAGCATCGCATGCCCGATTGTTGAGCCTCGATTTGTACTGTATATGCAGTCTTCGGCAGAGTCTCCGGCAATTGTACGATGAGTGCAATCAATGCAGCGTCTCGGTGGCAGAGCTGACTTACCGGCATTATTGATAAGTACATCCAGCTTGCCGAAGTGCTGCTGAATCGCAAGAAACGCATGATCGATACTGTCGTCCTCTCCAATATCCAGTCCAATAGGATTGACGTTCAAAGGCGCTCCCATCGCAGCCACAGCCTCCTCCCCCTTATGTACATCTCGGCAGCCTAGGAGGACCTGATGATTGGGCAGATCCTTGATGACTTTGACCATTTCTAAGCCTACACCAGCATTTCCGCCTCTGCTATGTTGTCAGCCTTGCCAGTGGTAGATTTCGAGGCGCACGGGCCACGCACGTGGGTACGCGCCACGCTCTAGAGGACTTACGTGACCAGCACTATAATTTTAGACTTGGTCGTAACGCTCGACGGCCGCGAGACGAGGCCAGGTCGTGACATTGTGGTATGGGTGTTTTTAGCGCTCTATGAGGGACGCCTTGATCCACAGAATTAACAGCCGCGTGGAAGGTATGTGAGATAAGACTTGAGGCTTTGTCAGTGTTCTGCACTAAAGTTGACACGTGCAGACAGGAACAGGAAGCAAGCATGAAGTCTGTGGGCGGTGATAAGGCATCTGACTACGTCACAGTAACAACAAGTGCCGTCGGATATATTTCCCGTACCAGGAGATAAATTTAATCTCATCTGGGTGGGCATCTATCATTCCGCCTGCGAGCTTTACTCATTGACCAGAGTACCTACCTTTGAAGTTCTGCACCATCTCAGACGACGTGTATGGAGCCTTGATGAAAGGACGGATCCGACATGTGGGAATCGGCAACATCTTTCTAGCTCGGTCGCTCACTAGTCGCCTGCCTCGAGCAGACCCTGTGGTCTGGCGGTCATGGTGCTTCGATCAGCCCTCCCACACAGTGCTCCTACAATCAAGGTACCTCCTTCGATGCCTCAGTGCACGTCGCAGATGGAGATCGCTCCGACCGTAAGCAGATTATTTGACGCGATGATAGTGACACGACCCGTTCTGTGCCATGTTCTGGCAATCGATGTTGTGGTCGTAATGCATGAAATCAGGCAACCTCTAAGATAGGAGTATTGCCCGGCGCCTCAGTATCTGCTCGCTTCGCAAACAGCAGTCCGGCAAACACGGCACAGTTCTAGCAGTTAGTAAGTCATGAAGCTTGTGCTCCGTCCATAAACACGTCGCTAGCGCTGGTATGCATCATGTGTAGCAGGGACAGCTGCCACTGAACGACTTCGGGCGAGCTGGTTCGGTCCTTAGCACGAAATCACAGCGAGCGTCAGAGGCCCGTCGCGAACACATAAGAAGCTCACCATTGTCCCAGCGATGGCAGTGCTACATCATCCACACATCTTCCGAAAGTGCAATCACCTCCACCACGCACATGATGCTCACTGATGCCCTCCACGTCAAGATGTTGCTCACCGATGTTCAGCAGGAGGAATCAACGCGCATGTCTCCAGAGATAGCAAAGGTAATGCGGCACAATATTCCACTAGCATTCGCCAGAGCTTCGATTTTGCTGACACCAATGCTTCACTCCAGGCACTAGCTCATCTTCCGAAGCCATCATCCGGCCCGACAACACCAGCAGCCCGAGTTCAAGCCCTCCGCCAAGCCTCCGCAACGTACGACACCAAACTCCTTGCCATGCTAGGACCTCCGCCAGCCACCATTTCCGAATTCTACCACACCATAACCATGCGCGACGGGTTCCAAAGCAAGCTCAAGATCTGTCAACCAGCCAATGCAAGCACTGCCACTACCATCGGACCACTCGTCCTGCTGTTCTTCTCCGGCGCCTTCATAACCGGAACCGTCGACCAGCCACCCAACTCGCCCGCGCCCTCACCCAGCTCTACAACGCCACGGTCGTCAGCGTAGCCTACCGCCTGGCCCCAGAACACCCCTTCCCCACAGCCGTCCACGACGCCATTGACACCGTCTACTGGGCCGCCAACAACGCAGTGCTTCCCATGTCCGCCTCTGCCGGCACAGAAGGGAAAGTCCTCCACGCTGACCCACGCACCGCAGGCTTCATCCTCGGCGGCGCCAGCTCCGGCGGAAACCTCGCCGCTGTACTCACCCACTACTTTTCTCCTTCTCAGAACCAGCATACTCTGCCACAAGGCGTCCGCATTTCGGGCCAGTACGTCGGCGTGGCGCAACTTTTTCCCGACGACGGCTCTACCGTTCCCGACCATCTCCGCGGCAAGTTCATCTCCCGCCAGCAGAACGCTACAGCCCCGATCCTCAACGTTGCGGCCCTTGCTGCTGGCGCTGCGGCGCTCCGATGCAAGGATCTAAGCTCGCCACTGCGGTTTCCTCCCGTGGATAAGGGGTCGATGGCAGAGCTGCCAAGAACTTATATTCAGAGTTGTGGGATGGATCCGCTTCGAGATGACGGGTTGATTTATGACGAGTTGCTGAAAGAGGCGGGCGTGCAGACGAAAGTGGACTTTTATGCTGGCGCACCGCATGCGTTCTGGTTGGTGACGCCGCTTGAGGGGGAGGAAAGTGAAGTTGGGAGGGAGGCTGTGGTGGATGTGCTGGGTGGGATTGGGTGGTTGTTGGGGCGGAATGTAGATAAGAAGGCGATCAGGGAGGTGTTGTGATCTGCTCTGTGTTGTGGTCGAAGTGGAGTACTCAGTAGCAAGTTCTTGTGGGCTTTATAGGGTAGTGTGCCCAGTGGCCAGGAGAGTGGTATTGGATCATGTTGTCGATGGCTAAATCATGATGCCCTCTATCGGTCACCGAGCTGGGACCGGGGCCGACGGTATGGCATTGTATCTTTGATCGAAGTAGTAGTTGCGAGATGCGCGTCGTTAAACGTCAGTAACCAACTTGAACCGATACAGCGTAGTAGGCCCCGGGCAAGATATGTTCTACAAGGCGTTCATCTTGGACGTGGATACCAGTCTCCGATGAACTCGACAAGATCCAACGTCCGCCTTCTGCTATCGTACGCCCTGCTGCCCCTAGTCCTTACATCTCACACAAACTTCCCCCCATCATTTCTTCTGACCAGCCAGCCCCTCAAACCCCTGCACAGTCCTCAAGTTCTCCAGCCAAAACTTCGCAAAGAAGCTTTCCTTCACATTATCCGGCAACCACCCCACCAGCCACTCCTGCAACTGGTGCCCAACGTAGGGAACCACAGTCGACTCGCCACACCCCACACACCGCAACCCATCCTTTACCGCCCGCGCACACGTCGGAATATCCCACTTTGCGTCCGCATCTGTCCTCCCCGCGCTCGGCGTGCACAGGATCCCATAGCGGAGGCTCAGCACTTCGATGTCGGGGAAACCGGTAAGGTTAAGTTCGTGGCGGAGGGAGCGGTGGAGGGCTGAGCCGTAGGCTTTGGCGGCTGTGTAGGGTGCGGATAGGGGGAGGGGGGCGGTTTCGGCGGCGGAGGTGATGTTTAGGATTAGAGCGGGTTTTTTGCGTTTTAGGATTGGGAGGCAGACTCGCGTGAGGTGGGTGAGGAAGCGCAGGTTGATGTTGATGAAGTCGTCGATGGAGGATGGGGGGCGGGTGTCGAGGGAGAGGTTTGGGCCGAGGATGCCGATGTTGTTGACTAGGACTGTGAGGGGGACGTCGCTGATGGTGGCTAGGATTGTTTGCTCGAAGTCGTTGTAGGACTGTGAGGAGAAGGCGGTCGGGTGCTTTTCGGCGTCGATTACGAGGGTTCGTACTGTGATGTTGTGTTTGGTCTCGGTATTTGCCTTAATGCCATTGAGCTTCGCCTGGTTGCGGCCGTGGATGATCAGGTTGAAACCCTTGGCGGCTAGTTGCTCCACGAAGACCAGGCCTAAGCCGTCGGATGCACCTGTGATGAGTGCATATGGGCGAGACTTTTGGTCCGAACCGATCGAGTAGAGTCTATGTGAAGTGCCATACTTGCGCAACGATGATCTGCGGAGATTGAACTGGACGAATCGAAAGAATTGGTACGCAGCTCGAAGAAGAATCGCATAACCAAGCGGAGTCGCGACTGCAGCCAGCAGGCGGGCACTGGTCTCGAGGGACATCCTTCGACACTTGTCGGCTGGTGCAGCACGTAGGTTCTCGAAGCTCTTTATGTCAAATCTTTGGGTTGGAAAAGCAGCGCTTCGTATATTAGTCGTATACCCTAGCGTTGCGAGGAGGGTGTGGCGGCTTCCTCCATATATAGGTCTTGCGAGCACCGGGTGCCCATCCCACGGACATGCTGGACGAACTCACTTCGAGTCAGACTCCAAAAGGACATGCTCGTCGAATGAGTGTCGGCCGACATCAAATGCTATAGTAATCGATCAGATCCTCATCCCCGCCAAGAGTTTGTCTTCCATGACTTTAGCGATCCTCATGAGTTAGTATGGTGCGACACACCAATTTGATCGCTGAATCACTGGCAAATTTAAGTTCAGTGACCTCAAAAGTGCGAAGCATTCTTACATGACAAGGAGTCCGTAGTGAGTTTCTGAAGAATTCTAGGGCGGCGGCACGATATCTCCTCCCGTAACGACTTGCTCACCTTTAGCGCTGCAAGCTGACGACCTTGCTGCAGACTCTTTCAAACCCATGCACATGAACAGCAGCTGCCACCGTCGATGCCAGTCGCATCTTTCCTGAAGTGAATGACACTAGGCAGCAGGTTGTCGCTGACTCATACCAGTGCACTGGACAGTGAATAATTTCTGACTGAGTCATGCGAGTGATTGCTTCGGTTTGCTGCGGTCTTCAATTTGTTGACGAGGTATAAGTAGTCGCCGTGCTGCACCCAAGTCTATATCCTCTTCTCTACCACAACAAGCTTAGCTTCTCCCCATTGTCATGCTTTGGTAGCACTTATTGCTGCTTGGTGGGGCGAGTTGCTCTGATTGCCCAAACGTCCTGCGCACTCCACGAGGATCCAACAACACTATCGTGCACAGTGGCGGGGAGATGTGGTTCACCAACGACATGAGCCAGTAGCCCAGATGTCTTCTATGGTCCGGTCGACCACATTGTGTACATGGCCTTGGCGCACGTTCCTGGAAGCTCGGTCACGCACGGTATTGTCATCGAATGGGCGCTCGTAGCTGTGCCAATCGCATGTGCTGACGTTGTCAGCGCCATGCATGAGAACACAGCGTGCGTTGATGGAAGTGGGGGCTGAGGTGGGGTTCTTCGCGATCAGGTCGGCGGTCTCGCTGACAATGCTCTCTATTGAGCCTAGTCTCGCTTTCCACCAGCTGTTCTGTGACTAGTGCGCCCACTGGAAGCCACGAAAGACTGGAGAAAATAAGGGACCCTGCCCGCGTCGCCGTCAACTGCCCGATTTGCACACCACCAATGGAGCACGACATATTTTCATATGAAACCTCCGTCGCTTTGTTGACACGGCCAGTACACTCATGAACTGCGCTGTTCGTACCGTACTGAAGCGCAAGACTGGTCAGAATAACGTCTTGCCACTGCAGAAAACCGACTTCCGAGCTGTGAGCATCTCGGAAAACCTTGAAGCTGTGTCGTTGGCATCATAGACCCTGTCTTTTGCGCGATCGAGACGCTCGAAGTCTGGTCAAGACTGCCGTTCAGAGTTAAATCTTGGCCATCTACGCTCTTCTCGGTCATTCTCGGCCTTCGTAACACCCAATCGTAGCTTTCTAAAGTCTTCTTACCTCTTCTAACGGTGTTGCTCGACCGCTGTGCGAGCAGGAATGATCTTCCTGAGGGGCTGCACTTTCCGCTGTCGTGGCAACATAATCGACCTCAAAAAGGGCGGGGTACATCTTCCGGTCCCTCTTTCTCTCTTCTCACCTGCATCTTACCACTCTACCAAACACTACTTTTCTTCTTCCGCAGTTCAATACCAAGATAACAACATGGCTGCAGCACCCGAGTGCCCGATCAAGAGAGCCAACGTCGGCGGCGGCGGCACCCGCAACCGCGACTGGTGGCCCAACGAGCTGAAGGTCAACATCCTCCGCCAGAACACAACCGCCACCAACCCGTATGGCAAGGACAACTTCGACTACGCTCAGGCGTTCAAGAGCTTGGACTATGAGGGCCTCAAGAAAGATCTACATGCCCTGATGGCCGATTCACAAGACTACTGGCCAGCAGATTTCGGCCACTACGGTGGTTTCTTTATCCGTATGGCATGGCACTCCGCTGGCACATACCGTGTCTTTGATGGCCGTGGAGGTGGTGGTGATGGCCAGCAGAGATTTGCACCGCTCAACAGCTGGCCAGACAATGTCTCTCTAGACAAGGCGCGGCGTCTGTTGTGGCCTATCAAGCAGAAGTATGGCAACAAAATTTCGTGGGCTGATCTGATGCTGCTCACTGGTAACGTTGCCCTCGAGTCTATGGGCTGCCCAACATTCGGCTTCGCTGGTGGCCGTCCCGACACCTGGGAGGCTGATGAGTCAGTCTACTGGGGTGGCGAGACCACATGGCTCGGCAATGACGTTCGTTACTCCAACGGCAAGGCCGGTCTGTCTGAGCACGGTGTTGTGGATGGCGACCTGTCAAAGAAGGAGCACTCAGATATTCACCACCGCGATCTGGAGAAGCCGCTAGCTGCTGCTCATATGGGTCTGATCTACGTCAACCCTGAGGGTCCTGATGGTATTCCCGACCCTAAGGCAGCTGCCCGAGACATCCGCACCACCTTCGGTCGCATGGCTATGAACGACTACGAGACTGCTGCTCTCATTATTGGTGGCCACACCTTCGGCAAGACCCACGGTGCTGCACCTTCAGATCATGTCGGCAAGGAGCCCAACGCTGCAGACCTGTCTCAGCAAGGTTTCGGCTGGAAGAATGATTATAAGTCAGGCAAGGGTCCCGACACCATCACCTCCGGCCTCGAAGTGACCTGGACTTCGACACCCACCAAGTGGAGCAACAAGTACCTCGAATATCTCTACAAGTACGACTGGGAGCAGACAAAGTCACCTGCTGGTGCCAACCAGTGGGAGGCTAAGACTGACGATGAGATCATTCCTCACGCCTTCGGCGAGGGCAAGCAGAAGCCGCGCATGTTGACTACTGACTTGGCCATGCGCTACGACACTGAGTACGACAAGATCTCCCGTCACTTCCTCGAGAACCCACAGGAGCTCCAGGACGCTTTCGTCCGCGCCTGGTTCAAGCTTCTCCACCGTGACATGGGCCCACGTTCGCGCTGGCTCGGACCTGAGATCCCCAAGGAGGTTTCCCTGTGGGAAGATCCCGTCCCAGCTCAGGAAGGTCCAGTCATTGATGATAAGGATATTGCCCACCTGAAGAAGGAGATTCTCGCCACTGGTGTCGAGCCATCGAAGTTCCTCTACGCCTCGTACTCCTCAGCCTCGTCTTTCCGTGGTAGCGACAAGCGTGGTGGTGCCAACGGTGCCCGCATCCGTCTCGAGCCCATGAACAAGTGGGAGGTCAACAAGCCCACAGAGCTCGCCGAGGTCATCAAGGCTCTCGAGGGTGTCCAGCAGAAATTCACCGCCAAGAAGGTCTCGATCGCTGATCTGATCATCCTTGCCGGTGTCGCTGCCCTCGAAAAGGCCTCTGGTGCCTCAGTCCCCTTCACACCTGGTCGCACTGACGCCAGCCAAGACCAGACCGACGTCTCAACATTCGAGCACCTCGAGCCCTACGCAGACGGTTTCCGCAACTACGGCAAGGGCACCGAGCGTGTTCGCACCGAGATGATGCTCATCGACCGTGCTCACCTGCTCGGTCTCACCGCCCCCGAGATGACTGTCTTGGTCGGTGGTCTCCGATCCCTCGGCTTGAACTACGACGGATCATCCAACGGCATCCTCACCAAGAGCCCAGGCAAGCTCACCAACGACTTCTTCATCAACCTCCTCGATACCAAGACTTCGTGGAAGGCCACTGACGGCAGCCAGGAGCTGTACGAGGGAACTGATCGCAAGAGCGGCAACAAGCAGTGGACTGCAACTCGCAGTGACTTGGTGTTCGGCTCGCACGCCGAGCTGCGGTCGTACGCTGAGGTGTATGCTCTGTCTGACAACAAGGACAAGTTCGTCAAGGACTTCATCGGTGTGTGGGACAAGCTGAACAATGCCGACCGCTTCGATCTCAAGACTGCACAGGGTCTTGCCAAGTCGAAGCTGTGAGCTTTGTGGCGTTAGCACAAGCAGCTGATAACGTGTTGGAGACGTTCGTCGAAGTTGCGTCCAGCGATGCATGAGAGAGTCGAACTTTCGAGGGCTGGAGGAGGTCTGTGCATATTTACCAGCGTTCCAATCATCAGAAAATGAAAATCTGTCCACGTTCTTCCATTCTTTCGAGTTGCATTCATCGCAATAAGCACATGTTCTTCAACGTGCACTGTTCTTGATGCTGACCATCTGCGTACTACATACCTAAACCATTGAGCTCATGGCCTTTCTCGTATCTGTTAGCCACCATGGGCTTAAGTCGTGGGATTGGGAGCTTACGCTTACATGCCCTGTAGTTTCTTGGCCATTCAGACCAGGCCATGGATCAGCGGGATCAGAGTGGCCAGCCGAGCTAGCGTCGACGACATCGACAGGCTCCGGGGCTCAAATCTCTCTAGCGACCTCCTTCACTTCCTGCTACTCAACTCGATCCAAACTTGCACGCTTCATCATTTGCTGCCATGTCTGAATGCCCCCAAGGCGACTCGTTAGTGTCCATGTACATGGCGGATAACTCGTCGTCCAAGAATTGCATGCTTGTTGGAGCGCCTCTGCATATGAGTGACCACCAGCTGTCATCATAGCTAGAGCCGCTCTCCACATGAGGGGGGCTACGGGGATCCCTCGGTATTGGGTCACTCTCAGATGGGAAGTCAGCAGCTGTTGAGGAGATATCCGTAGCCGGTATCTGAGTGTCAAGCAGTGAGGACTGGTTGCTGACCAGCGAATAGTGTCCGGGCAGCAGGGATTCGGATTGATTGGCAGCCATTGGTTGAGAAGCAAATGGTGTGTGGCTGGCACAGGGGGGCATTGTACGCAGCTTCAAGACCCGGTCAGCTTCATCTACTGTGAGGTATGTAGATGTCAAGTTCAGGCACGAGGAGCGCACAAAGTTGACAGGACTGAGCAGCAATCCTGTTATCCCAAGTGGCCTGTTTTGTGTCAGACTCGCCAGTAGAGCCTTGTGCCAGCATCGATCGAAGCGATCACAGTCCGTGCAACGGAAACTGGGCCGCATGTACATCTTGAGATGAAGAAGCTCAAGACTGTGACGATTGAAACTCTGCCTGGACGTTTTGTCTCCCTGATCGGCATCATTGGCTAGCATGTCGTACAGACTAGTTTCAACAGCATTCGCGGACGGGCAGTGTACGTTGCAGACTGCCCCAGCAGCCTTCAGATAGAGTACTCGATCGATGCAGTCCCGTAGAAAGGAGAGGCGGGCAGCAGCAAACAGTTCACCAGGGAACCACGAACTCAGACCATCAAATTCTGGGAACACTGCAGCGGCTCGTTCCAGCTCCTCAGCAGACGGCAAATAGCTCTCGTGCTGGGAAACAAATTGACACAGCGCACGTCCGAGAGCTACGGCTGGGCCTTTGGAAGGCATCATGCAACTCCCTAGTCCATGCATCCTTCTCAGATGCTCGCGCATTGCGTCTTTGCGGTAGAAAGTCCTCTCGGAATCTGGGTGGTTCCAGCACGACAGGAGCGTCTCCGAATGGCTGCAGACTTCTGGGTCACCAGAGCATACGGGACAGAGTAGATAGCGCTTAGACTCAAAGTCATTGACTGGCCGACAGATCCATGCTTGTTGTTCCGAGTGCACCGACGTGACATGGCGCCTCAAGGTGTAAGGCCGCGCAAATGATTTGCGGCAGATTGGGCATCGCAGCGCTGAGGTCTTTCCGATGTTTTCTGTCGCTTCGAAACTGCTTCGAATCACGACTGTGCCCTGGCCAGCGTTAACGGTCTGCTCGAACCCTTCTTCTTGGTCTGAGACAAAAAAGATACTGTGGCCAAGGAGATGGTCCCTAAACAATCCCGTGTCCTTGACCAAGACCTGGAACTCAGCATCAGCTAAGCAATTGACTTTGGTAAAGTTTTCGTGGCTCGCATCGTACTCGGCGTTCCCCGAAATTGACCTGATTGCTTTGGTCCTGAGAATCTCTTTGCTGCAATTTGCGCCCAGCATCTCGATGGACACCCGTATGTTGGTATCGGACGGATATCCAGACGCGGAGACAATGGCGATGGATGCCTGGCGCTTCGTTGAACCATATGCCTTGCGACCACGGCGTGAGCCTTTAGAGACACGACTGTCCGCTGACACTACTGTCGTTGCCGACTTACTAGAAGCTGGTCTGCTTCCCACTGATCGTGCAGAACTTCTTACGGATCCGGGACTTCGTCGTAGGAGGCCGTGATCGCTGCTGTTATCCACCTCAGACATGTTGTCGACAGTCATGTTGAACTCAGAATCAGGGAGGAAAACACTGTCTTGCGTCCAGCGCAATTCCTCATGTTCCTCCGCGTTAGGGGAGCACAACCGTGAGTTGCTCTGCTGCTCTGGCGCATCTGCGAACTGCGACGCTTCGAGGTACCATTCGACAAACGAACCGGTCCAGTCACTGTAGGTCGGCACCTGTCTCGCCTGCCCACTGCCGGCAGACTGGTCGACAGCCGTTACATCTGGCGAGTTAGCCCGGAAAGTGTAGTTGCCGGAGACTTCGCGTAGACTCGGCGGGCGTGCTTCAAGCGAGGTTTTGTCGTTGTTACTTCCCTCACTGTGACAAGACACATGCCTGTCGGGACTTGCTTCATCTGCACCCAACTCACGGGCAATATCGTCGCCTTTGTTCAGTTTTCGCCGTCTGAAGTTCGAAACATACATCCTGACTTGCGTCGCCGAGAGTTGCGTCTGCTGTGTCAAATCTGCACATTCAGCAGTGGAGAGGTACGGATCATCCAAATGCGTCAAGACCCAGTTGTTTAAGAGAGCTTTCTGGGCATCAGAGAACCGCTGTCGCTGCTTGGGTCGCGAACTGTCTGCAGTTTGCACAGCCTCTGTATTAAGCATCTGCTGGCCGTAGGAATCGGCCTCCACACTCTCGGGACTAAGCTTGAATTGCTCGTCGAGCGGCCCTGTCAAAGAGTCGTCTGCATCAATCCAAGCTTGGAGCAGCTGATCGAAACCAGCTGAGGAGCCCGGCGACGTTGGGATTGTCGTATCGGTCATCTTGCTTCTCGTCGGCGTGGAGGCCGAAGGACCAGTGAAAAGATATGAGCCCAATCGTGTCTCTAAGACAACACGCCCAGGTTAGCTGCAGTTGCTTCTTGTGTAGGTTGTTGTTGTCCTCCCTGCTACCCTGTCAGTGTGAGGTCGTTGGCCCTGGCACGCCACATGTCGGAAGCATGGCAAGGCGCACGGGGCAGGTAGAGCAGATATTTCACACAAGGCTCGTTGCCCTGATGTGCAGCGCAGAGGTGCACCGTGTGTGTCAAGACAACGCCCAATCAACGAGTTCGCCGAGGGGCCGCGCCACCATCAGCTTCTCGTTGACCAATGAGTCCGACACATCTGACAGGGGCTGCATTGACAGCTGTGTTGACATTCACGGCGCATGTGTTCTGAGTTCGGTGCGAGGCAGAGCAATAATCCCACCGTGGCCAACGCTACTGCATGCCGGAAAACAGTTTTCTGGCATGCAGTAGCGCTGGCTTTGGTGGAAACCTGCCCATGCCATCTCTCGAGTTCCAATAAGATATCGTCTACTGACGATGCACTAACGAATGGGCGACTTGGAGTGATTGGCGCAGTGCACCGAGTATGTCTGCGCAAGCATTTCGAATGCCATATATGCAGATAGTCGATGCTGCACCTTGTATGTCAATCAAGCCTACCAACAGTAGTGGCAATGAATATAAATTGAAGCAGTTGCATCTCTAGCTCAGCGAAATCGTAAAGCGAAAGCAATACCAACACCCTACCTCGGTACGCACAAGATGTCGCTGTCTCCTGAAACAATCACAGCAATAATCTTCGGTCTCGTTATGTTCGTCCTTCAGCTCATCCAACTATATGTACATCTCAAGGACCGGGGACACCCGGCCCAGTCAGGACCATCGGGTGAGTCTCTGACACACAGCAGATCATTATTGAGACTCATCCGTGTTAGACGCGTAACAGAATGCTCCAGGCAAAAGCATAGAAGTGGAACACCGGCCTCGTCACAGCTCGAACGATCCGCCCTCCGCACGACGAATCCAATGGACTCTGAATGGAGGGCAGTTGTTGGGAGTCCCCAATGGCGCGATTACTGTATGCTGGCATAGGGAACGAGGAGTCTGATGAGATGGAGCAGTCTGAGAGGGGGTATCTCGAGGTCGCCGTTGATTTTGTCTTTTTACCGGCGTTGTGGCCCACCCGGAAGCGCGTCCGTTAGCGAAAAAGCTGCATTCCTAAGAAAAAGGTGCCCCTCCATTGGAATAGAAAATCATGTCCATCTTACATCTCCTGATATACTGTGTCTGTGATATCTAGCATAGGTTCCAAGATTGGATTGCAAGCACGATGTCGCCCTCAGTAGCAGACCTCCCCTCCGGCCTCTCAGACTCCCAAATCGCATCCTTCTGGCGCGATGGCTACCTCCTCATCCCCAACTACCTCTCGCAAACCCAATGCACAACCCTCCTCTCACGTATAAACCAACTCCTAACCGACTTCACCCTGAAAGATCACCCAATGACCAAATTCGTCACCGGCGAGCAAAAAGACGGCGTCTACGAAGGCGACACCCACGTCGGCGACGACTACTTCCTCACTTCCGGCGACAAAGTGCGCTTCTTCTTCGAGGAAGACGCCTTCGATAAGAACGGCGACCTGAGCAAGCCCAAAGAGAAAGCGATCAACAAGATCGGGCATAATCTGCACGGTTTGGTTGAGGAGTTCGGGCAGATCAGTCATGCAGGCAAGATTGGGCAGCAGAATGCTGCTATAGCCAAAGATCTGGGGTATAGAGATCCACGGCTGTTGCAGAGTATGGTCATTTGCAAGCAGCCGGAGATTGGTGGCGCTGTACCGCCTCATCAGGACTCGACGTTCTTGTATACGGACAAGCCGAGTGCGGTGGGTTTCTGGATCGCGCTTGAGGATGCGACCAAGGAGAACGGCTGTCTAAGTTTCGCCCCGGGTAGTCATCGCCGCGCACCTATACGAGAGCGGATGGTCAGAGCGAAGGGCAATGCAGGCACCGTCTTCGAGAAGATCACAACGGACGAGCAAAAGTGGCCACGCGGCTTCGATCACGAAGAGGCGGACAGCGAGGAGGACTATCAGCTTGGTGAGGTCAAGGCTGGTACCTTGGTCTTGATCCACGGCAACATCTTGCACAAAAGCGAGAAGAATTTGTCTCAGAAAGGCCGCATGATCTACACATTCCACCTCATCGAGGGCGAAGAGCACTACGACGACCGGAATTGGTTGCAAGTGCCTGGCGGACCGGCTGCATTCACGAAGCTGGACGGCACAGCATGATCAACGGACTCTTTCTGCGTGGTCGCTGTTCGAAGCACCTTGCTGCCGCAAGGAAACTCGGTGCTGTTCCTGCTCATCGATCTAACAGGGGGTGGCCATGGGTCGCGCCACCAACAATGTCCTCACCTCTTATGAAGATGCTGCAGTCGATCTACTCTGAAACTCTCTAAGCAGTTTCTAAACTTCTGTCGCCATATGATCGCACAGTCTCACTAAAGGCCACGCACCATGCTCGGCGATACTTCTGGAGGCCGACCCTCGGCGATCACCCCGCATGCCGCGCGGGCAATGCCTGGGACGATCTTGAGACAACGGCCAAGCGACGAGCTTCGTGACGATGATACCTTCTGTCCATGTCAATCAGAGTCCGTGTCATTCTGCTCATCTGAGACACGAAGTAGTGTGGGCAATTTGTCAAGTTTAGTACAGTGCAGACCCAGCAGATATGCCAACAGCACGAGTTACGCAGTTACCAGGTTTCTCGGCCACACTACGACCTTCTCCAACAACATCTTGGGCAAGAACGTCAGCACGATCGTCAGCAGCAGCGGCAGCATATTTCTTCCCACAACATCGAACATTCTCGCAACAACTCAAGTCCAAAAGAAGCGGCCAGAGTTCCTGCCCTCCGCCGACGCCGCCGTCGCAGACTCGAAAATGGCATCACGATCCTCTCCCAGGGCTTCGGCCTTTGCGGCGTTCCTGAAACCCTGCTTGACGCTATCCGTGCCGCCAACCTACGAGACTTGACCGTCGTCTCCAACAACGCCGGCGCCCGCGACAAAGGTCTTGCCAAGCTCTCCGAGACTGGACAGATCTCAAAGATGATCGGCTCGTTCATTGGCACTAACAAGCCGTTGGTCAAGTCCTTCCTCGCGGGTAAAGTCTCCGTTGAGCTGTGCCCACAAGGAACTATCGTTGAACGTTTGAGAGCAGCTGGCGCCGGCATCCCGGCATTCTTCACACGAACGGGCGTCAACACGCACGTCCAAACCGGGGAGATCCCCGCTCGGTACGACTCGAATGGCGCCATCATCCAATATGCACCTGCCCGCGAAACCCGCGTCTTCGAGGACGACAAAATGTATCTGATGGAGCGCGCACTGCACGGAGACGTAGCAATCCTGCGCGCATGGAAGGTCGATCGGGCTGGTAACTGCATCTTTCGGTCCACCACGCGCAACTACGCTACCGTGATGGCTAAAGCAGCGAAGCTTACGATCGTGGAGGCCGAAGAGATTGTCGAAATCGGCCAATTCGACCCAGACCAAGTGCACCTACCAGGCATCTTCGTCGATCGCGTCGTCCCCGCGACGGCGGAGAAGCATATTGAGATCTTGAAAGTCGACCAGGGATCCGCATCATCCTCCTCTTCCAGCTCCTCCAACGGCACTGAACAAAGCGAAGACGAACGCAAACGCATCCTCATCGCAAAACGCGCCGCCAAAGAACTCAAAGACGGCTCCTACGTTAATCTAGGCGTCGGCATCCCCACCCTCGCCCCCTCCTACCTTCCCGAGGGCGTTAACGTGACACTGCACTCCGAGAACGGCATCCTTGGAATGGGCCCTTATCCCGCTTCTGCTGAACAAGCAGATCCAGACACCGTTAACGCGGGCAAGGAAACTGTCACACTCTACCCTGGCGCAGCTGTGTTCGACACAAGCGACAGTTTCGCAATGATCCGCGGCGGACACATCGACGTCTCCATCTTGGGCGCCCTCCAGGTCTCCGCTTCCGGCGACTTGGCCAACTACATGGTGCCCGGCAAAGTGTTCAATGGAATGGGCGGCGCGATGGATCTGGTCTCGAACCCAGACGAGACGAAAGTAGTCGTGGCGACGTATCACACGGACAAAAATGGAAGGAGCAAGATTGTGGAGAGCTGTGACCTACCATTGACTGGGAGGGGGGTGGTGAGTACCATCATAACGGAGCTGTGTGTTTTCGAGGTAGACAGGAAAGGAGCTGGGTTGACACTGACCGAGCTAAGTGAGGGGGTGAGTGTGGAGGACGTACGGCGGTGTACGGAGGCCAAGTTCAAGGTCAAGGAGGGGTTGGGAACGATGTGAGGAGGGTAGACTCACAGAGAGGTTGCTTGTCAGAACGCATTCTGCGCCGACGCCACTCGTTGGTTGTGGTTCTGCCTCAAGTAGACGGTGCAGCTGTACACAAATTCATTTCATCAAGTCAGGCATGCCCAGCACTGCTTCGCCGACGGATATCTTGTGGCTCATCAGCAACAGCCACAGCATACTAGTCCGTCTTCGACTTGCACCTGCATCAAGGCATCTCGCAGACTCTTACCATGGAGGGGAACTCAGGAGATCGCTTCGTATCGTCGTGTCCCACACTCTACACCGCGCAAATTCGCACATCATCTCGCGCCGTATGCAGTCGACGGTTCGCACATGGTTCGTGGAATCCTCCGTGCATTTCTTCTCCATTGCCCCAAATGCCGTTCTCCACAGATCGAAGCCAGCTCTGTGGTATCGCTTCTCCTCGAGCTCATGCACAGTCCCAAATTCCTGCATCATCTCCAAGAAGGTTTTCTTCACGTTTCCATCGTCTCGGTGTTCGCTCGTATTGCTCTCGTTGTTTTCGATCACGAGATCTCAGACGTCCCACGAGTCGTGGACTTCACCGTTTTCTGACATCATTTCCCCTCGACGAGCATATCGTTTCAATCGTGAACAGTCCACGCTCGCATATGGTTACAATGCCCAGGATTGACGTGCCACTGGATGAGGTTGGAGAAGGTGGGATGTAGACTTTCGTGGCACGTTAAAGGCGAGTGCTGTGATCGTGTTACCAGGCGTCGAAGCCACTCCTTGACTGCCGGCATAACGATCTGATACTCCGCACTCTAAAGCTTTGGAGGACAACGCATAGACGCATTCGTATTTATATCTTCTGGATTATTCGATACATGTAGCAGGCGTCGTTACACATCTTGGAACGAGTTGTCGCTGAAGCCGCAGGACTCATCTTTCTCTTCGAGCTCTGACGTAGTTGACTCAGGTATAGCATCGTTCTTGCATCTTTCTGGACATCAACTCATCATCATGGGATCAATGGCTGGGCCTCCGGAGGCAAGTTATGGCTTTGTCGGCATCGGTGTCATGGGATTCGGAATGGCGCTCAATTTGCGGAAGAAGATTCCATCGTCGTCGCGGTTCGTTCTGTGTGAGATCAACAAGGACCGAAGAGATCAATTTGTGCAGGAGGCAAAGTCCCAGGACCTTGGCGCAGTCGACGTCGTAGACACGCCCAGGGACGTTGCCGAGAACAGCGACATCATTATCACTATGCTGCCGAAAGCGCCACACGTTTTGGAGGTGTTCAAGAATCCGCAAACTGGGTTTTTGGCCATCGACAAGCCAGCCAAATCCAAGCTCTTTCTGGAGTGCTCAAGCATCGATACCGCATCGTCAGTCGAGTTATCGAAGGTTGTTGAGGCATCTGGGATCGGACGTATGATCGACTCGCCGGTATCAGGTGGACCGCAGGGTAGCGACGCAGGCACGTTGACCTTCATGTGTGGTGGGCCTGAGGAATTGTTTCAGCAAGCTGTACCTGTTCTTAGCATGATGGGCAAGGAAGACGCCATCATCAACTGTGGCGCCCAAGGTGCTGGACTTGCAACTAAGCAGCTCAACAACTACCTCGGGTATATTGGATATGTCGGACTCTGCGAAGTCATGGCCACAGGTGTGAAGTATGGTCTGGACCCCAAGACCCTATCAGATGTCATCAATAAGTCGAGCGGTATGAACTGGAATTCGATGCACATGAACCCAGTGAAAGGTGTTCATCCGAATGCACCGGCATCGAGAGACTTCAAGGGTGGCTTTTCTGTCGAGCTTGCCCATGGCGTTATCGCTGATGCAACGAACCTGATGGACCAGGTCGGTACAAGAAAGGTGCTCGCCAACGATCTTAAGGGCATCTACGATGAGGCTCTCGAAGATCCGAGGACCAAAGGCCAGGAGGCTCGAAGTGTCTGGCGTTTCTTCGAGGATGGAAACGCATGAATCTGGAAGAGTCGGAGAGCTATGCAGCTGCTGCCCGGCGTTATGTTACACAAGTCGGGTGGCAGCATGCCAACTAGGAGGACGCGTACCTGGAGCCTGCGATCGCGGATCCGTCCAGTCTCGTCGACGGACTGCTTGATACCCGGTAAGAACAAAGGCTTTCCAGGACTGTCTTGGGCTTGGGCACTCCGCGTTTGCCTTGCGGTGGCAGAGTTGCTGAATGGGAGCGCCGCTCTCAATAGAAAGAATTGTGGAGACAGCATCTGTTTGTTGCTATGCAGAAAGCCTGGACGCGTCGCCGCATCAGTGACAACTTCTAGCATCGAAGTGCAGTCGACCACAAGAACGTGTTGGAAGCAACAAAGCAAGTCGTTAGTGGCAGGAAGCAACTGCAAGCAAAATCTGATGGCCATCAATCATGGCAAGCACTATTCACAAAGTTTGTCACTGGAGGCAAGAGCGATTTCGCGGATGGTCACGTCCACCAAACATCAAACTTGGATCTTCAACACACATTTCTGTCCGTCACGAAGACAAATGGATGTTTCATCTACAGAAAGAGTCGTCTCCTGAGCAAACAGGAGCACCACTGCAGGTTATAAAGACCTTCGTCTTCTGCAGCACCACCTTCAATCACCACCTTCAACCAGAGCAGTTCCGATACTACTATCACTGCTTTATATTATTTCCAACCAAATCAGATCTATCGACGGTCGAATCCATACTCTTCCTAGAGCCTATTATGGCTGATCGATCTGAGAATCCGCCGCTCAAGGCGCAATTCTTCGTCTCTCGCGAGGGTGGCAAGTACGTACCACTAGTCGCCATGGACGAAATGCCCCATATCATCATCATCGAAGGCGTTCCGCGCATCCTCGACATCGAGCAGACTACCGGCATGGTCAGTATTGGCTACTACGAGTCACGTCACGTCCTCTTCGCTGGCGGTCTTGCCGATGCTGGCTTCAAGCGTAACCTCGATCTCCCTAAGAGCACCAATTCACTCGATGAGGACGATAGCAACAACAATCTCGCCACGAGTACCAACACATTCAACAGAGGCAATGAAGACACCACCACCACAAACATCGACACACTCGCAAGAGGCAGTGAAGAGAACACAATCACAGAGAGCGGCATCCCAATCATCTACACAGGCGACAACTCCGTCACACGACATATCCTCAGTAATACTGTACCTGCTAACTCCTCTCGTCCACTATCTTCGAGTATGCACGCTCTCACTGCCGTCCAGGCTTCGACGGGCAGCACTGCTACCAGTGCGATGCAAGATCTAGCCACACTCACCATGCCTTGGAGACCCTCAGCCTCTCAGCGAGACCCGATTGCCAGTTCACACCCTCACATCACCCAAGCCACTCGCAGCACCTCAATCAACCCTCCACTCCACCCTGCGAGCTCGTCCCCTCCATCTTCCGCTGCCTCAACACCCAAAAAGACACACTGCTCCAAGTGGCTCGAGTCAGGACAATGCAGTTATGTTCAGGGCGCTGGATGCAAGTTCAAGCACGTGATGCCTCTTACTCTCGACGAGCTGTACAAGTTAGGCTGGCGCGACATTCCTCAGTGGTATCGAGATGAACACGGCTTGCCCAGTCTGATCGCTCCGAAAGGCTCTGATGCGTCTAAGAGACGTGGTGAGAAGAAAGACGGCATCCACGGTAAGAGCTGGCGTCCTACTCAGAAACAACACACCTCTCCTGGCAAGAACGGAGGAGGCCAGCGCGGATGGAGTAACAACTCTTATGGTAACGGTGGTGGAGGTAACGGCGGTGGAGGTAAAGGTGGTGGAGGCAAGGGTGGTGGAGGCAAAGGTGGTGGCAAATACAAGCGTCCTGCTCCTGGCCAGGTTCAGTCTTGCATGAATGCCGTGACCGGCCGCCTTGCGCACCCATACTACAACACCGACTCTTCAGATGCCCGATCTACCGATACCTCCGCGACTTCTCCTCCCACCAGCGACAGCGAAGACTTCGGAATGGGTAGCTCGAAGAACCCCAGCAATAACCCGATCCTATCCCTCCCGGATGGTCAGAACACTCCACGAGGAGCTCCTCGACGCATGGTCGAGGTGGAAGATGACGAGAAGACTCCGACTAAGGTCGCCGAGACGAAGAGAGACGAGAAGGCTATTAACACACGGATCCTGGAGTTGGACGAGGTCGACAAGACTCCAGCTGGTATGGGTGGTGCTAGGAAGGATGGCACGGATGGGAAGCAGGCGGGCTCTGAGGACGAGGACGGGATCTCCTGGAAGCTGCATGAGAACAATCCGACTGGCTTCAATGGTCAGCACGATTGAATGGGTGGTGGTGCACGTGTCGAGTGACACATTCTCGGCTGCAGCCGAGAGGATGGTTCAGGATGGATCGTGCTTCTGGCATGGGCAGGGCGGCCTCTAGGCGATGAATCTTGACAGTTCAATTTCGGAGTCCGTGATTAAGGCTCCTCACTAGGGAGGCCGC
This sequence comes from Cyphellophora attinorum, assembly GCF_001299255.1. Lineage (NCBI taxonomy): Eukaryota > Fungi > Ascomycota > Eurotiomycetes > Chaetothyriales > Cyphellophoraceae > Cyphellophora > Cyphellophora attinorum. Next base: position 237,322 of record NW_017253240.1, on the reverse strand, counting down.
TGCAGCATTTGCTTATCCTGCGGCAAGCAAGCAGCACGAATAACGGCGATAGATGCATAGCTATGATTTTGAACGCATAGATAGATAGACAGACAAATGAAAATGAGTAATTCTCACTCATCCACATGGCGCCGGCATTGTGCTTTTGTCTACCTTTTAGATGTTTACCACCGTGTTCTCATCCGAACTAGTTCCTTTTGACACCAAGCGAACTCTCATCCTAACCCAAGCGCTCAATAACCTTCACCAAATCCGCCAACACACCCATCGCAGTAACCTCATTCCCCGCCCCAGCACCCTGCACCACCAACGGATTACTTCCATACCGCTTCGTATAGAAACATATCAGATTATCACTGCCCTTCAACCCAGCGATCGGACTCCCCTGATCCACCATCTCCAGCCCCACGCTCACCTTGTTGTTCTCAACGTCCACCTTACCGACGTACCGCACCACCTTCCCTTGTTTCTTCGCTTCGGTTTTGTACGACTCCATTTCATCGTCATGATTGGGCAGTTTCTGCATGAATTCGTCCGCTGACGACGCGGATTCGAGTGCGGACGGGATGAGTGATTGGATTGGGAAGGAAGATGTTGATTCGACCTTCAACCCAGCACACCGCGCCAAGATAACACACTTCCTCGCCACGTCCATCCCATTCAAATCATCCCTTGGATCCGGCTCCGTGTACCCCGCCGCCTTCGCCTTTCCCACTATTTCAGACCACTTCCCTGGACTGCTAGCTGACTCTGATGCAGGCGCGAACGTGTTGAACAAAAACGACATCGTCCCGGAGAAGACACCTTCGATGCGCGTGACCTGATCGCCCGTGCGCACGAGATCGTTCAGGGTGGAGATAATAGGCAGGCCCGCGCCGACTGAAGATTCATGGTAGACTAGCGCCGTGCGGGTCACGGCGCTGAAGATGGCGTTCCAGAGTGGCAGCGGGGAGGAGAAGGCCTTTTTGTTGGGTGTGATTATGCTAATGTTGGATTTGAGGAAGAGAGGGTAGGCTTCGGCGACGGATTGGTCGGAGGTGTTGTCGACTAGGACGGTTGGGTTTGGGGAAGTTGAAAGGTATTTGGCTAGGTCTGGGAGGGAGAGGAGCGGGGAACTCGAGCTTGCGAGGTCTTCGGGCGAGACGGGGCTGTAGTCTTTGTTGTACAGTTGCTTCTTCGAGCGGGAGAGGAAGATGAGTTGGGGGCGCGGCGTGGATGGGGGGAGGACGATTGAGGGCAGGGCGGCAAGGAAGGCGCTGCCTACGCCGCCAGTTGCGCCGATTATGGCGAGGGAGATTGGTTTCGACATTGAAGGAGCGAATGGGACTGGAGAGTGGTAAGATGTGTTGCGAGTCAGGTGTATTGGTGAGAAGTCATTGACCTTGTAGACTGCTGTTTCGTTTTCTTGATAATTTTTGCGGGGCGGCCATAAAACGCGGGGAAATGGAGCCTCTGATACCGATCTCGGCCGCGTGCCTGACACAGTCGTTGTCGACATCTCGCACTTTCGATAGAGACACCAAAGATGGACATGAGTCTGGACGCTGTGGTTGCTATTGACGTCGCACAGGCTGCGCTCAAGTATCTATATTTGACTTCGCATGCTGGCGGTGATGGCAATCGAGCTGAGGCTTTGAACGATCGAGTTGGCCCCTTTCAGGTAACCGTCCAGACATGTTCGAGAAATGCGAGAAATGGCGTCCTGTTCCTGAACAACACCATTCTGTGTGAGGCTGGGCCGTGGCAGGTCGTCCGATCCCTGCGGTGGCCTGAAAGGCGAATAGTCCGGTTGGTGCATGTTCGATAGCTGGTGACAAGTTGGGCGGCCTTGATGGCATAGTTCTTCCTTCATCGTCCTTCGATTGCGAGTTTTGGCGTACTGACAACAGGATCTCGAATATGGCCCGTCATGGCCGTTGATTCCAAGAGTGATCGAAACATGGCGAGGCATCGAATCCTCTGCTATAAAGATGCGCACCGAGCAGCACAGCGACTTGTTTTTTCTCAACCATACATCATTTGTCGAGATGCATCTTTCCTACATCATCGCAGCGCTGTTGCCCACAGCTTCCTGGGCGGTTCCTGCCACATTTGAATCACGTCAAAGCGAACCAGAATGCAAGTACGACTACTTTACCCAAAAGGTCGACCATTTCGGCAAGAATGACAGCACCTTCCAACAGAAGTACAGTCTCAGCACCGAGTTCTACAAGCCGGGAGGACCTATCTTCTACATGCAGGGCGCCGAAGGCTCACCATTGGGGTGTATCGACACCACTGCTGCCATTTCGTGGGCAGAAGAGGTCGGTGGTGCAGCTGTCGTGCTCGAGCACCGCTACTTTGGAGACAGCTTACCATTCAATGCTACCAATCCTCGCGAACAGCTCGCCGAGTACCAATATCTGACTCTCGACAATGTCCTGGAAGATGTCACTTTCTTCCTCGACGACCTCAAGACCAAGCTGGAGGGCGCCACAGATTCCAAGGTCATCACCAATGGTTGCTCCTACCCTGCCTGGCTGATGACAATCTACCAACAGACCAGAGCCGCGAAAGTCCACGCCACCATCGCTCAGTCCACCTCGGTCGAAGGCCTCATCACCGAGGTCGACCACACCTTCAAGTACGGCGTCAACAACTTGGCAAACAACATCTACCGTGCGCAGAACTACGAAGCGTGGGAGAAGATCAGTAACGGCTACCAAGCGCTCCACGACGCCGTCCATGCTGCAGACTACGACAAGCTCAAATCTGATTTCGGACTATGCGAGTTGCCGAACGAAGAAACAGCACTCAACATAAGAATCTATCCGGGCTTCGTCCACCTCCTGGCAACGCAGTACAACTACAACACTACAGGTCTTCCGGTCAAAGACCCCCTAAACACAATGATCAACATAGCCCTGGACGAGCAAGACCCCATCAAGCTGCTCAACAGGACAGTATGGACTTGGATGGGACCCACAGGCACCAAATGCCTCAACGTCACCGACCCACAGCAAGGTGCCTATGCAGGGTCTGGTACCGGTCTGCAGTTCGGCTCATTCAACTACCTCAACTGTAAGTCGCCCTTCCTTCCCTGCCTCTCATTTCCCTCATCCTCGAAAAGAAAGGAAACTTTCGCTAACACTGTGTCTTCCTCCAAAAAGGCGCCTTCTGCCCCGGCGTCTCCGGCGGCGACTATCTCAATACCACCATGTTCCGCTTCAACTACGACTCCTACCACTACGTCGTCGACGGCTGCAAGGAGCGCTACAACATCACAGTACCCAAAGGCGAAGACATCCGTTCAAAGTACAACATCACACGCGAGGATCTTCAGAAGAGCAAACGCATCCTCTGGACGGGTGGCGAGTTCGATCCAGAGAACGCCATGGGGCCCAGGTACCAAGGCGTCAACAGCCCGATCTTCGACATCAACGCAGACAGAGACGTGAGTCGGTATCTGCATGTGGATGGGATGGGACATTGCGAGGACAATCACGCGCCGAAGGACACGGATAAGGAGACTGTCAAGGCGGCGAGGAAGAAGACGATTGAGGTGATTCGCTCGTGGCTGGAGGAGGAGCAGGAATAATGGATTTGGCGGGTGCTAGGACAAGCGTCGATATACTGAACGTGTGGTGGGAGGGGCAGCACATGCTGAATTCACGTAGCTCGCCAAACATGCTAATCATAGACATGCTCTGCGCTCACCCTCCCTCCTCTACTCGCTCGCCATGCCCTACTCGCCTGCGTCATACTCTCCGAACGGCCCACCCTTCCTTATTCGTGTGGCATGGCACAGGATAATGGCGCTGCTTCCGCCCCCACGACCTCGGCCTAATTCTCGCTCCGTTCGCCGAAGGCGAGGCGGAGGCTCTTCAAGCCAATCCCTTCCCACCGCCTCTCCCACTCAGCAGCCCCTGGCAGACCGGGCTGGTCTGGTGTTTACCTAACTTAATTGTGTACGCCATATCGGTGTCTGAGAAAGGGGGTAGTGGACCAGTCGAACACTCGCATGGTGCAGACTTTGACTTAAAAATATCCAAGCAGGTCCCATTTCGAGCGTTTCCTAACCTGCACCTGATACATCTCACCGCATACCAACCACAGTCCTCTCAACCACCACCACCCTTCCTTCTCAACCGAACCTCCCCCTCATGATCTTTCACCTTTTCCACCTCTTGAAGCACTTCCTCCTTCACTACCTTTTGGTCGCCGCCGCCACCCCTCAAATACCGCTTTACAGCCTCGCCCCACACCGCGCCTCGCTTGTAGAAATACATACCTGGCGTGTTGCCACCCTTCATGCCTTCAATAGCCTCCGCCAGGGCCGGGCCTGAGCCTTCGTCGCGGATTTGGGAGATGGGGTAGAGGTAGGTCTTGAAGCTGAAAACTATCGCCTTGGATTTGGGGAGGCGTTGCAGGGTTTGGCGCTCGGTGCGGAGGAATGTCTGTTGAGAGAAAAGGCACGAGATTAGTCTGGTATCAGGGCAGGTGCAGTACTGATCGAGCCGGTGGGTGGAATTTGGTGTATGGGCACAGCAAACCTTCTCAAGATCGATTTCCTTCAGCTCCTCCACCTCATCGCCCTCGTGCGAGTGATTCGTGTCCGATCCAGCGGCGTACAGCTCGGTGTTGTGCGTGATGTTCCAGTTCGCGCGCTTGACGTACTTGCCGACCTCGAGCTTGGCGAAGTATCGGTCCATGCTGCTTTCGAGCTTGGCTTTGTAGCCGGGTACTGGGCCGTGGATGTCGGCTAGTCGTTTGCCTAGCTTATCGAGGCCTGGGTTGAAGCCTGATGGAAAGCATGTGATTAATGCGTGGAGGACGTATTTTGGCTCGGCGGTCTCTTCGGTGCCTTCCTCGGGAAGGAGGAAGAGGATGTCCTCGTCGAGGGTTTTGCCTAGCGTCATGAGGAGGGTGTAGGTGGAGATGGTACTGGAGAGGGGGAAGCAGGGCCACATTTCGCCTGTGATGAGGTTCTGGAGCATGAAGTGCTCGCCGGTTTCGTACAGGGTTTTGTGGAGTTTGAACATGCTGGGGTAGCGGAGCGGAAGGTAGGTGCCTGTCAGGAAGGTGTAGTATTCGGCGACGGCCTTGTGGATTCGCTTGTCGTCCGTCACGGCACATGTGTTGTCGGGGTGCTCGGCCAGGATCTTGCGGCGGTATGCGAGTCTTGATTTATAGTTCTTGTCCATCAGGATCAAGTCATCGGGGTTGAGGTTCTCAAGCGCTGGGAAGTCAGTGTCTGTTGAGTCTGGGGAGTCCGCAGAAGGGAGTTCAGGAGGCCAGTGGTTACCCATTGTGAGGTGGTATTTGGGCTTGAACGGCCGGAGTTGAGCAGGCTCGGTCTTGGTGTAGTCGAAGTCGAGCTGTTCGTTGATGGTTGGGAAATTGGGGGCGGGGAGGAAGCGGTTGCTGTGTTTGTATTTCTTGCTCTCATTCTCGGACAGATCAGTTCCTGATTGCGACTAGAGTGTCGACGTAGTGAGACTCACCCACGTTGAGGCAAATCGCCAGGCTGTCACAAGAAGCAAAAAGACGCCCATGCCAATATTGACCCAATTGTCTGTCAGCCGCTGGCCCCAGGACGTCTGCCGCAATTGATCCCATCGTAACAACTGTTTGATAGCAGCTGGAGGCTCCATGCCGGACGACATCGTTGCTCCTGGTCACGAGCCGAAGCAGATGGGATATGAATTGAGGCCAGAACTGGTGTCCAGGTATTTGAAGTCCAAAACCAGATGATGTATCTATACTCAACACGAATCGTCTTATCTTCTCATCTCATCGATTGGTTGTACTCCTCCAATTTCACATGCAAGCCATCGCCTTGTCGTGCGGTCTGAGCCCTATGATGAGGCCGTGAAGCGTGTTGATCGTCGTGACCGTGCCGGTTCAGGTGACGGCGTTCTAGAAGGTTTCCATTGTGGGAGCGCCCTGACTTAAGGCATTTCTGCGGGGAAGAGGGCGCCTGGAAATAAGGCTTCAAACACCGGATGACTGCCTGGCGCGTGCTCTGACGCATGACTGGCTATCAATCACCCGTTTTGGCATGTGCAACGGACTCGACGTCTCATTGTTGTCTATGCTCAACACACTCATCCGTGGAGGTGGAAGGGAATGGCTGTGCATGTGTTGATCTCTCACACGGGCCAGCATCTGGCTTTTGAGAATCTTGCTGCTGGCCTCGATGCCTTGCGGGAATGGATCAGTCAGAATGTCGACATCCCGCCGAATCGGCAGATTCTCATGACTGCGCGCGGCAAGAATGTCAAGACACTTACAGCAGAGTCCGAGATCTTCGTGTACGACAAGAAGAATCTGTCCTCATCGCCCGAGATCCCTCCCGACGAGCATGAGGCGCTCACAGACCTGCCTGTGCCAGACGATGCGCCTGCACCCGATAGTGACCTTGAAGCATGGAAGGACGCAGTGCGGAGGAACCGCACATGGGCACTCGAGGCGGCCGAACAGGTGAAAGGCGCTGCAGATCAGACCCAAGAGCTTTTCTACGAAGCAGACACAATAGCCAGAGGAATCCTCGCAGCGCTGGACAATGTCAAGAATGGCTTCGCTTCAGCTAGCGTCAAATTCAACGAGACAAAGGAATGGGCCCAAGAGAGCCTCCTCGAGCATCAGATGGCCCTCGATGGATGGGAAAAGACCCATACCAGGCTATCAGAATTGCCGGTACGCGAAGAGGTGGCCGCTATTCTGAGGAGGTCAGATGATGGCCCCCGTAGTCGGCAACAGATCAGTACGCTGGCGGATCTGGTCGACCTCCAAGCCATAAAGGAAACTGACGCAGTTGTAAGAACGGCATCAAAAGACTTTCGGAGCCAGCTGGACGAGCTCCAGTCCCGACGGAACCAGCTACAGGAGGATATCAACGTGGTCGAGAAGCATGTCAGTCACATAGCAGAGCCAGATACTGCCAGTCTACTGCAGGAGGTCGAGACACTGGCAAAGAGGATCAGCCGCGACTACGATGATATCCTGAAACTGCCTGACGACGCGAAATCCTTGGGTCAGGCGTCTCGCAAGGCTTCGAACCACACCCGTGATCTCATTCCAGCTATCCAGGCAGTCATGGCAGATATGCAGCAAGCCTTCATCGCGGTTCAGGACTCCCGGAATGCAATAGTCCGAGGTTACTTTGCGGCACTCAAAGAGATCTCGAGCATCCAGTCTCGACTAAGCAACCTGCAGGCCAATACGGCCGCCCTCGACTTTCGAGAAGCCGATGGCTTGGATGTCCTATTCCGTGTCGTCAGTCTGCATGTCGTCTACGGATGCACGCTTATAGAAGCCACAAGACGATCAGAATGGACAAACAAGATGCAAGTCGACGTTGATAACATGCACGCAGATCTCACACAAGTCACAGAAGACGAGCAAAGGCGGCGGAAGAAGTGGGCCTCGTCGTATGATGACTTTTTGAACAAGGATCTGAACACTCCAGATTCATTGATCGACCTCAAAACCTCGAAACCCAGAAATCCATGGCCCTTTGTTGAGCGAGAAGAGATCAACGCATACATCGATGATCTGCGGGCACTATCGCTGGACGAAGCAGTCACTACCATAGTGGACCGCCTGAAAGATCTCGATTCGCCCGTCAAACGCCAGAGACTCAGAGCATTCAAGAATGGCAGCGTGCAAGATCTTGCTGCTAGCTCTAACCTTGGCAATGCTGATGTTCGGACCTTGCAGAACGAGAAGGCACGGCTTGAAGAAAAGGTCAAATCGACCGAAAGCAGAGTACGAAAGCTGGAGGATCTCCTTCACCGGCAGAGTCAAATGAGTCGACCTAGCAGTGCACTCTTCACTCCCGGCATGTCGGACTACGATCGACATAGTCCATCACCCAGTGCTTTCCCAAAGCAGAGCGAGCTGCCGCAGCGACCGTCAATTCCACTTCGAAGGACCTCAACCGCGGCAGAAGACAAGGCGGTAGCCATAAGGATCAGCTCTCTGGAAGCCGAAGTCAAGAAACTACAAAGCGAAGCACATGAGGAGAGGAGATCGAGCACAGAAAATCGTGACAAGATGCAAGAAGCCGAGTCAGTCAAGCAAGATCTCATGGCGAATTTTGAGGCTCAAAAGCAGGAGTTTGACGAAGAGCGGCAGATTATGGACGATGAGAATCACAAGCTGAAGGTTCGGATCGAAGAGTTGGAGGATGAGCTTGATCGCATTCTCGGTTCGAAAGAGGCGACGAAAATGACAAATGATCAGAAAATGCACGACATACAGTCTGAAGCGGATGAGCTTCGTGAAGCGCTTCGAAATGAACAACAAAAGTCGCAGACGAAGATAGAAAACCTGGAACGAGATCTGGCGACGCAACGCGAGCGGACAGCCAACATCGATCGCCAGTGGCAAGAATGCCGTGAGGAGCGCAATACCGCAAGAGATCGCAATATGGAATTGGCCAAGCAGTTACGCCTGCGGGAAGAAGCCAGTGCGGATGTCATCTCAACCTTGCAAAACACACACTCGAACCTCTCGCCTGCGGGATCTGCGCCAGATGAAATTGGCCGTCTCGCAAGGGCGCTCGAGATTCTGTCTGAAGGCGCCGGCATTCATGCCCGACGACTCGATGACAATCTGCAACTCGCTACGGCCGAGAACAAGTCCCTGGAGGACAATGTCACGCATATGGAGGCCGAGGTCAAGAACTTGACTAGTAGGCTGTCCTCAGCAGAGTCCAAATCAGCATCTCTCGGAGAAAGCCTTGACCATGAGAGAAGCAAGCTCAAGGCAGTCCGCGTCGAGCTGGCTGATGCGCAAGCCGATCTTGACAGCCTTCGAGAAAAGCTCGCAGCTGGCGAGACTGGGTCCGACTCACTGCGAGAAAGGCTTTCGGAAGAAGAGAAGAAAGTCAAGGATCTCCAAGAACTAAAATTTGAGCATTTGAGCAGCATTAAGAGCCTGAAGAACGAGGTCGAGTCAATCAGTCAACAGACCAAACAAGCCACAGATAGAGCCGACAAGCTCAAGAAGAAGCTCGTCGCTCGTGGCGAGAAAGCCCGGCAGCTGTCCGAACGGCTGTATCAGCACAACGACAGAATCATCCGCATGCTGGAGCAATTCGGATTTTCCATCATTCGACAAGATGACACCCTAGTCATCCAGCGCGCATCAAAGGTCAGCGCCAGCACCATGCTGAGCGGAAACGAGAGCTCAACGCCGATGAAGCGAACCATCTCAGGCAGCGTCCCACCTCTGCACTATTCCGACCCATCAGATCTCGACACCCTCTACTGGACATCCGATACCGAAAGCACAGACGAAGAAGCCAAATACAAGACCTTCATCTCCGCCCTTCAACGCCTTGACCTAGACTCAACCCTCGACACCGTCTCTAAGCGCTACAAAGACGTCGAGAACCTCGCAAAGAAATACCAAAAAGACTCTCGCACCTACCGCGAGCGCTCCCACCGCCTTCAAAGCGAAACGCACGAAAAAATTGCCTACCGCTCCTTCAAGGAAGGCGACCTCGCCCTTTTCCTGCCCACACGAAACCAAGCGACTAGACCCTGGGCCGCGTTTAACGTGGGCGCGCCGCACTATTTCCTTCGTGAGCAGGACCACCATAAGTTGCAGTCGCGCGATTGGTTGCTGGCGCGCATCTCCCGCGTCGAGGAACGGGTAGTCGACCTGTCCCGCTCACTCTCCAGCACGCGAGCCGACGGCGGCAGCAAGTCCATGCACGGCGAAGTCGGTGACTCAGCTTCCGCGCGCTCGTTCGAGGACGAGAATCCCTTCGAGCTCTCCGACGGGTTGCGCTGGTACCTCATCGACGCGGCAGAGGAGAAGCCTGGCGCGCCGGGCACGCCCAGTGTGGGGAAGAGCACGGTTATTGCTAGTAACGTTGAGGCCGAGGCGTCGCTCACCCCTCACCGCAAAGACAAAAGCGTTGTCACAAGAGCGGCGAGCAATGCCGCAATAACGAAGACGCTGAACAAGAGTCTGGAGAGTCGGAGGTCGAGCTCTGCTTCTAAGAGGAGTGGGAGTATCAGGAAGCAAGACCGCGATAGCTCGAGTTTGAAGGACGTGCAGGCGGCATTGGCGCCGATTGTCAGTGATGTCGAGGCTGGCGCGTCTGACGAGCAGCGAAGGGAGGCGACGGAAGCTGAGAACGATGCACAGAATCAACACAAACATCAACAACCGATGGTGAAATCGACGGAGCGCACCAGCAGGGGCGATGCCAAGGTGTTTGATATTGTAAGACAGGACCTTCTGCAGGGCCCTTGACGCGTCTACGGGAACCGAGGGGCTGACCTACCATGTGCTAGGGACCCCTCGGTGATCGGCACCACGACGTGAACACACAGCGACAGCAGCCGCGTATGGCGTATCAGCACCAAGACCAACTATTTTCACCGGCTGACTACTACAATTCGCCGATGAAACCCCCCCTTCCAAGAGGCAAGTCCGAGACCAATGCTCAGGCTCATACGCTGTCAAAGCCGCTGCTATCGAGAACCCAATCGTCAACACAGCAGACGCCTTCCAAGCAGCAGCAAAGAAATTCAAGTCCGTCGAAGAACATGGCTACGCCGTCGCCGAGTAAGAAGGGATGGGAGAGGCTTTTCAATGTCGAGTTCAACGCATGATCGACCCTCGACCGCCTGGATAAGTGTGGAGTACATGTAAATTAGGACAAAGACATGAACTTAGCGTACTTAGCGAACCAACGATGTTCGGCCTACAAACTAGGTACGAGCGTATGTATGAATGATGCTGTAATGTTGCTATTTCTTTTGCATTCCTGGCCCGTCATTCTTTCGCTTTGCGGAATATGCGGTTGTGCTGGCTAGGGTATAAACACGCCTTTTAAGTCCACAGGATGTCATGATCTTGGTCGAGATGTTTCACTCTGCCGGTGCTGAGGGCCCACGTTATAAGAGTTCACGACCTGATCTGGCCTGGTCGCTGATCTCCCAGCCGCATTGCTTGCCTGCTTAGGCAGGAACAAAAGGCCAAACGTTGCCTCGGGCGCCTCCAGCTGTCCTGTCCGAGACCAGCGCATCAGGTCACCCAAAAGCAGCGACCGCCCGCTCCAACTCACTGCCCAGATCATCATCACCTCTGCCCTTCTCTCCACCGCTGAGCGGCCCTACCCGCGGGGGTGGCGCAACAGGCACAACCCCATGCGCACGCTTGGAATGCTCCCCCAAATGATCCTTCCTTGAGTAGCCCGCCCCACAGATCTCACAAACGTGCGGCTTCACGTCCGAGTGCGCCGAGCGCTCGTGCCGCTGCATGTGTTGGCGGCGGCTGAAGTCTTTAGCGCACGAGGGACAGTGCCATCGTTGAGTGGCGGGGTTGTAGGCGGCCGTGGTTGGAGAGGGGGCGGAGTTGGCTGAGGGTGCGATTGCGGAGGAGCGGTCACGTTTGCGCTTCTTTGTTCCAGGAGAGCCTGGGGTTGATGGGCCGGGGCTTTGCTCGTTGGCTGACATGCTAGAGGCGACAGCTGGAGGTGGGACTGTTGAGATGGCTTCGGCGTAGCCATTGTTGACAGGGTGCTGTGGAGGCGGATATGGCTGTGGCGGATAGGGCTGTGATTGAGGCATTGCCGCTGGAGGGTGGCCGGCGGGAGTAGCAGGCACGAGCCGGGGATCGTACGCCTGATGGGCTGGCTGGCCGTACGGGTTTTGCTGTTGCTGCGGTGGTGGTCCAACCAGTTGTTGCTGCAGCTGATGAACTTGATGCTGCAAGTTGGCCCTTTCGTTCGCGCTCTGCTCGATGGCGGCGAATTGGGCACGATTCTGTTCTAGTAGGTCTCGAAATGCTCGCTCCAGCTGATTGGGGCTGGCCTTGGCAATCTCCGCGTTGGATTTCTGGAGCTTCTCGAATTGAGTCGACAGTTGCTGGTATTCGGCGCGCAAGCGCGCTAGAGAGTCCTCAAGACGTTGATTCTGGGCTTTGAGATGAATGATCTCAGCTTCCGCGTTGGATTTGCTGATGGGGTTGCTCATTGTGGTGTCCCCGTAGGGGGCCTTTCTTTGTACTGACCGGGGTTCGATGATTGGCACACTGCCTGCGCGTGTGAGCGCGTCAAATGGCATAGACAAAGACTAGGCCGTCCTGTGTAGCGCTGTTGAGTCACGTCCAATGCATCTCGAGATATATCTCGATGAATGTTGCGATGGAATGAGGTCGCGTTAATGGGGGCAGGGGCGATCGCGTCTCCGAATTGGGGAAAGCTTGAAGACGGAATGCCAAGGATAAGGCAATCGCGTTCTCCTTCTTTGCTTCTTTCCACGGTTCTTTCCTCTCATGCTGCTGCATTGACGTTGCTGACGGCTGCATTCCAGGCAGCCATGTTAGCCATCTGCGCTGGCGATGGCTGACTTAGCTGGTTCCTCACAACCGGACAGGTCATCACGGTCGTAGTTTCAAGGAATTTGCCTGACGAATCAAGATCGTGCATGTCCTTTCCCGTATGCGCCCTCCTCGTATGGTCTCATCGCTTCATCGAGGACACGCGACCGCCAACAAGCGCGTCTCAGCAGTTGTTATTGACGCTGATTGACAGCAGAGAGCGCTGTACTGCCTTGCGAGCCTCAGACTGCCACATCTGGACACATGGAGCTTTTAGGCACTCTTCCCCGCTTCCTGACGATTTAGCTAATAAAGGTAACGCATTGCACTGTTCTCTGTATCACCTGGACGGAAAGTACCTCCCCCACTGACCGATTGTGCTTCAGAGGAACAGTTGTATCTGGCCAATCTAAATACTGACACAGCCCAAGATGAGCGTGAAAGTTCGACCCTTCACGATCGAAGTCCCACCTGATGAGGTTGATCGTATGAAGCGCAAGCTCCGAGACACCCGAATGCCAAAACTTCCTATCGTACCAGACGCAGGGGACGACTATGGTCACTTCAGCCTCCCCGTCCCACGTTACCACTGACCTCCTCACAGGGCCGTCCATCGCTGACTCACAAGCTCTACAACAAGTTCGTCAACTTCGACTGGCAGGTTGCCCACAACCACATCCAGCGCCATCAGCACTTCATAGCTACCATACCCGACGAGAACACGACCGTAGACATCCACTTCACCCACACCCGCTCAAGCAATCCCGACGCAATCCCGTTGCTTCTGATCCACGGTTGGCCCGGCTCCTTCTTCGAGTTTGATCGCGTCGTCGACGACCTAGCAAAAACCTTCCATGTCGTCGTGCCCAACATTCCCGGATTCATGTGGTCTTCCCCACCACCACGTCGCGGCTGGACCCTTAGCGACACCGCTCGCCTCTACAACAAACTTATGCACGCTCTGGGTCATACCGCCTACGCCGCCCAAGCCGGCGACTGGGGCATGTTCATCGCACGCGAACTCGGCTCTAAGTACACCTCATCGTGCAAGGCCGTGCATCTGAATTTTTGCCCCACGCCCCTCCCCGATAATCTGGAATCGTCAGATCTGGCCGAACGCGAGAAGCGAGTCGAGGCCCGTTGCGACGACTGGCTCGACAATCACCTAGGTTATGCAGTGTGTATGCGTAGCCGGCCACATACGATCGGCGTGGCTTTCGCCGATAATCCCGTTGCGATCATGATGTGGGTCGGGGAGAAATACCTCGAGCTGGCGCATCCCAATCACATGGACGAGAAGTGGTGGGACGATGTGTTGACCACGGTGTGTTTGTACTATTTCAGCGGTTGTATCATGGTAAGCCTTTCTCGCTGCTTCGATTTTCCCGGATCCATCCCATTCAGCCTTCCCAAATAGGTCGAGGTGGTCCACCCGCTTGCCGGTAGCGCCACTACACTATACTGACGCGCCTCTCAGACATCCATGCTTCCCTACTTTGAGAACGCGAAACACGCCGACTTTGGCACCCACGTCCTCTCACCAGCCAACAGAATCACCTGTCCTATGGGCTTCACCAGCTACATGTACGACTCGCGTCCAGGCACAAAGAGGGGTGTAGAGCGCAGCGGCAATCTGGTATGGTATCGCGAGGTGGACGAAGGGGGACATTTCGCAGCATTGGAGACTCCGGAGGGATTTGTGGAGGACTTGCGGGCATTTCTGGGGGAGCACTACCATACATGATCAAGAGTATCGTAAGAGGCAGTGGCGCCTCCCCGGGTTTGTACCGGCCAGGGCTTGATGACTGGCATGCTGCCTGTGTATGCGGACGCCTCAGAGAGCATAAAGACAGGTTCATTGTTTCTCCCTAGCGCTACTGGACTAAAGTCAATGCGTGTCGAGATACTTTGCGATGGCTCGCGTTGATGGAGGCAGGGGCAATTGTGGCGCGTGCCCGGTTAGGAAAAGCTTAAGACCGGACGAACGCCAAGAATCTTGATGCACCTTTATCTCTCTCACAAATTTCGGGGCATGCGTCCGACTTCGATGCACCTTCCACGTTGTGAAGCCCTGAAACTCAGGCTCTTGGACTTCGGGCATATGTCGCGACCTGTGCCCGGACTCAGGGACACCCCGCGAGCAGCATGTTGACATAGAACGACTATCGATCCCAGCTTTGCGTATTGCCTACCTAAGTTGTGCAACATGCAATCGAAGCTACATATCATAAAGTACGGCCGGACCGAGTTCGAGGACGCGTCGGGTACGGTAATCTACTATAAGTTTCTACATTCCTTAGTCCGTGAACTGGGAAAGGGGAAGGACACTCACCTGCCTATACACACTAGCAGTTCGTTGGCGGTGATGGTAAATGACACACAGTAGCACAATTTTGAGAGACGATTCCACCAGAGCATCCAGACCTCTGCAGCGATCCTTGAAACTGCCAGCTAGAATTCTGATATGTGAGTCAAGCTCGTGCGGATTTCCGTTCGACGGCATGACATTGCCGTAATGCGGGGCGCGCAGCGTCGTACCGACCCAGTAACGAACTTCTTCAAGCTTTGGCATGTGCAATGAGAGTATGGGCTCGATGCTCGGGTGGGAGATATAAGCCGATCGAACCTCACGCAAGTAGTGTGCTGGAACTTTACGTGGATTCGCCAAAAGCCGGAAATCTGACTGCTCCCGTTCTCGCCACGAATCGGCATGATATCGATCGTAGAACTCTGCGCTCAGGTTCGCGGCAAATACGGGCAAAGCTTCGGCTCTCAACGGCTTGCATGCGAGCAGCACGCTTGGTAGGCTGGCACCCTCTTCTTGTGTGAACCACGCATTGCGTAGATGAGATTTGCCAGGGGCGCGAATGCGTTTCGGAACGTCGATCGTAAGTCGAGCTCCAACAAATAGGAAGTCGTACACCATCTTGCGGATCTCAGTAGGCAGATCGAGAAATCGGAACGGCTCTGTGTCAATCACCAGATGTGCGGAATTGACTTCGTTGGTCTGGCTGGAGACCTAGAGAAAGTCAGGATTGACATCACTGAGATGGACGCACTGTTTGCTGATTTCCACGTACCAGATTCTGTAAGGCGCCATTGCCATCGCCAGCGGTACGTATATCGAACAGTTTTTGAGTCATCGTGATGAGTGGTGTATGATGCTCGACAGAGACGGGATGAAGCATGGCAATTCTAACGCGCTGAATGAGGATCTGCTAGTAACACGCAAAAGGAAAGAGTACCTTAGCATCGGTCTCCAACGAATGCTATGATGCGGCAGGAGCTTACCTGGGTACTTGGCGTGGCTTCACTTGACCTTCGCAAGTCACAGCCATGGAATTACGAGGCAGCTGAGACTGAGATTGATACTAACCCGCCGAATACGACAACTTGACGAACACTCTAATAAGGCAAAGTGATTGCCTCGTCGACCCATCGTAGCATATTGGAGTGAGGGAGGTTCTCACGCCAGCGTCAAATCTGCTTGTCTAGGGCAGTGCGCTGCAGGGTAATTCACATCACCCTCCAGCATTGACGACCACCGCGACGTTTATTGCCCGCTCTATTCCCAGCCACAACCGACTCGGTACCACTCAATCCTCCAACCCATCATACCCCTCCCCCTTCATCAACGCCTCCACCTGCCGTCTCCTCACCCCAACATTCCCCCCATCAAACACCGGCATCACAATCACATCCTCCCACAACCCCGCCAGCCCAAACTTCCCCCGATCGTAACTACCCACCCCGACAGCATACATCGCATCCCGCACACTCTCCACCGCGGCCTCCGCGCCATACAGCTTCGAGTGGTAGCACAACTCGCTCCCCACCTTCTCGCTCTTCTCAAATGCCACTATCGCCCGCCGGGCTATAGCCCGCGTCACCTCCATCTTCGTCTTGATCCCCACCAGCAAGTCTGCGACGCTTTGCTTCTCAATCATTTTCTCACGGCTACCTCGTGTATCGCTCTTTGCCCAGTCAAGGGCGATAGAGAAAGCTTGCCGCATGATGCCAACGCTCATAGCGGCGACGATGGCCGCGGAGCCGGTGAAGGTCGCTTCGACGAGGGCAGCGCCTGTGCCGTCTGGTGGGGCGAGGAGTTGGGATTTGGGGACGCGAAGGTTGGTGAAGCGCTGGTGCGGGCCGTTGACGGCGCGGTGGCCGAGGGTGGAGGGGTGGGAGAGGATGCTGTATGCAGAGAGTGGGTTTCGGGCGATGTCGGCCCGGGTTACGAGTAGGATGGCGATTTGGGTGCGGTTGTTGTTGGTTGGGGAGGTGCCATTGGTGGTGGTGCCATTTGTCGTTGCCTTCGGGGAGGATGCCGAGGGGATGCGGCAGACGACGCATTGCAGGTCGGCGCCGCGGTCGTCCCAGCCGGAGGAGTTGGTTGCCCAGATCTGTACACGATGAGTTTGTCAGTCAATCGGCATGTCGATCTCCAGTAAGCTGCTCTTAGGTTCCTAACACGTTCGATTACCTTGAAAATGGACTTCTAGGAAGCTAAGGGACGTGGATGCATACCTTCTCGCCATTAAGCACAAAGTCCTCTCCATCCTCGACGGCCACCGTTTGCAACCCATCGCTCTCAGCGGCAGCGAAGTTCGCGCTGCCCTGTGGCTCTGAGAACACTAAGCTCGCTAGTGGCGCTCCTTCCACACCTTCACCGTCACCGCTTGCCTCCAGAAAGGGCCGCAAAAAACGCTGCACCAGCTGCATCGTCCCCTTTCCCGCCTCGCCATCTAGCTTTGCTGCGCCCGCCGCAGCGAGAATCAGCGGCGTCAGGCCAAGCCCCGTGCCGAGGATGGTCAAGCTGGCAGAAGTGTCGACCGAGTAGAGCTCCTCGGTCATCAGTGACAGGTCCAGTAGAGAGTCGCATGTCCCGCCGAGGGGAGTTGGGACCTGGGCGCGCAGGAGTCCTGCAGAGACGGCGCGGCGATAGATGGGTAGGGTGGAGGCAAAGGAGGAATGTGAGCTCTTCGGTTTTGAGTCAGTCTTGGCAGTGGTGATATCATGAATTTGATGTGCTTGTGAAACTGTCGTGGTGGTAGAGGAGTAAATCGCGCGAGCATTTGTAAGGTGTTGCTTCGCCAACGCGCGGACGCGGTCGCGAGAGGCGCGTTGAGAGGTAGTCAGTGATGACGACGGTTCGGCCATGCTGTGGTTATGGCTTCTTTCTTGATGTTGTGGGAGTAGAACCGTCGATCGAACTGGGGGCGGATCAGCGAGTAGCGATGGTCATTTTGCGAGGATACGGGAAAAGATGAAAAGCATCGGTAGGCGTCGAAGCATATCCATTGGGTTTTCGTAGCTTCATCTATATACCAAGTACGCGAGTAGCCGGCCGGTGAGCTGAGTATGGTCGCAGTAACGCACCCGCTTAGGACCACCGCCTGTGAGCTCGACGATCAGGTAATCGATGGGACCGGCATGTTGTGTTGGCCAAGCAAAGCGATTCAGGCAACCAATGGGGTAAACCTTGTTTGATTACCTCTTCTGGCTACTTTGTATCTAAACGATCAGTAGAGATTGAGGCACGGCTGGACGCGAGGTTCCACACTTGTCGTGCCGCAGGGTGACAAGCGCGGAACAGATCAGCGCTGCGCAGCTATTGGACTTTCGCTGCCAATATCCGATTAATGGATCCTGGCTGGCCAGTTTCCCTACACATGGCTCACAGGCACGGCTCGGATCTTGGCGCCCTGGCTTGCCTGGGAGGTAAATACTTCCGCGGGCGATCTAGGTATCACCGCCTGCCTGGCCGAGGCGGAGTGTCCGGAATTGCTTCTGGCTGAAGCTCATCCAGATCACCCTCGACCATCCTTATACGGTCGTGATGGTCCTCCTCATCGTCCTCGGATGTTGTTGGAGTCAAGGGCTGCTTGGCTGGCGGCACAGACTTGCGCTGTGGCAGAGCCGGCTTCCCTTCCGCTGACACAGGCTTGCGTTGTGGTAGAGCCGGCTTGTTCTCAATCGGCGGCGAGGTTGACTCGGAATACGCAGGGAGCTCTGCAGCTGGCTCCTCCTTGGGCTTGTCAAGCGACGTATCACTGAGATCGAGACCGCGAAGATCTCGCATGTTCGCAGTCATCTTCTGCTTTGTTGCATCAAATTGGCCAAGCGACGAAGCGTCGGACAATATCAGCTGTCCGTTTTCGTCTTCGTCGTCGAGCAGACCATTCCGCTTTGCTTCGTCATGAATGGCCTTCTCCTTCATCTGCTCTGCCTCCAGCTCCAGCTCCTCATCCTCGACTCTATCCAGGTCAAGATCATTGAAATGGATCTGCTTCAGTATCTTGCCCATTGCTAATCTGTACTGATTGTGGCCAGTAACGATCTCGGAGATATCTGCATTCTCGACCCCAGGCACACCGGATATCGATCGAAGGCCGGAAATATTGACTGTGGCATTGCGAGCTCGATAGAGGAACCCGAGCAGGAAGTCCTTCGATGCGTAGACGTTGACGAGTCGACCGACTACAACTGTGCGGAGGACTCTCCAGATCGACACATCGCTAGGCACAGGGGAACCGATCAGTACTGCGTTTTCAATGACGCCAAATGCCTTCTGCTCGGCCAACTCCTGGAGACACGCAGCGACAACTCGTGCGCCAAGACTGAAGCCCACCAGTGTGATCGGACGCTCTCCTTGAACTCGCGCGATGAGAGCATGCGCTAGTACCTTGCCAGCTTTGTCGCTTCGTTCCATGGCTATCGTGAAGGGGTTATCAAGCAACTTTCCAGCTTTCATGAGGGTTAGTGGAAGCATGGCCGCTGCGAGAACTGGAAGCAGAAGTCTCACTGCTCCTGCCTGGGCTACTGAGTATGCTGTGTCTTTGAGAAGTGTGTCCAGCATCTCAGTCAATCCAGTCAATGCGGACAGCTCGTAACGCAATCCGAAGGGCTCCAAAGCCGCATCAGAAAATACCTTCCACGGCTGAATCACATCGTTCTCCTCCTGCACCCAGCCACTCACGCCAATGGCCACTCGTAGCTTGTGTTCGCGCTCCTTCTCCTCTGGCTTGGGCTTTGTCGGCATAAACCGAAAGTCCTCTACCTCCCTAGCATACTCTTCCATCGCCTTGCCAGTCATTCGCCCTCCCAGGGCACCGAAGAGTGCTGCAATTGTGACTGGATTGACAATTGTAGCACCTAGCAGTGTCGCTAAGCCGCCCAGACCTATGCCACCGAGTAATGCTCCTCCAAGGCCGAGGATGACCGGGGCCGCCAGTCCGCCTGTGATTCCAATGGCAACGGCGCCAGCAACGGTGGCCAGACCTACTTTCCATTTCCGACCCTGGCGGCTTTTCTCGGCTTGGGCAAGACGAGCTTCATCTGTCTGCGCGGTATCGATCGACGAGTCTTCGGCGGTCTTCAACAGGGTGATGGCTATGCTGGCCTCAGCGCTACTAAGAACGTCAACCGGTAGCTGGAGGCATTCGCAGAGAAACATCAACAGTACTCTAGAATGAGCAGGGTAGGTTTCGAGGCTTAAGAGCATGAAAAAGACTGCAGTGACAACGAGGGCACGTTTTGAATCGTCTAGCTCCTGCATGAGTGCTGACGGAGGCGTGATGGGCTTGAAGGGGAGCCATGAGTCTCGACTTGGGGAATCAAGCATTGTGGTGTTTGTTGTTTGAGTGTTGGCCACGTAGTGGTCCTTTCGACGTTTGACATCGCCGGATTGTACTCCTAGCACCTCGCCTGACTTTCGAAGGACTCGAGTGCGCCATTCGTTCAAATATTTGACTGCGGCATCCTGCAACGCCGCTTCGGTGGCTCCCGAGCCCCACAGATCGTCGCGATTGAGGGCAGCAGTATACTGGGTCCTTCTCTGGTCTGTAGGTTTCGAGAATGGACTGTTGAGGGTATCTCTCATGGCATCTGTACAGACTGCAAGCAATACCACTAGCTCAATGCGAAGCGCTCTAGTAGGGAGGACATCGTCCAACGAAGGCTCCTTGGGCTTGGTGCTGGCGCCACCGCCGCCAAATGGCAGCTTTGACGGTATCTTCAAGGGCATACTGCTTGATGACAATCAGGCGTAAGATGCGACTGCAACCGCACTAGGAACAGATGTTGTCATAGTCATGGCTTAGAGAAGGAATTTGGTGTCATGCGCAATCAATAAATAACACCAGCGACTTGCGCGTATGAGCACTTCCCGTCTGATGTAGTCAGACAGACCACGGTATGAGATGAGTCGGTGAGACTGCGTTCGTAACTTTGAGGGGGAGAGATGCAAGTACGCGGTACGTGTTAGGCAAGAGCGGCCCCAATTACTCTTGGCGCTACTTCAGCGGACGCGTACGGTCACACTTGTTGATCTCGTCATCCTTCATCGCAAGCTATCTCTTCCATAACACGAATTCTACAGCGCTATCGGGGACCAACTACGGCTATTCGCCTCGACCTACGATTCAGTCCGGCGCCGTGGGCTCCGTGTAGTTCACCACCTGGGAATCTGTGCCGAGAAATCTGGTTGAAACCTCTTCATGTAGGTGGTGTCGTCGCGCTTGCGAAGGCCACATTCGAGGTACTGCTTGTGCAGACGTGCCAGCTTCTCCCGATCTAGCTCAATCCCAAGGCCTGGCGCTGTTGGCACGATGACACCGCCGTTCGACCACTTCAGAGCTCCTTCGATCACCACGTCCTCGTCACGCCGCTTCCACGGCCAATGCGTGTCACACGCAAAGTCGAGATTAGTGGTCGCTGAAGCCAGGTGCGTCATCGCAGCCAATGAGATGCCCAGGTGAGAATTCGAATGCATGGAAAGACCCATGCCCCATGTTGCGCATATGGCTGCAAGAGTCTGTGACTTGCGCAGCCCGCCCCAGAAATGATGATCGCTAAGAATGACCTGCACAGCGTCTTGCCGGATGCTTGATGGCAGGTGCGCGAACGCCACTACAGCCATGTTGGTGGCGAGTGGCATGGACGCCTCTGCAGCAACTGCTGCCATCCCCTCAATGTCTCCAGCTGGATCCTCTAGGTATTCCACGATACCTTCTAGCTCTCTGGCAACCCACTTTGATGTCTCAACAGACCATGCTGCATTCGGATCCAGGCGCAATGGTATGCCTGGAAAGGTCGTATGGAGTGCTCTGATGGCCTCAACCTCCTGCCTTGGCTCGAAGACGCCGCCCTTCAATTTGATGGCTCTGAAGCCATACTCATCGATGATCTTGCGAGCTTGTCGGACTATGCCAGCTGGATCAAGCGCCGCACCATACTCATCGTCCTGCTCTCCCGGATGTCCAGCCCATTTGTAACTATGTCCTTCATTAGCTTGGATCGGGACGCAAGTGTCAAGTCAAGGAATAGGTTGGAGGGTAGCATGGATCGGGAGTAGCAGACAAAGGTTTCAGAGACAAAATAGAGACCTTCAGTCTCTACTTCGTTGGCAACCCAAGTTGCGGGAGTCACTCACAAAAGATATGCTGAGTATTGCACAGAATTCCTCACGCGCCCGCCCAACAGCTCGGAGACAGGCATTCCTGCGATCTTACCCTGGATATCCAGGCAAGCCACCTCGAACGGAGAGAAGACCTTGTCCGCGACAGATGCAGTTGTCACCATCCCCGCCATACCGTCTCCGCCGCTTGTGGCATTGCTCTCCAGGCCGTCCGAGCATATGCGATAGATCTCGTTGGTGTTGTAAATCGATACACCACCGAGACGGTCTGCGACACGTTGCAAGCGTTCGATGTGTGCGGAATCTCCATATGATTCACCAAGTCCATAGGTCCCCTCTTTTGTGGTCACTTCAAGTATGCTGCGAAGAGCGAACGGTTCGTGTACGCCCACACTGTTCAGCAGTGGCATATCATGAAAGGCTACAGGGGTGATGACCACCTTCTCGATGGTGGCGGACACTGCCATTCTTTAGGACTAACCTCAACCGCCCGCGATCACGTCGTCGTCGCTTTCACGGCAATACAATCAAGGTCTATACTGTCGACCAAGCCAAGAATGCTATCGGTGCAGGTCGGTATTCTGTCCACCCTGGTGGCTGCTTTTCCAGCCGTCGGAAGAGACAAGTCCACCGTTGATTTGTCGGACGAATCGAAACGGGCGTTGTTCGGCGTGGAGCTAGGCGATAAATCACCTCCCCAACATCTCAATTCTACGCTAACTGGCCGCAAGGCGGGATCGTGGGTTATTCCAAGACACCTCCACCTCTTAGCGAGCTTAGAGCACTTCTTGGCCACATGGGAATGGCTGGCAAACTGCCTTGAGTTGATGCGTGGCTCCGCAACTAATGCCTAGCTGCCAAGCTTTTGGAGGACTTTTGACCCCACGGGGACTGGGGTTGTCCCTTGTCCTGTGCCGACGGCACGGCATATCGAGTCTCGCAAACAATATGGAAGTCTCCTCATATTTGAACGTTGTCCAGATCCCCAGACAGCGACCACTCACTCCACTGGCTGCAGGGACAACCATTCGACCGGACATCCTGCCCATTGTCAACTGCGTATTCCCTTACAAGCTGCAAAGATAATCACCAAGCCAGGCATTGTGACTGCCAACCGCCAATCAGATCCAGACCTATCATCATGGCTTCACGCAGGAGCTCACGCGATGTGGACGAGGTACACGACGAGAAGCAGATGGCTATCTCGCACGTGGAAGGAGGCGGTCAGGTCATCGAGATCGAAACTTTTCGAGTCCTGGGACTGAGTCAAGAGGACGCCGACTTCTACACCAGCTTTCCTCCTGAGAAGCGGAAGAGGGTCTTTCACAAGGTACGCTGCCAGTCTCAACGATAATTGACTGTTCATGCTGACACTGATAGGTCGATATTCGCCTTGTACCTATGCTGGCTTGTCTGTGCGTGATCAATCCTGGACCATTGATGCCCTCAATGTCAGACAAAGGTTAACATTGATGCAGGTATCTGATCTGCCACATCGACCGCGCGAACATCGGCAACGCGAAGATCGAGGGCATGGTCAAGGATCTCGGCATGACCAATGTCCAGTACAATATTGTCCTGTCGATCTTCTTCGTACCATATGTCTTGTAAGTCTATCCGCTTTTCGTGAGCCTGAACCATCAGTCAATCAGGGGGGTAGTCTCGACTCGACACCTGAGATACTTGTTCTGGATGATGTCTCGGATCATCTTATAGCCTTGATCGAGGCGCTGCCATCTTTAAAGCTCTCCTGGCGGCGAGTTCACGATTGTCGGGCCTCAAGCCATCTGCTCTTCCACTACCTCTTGCCAAATGCCGAATTCCTGGTTCAGGCTGACCAATATCGGCAGGTTCGAGATCCCGTCGAACATGGTTCTGAAAAGGTTCAAGCGTCCATCTTACTACATAGGAATGCTTTGCGTGTCGTGGGGCACTGTGAGTCCGACTGCTCGAACTGGGGCCATCCTTAGCTAACGAGCTCCCAGGTTATGACCCTCACCGGTGTCGTCCAGAACTTTGCAGGTCTCATGGCCGTTCGCGTCCTTCTGGGCATTTTCGAAGCCGGCTTCTTTCCCGGTGCAATCTACCTGACGAGCTATTGGTACATGCCCAAGGACCTCTCATCACGCATCTCTTATTTCTACTGCGCTTCGGCGTTATCTGGTGCCTTTTCTGGCCTGCTAGCAGCTGGCATTGCCAAGATGGACGGAGTGGCGGGCTACGAGGGTTGGCGCTGGATCGTATGTATTACAACCCCTGGATCGGGCGAGACATCAACTTCCCGCTTCAGGCCCCACCCGATGCATGTTCTGTCTAACAGGCGAGATAGTTCCTACTGGAGGGCATCGCTACCGTTGTCATCGGTGTCATGTGCTTCTTCCTGCTCGTCGACACGCCTGCTCTCTCCACTCGTTGGCTCGAGCCCGAGGAGATTCGCTATCTGGAGCTGTCCATGTTCATCAAGCAAGGCGGTGGCTTCAGCGATGAGAAGTCGAGCAAGCGACGCGATCTGAAGAAAGTGCTCCTGAACTGGCGAGTCTACATCCAGGCCTACTTCTTGGTCTGTCAGTCTGCGCTGTCTTACGGAATGAAATTCACACTCCCGACCATCACCAAAGCAATGGGCTTTACCAATACGGTCGCTCAATTGACCTCGGCACCACCTTACGTCGCGGCAGCGCTTTCTGCTATCTTCTTTGCGAAGATTTCGGACAGGTTCTACTGGCGCATGCCCTTTGTCGTTGCACCAATGTCCCTAGTTGTGATCGCCTTCAGCGTTCTCTTTTCTCTCAACGGTGCGCTGGACACCAAGAAAGGCGTCGCCTATTTATGCATTGTTCTGGGCATGATGGGCATCTTCCCTATCCAAGCCGCAGCTGCTAGCGTAAGTCTCAATCAGCGCACGTGCTGCAACCATACTGACATTGATCACAGTGGAATGCAAACAACATCGCTCCGGCTTCTCGGAGGAACATTGGCATCGCCCTGATGAACGCTACTGGAAACATTGGCGGGTAAGTCTTCTCGCCAGCGATCAAACCCCAAACATACTAACGCGGGTATAGCATTGTGGGTTCGTTCATGTATCTAGAAAACGAAAAGCCGAAGTACCCTACCGGCTTCGGTCTCTCGCTCGCGTTCGGTGCCTCAGGCATAGTTGTTGCTCTGCTTCTGGAGTGGAGCTACAAGTATGCGAATAAGCAGAAGGCGAAGATCGTCGAGGATGCGAAGACCAAGTACACGGAAGAAGAATTGTTCGATATGGGCGATAAGTCTCCGCTATTCAAGCACGTACTGTGATGTGATGCAAATGTGTCCTGAGTCGGGTCGAAGTCTTCGAAGTGGTCACGGATCCAAAACGCTCAGAAGTCATCAAGCTGGAATGATGCGACAGCGAGGCAGTTTGGAGAAAGCATTCATGTCTAGAGCAGATATCTCGACAGATTCACAGCTTCGGTCCTAATCAGTCCTGTCTCCGTTTGTGCTCAAACATCTTCGAATATAAGTCTCAGCGCCGAGGCCATGCTTGATTCCAAATCGTGTTCAGCTATCATTATCGCCACAGGTATTCTCAGATCAACGAGCTCGCTTGAATCGGCCGCTCTACCGAATGGTCATAGAGCTACCGAGGGCTGCCTAGGCGTACAGTAAGGTATGAGGCGATGTCTAGATTGTGGTCCACTCACGCACGTCATCCGGTCTGGGTTGGTGCAGCTTTTGTCAACCGGACTGAGAAGCGGCCCGATGGCCAATCAGCTTTGCCCGATCAGCCGGATCTAATACTCACTCCTCTACGACAATTCCTTCACTCCCCTATTGGGCTGCGCATCGCACATATCTCGCTATACCTCTCTTTGCACTTGCCTCTCTTTGCACTTATTGTGCGAGTCCTATCGCGTGAAAGAAGCCTTGGGCTAACCTGCGGTGCACCTTCATCGATCATCATTTCGAATGACTAAAAGTGGATCAGCGGCGCGTAAAGCAAAACCTTTACGCCGTAGGGCGTGCTGCTTCATATCTCCTCTGAAATGAGCTTCCGCGAACATGTCAGAACCGATCAATTTCATCGATCACACTCATTTCGGGAAAAGCAGTCACGATGTCGACTACAGTTCAGACGACGCACGACAGCATTGAGCTTCGTTCCCTTAGCTTAGCAGGAACCTCGCAGGAGATCGGCAAGGCGAATTCTTTTCCGGAACCGCAAGCAAAGTACAACAAAGCTTCCGGAAGTCCCTCAACAGAGGATGCCGTTTATGCTGGAGTTCGACCTTCTGCGCTGCGCGTCACTCTGACAATACTGCAACCTTCCTTCGTCAACTTTCTCACCTCCTTCACGAATGGTTTGATTACAGTCGGGTTGCCTGCCATCGCCCGGGACATTCACTTGGCACGGACGCTATACTTATGGCCCTCTTCTGTTTACGGTTTGACTTCGGGCTCAATCCTGCTGCTTGCTGGAGCTGTGGCAGATTTGATTGGAGCAAAGAAGGTTGAGCTTGTGGGATGCGTGCTAGTCGGTATTTTCACGCTGGCATGCGGATTCGCCCAGACTGGAATCCAATTGGTTCTATTCCGAGCGATACAAGGCATAGCTGTGCTATGCACTTACCTTCATCAGTGTCGATTGTGGCGAGCGCAGTCCCAAGTGGACGACCTCGAAACATTGGGTATGCCTGCCTTGGTGCAAGCCAGGTGCTCGGGTTCTCGACCGGCCTGGTGGCCAGTGGCGTCATGGTTGACCGCATCGGATGGCGCCCAGGCTTTTACATTTCCGGAGGGGCTCTCCTTGCTACCGCTTTCGCGGCTTTCCGTGGCCTCCCGAGCGTCGCGCCGAGCGTTGGCGAAGACGACACACGGTCAGTGTGGCGGAAGCTTTACGACGAGGTGGACTGGGTTGGTGGCGTCATGGCCAGTGCTGGTCTGGCACTCCTCTCATACGTCCTGGCTGCTTTGAGCGCAGACCTCAACTCCATCAAGAGCCCGCTAAACGCTACTTTGCTGCCCTTGAGCGTCGTTCTGATGGCAGCATTCCCACTTTGGATGAATTATCGGCAGAAGCATGGCAAGCCAGCTCTTGTTCCGAACTCGCTGTGGCGCAACACCACTTTTGCGAGCACATGTCTCATGGTTCTGCTATCTTACGGAGTCATGAACTCCATGGAGCTGTTCTCCAGCCTGTACTACCAGGAGATTCAGGACGCAAGCGCCCTGACAAGCTCCCTGCAGTTTCTTCCCAGCATGACCGTTGGCTGCGTACTCAACTTGACAGTCGGCATCTTCATCCACAAAGTCCCAGCTCGATGGCTTGTGACAGTATCCTCGGTTCTTTGCGCGGGCGCTCCCCTGCTCATGGCCTTAGTGAATCCTGCCTGGAGTTACTGGTACCTGGAGTTCTGGGCCCAAGTGCTAGCTCCGATGAGCGCCGATATCCTGTTCACCGTCGGCCTCATCATCATTTCAGATGTCTTCCCGGAGAAGACTCAAGGTCTGGCTGGCGGCGTCTTCAATACGACAGCGCAATTCGGTTTCTCACTAGGTACTGGAATCTGTCAGCTTGTGGCGCTTGGAGTAGCTGGCAATTCCTCAGGCGGTGGCGGTCACGGCAGTAATGAAAGCTCGGATGTCGATCCGAAAGCATTGCTTGAAGGCTACCGAGCGAGCTTTTGGACCATGTTCGCCTTCATGTTAGCTTGTGCACTACTTGCCGTGTTTGGACTCCGGAAAGCTGGCACTGTTGGCCTGAAGCGGGACTAAGCCAGGAAGCAGCTTTTAGCCGTCGCTTCGAGCCAGTGATCACAGAGCGTCTGGATGCCAAGCCCGAGATACCTATTCCGTCGTCCATCGATGCATGAAAGCAACTCCCAGGCGAAGGACGAATTCAGGTCGGCTGTCAGCCTGGAATCCTTAGATCAGACCATAGCCGAGCGTTAGCACGTGAACCGACGCACCCATTCAGGAGACGAGGCGTCGGACGAGACGCCGACCCAGCCCGTGGCCGGCGAGCAGAGCAGATGGGGCTTAGAGATCGGTACGGAAGCCGTGTGGGAAGCGACCGTATTTGAGGTCGAGATCTTAAGCCACCTCCAGGGCTGCAGGCAGAAGGCGAGAATTGACCTACGATTCCGTGAGACCAACGGCTTATTCGCAGGCGTTTTGGCAGCTTCGCTTGCATGACTGCGCGATGGCTGTCCTTGGCAGTTTTACTACTGGTCAGCCAAGAAAGAAATCGAGGATTGCGCAGAGCAAAGTCGTCATTACATCTGAATTTGTGCCAGCTGGCTTGGCGGCCATCTACGTGCTTCAGCAACGCAACCCAGTGCATGCGTTCAATTCATTTACAAAAGCCATACGAGACATGCCTGGGATGTACCGTATGGTCCGAGTCCTCTTGGAGGCTCCCCAAATATCAGTCAACACATCGGTAGCTTCGTACGGAGCATCCCCGGACCGTTCGAAAGATTGACTTTCTGGTCAGACAAAAGGCTGGGCGGAATGCTTGTTCCCCCGCTAGACGCTTCCTCCCCGGTCCAACTCCTCGAATCTGGTTTTGCGGAGGTGCCGGTGGCTTATGTCACCAGGGGGCCTCCGCGCACTACCTACGGCAATGGATCATCGCCGGTACAAGAAGTCGATCTTTCCCACGATCTCGCTCTCATTCTCCTCGTCAACTTTTGCTTTCGACACTAGCCATCCACAATGGCGACCAAAGAGAACGTCGAGCCTCATGTGTTCCAGGACAAGGAAATCCTTGGAGATAAGGCCAATCTGTCTCATGAGGAAGCAATGCATTTCGGCGTGTTGACGCCTGAAGAGCTCGAAACTGAGAAGCACCTCAAAAGAAAAATCGACAGCTTGATCATGCCGATGGTCGTTCTTGTATACCTCGTATGTTAGCCCCAGCTCGATTCCACCTCACCTTGACTCATCACAATTACCCAGATGAACTACATCGACCGCAACAACTACGCTGCCGCCAAACTACAAGGTCTCGAGGACGATCTCAACCTCACGCCTGCTCAGTACCAGCTTGGCCTCTCCATTCTCTTCGTCGGCTACATCCTAGGACAGGTGCCGTCCAACCTACTGCTCAACCACACGGGCCGACCGTCGCTCTATCTGGCGTTCTTCACCTGCGCTTGGGGCACAGTATCTGCTTTGACTTGCCTGTGCAAGAATTTCGCTGGCATCGTCGCCTGCAGATTTCTGCTCGGCATCGTTGAGGCGCCTTTTTTTCCTGGAGTCCTCTTCTACCTCTCGAAATGGTATACCAAGAAGGAACTAAACCTCAGGATGAGCATCTTCTACAGCGGCAGCTTGATCTCCGGAGCCTTTGGCAACCTCATCGCAGCGGGCATCCTCAACGGCCTAGGCGGCAAGCGCGGACTCAGCCCCTGGCAATGGCTTTACATCATTGAAGGCGCCATCACCGTGTGCATCGGGATTGCAGTAGCCTTCGTCCTACCCGACTTCCCGCACACCTGGAACCGTCTGACTCCAGAGATGAAGCACGTCGCAAATCGCCGTCTCGCCATTGAAGCAGCTGAAGCCGACGTGGACGACGCGGGCGGCATGTCCCAGATCAAAGGCTTGAAGCTCGCGTTCCAAGACGTGACGACCTATATCCTCGCCATCGCCTACCTCGCTACCGTCGGAGCCGCCGGGTTTCAGAATTTCTTTCCTACTCTGACTGCTACGCTGGGCTACTCCCGAACGATCAGTCTCCTGCTTTGTGCGCCGCCATATATCTTCATCACATTCTGGGCACTCGCGCACAGCGTGTACAGCGACAAACTTAGCAATCGGTTCTGGTTCTTCATGTATCCCATCCCCATCACGATCATTGGCTTTGTCATCTTTATGGCCTCTGATAATTTCGGGGCAAAGTACTTTAGCTTGTTCTTGATGTGTTTTATCTTCAGCATGAAGTGAGTTCAGCGAAGCCCTCCCGGCGCGACTTTGTGAGATTTAGTGGCTGATATCGATTTAACAGTGGCACGACATACGCCTGGATCGCCGGCGCGATCCCACGCCCCCCAGCAAAACGAGCTGCTGGTAAGTCCCTCGCCACCACCTTCTGCTCCGTCCCCTCTCCACCTCTTAGTCCGAACACTACTGATCCCCCACTCCCAGCATTCGCATTCATAAACTCCATGGGCAACTCCTCCTCAATCTGGACCCCCTTCACCTACCGCCCCCAAGACCGTCCGCACTACCGGCCCGCCCTCGGCATCAACATCGCCCTCCAACTCATCGCGGGCGTCTGCGGACTGTGGCTGCGCTGGGTTCTCACGAAGCGGAATAAGAGATTGGAGAGGCTGGAGAACGAGGATGTGGAACTCAGTGAAAAGGATCTGGCGCGGTTGAGGAAGACGGCGGAGGTGGAGGGGATTGATCTTGCGGCGGCGAGGAGGTTGCAGAAGGGCTATCGGTATATGATTTAAGTGGCAGTGAGAGAAGGGAGGGGCAATGCATGGGGGAATGATGCGCTTGGGGGCCGCTGTGGGGTCGTGGAAGGTGCGTCTGCTGGTGCAGTGCACAACGCTGGGTTACTGGCTCATCGCCGCTGCTAGTAAGGCCGCTGAAGGTCAGGAATTCGGTTGCTAGTCAGCTGCCAGGCTTGAGATGAGCGTCACTTGAGCGTCACTCCGTAGAAGCAGAAGCATCATGAAAATAGGACCAGGGAGGCCGCTGTGTGGATTTGGGATGTGCTATCTACCTTCCGCAAATTCCGTCATTTCGTCACTGTTCCGCCAGAAATGGCATCGACACGTGTTCCCGACTCCAGAACGCCTCGCTTAAGACCAGAAGAGCTTTCGGGCCGGTTTCACAGACCACAGGTCCAGACTAGACTAAGAAAAATCGTAAGTGGAATCAACAGAGCCAGGCCAGGGACCATACCAGTAGGTGGAGGGGCGCCATCGTGGAGAGGTCGAGCAGCCTCAGTCTCAGAAGGATTAGCAGGAGGTGGAGCTGTCAGGTTGCCTGGCGCGCCTCTGATGACAACGTTTGGCAATGTCATCGGCGGCGCAGTCTCGTTGACCAGCAAGGCCCGCATGACTTCCATGGCAGAAAGCTGTTGACCGAGACCGGTACTACCGTCAAAGACACCAGTATACCAATGGAAGCCACAGGTTCGGTTGTCAGGACCACCAGTGCAAGCCAGAGCAGCGCCGGCGGCAGATGCTCGAAGTAAAGCGCCAATACGGCCCGCGGTGTTTGTAGCCATCATGGAAGTCCCTGCGAGCCAGCGAGCCATGTAAGCCTTCTTGGAGAGCTGATCGACGTTGCAGTTGTGATTGATTTCACAAGCTGCTTCGAACATGATGTTGGTGGCGTTCTTGAAAGGTGAGAAGAAGGTCGTGGTGGCCTCCAGCAGTCCGTTGGTGCGGATGAACCAGATGTTGTCAACGTCGCTAGCGTTGGTATAGTTCTGCATGACACTGGACCCGTAGAGGAAGACTCCGACGTTGTAGGACCATTGATGATGGTCAACGCCGGTGCACTGCGCTATGTCAGCAAGCCATGACGAGTGGGTCTTGCACTTACGTTGATTAGTTCATCTGTTCCATCGTAGACGTTGTAGATGTCGTCGATCAGACCTACGCCACTGACCCAGTCCCAAATCTTGTTGGCCCAATCAGCGTAGGTCTGATTGCCGGTGTAGCGCGCAAGGCGAGCAGAAATCTGAAAGAAGCCTCCGTTGGCAATCGATTGTCTGAGCGATGTCAGCGCAAGCCGATTAGGGGACAGTGGACTTACTTGTAGTAGTAGCCAGCATTCTCGGGATGGAACTGCCACTTCAAGCCTCCGTTGCAGTTTGTGGTGTTCCATCGATCGACGTACAATTGCCAAGCATTCTTAACGGTCTCGATCCATGGTGGAAAGGGCGAAGGTGGTTCAGGGAATCCGTACTCGGCAGCTGAAAGAGCGGCGAACACCCAGAAAGCCTGATCGTCGTTGCCTTCGTTGAAAGCCTCTTGAGGGACGACGAAGTCGGCCTGTGGTCCAAGTTGTGACACAAGAGCCTCCCACGTGACGTTCAGATAAGTCGCGTCGCCTGTGTAGTGCCAGTATTCTGCGATTATCAGTCAATAGTCGAGACGCGTTCGATGCTGCCTCACCGACCATGCCACCCCAGGCAGCGCCACTCTCCCACCAGTAGTACGGCGGATAGGGCCATTTGCCAACGACTCCATCGGGACTGTTGCCATTGTAGAGCGCTTGAAGACCAGCCGCAGCAGCCGAGGCCGCGTCAAGGATAGATTGTGATTCATCGGTGTTGAGGACGATAGCGGATGTGTTGAAGAAGAACATGCACACGATGGTGCAAAACTCGAGGATACGCATAATGCCGTTCGTGGTAACAGCCAATTAGTAGAATCGAAAAGGGTTGAGGCGGCCCTCGTAGGAATTGAATATCATCAAGTACGCATCGAAAGGACTTGGAAGGTGCGAAGACAAGAAGGCACAGCCTGAAGAATCAAACACTTGTTGCTCGCGGTGATAAAGTGACTGCCATGTCCATTTCTTAGTGCAGCGGACGTGACGGGTGAAGAATACGTTCAGTCTGTCACCTTTTCATCAACCCCACGCAAAACTTATCTCTCACCTTGACAAGTGCCATCAAGGCCCAGGACACTAGAAACTCGTGCTGATGACCATTGGCATTGATTGAGCAGAGGAAAAATTGGCACTGTGGTGTAATTGCAGGAGAAACACGGAAAGATGCATGCTGACGCCATTCATTCTGAAGATCGATGTCAAATGCCTACGGTACACTATATGTGCCCATTGTGAGGCTTTCCTGATGCTTCCAGGCTCACAATGGCTGCCGTAGCACATCTTGCAGGCTCACTCAGCCACAGC
The DNA here is from genome assembly GCF_001299255.1 of Cyphellophora attinorum. Lineage (NCBI taxonomy): Eukaryota > Fungi > Ascomycota > Eurotiomycetes > Chaetothyriales > Cyphellophoraceae > Cyphellophora > Cyphellophora attinorum. The sequence goes on along the minus strand of NW_017253240.1, from coordinate 204,711 downwards.
CAAGCAGGGCATACAGTGACTACTAAGCAGTATAAATGGTCTCATTCTCCGACTGCAAACAGCCTAGCAGACGACGGAAGCACAGCCGATGTCTTGACACTTGTCTGAGGCTGACCACGCCATGGTTGATTCGCTTCAGCAACATCGATGTCCTGCCTGCTCCCTAGGCTGCAAGCATGAGCGAGTCCATCACTTTCAGCGAGGGCGACCTCAAGACGCCACCAGAGCTTCGGCTTTTGCACTACAATGATGTATGTTGTCGAATCTAGCGTGAGTGATGGTTCTAACTTGCTAGGTGTATCACGTGGAGGCTGGTTCTGCTGAGCCTGTTGGTGGCATAGCGCGCTTTCAGACAGTTTGCAAGCAGTATCGGGACGATGCCGCCTTCTCTGGACAGCCTGGATTGTTGACGTTATTCTCTGGAGATGCGTTCAACCCTAGCTTGGAAAGCTCTGTCACGAAAGGATCACATATGGTTCCCGTTCTGAACAAGCTTAGCACGGACGTCGCATGCGTTGGGAACCATGACCTCGATTTTGGAGTCCGACAATTTCGAAATCTGGCGAAACAATGCACCTTCCCCTGGCTGTTGGCAACGTGCTGGATCCAGCTTTGGGAGAGGATGTCCCTTTAGCCAACTGCCCGAAGACACTTATCTTGAACGCATCGAACGGCATCAAAGTAGGAGTCATCGGACTCGTCGAGCGGGAATGGCTGGCCACGATTAACGCTTTACCACCAAACCTCATCTACAAGTCCGCCTCTGCAACAGCAATAGAGCTAGTACCTCAATTACGGAAGCAAGGTGCGGAGATCATCATCGCCGTCACCCACCAACGAGAACCCAACGACAACAAGCTCGCCGAAAAGACCCCAGCCGGCCTCATAGACCTGATCCTGGGAGGTCACGACCACTTCTACGCACACAAAACCCTAAACGGTACCCACGTCCTCCGCTCGGGCACAGACTTCCGCCAACTCAGCTACATCGAAGCCCGAAAGAAAGGCGACGGCTCTTCGAAATGGCACTTCCACATCGTTCGCCGCGACATCACTAAAGACGTAGATCCCGACCCCGAGATGACCGAATTATCGAACAAGCTCTCCTCCGCCCTCGCTACCAAACTCGACAAACCCCTCGGCTACACCGCCGCACCCCTCGATGCACGATTCACGACCGTTCGACTCAAAGAGTCCAACTACGGCAACTTTGTCTGCGACCTCATGCGCCACCACTACGGTGGCGACTGCACACTCATGGCCGCCGGCACCATCCGCGGCGACCAGATATACCCGCCCGGCGTCCTCCGCGTTAAAGACATCATGACCTGCTTCCCTTTCGAAGACCCTTGCATCGTCATCAAGGTCACCGGCGCAGCCTGTGGTCCGCACTCGAGAACTCCGTGTCGCAGTACCCGGCGCTCGAAGGGCGATTCCCGCAGGTCTCGAACATCGCTTTCGAATTCGATCCGAACAAACCCTCTGGGAAGCGTATTTTGTGGGCTAACGTCGGCGACGCACCCATCGACCACCATCAAAAGTACACTCTCGTCACACGCGGCTACATGGGCCGCGGCAAAGACGGCTTCGGCAGCCTCCTCGTGCAGTCCGAAGGTGGCGAAGCCGAAGAAATCGTGCACGAAGAGAACGGTATCCTCATCAGCATGCTGATGCGCCAGTACTTCATGTCCCTGAAGATCTTGGGCCAGTGGAAACACTGGTCGAAGAGCTTGAATCGGCATTGGAATGGCGTGCACAAGGATCTGCATGAGAGCCATCCGGTGCTAGAGCCGAAAGAGGGTGGAAGGACGGAACGGATAAAGGCATTTCCTTTGGCGCAGCGGCGGAAGAAGGTACCGTCCAGGTCACACAAACGCACACACAGCGAAGCCAACAACGCTGAACGCACAGCGAATGTGGAGCACACGCTAGACGACAGCGAAAGCGAAGACTCGGAAGTCGACCACCCAGAAGCGCTGAGCGAGGACATCAAGCTCAATGAATATGAGCTGAAGCTGGTACGAAAGGTCGTGCGGAAGTGGTGGCGCCTAGCCGGCCTTGACCCTACACGACACCCAGCGTGTGTTGATTCGAAGGGTGAGGAGGAGCTGAAGGTCGACTGGACAAAAGCAATCGCACCGCGGCTGGAAGGACGTATCAAGATCGTGGGACAGGAGGCTGTTGTGAAAAGCTGAAGACACGGCACGCCGTCCAATGAAAACTGCTCGTATGCAAAAGTTTGAGGTCACCACAGACACGATTCGTCTGCCAGTGTGGGCATGCTTAGCATCGTAGATGAACATATTCGTCTTGACCGAAGCGTGATTTGCCACTTGTCCACTACTGCGCTGCCGAACGATCTACTCGACACCAGAATGCTTGTCCAGCAAGCCTTTCGAGCATGGTTGTAAGTGAACAAACAACCGTGGAGAAGATACGCGGCAGCCGTGGTTGCTTGTGGCAGGTGTTGCAGGTTACTCAGGGGCCACGGACTCGCGTCATCCGGCGTGCCAAGATATGTCAGCCGGCGTCATATACGCCCCGAGTCAATCGGAAGAGGCCTTTGCCCAACTGGCTCGTGGCATGCAAGGATCGACAAACGCAACATGAAGCAAGGCATAAAGAAAAGTCCAGTACAGAGATTGTTGCATTTGCATTATATCCATTCAAACACATGCTTTGTTCCTTTACACTAGACCTCCCCCTGCACAGTGCCCCTCGACGACACAGAATTCCCACCGAGCCTTCTGTCTCACCCTCGCGAAGCATGTTACGCGCCCTTTGCGCGAGAGAAGCCAGACTTGTAGCCGACGGTCACTTGCATCGTTATATGAACCCCGAAGTAACACATCCACACAACTCAAGAAAGGAAATGCTCCACTTCTAAACTCTCGTGCTTAAGAGCTATAGCTAGCAGCACAGGCACCAGAGCACGAAGTCTTATACGAGATCTGCGCATAGCCATCACCGGTGACCGGTCCAAGACCGGAGACCTGGTAGCACTTGTGGTAGTCCTTGTCGCCGGCCTTGTCGACCCTGTTCATTTCATCAGTATCCATTTCAAACATTCCAGACAGAAGTTAAAACTTACCACAGAGTAGTCTCACACAGAGCATTCTCGTTGCACTGGGCATTGCAGGCATCAAGCGTATCGACCAGCTCATTCGCATCCTTTTGCCAGAACTTGGAGCCCGCGCCGGGCGAAGCACGGACGGCGCAGTTGATCTGGAAGCTGCAGCCGCACGAGCCGCTGGTCAGGATGGTCTTGCCACTATCATTGGGGCAGACTGCGGCAGTGGGGGCGGGCTTGGAGCTGGTGGTGGTGGAGGCAGACGAGTAGGAGGTGGTCCAGCCCTTGGTGGAGGTGGCGGTGGAGGTCGTGGTTGGGGCGCCGGTGTAGTCGGACCAGGTGTAGGCGGCGGAGGTGGTGGTTGTGGATGTGGTGGCTGGCTTCACGGGCTTGGTGGTGGAGGAGCTCGTGTAGTCGGCCCAGGTCGGGTCTGTTGGAGCGCGTTAGTGAGAGGATTTCGAGGCTGGGGGCAATGGGCGGGAGGTGCAGAGAATGAGCTCAGGAAAGCTCTGATCTAATATAGACTCGGATAGAGGCTGTATTGATGCAGCAGGAACTCAAATCCGTTCTTCTGTAAAAGAGCTTGCTCTGCCTGAACGACGACCGCTCGCAAAAATAGACTTACCATAGGTAGTGGTGGTGGTGGCTGGCTTGACCGGCTTCGTGGTCGAGCTGGTGTAGTCGGCCCAAGTGTAGGCAGCGGAGGTCGAAGTAGTGGTGGCGCCAGCGACAGGCACCCAGATGTACTTGGACGCAGTCTTGGTCACAGTGACAACGCTGCAGACATCGGCATCAACCCAGGTCGAGGCAGGATCGACTGGAGCATCGGACCAGACGTAGGTAGAGCTGGCAGCAACTGGCTTGGTCGTGGTGGTAGACGCCTTGACGGGCTTGGTGGTCGTGGTGGTCTTGGCGGTGTAGTCGCCCTGCGCAACTTGTTAGCTTTTTCATCTTACGCATAGACTCGCTGAATCATACCCAGGTAGCAGTGGTGGTGGTAGTAGTGGTCTTGTCCTTCACTGGCTTGGTGGTCGAGCTGCTGGAGGACTTGGTGTAGTCAGCCCAGGTGTAGCCGGTCGTGGTGGTGGTGGTCGTCTTCTTGGTGGGATCGACGGGGTAGTCGGACCAGGAGTAGGCAGTGGTCGTGGTGGTTGTCGTTGTCTTCTTGGTGGGATCGACGGGGAAGTCAGACCACGAGTAGGCGGTGGTCGTGGTAGTGGTGGTGGTCTTGGAGGTAGGATCGACTGGGTAGTCGGACCACGACGCCGTGGTAGCAGTGGTGGTCGTGGTGGTCTTGCCAGCAACTGGGTCGTCCTCCCAGTTGGCACGAGCCACAGCCGCGAAGGCAGCAACAGCGATGACGGACTTCATATTAATGGATTTGATGGTTATTGAAAGAGTGGCTAGAGTCAATGACTCTGGTTGTTTTGGTTGCTAAAGAGCGGAACGACACGAAGGTGTCTGAATTTGCTATCGGGACAGTGGTCGAGAGGAGAGGAAGAAGAGAAACACGAAGAAGTCGTGATATAACATGGCTACCCACACTTTGGTGGCCGATGGCCAGAACGAGGCATACTCGCACATCCACTCCCGCCATTCAAGAAGTGTCTTACCGTACCATGACAACTCTGTCCTGTGGATGTACGCCTGTGGTGGAGGTCAACAGAGTGTCAGTATAGCCACCCAGCAACGGAAACTTGCTCCTTCAGACGTAAAGCGTGAGGTCAAAACCGACACTAGGTACGGTATTGGCGGCATCTCGAAATTGCACAGCGAAACATGGCCGCAACTCTAGCAAGCGGCGTATTCCTTTTTGACGCCGGTTGGTGCGGGTGATTGCCTCATCGCAATTTCTGCATGGTGGAACATGTGCCGTCGAACGTGGCGTGACGATTCCAAGGCAGTCAATTCTTTGTCTGACGGTAGGAACCGAAGACCGACAGCGCGGATCGAGGTTCGTCACGTAGCAGCAGGGAGTTGTCAAAGTTGGGTTTCTGTGCATCGAGAAGCGAAGAAGCCAACCTGAAGGAGTCGAATGAAGAAGGAGCATCCCTGCGATGTGGTTATTTATGTTTGCGCTAGCCTCTTTTCGTGTCTTTAGTGGATCTAGTGAGCAGAGGTAATTTCAACCCCTGAACCAAAATCGACCGCATCCCTCACCTCATGCTCAACGGCCGCCTTGCTTCGCCGAAAAGACGACGGTCCCAGTGCGCAATCGAGGACCTGCAGTATGGCAAAAGCTGGCCAAGGGGAGGGTTCGCTGCGCAAGCCGGACGATCTTAAGCATGGGGCAGGCTCTATGGTTTCAAGTCATCGTCAACCTTGGGCGACTGCCTGCTTCCTGCCTCGGGTTGAGCCACAGTTTCTCATCACGATCGCTCCTGAGGTCTGCTAATGGATCTGTAGGATTTGACGGAGTATAGCAAATCAGAACTCGATTACCGCCACGCACACCGTCGCTGAAATATTGCTTTGGGGCGGAATAGCCAAGATAATTTCCCCATAGTACAAGCGCAATCTTATCGAGCAACCTTGTAACACGGTCTCTTGTTCGGGACAAGCTCATCGCCGAGGGTACGGCAAAGGTAACGTTTTCTCTGAGCACGACCTTCCAAGTGCAGAAGATTGGACGATCACAGTATACATACTACCGTTCCAATGCGCCATGAGGATGTGGTAGACTGGCCATGGACAAGTCGTGTACACAGTAAGTCTTTGTTACGGAAACATATTTGCAAGACCTGATGATCGTGCTTTCATTGCATTGGTGAGTCGGCCACTGGTCTCGAGCTTCCGTGCGCAACAACGCCCACTTTTGATGCGGCCCGACAATTCGGCTTCATATCGGACCAGCTGCCGCGCTGACTATAGGTGCTCATGCGAATACAAAGGGACCCAGTTGGCCCGCTACACATCGTCGAGCATTGTCACTGCTCTTGCCGCATGCGTGGGAATTCCGAGCCGGTTGATTGATCAACTTCAATGCTCGTTCCTGGATCGGATTGCTTCGGATCGGACCATGCCTTGACCAGAGGCCCTCGATTGCTTAATGGTAGCTTGAGCGGTTGAATCTGTCTGGCGTTGGAAGCTGGCAATTTAGATGTGGCAGGTTCTCTGTTCAAGTACGGTAACGAAGAAGAAATGGCATGAACTACTTCTTATCTGAATTTGGCATTCATCTGACCTAAGCAGGTAAGTATCATCGCGGCCTCGCACATGCACAGCTACTCCATCGAACGCCGGCGACGCCGTCCGTCGTTGTCGTCTTTCTTGCTTACTGCTCCTGCCTGTTGCTTAGGTCGAGTGCAGCGTACGCCGTGGTCGCTCTCATTCTCTGTTGACCAGCACTTTGTCTTCCTCTACAACAGCAACGGGCAAGCCGCCCGGATGCCGCACCCGCGGCCAACCACGATACAGTCCTTCCTTAATCCACTCCACGCTCTTCTCACTGCTCCAGTGGCTGTGTCGCTGGATCCCAATGCCCTCAGCAGCAGACTCACCCATGCCGCCGATCAGATTTAGTGAGTCGTGGTCAAGCGTGCCTATTGCAATATCGAACACCTCTTCATCGTCGTCATCGTAAGTGTCTCTGTACCGCTCGGCATCATTGCCACGAGCCTTGGCAGGATTCGGCGGTCGGTAGAAGAAAGAAAGCCCCGTCCCACACTTCCCACAGAACGTCCGATGACTTGCTCCATCGCTGCTGTAGTGCATCGCGTAAGTGCTCTCCATCCATTTACGCAGCCCCAAGAGGACGTCCCTTGTTCTTAATTCGACCATCGACGTCTCGAGATCGGAGAGGGATTTACCCCAAGGTATGCCGTGTGTCCAGCGACGCACGAGCATGAATGTGGCCCAGGATAATGGCACGACCATCCAGCACTGCGCAAGACTGCCGCAGGCTCGTCGACAGTCGCCGCAGTGGTCCAGCTCGATGATTGGGTACGTCGTCGGAAGTGTTCTGGTCTGATCTCGGCCTAGCTGTGAGTCTCGCGTATCGATTGTGTCTCCTCCCCCACTTGAGCCGGTGTAGCGGCATGGTAGTGACGGAGTTGGGAGCGCGTCCGGAACCAGTGGTCTGGAGGCGGCTTCTGGTGTCCGGATTTCGTATCGGATCGCGGAGCAGAGGCAGCCGCCTGTGAGCGTTGTTGCGGCGGGTGGGAAAAGACTGGTGGCTTCTGTGGCAGTCATTGTGGTTCACAGCTGAGAGTGTTCATAAGCATGTTGCTAGTAGTTGGGGGTAGCCCAGCGAAAGGAAGGCAAGAGTGTGTACCTGTATTGGAAGTAGGAATGTCGAGGTAGTACTAAGTACCTACCAGCGGAGCGGAGAACTTCTTGGCAAGTTCAAGTTTCGTGCTTGGCAGGGTCTGAGGCCTTCAGGGGGCTTCGTGAGGTCAGTACAGTAGGAGGCGTAGGCGCTGGCGGCTGGCGGGACAAAAGTTGCTTCGTTCAATGTACGCTGTGCTCTCTATGTACTCCATCGTATACGCAGTTCTTGCTGCTTGCTGTATATCCTGCTGTCTGTCGCCATCTTGTTCTGGAGCGCCTCGCTTCCGCGCTCTTGTCTGGGTATATTCTTGCTTCGCTCTTGTGACGCCCAGTATGCTGTGCCTTCCCATTCGTATACCCATCGCGTGCTTCTGTTCCGGCAATAGCGCCCACAGTGTGCTCCTGTCTTATGTCCCGTACCTAAGGCCCCATACCCTAGTTGTTGCCAACGAAGCAAATTCAAATGCATGCCGCTTTCAACCCATCATGCGAAAAGTCTCAACGCCCAAAGTCGGCGTCTCGACCAATGCGAACTTCGGCACACCTTCCTGTCGTCGTCTCACCAGAAAGTTGCGGTACTCTGTTATGACCTGTGACCACTCCGCCAGCGCTCGCCCAGCATAGCGTGCTGTTTCGGCTGATGAGCCGGAAGGCTTGCGCGGCTGGACGTCGGACTTTCTCTTCGACGGGGTCGTTTCATGCGTGCTCGAAATGCTGGTCCTGAATACCTCTTCGGCACTGATAGGAAGCGATGGCGCCACAAGCTTCCGATGCTGCTGGTTGTAGGTGGCTTGCTGACGCTTGTCGGCCCACTCCAGGGAGAACTTGAACGAAAACGCCTGATGCGGCGGTGTCGGTGGTCGTGAAACGTCATGCAGCGACCGTCGATCGTCTGGTGTAGAAGGTGGCGTTACTTCGCCTGGTCGGTCGTTGCCAGGCGTGCCAAATGGTAGAATGTTCTTCAGCATACTCCATCTCTTCTTGACTCCATTCTGCAGCGTCGTATCTGGGCTTGGTACGGAGTTCGTCAGGGCCGATGAGCTCTTCTGGTACGGACTATTGCTTTGAGTGCTGAGGCCTTGCGCAAGGAATTTGTCGAAGTTCGAGAAGGCGGAGCCGTTGATGCCCTGACCGGCAGTATCGGTACGGATGATAAGTAGGACGCGGCTCGGTGCTGGTGAGCATGGGACAGTCGATGGCTGGACTAGATCTCGCATGTCGGCCTCGGCACTCAGGTACTGATAATATGCCCAGACACGATTGAGGTGCGAAGAAAGCAATCGCAATCTTTGCTGGTCGATCTCAGATGGCTCATGGTCTATTCGCGCAACTCTCCAACAGAGTAGGCGGAAAAAATAATGCCGCACCATCGGCGACCAGTGACAGAAAAGGGTATCAAAAACGCTCCTATCCAACAGCCAATCCAAAATCAACTCCTGTTTTCGTTCGTCATTAGTAATTAGTATGTTCCACATGCTGTACACAAATGCAATGAGGCGTATCTGTGTTAAGGTGTTCTGGCTATGCATCATCTGCTTGCAGACTTGCAACCAGAAAGGCCAGTCGATTAGACTTTCCTGATGGTGTCGTGCAAGAAGAGGGAACATCTCCTCCAAGAAGTCGCAGAGCACGAAGCAAGCATCGTTGTTATAGAGTGAGACCTTTCTTGCTGCAGCTTTGACAACATCGCCGTAGCCGCTCACAAACAAGCGGCGAACCTGGCCATTGCCAAACTGAGGATCGCCAAGCATGTCTCGCAAAAGCATGACTAGTCGATTCTCGTTCATTTGTCGAGTGGCGTTGGCAATGGTCATCGGTAGGGGCGCCATTGAATCAGCTACGTCCATACCAGCAGCAGTCCCTGAAGCATAATTATCGACAGCAGACTGGCCAGCTTGTCGGTAGATGGTCGTTTCGAGTACGGTGAGGACTTGCGCGAGGACGGGCGCCAGACCAGGTGTGCATACTCGATCTCTCGCTGAAACATGCTCGGGAATATAGTCGGACAGCAGCAGATGATAGAACTTGGTGAAGTTGAAGAATAGATCGCTGTCACGACCAGACCATCTACCGAGCCACGGTCCATGCCATTTGAAGTGCTCAGTACCAACGGGGACATGTCGACGAAGCTGCATCATTCGAGCAAGTGAAGCCTGTGTAGTAAAAACCAGATCCTGCATTGGCGCAGGTAAACACGCAGCTAGCTCTTTCGAGGCCGTCTCGAGTTTCTCGCCGCGCTCAATGCCAGCTTCGACAAAGATGCGGCGAAGAATGCCTGGTGTCAAACGCCACAACCGAATGAGCATCTCGGCTACTCCTGGGCAAAAGAAAAAGGCGTAAGCACAGGTTCTGCCACTGAAATTGACCAGACTGGCTGGTGCGCTTCGCATGCACAGTTTGTCGATCACGTAGCCGAGTTGTGCGAGAAGATTTTGCACGAAGATGCTGCGAATGTTCTGATAGATGGTCTCAAGCAGTTGTTCGGACTCGGTGGAGGTTGTAGAGCCGTTTGAACGCTGTGTCGCCGCTTGAGTCTCGATTTCCGACGTCGGAAAGCCAGGAATGCGCCATTCAGGCCTCATCATTATCTGTGCAGCTGCTTCCAGAAAGGCTGGCCGGTCAGAGCCGGACAGTATCTGGTTGTGATGTCCAGCCAAAATTTCCAACAGTACGCACCACCATTTGTTGAGGATAGTGACCCGCCTGTCGAGATCTTCGGGCCGCAACACCAGCGAGGCCGGATGCTGTTGATTGTCCTGCAGAAATGGCAAAAGGACGGCACGTAGCACTTTGCTTTTCTGCATACTGGTCTTGCCCTGGAACGAGCTCAGTTCTCCTTCGATCTGGCGAAATGCGTGCCAAAGAGGGTCTCTCTTGTTACTCTTTTCGAGTGCGGAGAGCTGATCCGAAGAGAGCGAGGGCGGCATGGGCGGTCTGCTTGAGTTACGCTTCTGCTTGTCACTCGAGGCCAGACTCCGGAAGGACGATATGGACGATCTGGCAGAAGGGCGTTTTGGAGGGCTGATGTCGCTTTTCCGTGGAGCCTTAGCAGACTTGGTGTCGAGTACTGGCGGGCGTGCTGTGCGAGGCTCCCGCTCGTCATCTCTTGAGTCGGCGGAGGGCGACCGTGAAACAGCCCTCTGTGGAACAGCGATTCGGTCGGCGGCGAGACGGCCGGCTTTCTTCGCAGGCGACCAGCTCTGCTTCCGGTCCAACTTCTTATCGTCATCGACCGGAGAGGAGGATCGAGAGCCCATCCATGACTTCCTGGCGAGACTCCGGAAGGTGCCGGTCATGGAGCGAGACAGGCGGTATTCGTGTGAATCGCCGTTGGTCTTTGTGTCATCATCGTCGTGTGCCAGTGAGAATTTTGCCTGACTCAAGGACATGCGTTTCTTTGCCTTTTTGGAGGCGCGACGGAAGAGCTCCTTGTTTGCATTCTGAACACCATCACTGACCTTTTCCGTTCGATTGTGCATGGATAGGACGTTCTCGGAAAAGGTTCGTTTGATCTGAGCTGGACCATCCTTGGACAGTGTGGTCAGGTAGGTATAGCTAGCAGATCTTGAGAGGTCCGCAGGTTCCTCGTGGTTCGGGTCAGGTGAAGACGGGTGCGGAGAATGGATAGGCGATAAGGCGTGAACCGGCATCTGAGGCAAGCCCGAGACTTCGATGGGAGAAGGAATTAAAGGCATATCGACACGTCCGCCAGCGGGCGTTGATCTGGTTGTACCTGATCAGACCATGGTCGTCAGGTGAAGTCGATCAATGTCGCGTCCAGGGTTGGCAATGCTCGTCGTGTCTCAGGCGTCAAAACGAGCGAGCATGTGACGGACCAGGGCGGATACTAGCGATGGGATAAAGTCGTAGATACTGGAATTATACACTGAAACGAAGGTAACGGATGGAAGAACGAGAGACAGTCATAGACCAAACAATGTCGCTGACACTCGAAGACTGAAGAGGAAGAATGGGATAAGACCAAGAAGGATGCAGTGCTAGGATGTTTGATTGTATTGAGGTCGGCATTTACGAGGCACGGTAGTGAGACGGCTCACTCAGTACAAGCTTTCGCTTTCCTCGCGTCGGCCGTGCCATCTCCGACGCCTTCCATACCAGGCACCACTCAGTCAGCAATGCATACACTGTAAGAATTATCCGAGTCCACCTATGTACATATTCGTATTCTGTACGCGTGTAAATTTCTGCGTTGTACTTGCCCAGAACTCAAGCAGGATGGATGATGAGGGCGCTTGTCAGCCTTTCCGATCACACGCACGCAGACTGAACCTCTCTACACTACGTGGCCATGCTTACTACTCCAATATAGTGCAGATGGAATGTCAGAACTCTGAACACGAGACTTGAAAGCTTCATCCTGCATCTCGAAGGGCGGCATGATTGTTGGTAGTTTGCGTCAAACCTATCCTGGGGTTGTGGGAGGGGTTCCGTAGAAGGTCAACGTCAAGGTTATCGGGCAGATCTTAGCCCGTGGATGAATCAAAGTGACCACACGGACCGACCCAGCGATTGACATCGAGACGCCTGCATGTTGCCTCCCGAAAAGTCTTGTGGGCATCACAATGTGCTGAAAGTCAGGCTGTCGCCGCCATATTGCAATTGTACACGCTGCTTGACCTGAAACTATGCTTTCCTCGCTGATTGAATGCCTCTAGTGATGAGCCGTGCCCTTGTTCTCCTCGTCGATCTGCTTCAAGTCCTCAAAGTAATCGTCGGCGCTTGCTTCTTGCGTCTCTCCAGCTCCTGTTGACGAGCCCTCAATTTCGACTGTCGAATTTTCGTACTCTGACATCTCGCTTGCCAGGTCGGCCTCTTCGGGTGATTTGGGTGCAGCTGGTGGGCTGAACTTTGCAACCGCGCCTTCTTCGGGACCCTTCTGTGGTGGTGGCTTGTACGCCTTGAGCTCTCGGAGGTACAGATCTTGGATCAAATCGGCTGTCATTGACTGTCAGTGGTCGCTCGTGAGATGCCTGCGTGTTCAACCTCGCTATCGCCTGCTAACGGCTATGGCAAGCGGGCTGGCTTAGAACAGTGGAGAGCAGTCGCACCTTTTCTGACCGGAGTCGTAGCAAACGACCGTCGAGCGATCGGGAGACTGGAACGGCTCACGCGGGCGAGGAGTGCTCCCTGTTCGTGTCAGTATAGTCCTTCGAGCTCCGCCACATGAGATCCTTACGCTGTATCTTAGTGACTGCGACATGATGTGTGTGTATGTCTTGCGCAAACAACAAGAACCGGGAAACGTGAAGGGACTCTTCTCGCAGGTGAACTTCAAGCTCTCCGAGTCGCTGGGCTGGGCATCGAAAGCTCGAATGAAGCTAAGACGAAAACGGCTACAGTGCTACGATGGTCACGTGAATCAGGCGCCGGGCGTTCTTGATTATCACCAGCCTTCGACGACCATCTGCCTTGTTCTCTTCCTCATCCCGCTTCATCTCCATCGCAGACACCGTCAAGAACCATCTCTGCATCCGACACGCCCTCGCCGACTGCCCACCTCGACGACCTCCATCCGACGCATTCGAATCGAAGACCCGACTGACTCAATTTCTCGCACGCTCGATATCTCGACATTCGCGACACCTTCACTGGTTGAAGAGTCCGCCTTCTTCGCATTCAAACCCTCCTCTTGCGCCATCATCCCAATCATCAATTTTCGCAAACACTTCTAGCTCATCCTTTGGCCTTTCAAGGTACGACTGACCAGTCTTTGTACTGCGCGTGGTCATAGGGAAAAGAGCTTGCGTTTCGTTGGGTGTCTCATTCAATTGTTGATGACCTGACTGACGCAAACTTCTGAATAGCAGTCTCGAACTTGGCTCAGATTCTCTACAGGAGGGCCTGGCCGTAGCGAGTTGCCTCAACCTTCCCCGAGTCAACGAAAACCCGTCAAGCTGTATTCTCCACTGCTCGTCCGGACCTTTGCAAAGAACCACAACTTGACAAAGACGTACAAAGGCATCAAGAAACGCCGTACTGAGCAAATCACCGGCAAAGTCACCAAGCCACGGTCTGCTCTTCTGCCAAAGAAGAACGACATGGCAATGCTAGCCCCACCGCCTCCGGGCATGGGTGCTGAGAATCAGGGCGCCTATCGCGATGACCTGAATACTCACATGGTCTGTCCTGACTGCAAAATATTCCCTCCCAACCTCATCGAAGATTCCGCAAACGCCGACACCATTTGTGGTGATTGTGGTATGGTATTGGCTCAACGCAATATCAGTTACGAATCAGAATGGCGCACATTCAATTCAGATGAGGGCAAAGGAGATGGTGAGTTCTCTCGTGATCTCGTATAGCTCGTGTGCAAATTCGCGATATTAACATTGTCTTCAGACCCCAACCGTGTAGGCGAAGCCGACAACGACCTCCTCACGTCGACCAACGCTGGGACCACGATTGGTGGCGGCGCCAACGCTTCCAAGGAGACTCGCCGACTCAAGCGCGCTCAGGCTGCTCAACAAGACAGCAAAGCTGACAAAGTCCTCACAAATGCCTACATGATAGTCGATCAGTGGGGTGAGCGAGCACAGTTGCCCACCAGAGCACGTACCACCGCCAAGTCGTACTACAAGCGCGTTTTCGAGGCTGGTCAGTTCAAGGGCAAGAATGTTGAGGTTGTACTGGCTTCGTGCCTGTTCCTCTCTTGCCGACAGCACGGTGTTCCACGGTCTTTCAACGAAATGTTCAGTCTGACCAACGTCGCCAAAAAGGACATCGGCCGCACCTACAAGCAGCTCGAGAAATTCTTGCTCAGCGACTCCAACCAGAACATGGCCAACATCGAAGCCGAGGGAGGCATTGTCAGCCGCGATCACGGCTTTAAGTCTACCTCTTCCACCACGCCAGATCAGCTCTGCGTTCGCTACTGCAGTCAGCTGGGTCTTCCATTCCGCGTTCAGACTGTCGCTCAGGCTCTGGCCAAGAAGATTCCCAATGTGCCCGGCCTGGCTGGTCGCAGCCCGCTGTCCAACGCTGCTGCATGTACCTACTTCGCCAGTCACCTCATGGGAGTCGGCCAGTCTACCAAAGACATCAGCGACACCGTTGGCGTCAGTGATGCTACAATCAAGCATGCTTACAAATACCTCTATGCAGCCAAGGACCAGCTCATCGAAGAAGAATGGCTTGGCATTCAGAAGGGTACGGCTAGCGATGGTGCCCCGCTTGTCGGCGATGTGAAGAATCTTCCCACCGCCCCGCCACTTGGCGCCTAGGAGACGCCGGCTAACCTCGATCGCACTCCTGTTCGAAATCGACGATATGGTGCGTAGGACACGCCAGCTCAGAAGCAAGCAGCGTGCTTGGAGTGTCGCCGCCACAAGATCAAATGCTTGCGGCCTCCCAATTACACAGTCTGCGAACGATGTGTCAGCAAGTTCATCTAGTGTGTGGTTCCCGAGTCTCACACCGGCCGATGCTGGGCGACGTAAAGGACCTTCTCCTCGACCCACCTCTTGGTCAAGGTGCTTGCTGCTTGTTCGCTTCGCAAATTATCGCGTTCAATTCGTATGGCTGGGATTGGCTACAATTGGCTATCGGGCCATTTCTTTCGACACGAGACACTTCTTCGAGGATGCCGTTTGAGTCCGACTCACGGCCTTGTCTCACTTTTCTATTTTATGATTTACGATACAGGTTGTCGATGATTGTTCCCGACACCTCAACGATTACTGCTCAAAAAGTCCTTCATTGCGAAATGGCGTTGGACACAGAACGATACCCCGAAATGGAACTAAAAACAAATGGAGTTGTGAATGGAATGCTTGAGGATCCTATTTGCAGGTACTGTACAGCACAGCTAGACTAATAGAGGAGTTTCAGGAGTGTATATCTCTTCAGGGTACGTCGTTGACCACGGTGATCTGCACTTACCATTTTCTTTGCCCGTCCTCGAACAACGGCTATTCGCGAACTATTTCCAGCCATAATGAGGCGGTATTGACGTGAATGGCGCTTTCTGTTGCACAATGTCGCGTGACGCAGCATTATTGACATGAGTCGCGCCTGACGCCACCGACATGCTATTGATCGAGTCTTACACTTCCTCGGTAGGCACATTGCCACGACTGGAAGGCTCGACTGGCGAAACCAACCTCTATCATGTTGCGAACGTTATCGTCGTCGACCTAAACCAGAACACCGCTTCAGCTCAATCAAGCCCAAACTACATTCCAGCTACAAGTTCGCAGCGACGATGTTGCTAACCACTCTTTTCACGTTGGCCCTTACAGTCTCGCCCATCGTCGCTCTTTCCATTCCACCCGATAATCCCTACTCCCACTTCTTGGACTCCCGTGATGGACCCGGCTACAACACTGGCTCTCTGACGGTGGATCTTGGATATGAAATCTACGAAGGCCGCCTCAACACAACCACGAATCTCAACACCTGGCTCGGCATTCGCTATGCAGCATCTCCTAATGGGAGTCTTCGTTGGCAGAAACCTCAACCTCCCCCGATCAACCGCAACTCCGTCATACAAGCTGTGAAGTATACCTCCATCTGTTATCAGGCTCCTGATGCTCTCGTTGGAATTAGGCCCACCGACCAGAGTGAAGCTGCGGAAGACTGCCTGTTCCTGAATATATGGGCTCCCAGCGACCCCAGCAAGCCGCTTCCGGTGTTTGTTTGGATTCATGAGGGCGGGTATGGTACAATGAGCGGTCGACAGGATCTTAGTCTACTGATCAATACGAACAACAATGCGTTCATTGGCGTGACACTTCAGTATCGCTTGGGCGCTTTTGGGTTCCTCTCCTCTGACGAAGTCTATCGTTTTGGAACACCCAATGCTGGGCTATACGACCAACATGCAGCTCTACTATGGGTGCAGAGATACATCCACCTCTTTGGCGGCGATCCTACACAAGTCACAATTGGCGGTCTCTCAGCTGGCGGAGGCAGCGTCATGCACCACACTACATCATACGGCGGTTCGCTGGGAACATCGCTGTTCAAGAACACGTTTGCTGCTTCGCCCTACCTACCCATGCAGTATCATTACGACGAATGGATCCCTACACAAGCTTATAATGCGTTCGCTATAGCGGCTGGATGCTCTGCTCAACTGCCTGTTGGGGGTTCTGAGCAGAGTATCTTCCAGTGTCTGCAAGGAAAATCTGCGGATAGGCTTGCTAACGCGTCGGCGACTGTCTCTCAGTACGGCGCATATGGGACTGTAAGTGCTCTCAACCGCTTCTCAGAGTCTTCCTGTATTTGTCATGCCCCACTGTACCTGCCCATGCCCGAGCTCCTTTGGCCAACCAAGGTTTGATGCTGACGACGGCAGTGGGCTTTTCTCCCAGTCACAGACAACGCTCTGGTCTCAGGGCTGCTCTCGCAAACGCTCCTCCGAAAAGAACTGAACGGACTCAACACACTAGTCGGCAACAACGCCAACGAAGGTCCGGCTTTCGTCCCTCAAGACATCGACGATGAAAACGCCCTCAAATCATGGCTCAACACCACCTTCCCCCTCTGGACCGACTCCGACCGAGACAACCTCCTACTATGGTATCCCGACACCACCCGCACAAACATGAAGTTCTCCTCAGCAGGCTACGCAGGTCCGAGCGCCATTACTCAAAGCGTCGTCGCAACCGGCCAGCAGCAACGCGCCAACAACATCTACGCCGAGCTGGCATTCGTCTGTCCCTCATACTGGCTCGCCGAAGCATTCACCTCGACACCACAGACTCCCCGCAAGGCCTACAAGTACCAGTACTCCATCCCACCGGCCCTTCACGCAGGAGACAAAGAAGCCTACTTCAACGCACCCGCCGGCAATGTTGGGCCGGATATGGCACTCGCCTTCAAAAACCTGTTGGGGAACTTCATCGTTACTTCGAATCCGTCAATCCAGCAATCGATCGCGGATGGGCTGAGTTCTCCCAATGCCGATCCAGATACGACTGGGCAGGTGTGGACGAGGAATAAAGCTATAAGCGACTGGCCGGAATATGATGTGGGAAGACCCTGGCAGATCAATTTGAATCAGACGGGTGGATCGATAGTCGAGGTGAGCGGGCTGTATCCGTATCAGGGTGAGCCGGTAGTTGAGTTGGTGCCGCCGGGCGTGCAGAACAGTATTGGGCTGTATGATGCGCGGAATTGGGAGGATGGTAGGGGGAGTAGGTGTGACTTTTGGAGGGCTGTTAGCGGGTCGCTGCCTGCTTAAGAGCTCATTGGGTTTCGCAAGAGAGCAGCGTTGGCCTCTGTATGAAGAGACGAGGCCATGAGATTGATGTGTACAATAGAGACTCTTGCGAATGCGGACATGGTATACTGCTGATATGGTAATAAACGGACTGAATGTCATCAATGGAGGATGCAGGCAGGCTTGACACATGGTACACAGGCAAAGATTGCTGCATATGAGGTGGTGAATGCAGAATAGCTCGTCGTGATGAACTCAGTCTAGATTGTGCGAGTATCGAGCATCGAACACCACACCGATTTGTGACAGCGCCTGACGCTAGTGACGGGTTGCAATGGAAGCAGGAATCGAAAGCGTAGGCAAGAGGCAATCTAAGAAAACAGGTAGTCTTGCATACCATTGCCCGTCACTATCTGATCTTCACTCCTCTGAAGCCCGCCTGATATCTACTCTCACTGCGCCGCACTTGCCACAGCCTTCCTGACCACGTCCTCGATCTTCAACTCCGGCATCTCAAAGTCCTGACTCGAGACCTTAGCCTTGGTCTCTGTCACAAGATTACTGCCGTAGCCCTGTAGCACGAAGCCCGCCCTGATTAGCGCGTAGATCGCCGCACCTCTTGCGATCCCGTCTGAGGCTGTGGCTTCTTCGGCTTTTACGCTTGCTTGATTCTCTGCGATGAACTTCTCAGAGTCGATGTTCGTGACGGTGTACTTCACTTGCTGTTCCTTCTCCAGATGGGCAACGATGTCGACGAGACTCGCTTCGAACGCGCGGACGGGGACGGTCTTGTTCGCAGTTTGGGATGGGTGCAGGAGAATCTGCGCTACGCCTTCGGCTGCGTAGGGGAGGGTCGAGAAGGAGAGCTTGTGGGTGCCGTCACCGACATACTCCGCCGAATGCTTCGCAATGTTGATGCCTAGGAAGGAGATGGCGGGTGTGAGGGCCCATTCGAGCCACATCCCCGTCGGGATTGCTGTCCATGTCAAGCCCGTGGATTCCTTGGATTGGAGGTACCGCTGGACGCGGCCTTTGAGGGCGAAGACGGTGGAGAGCTGTTGGGCGGCTGGGTTGGAGTTGTCGAGGCCGTATTCGGAAGGGATGAAGCGCTTGACACCGGCCTCGATCGCGGCATCGATGAGGGTGAACTCGGAGAGTTTAGCGGGGTAGCCGATGGTTGAGATGAGCACATCCTGTTTCCTGAGGGCGCGGACGAGGTCATCGTGGGGCAGTGAGTCAGGAACGTGAAGGACAGTGACGCTTGATGGGAATGCTGTCTTCGAAGACTCGCGGGCGATGACCGTGACGGTGAAGTTGGAGGCATATTTGGGAGTGAGGAGGGTGTTGAGGATGTGGTGGCCCATCTTATTGCCGCCTGCGCCGAAGAGGGCGATGTTGCGCAGGGAAGTTGTCGAGGCGGTGGTCATTGCGTTGGCTTTGAGAAGGAACTTTTGACGGGTGTGTGCAGGATCTCTGACGGTTTTGAGATGAAAAATTTGGGTTCGAGACAGGGTGGTCTTCTGAAGTTCGTGGCTGTGAAGCGAGCAGAGTCAAGATGTGGAAGGATAGTCGGTGTCAGTGCGACCTACCGTAGCAGCAACGCATGCTTCTGCTTTATATCTGAATACACTCACCTCCGGCAACTCCATCTTCGTGAGCTGTTTGTAAGGAAGATTGCAAAAACAACACGTTTCTCGTTTCACAGAAGCACCCAGCATGCCCGACATCACGGTTCGACTTTGTCAGCGACGAGGTATGTTGTGGGCAAATTCACGACTTTGGCAGCAGCTGAGGCGAAGGCGTTGTATTGAGGCGTTGAGTTCGACTACTCGATCTACATATCGAATAGATGAAAATTGCCGTAAAAAGACATAGGTGTGCTGGTTACGGATGTAGGAGGTTGAGATGTTTGGGATTAATATTCCCAGGCTGTCGCCTGTGACGTCACATTTGTCATCAGGGGATTCACCTTCCGAGTCCGAACGACGCCAGACTCGAACCGAGGGCCCCGCGCGCGCGCCTGACGCGCTGTGACGCGGTTCAGGACGCGATCTGCTGGTTCCTTCATATTTATAAAACATCGCCGTATCGACCAGTGATGCCCAGGGCGATACAGCTGGAACCTGGTCAGCCAGGCCCAGACTGGCGCCGATGGTGCGGCGGCTGGTTATACGACCCGATGGTCCGGGTGGATGGGAGATTGATAAAGACGTCAACTTTGCACAAACGCCAGTTAAGGGAACGACGAAACGCGCAGTTATTGCGAGAGAGTGAGCAGCGTTGGGGCTTGGGACTTTCACGCGAAAAGGATGCCTCGGTAGAGCAAACCAATATACGAGAGGATCAAGCTCCAGGCAGTGACAGCAACAGCGCCATCGATGTCGAATGCAATGGCCGTACGTCCAGTGACCAACCACAAGCACCGCAGCAGGCTCAAACCAGCATCGATGACACTGCAGAACGCCTCGTCGATCAATCAAACCCCAGTCTCACCACCGCCACATCCACCACCACCACCAAAGCCAGTCTCCATCACAGCGCGTTGAACGCCCTCCTCACCAAAGAGCTCATCCATCGCGCCCGTCAGCGGCAGCACCCCAAAACACTCTGCCCCTCCGAAGTCGCGCGCAAGATCAACCTCAGTTTCCCAACAGTCTTACTCGCCGACCCTGAGCCTGAATCTTCGTCTACTCAATCTGCTCACGATAGCAGAAGCCGCAATATCGCTGTCGGCAATGATGAGCAAGCAGGGCACGACGGTCACGCCGATGTCCTGGACGTGCTAAAATCGTGGCGCGACCTAATGCCGCTTCTCCGGCAGTTTTGCGTTGAGCTGCACAACAAGCCTGACGCCGATAGCGAAACTGGTAGGGGAAAAGAAAACATGATCGAGATCCTCCAGAAAGGCGAGGTACTCCCTCGGCCGATACTGCTAGAGAACATCCGCGGGCCGATTCGCGCACGTCTGCGTCGTCGCGCTGAGGCGTGAATCGGCGAGGACAAGTGGAGACAGTGTCTGTTTCTCTTGCGAGGACATGTACATTACGGTGGATACCCTGCAGAAGCACGCCGGTTGTGCATGTAGCAGTAGTATGTTGTACCAAAACGTTTGGAACTAGGGTGTCTAGGATATCTAGATCGCTGAAAAGCCAGCGACCGCGCGCAAAGCAGACGGCTTCCTCGCCAGGGGTATCTATGTGTATAAAACGCCAAATGTGAGCTTCAAATCACCACAATGTTCCGACCTTCAAGCTTCTACATCATCTGACCGCCTCTTATCAGTACCCACCGTATCTCCCACCACCACCACCACCGCCTCTCAATGCTGTCCGTTGTCCACTGCGACTCGGCCCAATATCAATCATGCTCAACTCCGCTGCTAGCGGATCATCATATACGCTTGGTGGTGCATAGCTCTGCGGTCGAGGCATCTGGACTTTCGTTGGCGTCGTCTGCATAGGGTAGTACGAGTTACGACCGTACGGGCTGCTATTACCGTTGGGCTGATCGGCACTTGGTAGTCTGAAAGCGGCGGTCGAGCAGTCTGCCCCGCCGAATGAGGAGAATTGTTGAAGGAGTTGCGGTGCGGCCGAGGCTGCTGAGAAGGAGGGCCTGCGCTGGATCTTGGACGGATGTGTTGCTGTTGTGGTTGAGAGGTCGTGTCGAAATGTTGTGTCTGGGGAATCGCGCCGGGAGAGGAATTCGCGTGTTGCGTCGGGTAGGGCTGTTGCGGCAAAGGACGCGTCGATGGCGGAGCTTTCTGCAGACGTCGTCGACCTGAAGTCGGAGTCGTGATCGGTTCCAGCGGTGCAGGTGAGCTATTGTGATTGTTGTATGGTGAGCTTGGTATAGACAGCGCCTTCGGAGCGGCAGGAGAGGAGCCGGCTCGAGTATGCTGCGCCGAACCCTTTGTGCGGATGTGGATGACATGCTCTGGCTGGCGATTTTTACGCTCTGGCTCGGGAGCCCACGTGTCCGAAGGCAGGTGATCCGAGGGATCGATGACGCGACCGTCATTGCCGATAATGGGCTCGATCTCGTGCAGCTTCTCGTTCCTCGGACTCTCAGCCCAGTCCCTGTGCGCCGATCCCTGGCTCGAGGCTGGGTTGAAGGAGTTGAAAGAATCTGGCCCAAATGGAATGCTACCGGAATATCGCTCGATCGGAGGTGCCGGACTGACAGACTTCCGCGGCACTGCGTGATTTGGATTCGGGCTCACAGCTCGTGGGCGGACCAATTGTGGCTCCGAGCTGAAGGTGTTCCGGTGGTCGAAGTCGGCGGAGTCGAAAGTCTGGGCTCGCTGGGGAGCCTTGTATGGGTCGTCGTAGTCGTCTAGAAAGGAGTTCCGCCTGATGTATCGACCTCTCTGATCTTGCTCAACGGGATCTGCCATGAAGTCGACGCCGTAGTTTGGGGTGATCTGGTGAGGCGCAGGGAACTCGCCAGCAGAGCTTGTGGGCCTTTGGACGGGTTCTTCTGAGGGATTGAATGACTTGCGGGGTGACCTCGAAGTCTGCTGCGGAGCAAAGTTGTGCTCGATCATTTGCAGTGGACTCCTATCGCCGATCGATTCATGACATTGCGGCTGGCTCTGCTGCGCTGGAGTATCGTACGATAAAGCTAAAGGCTTTGGCAAGTAGCTCGATGTGCTGGAGGCGGAGGCGGTGGAGGCGACACTGGCTCATTGGCATACTCGATAGGGACTTTCGGAGGCACTGGAGGCAGTGACGGGATGTCCTGGTGTGTGGTAGAGTGTCGCAGAGGGCTGTCTCGGTATGCAGCATATTTTGTTGGTGAAGCACTCATGCGTCGTGGGTCGCCTGGACTCGACCTGGTGGGTGGCGACGAGCTGTAGTTGGCATGTGGCGAGGAAGGGTGTGGGCTACTGCTCAGTGGTGTCGGATCGCTGCGCCGAGTCTCCAGGGGAGGATGCTGCGGCATAGGAATTTGTGGTAACGTCGGTTCCGGGTGGTAGTATGGCTCTTGATCGTACCTTGCGTCGGCGGCAAAGGGATCTTGTACAGGTGCATACGGCTCTTGGTACTGAGGCTGACAATATTGATTGTAGTCATCGGGTCCTTCTGGGCCGCCATTCCACTGCTGTGGCTGCGGCCTGTATTCCGGCGAAATGTATGCTGGTGATCCTGCCGGTGACGAATTGTTTGACCTGCCTTGCAGTCGCAGTGGCTGCGGGTAGTCTGCTGGTTGGGCGTTTTGTAGCCTGGACCTGTGGGCAGTGGTCGTCGCTTGATCTCTCGAGGGCCGAGCTGTCGAGGACCGGATAGCGAGCCTGCATCGCTGTTGGGCGTGTTTGCTCGCTGGCGTTGTCTCTCTTTGGTTGCTTCGATCTCGGGGTTATGTTTGGTATCGTAATAGGTCATCTCGCTGCTTCAAGTTAGTCTCATGGCTGCCACACAGGGTTCTGTACACTCACAGACGGATGTCACCGGCGTATTTTCCCTTGTAGCTGAGCTGCTGCCAGAAATCTTGAGCTTTTCCGCCAGGTACAATGAGCTCAGTCAGGTCAATCCAGGCCTCGCCAATCAAGTCCGTCTTCTTGTCGTCATTGAAGACGGAGCACTTGAGCTTGTAGTAGTCGGGTGCTTCGCGTACGGTGAATCTGAGTTCTTGGTCCCTGACCCTATCATTAGTATTGCGTATCATTGAGGCGCAGTTTGGACATACCACCTAGGCGTCTGTCCGCCTCGCCGGTCGGTATTCGTCTTTTTGGCTTCCTTGCCCAGTCTCATGGCACAGTATGGATCCTGCTTGCCCATGGTCTTGCGGTTGGGAAGGTTCTTTGCTCGATCGATGATGGCAACTAGGGTGCCTATTTCCGGGCCATCAAGCGTCATATCGGCGAAAATGCCAGCTGTGTGCCCAGCGGGCATGGTGCGTTTCGTCGCCATAGTCATTGAGGCCATATCAGTTGTCAAGCTATCAGGTCAGGCGTCGTAATGATGTGGTGTGAACGAGAGGTGTCAATTATCGATACATGGCGGCGGGGTTGTTTCGAGGACATAAAGCTGCAGGGAAGCTGGCTGAGAACGAAATAGTTGTATTATGCGAATGACAAAAAGGAAAGAGCGTAGACAGTCAAGTGACAGGTTGCGAGATGGACTGAAGATGCATGAGATGATACAGAGGTGAGGTAGAGTACAAGCAGAGGGTCAGCAAGGCGTCGGTGCCAGCCATTTCAATAAAGTCAAAACGAGGCTGGGCTGTCCACATTGCCAGTCGATCTCTTCGTCCACCACCGCATGGTATTGCATCCATTGGATATGAGACATTCTCATAGACCATCGTGGCGACAATACATTCATCGCCCAGCATTGTCTTCATGGTATGGCAACTACATCTGACGCAGCTTCCATGTGCTGAGGTACCAATTGTTTGGGTCCTGCCTTTTTCGGTTACGCGGCGTCATCCCCGACAGCTCCGCTCCGGTAGCCGAGCGCCACCACCAATGAGAGGCTTTCGTGGCGCCTAAATTCTCCTGCAGCACTGGCAGGCTCAAGCCTCAAGCTTGGCCAGGCAGGCACCAAATACCTGTGTCGCGACTTCTGTCCCCGAATCCTTTGCGATTCCACGAGCAGGTGCGATGAAAGCAATCGAAAATCACAAAGCTCCCGCAGAGATCCTTATGGCTGATGTACCTCGTGAACGTGTTGCTACGTGACTAAGCACCCTCATCTTGTGACACTCGAAGCCTGAAAGCCTGCCGGGGATGACCGCCGTTTTTCTTCTCCATGTCCAACGAAAGTGTGTTCTCGTCTTTACCATCGCAATCTTTAACGACAACAGAAAGACACCAAGGGACTGACGCGATGGCAAGTGGACTACGAGACCACTGGCGCCATAATATCGCGACATTCCGCTCCCAGCCGCTTGCCGAAATCTCCGGTTCGTTAGGTGACTTGGGCACATTTCTCCCGATTGTCATCGCCTTGTCGTCGCACAATCAGATCTCTCTATCGACGACTCTCATCCTCACGGGTTTCTACAATGTCATCACCGGCGTTCTGTTCAGCATTCCTCTCCCGGTCCAGCCGATGAAAGCTATCGCCGCAGTCGCCCTGCTCAAGAACTTGTCTGCTTCCGAAGTAGCGGCAGCAGGCCTCTTCGTCAGCCTTTGTGTACTCATCCTGAGCCTCAGTGGACTTCTGGAATGGATCAATAATCTCACGCCGATACCAATTGTCAAAGGCATACAGGTCGGTGCGGGTCTCAGTCTGACCATTGCAGCAGGCACTCAGGCAACTGCGCACCTCACCTGGCTTGGGCCCAGCTGGGCTGACAACTATTTCTGGCTGATATCCATATTCGTCGCTTTGACTGTCATCACAGCGCTCGTTCCTCGGCTTCCGTTCGCGCTGATTGTGTTCGTACTGGGCATATGCTTCACCATAATCTGCATCCTGACCACTGCTGAAGCTCGTCTCCCTACACCGAGTCTATGGCATCCATCTACACAAGTACCTTCGCTCTCCGCTTTCCGAGGCGGCATTCTGTCTGCAGGTCTGGGCCAACTACCACTTACCACTCTGAACTCCATCATTGCAGTGGTTCATCTTGCGTCGAGTTTGATGCCTGAGCGGCCGACTCCGTCCGCAACCGCTATTGGCATCTCTGTGGCTTCGATGAACCTCATAGGATGCTGGTTCGGCGCCATGCCTGCATGTCATGGGAGTGGAGGCTGGCCGCCCAACATCGTTTTGGAGCGCGCTCCGGTGCGAGCGTTATTTTCTTGGGCATCATCAAAATCATTCTCGGACTCATCTTCGGAGAAAGTCTTGCAGACCTGCTACAGCAGTTTCCCATCAGCATTCTAACGGTCATGATCATTGCCGCTGGTCTAGAGCTGGCCAGTGTCGGCGAAAGCTTGAATACGGACAAGGCCAAGGATCTACAGCAGAAAGACGGCAGCCATTCCGGTCAGCGAGTCTCATTGACCGATCAACAGAAGCAGCAGAGATGGACAGTTATGCTCGTCACGGCGGGCGTGCTGGTCGCTTTCAAGAACGACGGCATAGGCTTCATTGCCGGTCTGATTTGCCACTGGTCCCAACGGCTCGAAGCACAAGTGCGCCGCAAGCGGAACAAGAGCGATTCTGCTCGAGCGGATGACGGCGAACGCCAACCGTTGTTGTCGTAGAGACATATGTTATCTATTCGTACTGCACATTGTTTGCAGGGGTTTCATGGTGCGGAAACATTCTCCGGAAAATGCAAATCCCAACGCGACTGCCCCGCTATACGATGTCATGCAATCAAGGTTAGGTATTCTTTTAGCATATACCTACCGTTCTTCTGCAAACCACAAGGACTGGTGAATCTGAAACACCTTGACTGCCACCTACGACAATGCAAGCAGAACGCGCGGCTCATGCATAGCGCTCTGCTGCAAATGTCAAATCAGGTCGCAACGTGGTTACCCCGTCTTGAGTCCTCCAAGATCAGAGTTTATGGTTCATATGTCGTAATTGGTCGCTGTACATTTCCGGCAGGAACACGAATCGATCATCACCAACTCTAAAGCATGTGGTCGTCCAAGGTCGAGATGACGAAAGACATGCAGCCGAGAGCCCAGGCCTCATATACGCTCCCAATCTGTCCAGGTACAAGGGTCATCATGGTAGTGACCCTGGACTCTTGCCTGGTGCACAAGCGAGGATGCCTACCCTGTCGGACTCCATCGCATTGACACTGCTGCTTGTCCTCGCATTCGCGCCTTCGACGCACGCCTTTGGCGCTGGCTATGTAGCTCGAGGTAGCCACGCTCATGGCTCTAATTATCGACATGGAGATATCTTGATGGCAGTGTACTTTCTGCACCATGTCCACTCCACAAGCGTTCGAAAGATCTACTTTGGCAACTGGCTGCGCGACTTCAGCCAGATCGTGGACCGTAAAGCTATTGAGCTCGTCCCAGAGCCGATACTGCGTGCTATCGTTGCAGTCTTTGCCCACATCCAATTCGGATACTCTACTGGCGACTTCGAGGTAACTCCGGAAAGACTTGGCTGCTATCGACCCGAGGAACATATCGACAATCCCAAAGGATATGATGTTCCACTTGAGCTGTCCCAGGCGCATGCTAGCTACGCACAACTACGCGCGCCAGTCACCAACGATGAACTCCAGATCCATCACGTATCTTCCATGAAGAACTATGTCGCGAATGGCGAGGCTGCACCTAACATAGACACGAGTCGCGACTTCATTGAGAAGCAGCTCATCGCAGCTGTTGCGTGCGGCCGGGCCGGCAACCCAGAGGCTTATCATCATCTCGGCGCCGCTCTTCACACCCTGGAGGACTTCGTCGCACATTCAAATTGGGTGGAGCTGTGTATACAGATGCTGGCCGAGGATTCGGAGTCTTTGCCACATAGAGAGGAGATGAGGAACGTTTTTGCTTTCACAGGTGGAGCAGCAAAGGTCGAGACCAAGCGAGGATCAGCCTCTCCTCTTGTCACCGGCACGTTCGGCGCACTAGATCTGTGGGTGTGGTCTCAGACGAGGACTTTTCTATGCTGACTACGTAGGTACCAATCATTACTTGGCGAGATCGACGACAAACTATCTGCTATGAGCATTCCGGGTCTGCAACAGGTGAGTCCATTCGAACGCGAGCTGCACAGTCTAAGTGATTCCGCAGCGAATGAAAGGTCCCAAAGACTCGCTTTCATCGGCATCTAAGGCTCTGATCGGTCTCCTGAAAGGAGCCAGCGGCGCCGACTTTATTAAAGATATCGCAAGCATCGGAGAAACCGCCACTAGTGATCCCGCTGACTGGGGCAAACTGAACGAGACGCCGGGACTGCTGTGGGATACGATCAAGCCAATCCTCCGTGTACGAGACAAAGTCGTGCAATGGGTATACGATCACCTCACAGTAGACGTCATTGCTAACGCTATCGCTGCAATATCGTCGGCGATCGACAAATTCGTGTATATTGCTCTCGGATTGGTGCTCCGCCCAGTGCTGAAAGACATCTCTGCAATCCTGGCTCAGCAGTCGGCAGAGCTCTTGGTCAAAGACCAAGAAGCTCGCCTTCTGCATGGCAAAGACAACATCTTCGACGATGCATCAACGGCTACAGACCCGACACATTCGCAGCTTTGCAAAGATCACTACGGCCATCCACTAAACGAAATCGCCGGCATAGTGGCGGTACAAATCACAACATCGACAATCAAGAAGATCATCGAGCTATGGCAGCCCGACTCCAAAGCCGCCGTCAAGCCTGTGATCGATACTATCCTCGAAACATTGCACCACCCGTTCAACTACTCTAAGGAGTCCGATCTACAGTCCCTGATGGTAGCTCAGGTCTTCAACTGGAGTGCAAGGCACGGCGAAAAGCACGATATGCTGCACAAGCAGATCCTTATTGGACTGGACAAGTCCCACCAAGCTGCGATTAATTTGGGAGAAGCGGCGAAAGCGTCGCATACTCACACATCCTATACCGCGGACGCCTATGCTGACCCCACGAAGACTGCTCCGGCATTCGTCGACACCGGTGATCAACCAGGCGTTAGCCAAGGCCGTGACAATGGTCCCGTGGGCGCCGACTCGCATGCTGCCGGCCTGCAAACCGAGCGCGAAGATTTCGCGCCTCCGCTGCAACAACAAGCCACGATCGGCCATGCGACAATAGGAAATCAGCCTTCTGTCACCGACACAGATGCCACCCAGCAGTCCGCCGACTATGGCAGCAGCAGCAATGCCAGTCAGAATCAAAGATTTCCGCGGTCAGGCACAGCCCACCGCCTGACGACCATTGACCACCCTGTCGCCTCCGCGGGCGTGTCGCAGCACCAGCCTCCAACATCCCCGACGATCAAAGCTCCCAGTGACCCCTCCGAGCCGCTGACTGCAACCGACACCACCGATTCTCAACCCCAAATCATCGATCATCTAACTCGGAATATCACATCCGCCCTCCGCCCCTCCCCATCCTCCGGCAAGAAGCCCCCGAAAGACCTCGACGCGACTCCCTCCTCCCGAAACTCGCCAAGATATTCAAGTCCGAACCCTCACCCAACACGCCGAACCCTATCGACCATGCGCTCACCATGCTTCCGGGCGTTCCCATTCTAGATATCTTTGAGGATATTCCGATCGCGGAGATTGTGGCTGCCCCGGGGATGGGAGTTGTGTTGAAGGACAGTGTGGTGAGTTTGAGGATGCAGGATGAGGAGAAGTTGGAGGAGCAGCAGAAGAAGGCGCATAGGGATTTGGGTGGGTGGGAGGAGAGGAGTGTTAAGGTATTACTTCAGCAGTTGGAGGCGCCGGGTAGGGGTCATGGAGCGCAGAGTGCAAAGATTGGGACATTTAGGGATGACGCAAAGCCTAAGGACGGTGATGAGGACGGCGATAAGGAGGGGAAGATGGGCAAGATGATGGGCAAGTTGAAACTAAAGAAATCGAGTGGTGAGCAGTGATCGATGCCATCGGTGAGGTAGGTAGGACTGCAGATGCGATCACACGGTCAACAATTACGCGAACAGTATGGGAAGTTCAGTAGAATGGCTAGATCGTACGATACATGGACGAAAAGGAGCGAAATGTTAGTGGATTAAGCCCTCTTGATCTCAAGACGAGAACGGGTGTAGGTAGGGACACAGCAAATGTTAGCAAAGCAAAACGATTCCTGCCATGAACTTTGCGCGGGTATAAGTACTGCGCGTTCCATGGCCCTGGACGGATAGAAGTGCTGAATAGACAGGCCTCTTGCCGAATGTGTTGGGCAGGTAGCTGAATAAGGGGCGAAGACAATTGCTGGTTGAGTTTGCTAAAGTGTGGTAGGGGTGGAGCGAAATGTTGGTCGAGATCAGTGAGGGACAGATACAAGTGCTGATCTGGCAGGTCGCTTGCTGGATCGGGGACTATAAGGAAGTGCACGCTTCCAGGCCAGGCTGTTCGGGCATAAAATGAGCGCTTTGTGTACTTATCCGTTCAGTTCTAGGATCTCAGGTCAGGGCGGGCTCTGAGGACCAGAATGGCCGTGCAGATTGAGCCAGCAAGTTCGAGATGAGCCTCACTTCATGTCTAGGTCGCCGGAGTGATTGTTTCTTCCTAGAGCGGGCGCTATATGAGTTTCGATACTCCAGAAACGCTCACGAGCGCCGACCGAGTGTTCAACGCTACCTACGTGGCCATCAGCCCCGTCTTAACCCGACCATTGTTCCCAGTTTGCGCGTTGAACGTTGCGACGTACTGGCAGATCGCTAGTTTGCCAGTACGTTGTCCTTGTCCCGCGTGATACCACATCGCTTATCCACAACCTGACCCTTCATGCACGCACAACGTTGCTCATGAATAGCGGATGTGTTGTTGCAACGACCGAGCATATCATGCGCCAACTGGTTGTACTTGTCGATGACCTCTGCATATTCCGAGCCAGGCTGCAATGGTTTCGGCAGTGGTCGCTCGATGAGACCAGTCAGATTGGCTGGGGTGATGTCAAAAGTCCCGTCGACGGCCGTAGAGAGGCTAGACAAGCTTGTGGAAGAGGACGACTTTGAGGTGTCCGACGCAGAAGATGTACTGCTTGGGCAATGGATCGTACGCGTTGCCTCACCGCCGCTGCTTATGATGAGGGTACTGAAGAGCTCTTCCACGCTTTGGCTTTTGAGCTCTGGCAATGTAATCTCCTCATCTTTGGTGGCGAAACCGACGTGCTTGGACGACGACTGTCGGTCTGCGGGAATGTGGCCTGCGTCCTTGCGGCTGGAGATGTCCTTTGCTCCATCGGTGATGGCAATATTTGGTTGTGTGTTAAGGTCGTGACCATCCTGTGCCAAACTCTCGTCGATCGATGTGACCTCGTTGTCGTCCAGGATGACCACCTGCTTCGGCGAGAATCGTACGTGTGCCTTATCATTGACGCTGGGCGCCTCTCCGACCTCGTCTAAGATGACCTCTTGCCGTGGCGAGAACCGCACGTGTTTGTGAGCGCCATTGATCGTGATCGTACCGTCATCGCAGTCGTCTGAGGCGCCATCGGTACCAGGAGGCTCGATATACTCGTCGAGAGATGAGATACGTACACTCTTCGCGCCGCTTGATGATCTGCTCCGAGAGTCCAGCTGATGCTCCTGTCTTGCTAGGCGCCAGAGTCGAAGAAGTTCTGTGCGATGCCAGTGTCGAGCGATAGTCGTACACTCCTCGCAGTCTTCCGTGGCCGCTAGCTCGTTCTGTCGGCTAGTCTATGCCGTACTTGCATGCCACCAAGCGCTGGATTTGTGCAGAAGAATGGGTTCGAGTTCGCTTCTTCATCCCAGTTGACTATTGAAACAGTCAGCAGAGACTCGCTTCTGTGTAGAAAGCATAACAGATATGTTGTCCGACCAAAATGTCTTCGATAGTAGTACAGAGTACGGCAGAAGAATAGGGATGGTGTAGCTACTTACAGCATCGGCCAATGTACGTGCGTTTAGGATCTGTGAGCAGGTCGGAGATGTGTTTGACAAAGGCCGCCTCGTTCTGGTTGTGCTGCTGAAACGCGAGGTTGACATCGGTCAGAGTCAGCGCGTCTTTTGGTGATAGACCTGTGTTGAAAGGACAGTGCGATGGTAGGATGAAGATACACATCTTGGCAGATTTCAGGGAAGTGTTGTGTGGGTGTAAGGCCAAAGAGGTCGACTGCTATCTAGTAAGAAATGCAGAGACGAGACTTCATACGAAGGGCAGATGTGATGGAGATTGGTGCGAAGAGGTTGCGATGTGTCGAAGATATAACTTTGTTGTCGAGTTGATCGGGAAATGCCAAGACCAAAGTGCCTACCACTTCACGAAACCCTTCACGGATGCCTGTGAAGTCAGATTGTTTCCAACTCATTGTGTATTCACTGAAAGGATTTCGATCAAGACCTTGCATCACTCGCTGCACTCTTCGAAGTGACATTCTCCGTCCGGCTTGGACTTCTCCTTTCGCATCATCGAGGGCGAGCTGTCTTTATGGTTTCTTCTCAAGATTTCTTCAGAGCAACCAGCACAATAACAACGAGCACACCCACTCCTGAACAGACGCCCATCACCAAGAGGAGAATCCACCAGTTGTCCTGCGGCATGCGACCGATTAATCCTCGCATTTCGCGATCTGAGGTATAGCGACAGTCAGACTTCAGTGTCCCCACATGCGCAGTTGCAATATCGATCTTGACTAAGACATACCTGAGTTTAGTTAGGCAACAACGCCGTGGCCGGTCCTAGGGCACCGGAGTTGAGGCTCTCTGTGTCCTAGTATGGCAGATTTCGCTGCTCTTGTCGGGCGCTTTGCGATACAAGAAGTGGTGAGCGTTAACTCGGTCTGATCGCGAGATAAAACTGCCTGGAGCTTATTATAGCCAGGATGTGACTGTGTCGACGGTATCCGCTGTCTCGCAAGGGGGTCGCAAATTCTTCTCCTGACCAGCGCTTCCTTCTAACCGCTTCTCCCTTTGTCCTTTGTGCTTATTGGGCCACATACAGGCACAAAACCGGGAGCTTGTCATCTGCATTGACCTGCTCTTTCCAGAGTCGCTTAGATCAAACCGCCATCAGGCAGTGTCGTCTCTTGGTCGATCAATACCATGTGGTCGACCTGTGCGTACGATATATGTTTTGTCCCGCGATGAGAGGCACCTTCTCGTGGTGTGGGATGTCAAGCCGCGTACGCGGTGAGCTGAGTCCTCTCGAGGTAGATTCTGTAGGTCAAAGCATTTTGTAGCAACACTGAATATGAATGGTAACGAAATTGGTTCCAAGCCTCAGACCTTTTGTGAAATGAACCATTCTGTGACTAGTCCTTGGACAGTATATGTGCACGAGGACAGCTCAAATTTATTTCACGATTCTCGTCACTGACTTGTTCTAGTGACATACACGTAAGTGTGTTATGTCCTAGTGGCATAAGTCACCCGTCTCATGACTCCTATTATCATGGCATGGAAAGAAAGAAGAAGAAAAGGCTGGAGAACGAAATATACCTAGGTATGTGCCACTGCCCGGAGCAGCTGAACACGGTCCTCACGTGACACGTGTCTTTCTTCTCAGGACTGTTTTTCGGTGGTGATGGTCGTGAGACCTGCATGCCGTTTCTCGCCGTCGACAGAGTCGTAATAATTCAAGTCGCCAGCGAGCAGCTACGACATTGCTCTCATATGCAGGCGTCTAGGTTGTGGTTGGCGCGCGCTTCAATCAGGCCCGGCGTCGCTTATCGACATGGGCTTGGCAATCTGATCGGATCGCTCGATCAAGAACGCGTCGATCTTGCCAATGCTCGTTGCTTTCCCATGGCCGTCCTCCGCTAGTGCAGCTGCAAGTTCACGAGATGCGCCTGGATGCTGTGTTGAGGACCAGCTGAAGTTGTTGGCGGACAGTAAAGCCGCATTCAGACGAGCTCGAAATATGCTCAGAAGAACGCGATTTGGCGCCAGATCTCGGAGATCTGCCTCCGCGATCGATCGGCATGTTCCTGACAGAAGATCATGACGTTGCTATGCACTGTCCACCCGTCATGATGACCGTGGCTATTCCAGCCGCTGTCAGAAAATATGTCTGTTTCAACAGTGCTTGACCATATGGCTGACAACTCGTGTCTATCACCATCTCAACCACGCTACAACGCTTGATGGACAGCAGCAGATTCGACAGAGACGTCGAGCAGCACGGCTCAAACATGTCGCAGAAGGCGCTCAATCAAAAAGATGGCCGCAAGAGGGTGCTCATCGTTGGCGCAGGTGCAGCTGGGTAAGATTACTTGCAAGCCTCAGAACAATGGCTAACAATGCCCAGCATGGCCGCTGCATACCACCTCTCCAATCATCCCGACAAGTTCGACGTGAACCTCATCGACGCCGTGGACTACTGTGGGGGCCAGGCATTCTCCATGCCGCTTGATAAAGAGAAGCATGGCGCAAGCTGGTTCAACCAAGGTGTACAGGGAGGCAGCTCGATCTTCCACCACACCCTCACCATGTTCGCGAGACAGGCTATCACGCCGACCCTGTCAACCTGCAAGTCTCGTTCGGCAAGGACAAGTTCTTCTGGACCAATGTGTTCCCTACCGAATTCATTGCCAGCCATCAGAAAGAGGTCGGAAGACTGAACTTCGTGCTCAAGTTCATGCGGTACTTCGAGCTACTGTTCGCTCTCGTGCCCATGAAGATCTTCTTCAAGATGTTCCTCTTCTCTACCGAGTTCACCAACGTGGTCGCATTGCCCATGACCGCCTTGTTCCTTGGAACAGGAAACGCAACCCCGGAAGTACCCACAATCATGCTGGAGCGCCTAACAACGAGTCCCACCTACGGCATGTGGTACCCTGGCGACAAGCACAGCGTGGTCAGCAACAAGCCCGACATGGTGGTCTTCCCCAACTTCTCCGACTTCTACGAATCATGGCGCAAAGACCTCGTCGCTCGCGGCGTCAACGTCCGCCTCTCCACCGAAGTCGTGCACATCCACAAGCGAGACTCCTCCGGCGTCACCCTGTCCCTCAAGAAGCGCACACCCGCCCCAGACGGCCACAACCCCAACAGTTGGGAGACCGGCGACCGGGACGCACCCCTCTTCGAAGAACAATACGACGAAGTCATCCTTGCTTGCCTCAGCGACACCAGCAAACGCCTCCTCGGCAAGACCGCCTCTTTCCGCGAGAAGAAGGTCCTGGGCACAGCCAAGTTCTCCGACGACATCACCATCACCCATAACGACTCCGAGTACATGAAGAAGCACTACCAGAATTTCTACGACGAGAAGCTGGCAGTTAAGTCCCTATCAGGCAAGGATCAATCCTCTCGTGTGGACTGGGCGAAGAAGAATTTCCGGCCCATGTACTACATTAAGATGTACGATCAGGACCAGTCCAAGCTCGAGATGTGCTTTGACACCACGAACTACCAATCTCAATTCCCAGAGCATGTCCCATTCGAGCAGCACGTCTTCCAGACGATCTACCTCAACAACGACCGCGACCGAAAGCTATGGCCGATCGACGAGATTGACGAGTCCAAAATCATCCGTAAGGACTGGTGGCATCAGCTATGCCATAGCTGGACGCACTACGCGTTCGTGGTGCCGCTGATGATGTTCCTGCAGGGCAAGAAGCATATCCGCTACGCCGCGTCGTGGACACTGGTCAATGCGCACGAGGTCGCTATCTTGTCGGGCATTGCTGCTGCCGTCGACTTAGGCGCAGAGTATCCTGAAGATCTGGAGCACGATAAGTTCGCATTCTTGTGCTTCAGGCTGTACTACCTGTTGGCGTATGGGAAGTGGTATAAGCGCAGGTTCCAGGGTAGCACGAGCCAGAAGGCGAAGGATGGTCAGAGCTGGGCGAATGGGATTTATGGGAGTGATTATCAGGGACCGGGGTTGAGTAAGGAGGAGAGGAGTTGTTGGAAGCAGGAGATGAAGGTTGGGAGGAGTACCGGAAACTTGGCGGATGCGTATGGGTATAAGGATGGGAGGAGTCAGCCTTGATGTCGGTAAATGAAGGTTGAATCGGATCAGGTGGCATAGATAGGTATTTCTAGATAGCAACGTATATTTATTGGACAGATCTTGGCAGACCGGATGACCACTCCTGCCGGCTGAACATGGACCTGTCATTTGTCTACCATTTCCCAACTCTATGAACCCAATTCTCAGAATGCCAGGTTGAGGTCCCAACCTGTCCATATCCAGCCAATCTATGCTGCCTGACGAAGCCCACCATCAGTCCACCAGAGATGTACACGTATCGGAGCTCGACATCATCAGCACCACTCCCACAGGCCGTGATCATCCATGCCCTCTGGGGCGCCTAATTAAACACCACAGTCTTCGTCTGGTTCAAGAATACCCTTCTCTCACTCCACCATTTGACCGCACTCGCCAGGACCTGCGTTTCCACCGTCGCGCCCCTATCTACCAGATCCTTAGCGCTCTGTGCATGCCCCACGTGCGTAACCTGCTGCTCAATAATCGGGCCCTCGTCCAAATCCTTGGTCACGAAATGCGCCGTCGCGCCTACAATCTTCACACCTCGGTCGTACGCCTGATGGTATGGCTTGGCACCTTTGAAACTCGGCAGAAAGGAATGGTGGATGTTGATGATTCGCCCGGACATCTCGGCGCAGAGGTTTGGGGTCAGGATCTGCATATACCGTGCTAGCACGACGAGTTCGATGTTGTGCTCTTTGATGAGTGAGAGGATTTTCGACTCCTGGGCGTCTTTTGACGTCGGGTCCTTGGCGGAGATGGGGAGGTGGTGGAAGTCGATTCCATAGGACTTTGCCAGCGGCTCGAAGTCGGGATGGTTGGAGACGATGACGGGGACGTCGACGTTCAGTAGACCGGCGCGCTGGCGGTAGAGGAGGTCGTTGAGGCAGTGGCCGATTTTGGAGACCATGATTAGGACTTTGGGTTTGAGGGTCGAGGGGTGGATTTGGAAGGTGGTGTGCAAGTTCAGGCTGTTGAGGGGTTGAAGGAGGTGGGAGGTGTCGTCGACGTGGCCGAAGTGGACGCGCATGAAGAACGTTTTGGTGTCTGGGTCGGAGTATTGCTGGAGGTCGAGGATGGTAAGTTGGTAGTGGGCTAACACACCCGTGACCGCGTACACAATGCCGGCTTTGTCGGGGCAGGT
Source organism: Cyphellophora attinorum (assembly GCF_001299255.1). Classification (NCBI taxonomy): domain Eukaryota; kingdom Fungi; phylum Ascomycota; class Eurotiomycetes; order Chaetothyriales; family Cyphellophoraceae; genus Cyphellophora; species Cyphellophora attinorum. Next base: position 168,569 of record NW_017253240.1, on the reverse strand, counting down.
GAATGTTAGGAGGTGAGTCGCCATGTTGGCGGTGTCTGGTGAGGTGTTGCTCGTGGCGGCGACTTGGCTGTACCGTCTCCTGGAGCTCGAGATGGAGCTGTAACGTTTGAGGAACGGATCTATTCCTGGTCGAGTTTGCCAGTGTGTTGTAGTGACGCCGAGGCAGGGCCAGCTGCTTACAGTAGTAGTCGCTCGAGGTTTGGTTAGGCCGCGCAGCAGTCCAAGAGCAACCGGGTGAGCTTTGCTCTTCATCTAGAATATGGCACGTCTTCCGCAACGGGAACAGGAGCAAGGATGTTTTTGATCGCCGGGGTTCGGAGGCCAAGATTTTGTGGGGAGAGCACCTGGCAGGCCAAAATATTGACGTCGCTTACCTAATCTTGCCTGCGTTTTTTGGACCTTGTTCTTGCTCTTCCTGTCCTTCCATCTTACATTGATCAATAATCGGGAGGCCGAGTCCTTTCCATGGGGTCAGATTGATCTTTGCGAGGCGTGCGAGAAACACGGCCTTGTTCCGCTAGCTCGTCCTAAGTCCTCGCAAGCTGAGGATCAGACGCCATAGACCAACCGTGCAAGTGGAGTGCATATCCGTGTTGCTTTAAAGGACTGCGAATGGAATCGATCGCGCATAGTCCCTTCATCGGGCTCCGATGGGACATAGCGCCTATATAGTCCACAATTTGGACTGCCTAACACGAGAATCACTTCTTGCGTAATGCAGACAAACTCTGTTTGACGCGAAGGATCATGAGAGTGATAGCTCTGCCGAGCTTGGAGCTGAATCGGCAATACGAGTTGACATGAGTCCAGAACTTCTATAACAACATGGCAGCCCGCGTTCTGTGTCGTTCTTTCTTTTTGTTGGAAACAGATCGCCATGGCTTCCAATACCGCAGGACTGTCGTACGTCAAGGCTAACGACTATGGATTTGCTTACCAGAAGATCAGTACATCCGAGACAAACCCTCCTCTCATCCTAGTGCATGGTCACATCTCCGACTATCGTACCTGGACCGCCATTATCCCATTTCTCTCCCAGCACTTCACTATCTACAACTACTCCCGGCGCTTCGCATGGCCGAACGAGCCAATTCCAGACGAGCACGCTCCCAGATGGGAGCAAGACGCGGAGGACCTGATCGCTGTCATTCAAGCTCTGGACATCGCTCCATGTCATGTCCTAGGCAATAGTTCCGGCGCGTTTGGCATCCTCTGGGCGGCGAAGACTCACCAACACCTGTTCAGGTCAATTCTACTAGAGGAGCCGCCCTTGGTGCCTCTCTTTTACCCTACTCTTCCACCTGGCTTGTTGGATACCCTGAAGTTCTTCATCACACACCCCATTTCCTTCTTTCCCGTTACTTACTACGGGGCCGCAACGATCGGCCCAGCCGTGGAGTTTGCGAAGGCCAACCCGACAGACTATAATGGCACCGTTGACATCTTTGGTCCGGGTGTCTTAGGAGCGGAGTTCTGGAAGCGTGCCAAGACAGATCCAGCTCGCCGCCAACAATTCGAGGACAACGCGAAGTGGCTGCACAACTTCTTCGGGAAGTCTGCTATACCTGTTTATAGACCAGAAGATGTGGGCAAGGTCACCGTGCCGGCGCTGGTCCTGACCGGGACGGATGGGCCATGGAGTCAGCAGTGTATCGATTCGGAGTTGTTCAGGCTGTTCAAGGCGGCGGGCAATGGCAAGAAAGACAGGGCATGGATCAAAGGGGCTGGACACCTCATGCAAGAGGATGAGCCTGAGAAGGTGGCGGAGGCTGTGAAGCGATTTGTGCTTGGGATTTGATCTGGTGGCATGCAGGCTCCGTTTGTGCGAATACTGGAAAGGACTGCGGCCCAGACATTGATGCTTCGGGCACGGGTGTTGCCTAGACTTGCTGTCATTGAGTTTCGACGAACGCAACAGACGATCGAGCCCACACATCAATCGACTTTAATGACCATACAGGCAAGTTTTGACTGTGAGCAAATTCCAGGCACCAACAAGCAAAGCTCTCTCAACAGATAGGTAAACAGCCAGTGAACACAGCCTCTCTGGTATTTCCCTCACCTTTCTCGCTGAGTTGTGGCATCCTTGAGCTCATCTTTGTTCCACCTATCATGTTGGCACGTACCAAGCTCACCTCACCGGCGGTCCAGTTGTCCTTCCCCACTCGCCGAGAAATGAACTTGAAAGAGCATACAAGCAGACTTCCACAAGCAGCATAGCACAGTTTTTGGAGAGCTTTTCACATTATAAAGCTGGCCCACTCCCCCAGAGGCTTTGTTTCTCAGCCCTGAATCAAGTCCAACCACAAGTACAAAGCAAAGCAATCGCTAAGCCATGGCAAAGACGAGAGCACTCAGCGAGACCGCTTCGACGGGAGATGCTGTCAACACAGCGTCCCTTATCGCCACCAATCGTTCGAGACGTTCCGAACGCCTGCGTATCGTAAGTGCCCTCTTCTTTAATGACCCAAGCCCGGATGCGAGACTGACGTCAAACTCCTCGCAGAAACGAGTCGAAAAGACAAAGACCGACTACCTCTCCCGCCTCCCCCGCGAGATCCTCGCCCGCATCTTCGCCCACACTCTCCCCAATACCCGCCACAACAAAACCATCATGGTCAAGCCTCGTCAGCCAGGCGACAAATCCTACCGCGGCTACCCCACCTTCGATTGGTCCTTGGGCCCTCCCGACTACTACTGGGTCTTGTGGGACGGTATGAGAGGAGGCTTTCTCCCCCATGTCAAGGGCTTCGCCGCGCTCGTACTGGTCAGCAAGTTCTTTCGTGGTCTTACTACGGAGTATCTGGATCCGAGGGATAGTTGGATCTACTTCACGGGTGAGTATAGGTCTAGAAGGGAGGCGATGGAGTTGTGGGTTGAGCGGGCTGGATGGCGGAAGGGGGTGGATGGATTGGTGAGGCATGAGGAGTCGAAGGCGCGGTATACTTGAGTCCGCACGCAAAGCAATCGCACACTCTTGGCCGCAAATCGCAATCGGCGGACAGACGGTGTCAGGCTATTCGGGCATGAATTGGGCGTTTCCAGCCCATGTCCACTGGAAATTTGAGAGTTCAGGTCAGGGCGGGCTTTGAAGAACAAGGTCTTCTTGCAGATCGAGCCAGCAGAGTTGAGATGAGCCTCACTTGAGCATTACGACGCTGGCACGATCCAACATCAGTTGTCTTGTCAGGGAGGATACTGTAGGAGGTCGTGGCGTCTCCGTTAGACCTGGAGAGAATGCTCATGTCTTGGCCGAACAGCTTGGGTGTTACTACTGTGACTTCCGCTGCTGCGGTCTCGAGGTCTACGAAGGCATGACGATGAGGTCCAAATGGGTCGACGATGCGGTCAGCATACGATTGCGCTCAGCACCGATGTAGTTGTCCTGCGGCTTGGATTAACTTCAGGCTGAGCTGGGTAGTTTTGACGACAGTGGCTATTACCAGCACATAACGGAATGAAATGACTCTGAGTTAATGCTTGCTCACGCCCCCATCCCGTGGGGAGTCTATGATGCTTGATCCAAGTAGCAGATTTTGTTCGACCTTCGCTGATGTCGATCTCGCCACCCTGCCGCGCGAGTTAACGAGTTGTCTAGTGCAGCTGATCTGCCTCCGATGGCTGTCTACTTGGCATAGCTACGGCCGAGTCGCGGTTGGCATCATAACGAGACCAGCCTTGGGTTGCCGGATGACGGTCGCCGACGGTTACTCCCGATCTTTGGGTGTTCATCGCCAAAAGCTCCCTCGCTTCTGCCACAACTCCATCATCTTCATAGCCTTCAATGTCTTAGCTCGCCTCCTGCGACGATCCTCAGCGTTCACCTTCCCCTCACAGCGATGACAACCCTTATCAATCGCCAATGCCCGTCTTCTGTGTATCAGTGGCCGTAGGATACGATTCAAGTCTTTGCAGACCCGCAACAAGCCGCCCACATACTGATCATGCGCTTTCCACTCGTCCATCCACGTGTGTTTTGCATTCGTCAGTCTGCTTTGCCCTTAGTGAAGGAAGACGAGTCACTGTTTCTGGCGGAAGAGGCTGATCTCGGTTGAGATCGTCTATCGTATCATTCTTGACTGATCACAGCTTGCGCAAACAGCGTGCTGACGAAGCCTCAAGTTCAAACGCACTGTAGCGATATCCAATACGTACCCTGGCTCGTTGAGAGTAGCTCCCGCGCGACTCTGAACAGGAGTCGAGCCTGCGTCTGCTATGATCCAAGTCTGACTAGTCGTCGTCAAGACCGTGTGACCCCACTCGCATTCTTTGCTTAGCCTGAGCACGAACTGCGATGAAGCCGCCTGCATGGAGTTCACTGCCACAGTCGTAGACATCTCGCCTCAAAGGTGCAAGGCGTGCCTTTCAGTATTCATCCGCAATGATTCTCTCCCTCCTCGTAGCGCGCTGAGTGATGATAGGCATGGCGATGCGATAGATCAGCTTCGACGCCAATCGCAATTCGAAAGCCCACGGAATGTTCCACCCTTCTCGCAGCTTTACAGGCTCGTCGATCAGGATGTTCCATTCCCACAAATGCTCGTAGACCATATTAGACGGAAGCGCCCTAGAGAGTATTTGCTCCAGGATCTCGGTGGGCAAGCTCAATAGGTCGGTCTTGGATGCCTGCAGGGTATTAATGAGTTTTCGTAGCTTAGTATGCAGACTTGAGGACCTACCGTTTCATCAGGCCTATCAACTACGCCGCGCAGAACCTTGGAGCCAATTCCCTTTTTCATCGTGGTTGGATGTCGAATAAAATAAGGCAGACTGTCTGTAGCGCTCCAAGGAGAGTGGCAATAAAGCCAAATGATGTCGAGATCGGAAAGGTGGACCAACGTCTTGGCAGAGAGTGCGACCGCATGCTAGCTTTGGATGAGCCTTGGAGCATGTATCGATTTCCAGCAATCGTAGTCACCACAGGGCTTCCATCGATTCGACTGCGGCACCTTTGGTTCCAGCGCCTTCCGGACTTGACTGTCTAGAGTCACATAAGACCACGTTCCGTCTGCTGGGCCGATCTGCATGATGATCTCGGAGATCGCGTGATTGTAGGTCCCTCGGGGTCGGAGAACCTCAATGACGTGCTTAGAAGAGTAGATGACTTCGTGCGCGACGGAGTTGATCTGCTTCGAGACAAGAAGCCATCCTCCGATCCATGCATCTGTATCTGGCCAGATGAGTCCCAACAGTTTGCCGCGGTGGTCTTTGATTCGCGCACAGCTGGTCCCATTTGGGAAGCTGAAGGCGATGATCTTCCTCAGGATCTCGGTTGGCAGATGCTCCAGGTCAGGCGGGTGTTTGTGCTGCACGGTCGTTAGCGAGCTGCATGACGAACAGAGCGGATCAAGTACTGGTGGCGGAATCAGGGCGCCGGAATCTGCATCTGTAGAAGCCATCCGGCTTATCTTGGCGACGACTTCGAACGATTAGGACTAATCAAAGTAGCCAGCAGACAGTGGCTCGGATGTACAGCCGGCTATCAACGAGCGCCGGTGGCATTCACGGATTCCAGAAGTCGGTGACGTTGTTGTTGTTCGACAGCCCTTCAAGTCCGCCTGTATACATTCACTAATACCACACACTGCCGATGAGTATAGTATACTTCAGTACACGCAGTATGTCACATAGCACTGTTGTTGCTCATGAATGAATACTTAGAATGTTTGTGTTACGTGTAGGACGCGAAGTCTCGTCGGTACAGCTTCTCCACCACGAGGAATTGTGGGACCCTGCCAAGGCGGCGGCGCGTATCTGCATTGATCGCGACTTCCGCACCATTATCTACCCAGGTATCTTCGTAGCGTCCTCCCCAAACTGATTCGTGGAGTCTGGGACGGCCGCTGACGCTCCTCGGAGTCCTCCCTGCCCAGCCGCATCGCGTTACATTTGGTCCTAATCTCCTGGTCATCGAGTTCGTCTTCCTCCATGTCTCTCAACTTCTCGATCGTAAAGACCTGAAGTAAGGTCGGGTGAATGACTCGGCGGCGAAGATCGAGGATTGGCAGGACGATATCATGGATCTTCTTGTTGAGAAGCTGAAGCCGAGCCTCGATGTCGACCCACTTCGTTGCCAGGTAGCTACCGGTCTCATCCTCCTTCGTTGATTGAGTGCAGAGAAGTCGATGAGAAGGGATCGCATCGGACATAATCTTTACGAGGATCTCGACGGGCATGCTGGCGAGAGCGAGCTCTGGCTTGTCCTCCTATGTGTTAGCTGGGCAGACATGAGGCAAGTCAGACTTACCCATGCTGGAAGCATGGTGTCGTCTCCAGCCATGACTGGGCTCGTAGAGTTCGCGTGTGTGATTGTTTGCTTGGATGGAATTTGCTGGAGGTTGGAAATCACTTTTATAGCTGGAGGCTCGGCACACGCCCAGGTCAACGGGGAGGACGCTGGCAGTACCGTGAGCAGTGTTTCCTTCTGCTACAGATGTAAACAGCGTGTGGATTCACAGTGGCAGAGGCCTCCCCAAATTGTTTGGCTGTCACCGAGAGATAGAAGCTTGCTTGACAAAGCAGTGTTCATCCATTATTATCCAATGCTTCAAAGACCATTCTTGATGCTTTCCCTGTCAACACACGCACCCCGTGTGCTGACTTCTCATGACTGCATGAAGACCTCCTCGTAGACATGGAAGACCATAGGTGTGTTTTGCAAATTGACTCCAAATTCATGGACCTGTTCACTGCTCAGAACCATCCGTCTCACCCTCACAGTTGTCCGATTTCCTCTTTAGAGCCTGCCCAATCCATGAGCTTTCGAAGGCCTCACGTGTGACGAATCGACCACCTATGATGCCCTGCCAACCGCACATCGTTATCACTTCCCGCTCTCGGATGACCATCTTGGCCATTCCGCTGACCGATTTGCAGACGACGAGAAGCCCGATCACCCAATTCGGCTCCCACATGACGCTATAGCTCCGACGACCTAGCCATTGTCGGCTTTCGCAAACATGGAACTCCACGATCTCTGGAAGAGCCTCGCAAAGAATGCGCTCGAGCATCTCGATGGGCAGCTGAGCAAGGTTCGCAACGGGCTTGTTGCACTTCATCCCGTCAGCATAGTCTGTGGTAAATGCATCTCACGGGACTCACCAAGGCTCGTGTCTGCGATCTTGTCACCGCCATGGTGGTTGGACGAGCTCGTGGAATCCGAGAAGTTATTGGGTGGCTTTGACTGTAAGACCAAGCGGCAAGATGTCGAGATTGTGCTCTTGCTGCTTGTTCATTGATTCAAAGTGCAGAAACGCATTAGGAGCAATTTGATATGAACAAGGCGTTTGGCTTGTAAGTGCCAAGAAATCAGGCAACTTTTGACAATAGCCTGGGACCATTACACTGAATGGCTGAACATGATCATGATCTCTTGACTGTGAATGGACGAATGCCCTGTTCAATTGCAGCCCAACACTATGTTGTTACCATTGAAGTATCATTGTCATACCTTCACGTGAATCTCTTCACTATCTCGATCGGCCTTTCTGGACTGCTCGATCTCTTCCAACCGTCTCTCGGTGAGGTGATCTCTTTGTCGTCGAATGCCATATCTCTCGAGGCCATAGTGCTTCTCCAGATAGATGATGACTCGTCGGTGGAATGTTGGGCGCACCAGATCTGGCCAATGTCGCGCGACACGCGTCAAACCCTCCATCCAACGAGGCACCCACTCCAGGAAGACCATCTCGATACCGTCGATCTTCGTGATGCTGGTCTTGGGGATGGCAAGATCCAAGATGTACTGACGGATCTCAGTCGGGAGGTCTTCGAATGTTGTTGCGGATCTTGCCTAGATTTGCCGTCAGCTGGATATCCTTCCCGAGCAGAAAGACACAGAGGTTTGCACGTACCAGTGATGGCATTCGGTTGACCGTCGAAGCATTCATTTTGCCACACAGACTCTTATTGAGTATGTAGAGCTTGGAGTCGCGCCTGACGATGGATACAGGGGCCGAGTTTTGAGGTGCTTAACACTAAGGTTCAGCCTCCCGACACACGACTTCATGTGAAGCTCGAGATGCCCGGTCGATCGCTCCTGCTAGAACACCCTCACTTCACCTCGCTTCTCGCCACTTGAAGCCCCCAAGTGAGTCCAGACAAGCTTATTCATGTCGGTGGGCTTCTCGAACTTGACCACCTTTGGCTCGCCTGGCATAACGTCGAAACCGTTGTCACTCAGCCACCCTCCGTCTTTGACCTCCTGGAAAACAAAGCCCTTCACGGGACACTTTGCTGTAAGCGTCACTTCGTTTCGACTTTCACTGACAACTAGCTGGAGGCCTCTGGCGCTGAAACTGAGATACTTGATCGGATCGGGCCAAGCCGTGTCCGTGCTGAGGACCTCTCCTGTGTTGGAGTCCGTGATCTTGACGTAGATCACGTACGGGTCTCGCTTGGACAGATCGAATGGCGCAATGCCCTTCCGGTGCTTTGTTGGGTATCTCAGCCAGCCCGCTTGGTCCCACACCCAAGTGGACTCGTCTTCGACGACGACCTTCTCATGTGTAGACGGCTGCGTTGGAATCTCTGCTTCGACCTTCATAAGCTCGGTCGTGCCATTTGCTGAGATCTTCACGCCTTGCTTCATGATCTTCTTTGCAATATCATTTCCGTGTGTGATCGAGATGAAGCGGACTTCCAGATCCACAGTCTCCTCCCGAACAGAATTGCTCGACACCCAGACCTCGTATCCACGTTCGTTTAGACCAATTGTCGGATCATCGTGCCCACGCGTCCACGGGTGATAGGGACGCTCGACACCGACCACCAGGCGTGTCAAACAGCGCTTGATGGCGTAGTAGCTCGGTTTTGGAATCAGATGATAGTCTACCACAGCCCAGCTCATGGTCGGCCAGCAGTCATTGAGTTGCCAGACAAGGACGCCGCCACATTGCCGCTCGCCCGCTTTGCCCCATTGGCGACGCCAGGATCGATAAGCATTGGTCATGGCATCCGCTTGGACAAGTTGTGTGAGATGTGTGAACCGCGCCAGGTCGTAGTCGATAGCGAAATTTTCGCTGACATAGGTGATCAGCCTGCGTTCATGATCGATTGCGCGATTGCGATAGTCCATCAAAATGCTGCCGGGATGCTGCTGAAGGGGATCGGTGACAGACGAACGGATTGTCTGTAGATGCGGATAGCCCTCCATGCCGAACTCACTCACAAACCGTCCTGACATGCTCGCGGCTTGCTGGTAGCGGTTCATAGTACCGTGCCAAATATTCCACTGGTGGATGTCGCCCACTGTTGGATCGGCTGTCGGCTTTCCATCGCCCCATGGCGACGAAGGGTGATAGATAGCGGTAGAATCTTCCTCCACTACGATCTTTGGCAGGAGGTGCTCATACAGAAATCTCGCAGGGAAGGTTGATTTCAACCACGACTCGGGATCTTTGTCTTCGAAGTTGTAGTCGAGCTGATATTTCTCCTGGATCTGATAGTCCTCATTATTCCCTGCCCAAATGACCAAGGAGGGGTGGTGTCGGAGTCGACGAATGTTGTACCTAGCCTCGTCTTCGAGCTGCTTCAAGAATGATGGATATGTCGGCGATGACTGACATGCCATACAGAAGTCCTGCCAAGCGAGAATTCCCAGCTCGTCACATGCGTCGAAGAAAGCGTCATCTTCGTACACTCCTCCACCCCAAACTCTGATCATGATCTGGTTGCCCTGGATCATCAGCTTCATCCAGTCACGATACCTCTGAAGAGTGATGTCAGGGATGAAGCTATCAGCGGGTATCCAGCATGACCCTCCAGCAAAAACGTCGACCTCATTGATCCTAAAATAGAAAGACTTTCCAAATCTGTCAGGCTGCTGTACCAGTTCGACTCGCCGGAACCCTATAAGCTTGGACGCGGAAGCAGAAGCGGACTGGTCTGTGACGAGAGTTGCCTTCAGCTCGTATCGAGCCTGGTCTCCATACCCACCTGGCCACCACAATTTCGGGTTCTCAACCGAGTAGTCGCACTTCACCAGACCGTCGGCGTCACAAGCTGTGTCCTGTTCGAAGATTGACTTTCCATCGAATGACAACCCCAGGCGCACCTTGGCCGGCTTCGCAGGGAAGATCCGCGCAAGGAGCTGACCGCTGACTCGCTGGAGGGTCGGGTCGACCTCTGACTGGTGCCAGACATCGTCCACCCTGACAGAGTAGGTCTCGAGGTAGACACTTCGCCATATACCGGCGGTCATGATTATAGGTCCCCAGTCCCAGCCCCAGTGATACTGAGCTTTCCGGACAGGGAGACGACCTTTTTCTGTCTGGTGGGCGATGAAACGATGTTCGTGCTCGTGCTCCTTTACCAGTTCACGACCTCGGATCATAGCAGGTGCAAAGTCCACCACAAGCTCATTCTCTCCGTCCTGCTTGAGCTTTTCACTGACATAGATGCGATATTCGAGGAACATATTGTCGGCTTCCAAGATCTTTTCCCCATTCAGCGCGACCGTAGCGAGCGTATCTAGTCCCTTGAAAACCAGGTCTGTGACTCCATTCTCCCCAGCTTTGGGCGAGACGAAGGATGTCTTGTATGACCATGTCCGTTCACCTACCAGCGAGAGCAGAGATCGTTCATGTCAACAAATGGATCCGGGATCAAGCCATGATGCTGCAAGTCTCTGTGTATAGTCCCTGGCACGCTGAGAACTGGTCGCCAGGCATCCTCTGGCGACGCCCCGTGCTCTCTGAACGACCAGCCGTCGTGAAGTTCCTGTCGCTCGATCATGTTGCTAGCTGTCGTTGCGTAGAATCACAAGTGCTTCATTTTACGTTCCTGTGTCGCTGGCAATGCGACGCCCTCTGGCATTCAAAACATTGAGACCCAATACTAGCTCGGACCTCGGACACGCGCAGGAAAGCAAAGAGCGACAAGGTCACGCGTGCTCCACCTCATCCCACAGCTTCTGGTAAGGTAGTGATGGAGTCGTTGGGGTTGTTGTGGGGGTTTGGTCCTGAACAGCGGGCGCACTGATGGGCTGTGTCGCACTGCTGGCGCAGGTTGGCCTGAGAGATTCTGAATACCCACGCAGCATCGGAAGTCAGCGGCGCGTTCCAAGCCGCTAGAACGGCATTGATGTGCTAGCTAAGATCGTTCAAGCTGTACCTAAGCAATCGTGACCGGGGAGTGTCCGGCACTTAAATAATGGGACTTCTCCAAGGCTTCCAAGGTTCTCCAATTCCTGTCAGGAGGAACTCAAGAATGGTCATTTGAAGAGGGAGTTACCACGCAGATCAACGACGGCGTGGACCACCATGGGCTCTGTGCCTTGGTCGACATGTACTAAGAGCTCTTGCTCATCGCTTGGGGTCCTTGTACTGGACCATCGGTGAGCCCTTCGACCGCGATCTGCGGTCGCGCCTGAAGCTCTTTGTTTCCGTGACAGAAACACGATTGCTCACCAAGGCGACATCGATTGCGGCACACCTTCAAGGTCAGGACAGTCAATGGTGAGCGCCAGCATGACCATACTCAAATCCCGTCGCGTCGCTGATGTTGTTTAAATCGGCCATCGATACTTTGGACGACTTGGGCGGCAGCAACTTTGTGATTTGATGCCAAACTGTGAGGTTCCAAGGTTACTGTCGACTTGAGCTCGAATTCTTCGTCGTCTTTACAAATCTGCCGATCTTCGCCCTCGTTCCCTCTTCCGTCGGCGACGTTGCATTGTCACACCACTCATTTGCAGTCCCCCACAGGACCCAAATGTACATCCTGGCCCATTCACGGGATTCGGCATTGTCTGCAGCTGCAAAATATATTGCCCACGGGGGTGGATGCGCGGGCCTGTCTCGGTCATCAGCAATGGGCCTCGCAGCGATAGCAGTGCGGGGGTTAGGGCCAGCATGGTGCCCTGGAGACTCGACGACTGATAAAGACGAGTCAGTCCCAGATTCGTGGGACCGGGACTGCTGAGTCCCATTGTTCGAGTGAGACTAGACCTCTACTATGGCGGACAAACGCAACGACGACATGGCCGAGCGTAAGGCGAGCATCGACAGCGACTTGAAGGTGGTCGAAGCCAAGGAATATGAGGGCATCAACCTCGATATGGCACAGATTATGGACGGCCCGGACAAGCCAAACCCGTTCGGACCTGGCTACCTGAAGTTGTATGCTCTGGTCGCGCTTCTGATCATGAATTCAACAATGAACGGTTTCGACACCTCAGTCATGTCGTCCATCAACGCCCTCCCGAATTACGTCGAGTACTACGGCCTACCAAGCAAGGGAGCCGCGTCAACGGGTATCGTGTTCGCTATCTGGCAAATTGTACGTATTCATACGAATCTGAATCGGGCAAGACATTAGTCTCCCGCTTCTGGTTCTGCCCGATAGATGTTCAGTCTAACAGGTGCATTAGGGTCAAATGGTTGGATCCCTATTCACGTGGCTGGCAGATTGGCGAGGCCGCAAGTTCATGATCACATTCGGTGTGCTGGGCGTCATGATTGGTACTGTCATCACAGCAACGGCTCCAACCCTCGGAGCCTTCATTGGCGGCCGATTCATCTTGTCTTTCTTCGCTACACTGGCACATCTCGGAGCTGTGATCTATGTGGTTGAGATGGCTCCCACGCGGTACCGAGGCACCGTGGCCGGGCTGTACAACACATTCTACTATTTCGTATGTTCTCTACAGATCCCTCCCATCCTATTGTTGACAAGTCCTAGGGCTCGATTCTGGCCACATCGGCTGTGTATGGAGCCCACCTTCATCTGTCCGACCGAGGCAACCTGGATTGGCGCCTACCACTTTGGCTGCAAATGGTTTGCCCTGGCCTCGTCGCTTGCGGCATCTGGTTTTACCCAGAGTCGCCCCGATGGTAAGCATCAGTTATGCACGTTGACAACGAAGTCCTTCTGACAGGTGCAGGCTCCTCATGAAAGATCGGACTGAAGACGCTCAACGTGTTCTCACACGCTACCACGCCAACGACGTTCCTAATCATCCGCTCGTAGAGCTTGAGGTCCGCGAGATAGTTGCCTCGCTTCGCGATGAGCCACCCGTCACGGAATGGAAGACATTCTTCGACCTGCGTCAGCTCGTCAAGACCCGTGGTCGACGGTACCGTCTCGCCCTCAATGTCACCTTTGCCTGGTTCTCACAATTCTCCGGCAACAACGTGATATCATACTACTTGCCGTCCCTGCTGAAGAACGTTGGCATCACCTCGACGAACCTGAAGCTCCTCTTGAACATCATTTATGCTATCGTTGGCTGGATCTTCTCGACCGCAGGTGCCAACTGCCACGATCGCATTGGACGCCGCAAGATGTTTCTGATCTCTACCATGGGAATGGTCATCTGTCTGGCCATAACTGCCGGCACAGCAGCAGATTTCGACAATACAGGGAACAAGAGTTCTAGCAGTGCGAGTATTGCTTTCATCTACGTGTTTGGCGCCGTCTTCAGCTTCGCCTATACGAGCATGCAGCCTATCTATCCGACAGAGATTATCAGCAACGATGCCCGAGCAAAGGGTGTGATGTGCTACAAGCTCACTGGAGGCGCTTCCGGTTTTCTCAATACCTTCGTGACGCCAATCGCACTGGAAAACGTAAGTATCTCTTCTGCCTCCTATTCCTCCGGTCCTCGTGCTCATTGACTGACATGCGCCGATAGATCCGCTTCTGGTTCTACGTATTCTTCGTCTTCTGGGACTTGTTCGAGTTCGTGGTGATCTACTTCTTTTTCGTTGAGACGAAAGGTATCAGTCTGGAAGAGCTTGACGAGATATTCGAGGCGCCGAATCCTAGGAAGGCCAGCACCGCGGTGAAGCGGATGCAGAAGCGTGTCGTGGTTGACGCAGATGGCGAGGTCAGGGAGGAGGAGATCAAGCATGCTTGAAGACCATTGAGTCTTGGCCGATCTTGCTTCAGTTTACGAAGCGAGCAGTATTAACTCGACTGTGTACACCAAGATTGCATATAAACACACGCACCAGATGTCGCGAACTCGGGGCTGGTAGAATAGTAATCCATGTCATCTTGCTTGCTGGCAGACCGCCGTTGCTGCTGTTGATCTGGACATCATGTTGTCGCCGCTTTCATTGCCAGACTCCTCGCCACCGCCATCGTCGCTGAACTGATTGAACTCTCTTCGTGAGCATCATTCGTAAGCTTCGTGTACTGCTCATACGGTGCGACCTTCTGGTCAATTCAATACTGCAGGCTCCCGGAAAGCATATCCACACACGGATCATGAATTGTGTCATTGAGGCGGGTGGCGGACCATAATCATGGCAACTTCTGCCGATGAACAGAATGACACTCATTGAACTAAGATGAATTCTCGATATGTCCTTAAATGGTATGTACGTCCAGTGTTTCCCGTTATACATTATCGTCGAATGTGTGCCTAGTTTGGAAACGGTAAGCTTCACAATAACACTCGGGTTCACACTTTCAACTTGCCTGTTGATTTTCCTCTTCTCGTCTGGAATCGCGAACTTCTTTAACTCCTCCAAAGACACGACATCAAGCGCCTTCTTGTCCGTAGCAGAAAGGTACACCTTCGGACCCATGGAGGGTCCCATCTCCCGAATCGCGTCCTTGAAGTCGTGCGCAGAGATGCACGTCTTGTCGCCCGCCGCAATACCCTTGTACTTGGGACCGTCGCCGAATTCACATTGATGGAAAGCGTGGGTCATGATTGCTGCGACTGACAGATGTCGTTTGTCGTCTGGCCCGGTGCGGCAGTAGCCATCTTTGAAGAAGCCGACGCCTTGGGCGAAGAAGTTGAGCTTCTCGCCGTGGACTGCCAATACTTTGTTAGATTTCTGTGGGTGTCACTCGGCGTCTGAGCAGGACATTACCATTCTTACTGTCTTCGGCCGACATGGTGGCTCACTTCCCCAGCAAATGGTGCTGATGAGCCATCGGGAGACCGATGCACGTTCGTTGAAGTGCCGATGAACCTCAGCTATTTACTGTATGACGCGGTCCCAGACGCGTTGGCTGCCAACTTTCTTACCCCTGGTTATGTCGGTGACGTCAAAGGCTTCATGTCAATAACGCCGAGATCGCGACCGCCTTTTCATGGGTGCATCGGACAACAACATAGAGACATGGGCGGGTCGACGAAGATGTGTATATGAAATGTCATTCATGCATGCGATCCTTCTAAAAAGGCGCATATCTGTTGTCATGTCATGGGTTCAATCATGCCAGTGGTGTGAACCGCTCACACCATGACCAATTCGGTCCCGAGGTCGATCCTGCCGTAATCGCTGATACTATAAATGCGGTTCTTGCACAAATAGCAATCCGTCTGTCGGTCGCTAAAAGACTGGGAGCAAGACCTTGAGCTTCTGGAAACAGCCTCTTACCTTTATATTGATGCAACCATCACTCTGTTTCTGCTGATCTGAGCCATCATGATACGCGATTGCGCCGCATCTTTACTCTTCAGGGTAACCCCGAAGCCGGTCGTCGGGGTGACCAGAGTCTCTTCCGGATGGCGTGCTTGATTCACAACGTGGAAGCCGTGGCTTGAAGCGCGCCAACGCGAGTGTGTGTATACACTGTTTTGGGATTTGAATTAAAATCAAGCGGTAGGCATTTCGGCTGGGAAGATAACAGCTATTGAGCAATTCAGATGCAATTCACAACGCCGACATCTCAACTGCTGAATGGAGCTCTGCTCTGAAGACAGGCACCAGTACTCGTCCGAATCATCACATCATTTCGTATCTACCAGTCGCGGTTATATTCACGATGCTGAGAGGGTACACCTCCTTCCATATCAGCGTTGACAGAATTGACCTCAACAGCTTTGTGGACCTGGATCTTCCCTTGCCCCGTCGTAAGCTCTTCCTGACTACTCGCTCCGTCACTCTTGCCGTAGTCCAACACATCAACACTGGCTTGATTCTTCCTATGGCCGCGGCTGGTCTCGAGCATGGATCCAAACGTCTTCAACTCGGTTTCCGGGCCTTTTGCGCTTGCGCTTGGTTGCCGTCTGTACCCATCACTTCCATAACCGAAACGTGGAGTGCTGCCGTACGTGGCTTTGCGTGTCTTGCGTACCTCCTTCGCTGCAGTAATGAGGCCCGGTCCGCAGCCGACGATCACCGCAATCGCGGTTTCTATGATAGCCCAAAAGGCGAGCCATGACGAGGATGGCGTTGAGGCGCTCTGTGCCTTGCTGCCTATCTGTACAACTCTCACAATCGCCATCCCGATGCAGATCCACGCAGTGCCGAAGAGTACACCCATGCCAATCTTTTGAATCAGCGGTCGCTGAAGGTTCCAAATGAGACCTGGAAACACCCCATTAGAAACATGAATGGTTACAGATATTTATTACAGACCAATGGGCAGGAACATGATGAGCAAGTCGGATATAACGTCGACAGCGAAGGCATAGTACAGGGAGGCGATCTGCTTCGAGTCAGTGGCGAAGCGCGGAAATGCAGGACCAT
Organism: Cyphellophora attinorum; assembly: GCF_001299255.1. Classification (NCBI taxonomy): domain Eukaryota; kingdom Fungi; phylum Ascomycota; class Eurotiomycetes; order Chaetothyriales; family Cyphellophoraceae; genus Cyphellophora; species Cyphellophora attinorum. Next base: position 152,136 of record NW_017253240.1, on the reverse strand, counting down.
CCTACCTGCGCACGGACGTCTCTAGGCGTCGTACATTCGCCTGGTGTCCACCACGCATGCCATGAGTGACAGGACGTAAAGTTGGATACAATACATCCGGTAAGGGTCTCGGTCATGTCAGCGCAGGCATATTTGCTTCATCTTCTTGAACTCACGACAACACAGAAACCCGTCACACACCACCAAAGCTGCATGTATCGCCTCAACCCTGTCATTAGCCGGTAGTAGAGAGCTAGGAACGATGCCTTAACCAGCCTGTACGTGGTTGGCGTTGTCCAGCAGCGATATTCGGAGTCGACTGACCAGAGGGTGAACCAGAACAAGAGCGTGTTCGCGAAGAACACCTTGATCATGAACAGACTGTCGTCCAGGATCTCGGCATACGGTGGGGCCTTCCCAAGTGTCACATCGCTGATCTTGTCTATGACCTGTCAGTAAGACGATGTACCGGCGGGATCAGAGCCAGGACTCCTGGACGAGGCACTGTCTCGGCCAGATTCAGGTCGCAGGGCACTCACACATGACAGGAGTGACGACTATGTATAGGATCGTCGTGGCCAGGAACAACAAGTAGGCGAACGCAAGGATGTAGTCCTCAGCCATCAACGATTTGGGCTTCCAGATGCGAATAGCGGCTCTGCCAACGAACACCACCGATGTGATGGCGATCATGGCATAAGCGTTGATAGCAGCATGCCGGAAGTGATATAATTCTGCGAGGACGACATTGTAAGTGCTGCTGTCGAGTACTGACCGCTGTCGACAGGACGCAAAGCAGGTCGGTGTGATGCGAGTTGCCCAGGGCGCACAAAGCAATGTATTCATTTATCGAAGGTGTGCTCCAACCCTGGGTTCGTCACATCCCCCAGGAGGTCTCAATTTTTGCCTTTTCCGACGTTTCGGAAGAAACCTCGAAATACTACCACTCAGCGAACGGTGCCGATCGCCTCGACGTTAGCAAGGGAATAGCAGCATAAGAAACCTCTTAGCGGAGCACATGAATGCAGGAACCAGCGCGCAAGTATCGCCGCGTGCGTCAAGCCCCGGCCAACCGGACTGGACCTGCATCAGTTGCCTGCACGAGCTATCCGTACGACGAATTTTGTATAGGCCTGTACGCGAGTCAGAGCTATGGCGGAACTTCCGGGTTCGTCGCGAAACCTGTAGTAATCCTTCACTTCGAGTAAAGGCCACGCAGTGGTCTGACTGCCCCACTGAAGTCTCGAAACGTTCGATGATAAAGCTCTGGCCCCTCGCTCTGCGGTCGTCTCTTCTCGAGATCAGACATCTCCACCCACGTGGATCTGCGTCGTCTGCACGTGGTCGTACTTCCTCATAGTCAGCCTGCCCAGTCAAAAGCTACATTGTGTGATCAAACTGAACCTTCAAACGACTGTTCCAAGCTTTGCTCATCAGGAGACAATGGGAAACGCTTTAGTAAGCTGATTTTGTCGCGGTCGTTTGTCGATCCGGGCTCGATGCACCGAGAATCGGAAGCGGACAGGGTTGTTCGTAGCGATTTCGCCCATTGCTTGGCCAGCAAATTAGCCAACGACCCCCAATCGATAGCGCAGGGAGTCGCCGTCGAGCTTGTCGAACTTGAGCAATTATCCACAACGATCAATTCTCATCCGACAGGAAAGTAAGCACATGCATATTCCGAAGGCGTATCGTGAAGCACTACAGGAACGAGCTCGGGCGAGACGCCTGGTATCGTGCGGAGAACGGCGGTGGCATATCACACGGAAGCAGAAGTGCTTGTGAGGGGCATCGACGCTCGAGCAATAGAGTAGATGTCTGACCCATGAAGCCTGCGACGCCGTTGAACTCTCGTTTGTTGAATATCAAGAGTGAGGGTCCGGCACGGGCACGACGTTGCATCGTGCAGCGCGCCGGTCCGCTGTCAGTACGAAGGTAAGGGGCTCCTCCAGCGACTCCAAAGAAAGATGTCCCGACTCAATTTCACTATACCCAATACAGCTAGCATCTACTCTCGGCAAAACTCTATTCTTCGCAGTGCACAGCGCACGTCACGCAAGCGCGTCTTCGTTGCCGATTCTCTACTCCACGACACATCTTTGAATAAGACACCGTTATTGATGGAGCTTGTTTGGGAGCACTCGAGCGAGACTCCTAGGCTTGTCGAGATCCTCAAGACGAGAAATACGAGCATGATTTTCACTAGCCAAGCTTGAAAGTCGGTCTTGCCCAGGAAAAAGCGTTTAGCATCAATGATACGCACCATCTAGCTCGAGAGGTTGCCCGTTGAAGGTCTATTTTCCAACGTCAACGGTATCATTTCGCTCCAGCAGTGTCTCCATCCTCTCCTCGGTGAGTCCTGGTCAAGTGCAAGCGACATCCTAGCTCATGCACTGTCTCACCAATTCCACGTGGTAGAGGGAGCTACAAAACTGCTCAGAGGTTCCTCTTTTCTCCGTGTTCTGTTCGGTTTGCTCGCTCATCCCTCTTTTCCCAGTCACTCTTTCAAACGTTTTCCTGCTTTTTGGCGGGGTCCACTCCTTTCCCTCGCATTCGCTTCTGTTGCTTCTTCTTTACCGAACTCAGCAGAGTCTTATCTTGTTGGCCCAAGCAGCACCCTGTGGCTTCGACGATGCGTTTCACATCATGCATCTTGCTTTTGGGAGCGGCCCTATCCCAGGCAGTGTCCGCTCAAACAATCGAGTCAGCAGATTTCAACGCCACTGAAGCTCTCTTAGAGAAGGGCATCAACATCACCGCGTTGCCACAATTGGCTGCACTGGCCGAGCGATCTTCAAATGCCGCATGCTCAATCGCTTGCGGCTCGCTCCGGATTCTGTATGGCTCTGCAGTCTTGACGGAGGGCAGCACCGCATACGATAGCTTCACTGGCGGGTACTGGAGCGTCCAGCAGAGCAGCGTAGACCCGTACTGCATCTTCAAGCCTGCATCTGCTCTCGACGTCTCTGTATCGATTCTAATCGCACGTCTGTCACAATGTCCCTTCGCCGTCAAGTCAGGGGGCCACGCTGCATTTGCTGGAGCCTCAAGCATCGAAGGCGGCATCACTATCGCCCTGGAACGCATCGATGACATCGTTGTATCGAAGGACAAGAAAACAGTAGCTATTGGTCCTGGTAACCTTTGGTTTGATGTCTACACTACGCTGCAGCCCACCAATCTGGCCGTTATTGGAGGCCGAGTATCTGGCATCGGCGTTGGTGGCCTCACCCTTGGTGGGGGTATCAGCTTCTTCTCCAACATCTACGGATGGGCTTGCGACAACGTTGCCAGCTATGAAGTCGTTACGGCTTCCGGGGTCGTCCTCACAGCATCGCCGTCGCAGAATTCGGACTTGTTCTGGGCCCTTCGTGGCGGAGGCAACAACTTTGGAGTCGTCACTAAGTTCAATCTGAATACGATACCGCTCCCAGGTCACTTAATGTGGGGTGGATCACGCATTCACACAAGAGACCAATTCCCCCAAGTCATCGACGCGTTCTACAACGTGGGAATCAACTCACCTAAGGATCCCAATGCCGCCCAGATCATGAGCTTCGCCTATGCTCAGTCTGTGGACCTTGATCTCGTCTCAGCCGACCTGCAGTACGCGAAGCCGATCGCCAATGCATCCATATTCTCTCAGTATTTCGCGATCCCGCCATTCATTGACAACACAAAGGTCCGCACACTCTCCGATCTGACGCAACAGTTCAATGCTAGCAACCCGAACGGTCTGCGTGAGACTTACTGGGCATCTACCTACAAGCTGACCGAGGATCTGGTAACCGAGGTCGGGAACATCTTCTACGATGAGCTGGCGGCGATCAAAGATGCGGCCGGCATCGTCCCCGCTGCCACCCTGCAGGTCATCTCCAAGGGTATGCTTGACAATATGAAGAAGAATGGCGGCAACCCACTGGGCCTCATCGAGGACGCCGCGCAAGGCCCGTTCCTCCTTGTCAACTTGAACATGCAATGGACCAATATTGCAGACGATGCGCGCATCATGCAGGCCAACGCCAACATTATTCGACGGGCTGATGCATATGCCAAGCAGAATGGCTTGTATAATGACTATATATACATGAACTACGCCAGTCAATACCAGGCAGTGGTGCCGAGCTACGGAAAGCAGAATCAAGCGAAGTTGAAGACTATTGCTGCGAAGTATGATCCTACGGGCGTGTATCAGCGCCTTCAGCCAGGCTACTTCAAGCTTGATGGATCACCAGCTACTGGACTGTGAGTTGGATCTGCCACTCCGTGTATGCGTAGTCTTAGCATCCATAGCTGTCCGCATTGAACATAGACAGTCTGGCTTAATGTGTATAATAGAAATGCAATATATCGAGTTGCTTGGACATTTGTCGCCTCGCGCCGTCAAAGGGTCGGCACTTTGCTGTAAATTGATAACGGGCTACGGGCTACTCGTTAAGACTGCTCGATTTCGGCCCGACCATCGACAATCATTTCGACCAAGCAGCCAGAGGAGCAGTTCGCTCCGTCGATCATTCTGGACGCGCTAGGCTCCCCATGCCTTTTTGCAGAGTCGCGGGCCTTTGCTGGCCAGCTGTGATCGCGAGCAGGTCGTGCCATGCTCGCCGTGTCCTTCCCCAGGCAGATACATCGTTCGTGCAACCGAAGAGGCTCGGTTGTTCTTCTGACGTCCGTTGACAATGAGAACGTACCAGGTAGCGATGCAGCTTCCCGCTATAAACAGAGCGGAAGGATGGTCCGAGCTCGTATCGCCAGTTCGAGATGCATCAGCCTGAGACAAAGAATCATCTCTGCAGAGATACAGACGCTTGATTCTGCCCGTGAATCTCTTCACTTATCGAAAGCGTTTGATTAAGGGATCTCAGCTGCTGTTCATTGGCGACAACCGAAGCGGGTACTGACTTGATACTGTGTCCAGATAGATCTGAAAGAGAGCGGACGTCAGAAGCTTCCCACGCGTTTAAGTTCGCGTTGAGAGCTTAATTTCGATTTCACTTGTGATGATTGTAACGCGCGTCTGGTTCCGGACTCTTGGTTCTGCCTCAATACTTTTCCTCGTTGGGATTCTATGGTATTTGCGACACACTCGCTACACGACAGTCCAAGTCCACAAAAGTAGTTTTGACTGGTCACAAGTGAAATACCTTCACCATGCTCAGCCGGAGGTGGGCGCCGTTAGTGGCGCGACACGAATCTTACCAAAGATACAGCATCGTTTCGAGCGTTCGTCAAATATATCGAAGAAGCAGCGACAACGGCGCGATGTCATTCTCAGCACGTTCAAGAAGTGCTGGCGGAACTATCGAACATATGCCTGGAAGCAGGATGAGCTGCTCCCCATCAGCGCTGGTGGTAAGAACAGTTTCGGTGGTTGGGCCGCGACACTGATCGACTCACTCGACACTCTATGGATCATGGGATTGAAAGAAGAGTTCTTCGAAGCAGTAGGAGTCGTGGCCTCGCTTGACTGGAACTCTACGCCAGAGACGTCATGCAGTGTGTTCGAGACGACGATACGGCATCTGGGCGGGCTGTTATCCGCTTACGATCTCAGTGGCCATGACGCTTTGCTGCAGAAGGCTGTTGAGCTAGGTGATATGCTTATTACCTCTTTCAACACGCCGAGCGGCCTCCCTGCCTCCTGGCTTGATTTCGAGAAGGCCAAGACTGGTCAGCTTGAGGCTGGATTTCATGAGCCGTCAACAAGCGCCGGCTCGCTGGCGTTGGAGTTCACGCGGCTGTCGCAGGTGACCAGAGATCCCAAGTACTACAACATGGTCACGAAAGTGGCTGTTCTTATGCAGCAGTCTCAAAACCAGACGAAGCTACCAGGAATGTGGCCGGCGAATTGGAATCTGGCGACAGGTAACTTCGTATCTGACAACTCCTTCACGATTGGGGCATTTGCCGACTCAACGTACGAATACCTGCCGAAGATGTTTGCTTTGACTGGTGGAGCCGACACCATGTATGCACAGATGTATCGCACTGCCGCTGAGGCCATCACAAACAGCCTACTCTACCGACCGACGACGCCGAACGAAGACGACGTACTCTTTGCAGGTAGTGTATGGGTAGAAAGCGATGGCAGCCAGCGACTCAATCCGGAAGGCCAACATCTATCGTGCTTCATAGGTGGCATGTATGGCGTCGGAGGCAAGCTCATAGGTGACGAAAGCCACGTGGAGCTCGGTCTGAAGCTCACAAAAGGCTGCATCTGGGCCTACAATGCATTTGCTTCTGGCATAATGCCGGAGAACTTCAACCTGGTAGCATGTCCTAGCATACATGGGCCATGCCCATGGGACGAGGAGAAATGGCGGCAGAAGCTCTATGCGGACTTCGACGGGCACGACGATCTTCCTAAGGGGTTCACAAATGCTCGAGTTCCAACATATCTCCTCCGACCAGAGGCCATCGAAAGCGTGTTCATTATGTATCGCATCACAGGACGCGAAGAGCTGCTAGATGCGGCGTGGACAATGTTCCAGGCCATTGACAAGGCGACGTCGACACCCTATGGTAACGCCGCTATCGAGGACGTTGGAACAGTCGGATCGAGACAGAGGGATTCTATGGAAAGCTTTTGGCTAGCTGAGACGCTTAAGTATCTCTACTTGATCTTCTCGCCGCCAGATGGGATGAGCTTGGACGAGTGGGTGTTCAATACCGAAGCACATCCTTTCCGGCGGCCCCGGGGCTCATACTGATCAGCTGTCTCGAGGTGTGTATGACGATCCCGGGGGATGAGGCGCCGAACCAGACTTGAGGCCCGGGCATGATGCGATAGAATGAGACCGATTTCACGCTGCCGACGGTGGCAGTCTGGGCACGAACCCGCTCGTTACGGTGGCTCCCGGTGCTTCGTGCCGAATGACTGCATCTTCATCCCGCGCACACTGTTCCTGGCTCCGGCGAGAGCATTTGGCCGCCGCAATGGTCCCATTGAAAAGCTATACTGTGTCACTGCAGCTGTTGCTGACCTCCGGATATTCACCCGCGTATCTCACTCGATGCGCCTCTGATACCTCTCGCCTCGTCTGGCGTAAGCTTGATGCTGAACCATTTCTCGAGTGCCTCAACCCTGTCTTGCTCTTTGCTGAATTTGCCCAGAACCTCCTTCTCCTCATTCTGCCCTTCTCCGCTCATGGTTCTTGACAGCTCGTCGCTCATCAGCGTCAGTTGGCCCACACATTCCGTTCCTTGTTGATTCAAAATCGGTCGCGTCAAGATCAACGTCCTCGTGAAGAATGAGTCTCGGCACATCCTGTAGTTCAACATTTCGAAGTCCGCCGGCAACCATTCAGCATCCGCAAAGCAATATGCCGGCCTCCACCCCTCCTCCGCCTGCACGCCCTCAAACACTTCCTCCCTCTGCACCACCTCGCCGGCCCACTCATCATGTACGTCCACCACCCAGACCTTATGATCACCCTGCGTAAAGTCCGCCACCCCACGATAAGCCAACCTCTGCCACCAACCCAACATCCCCTTCCCTCTCGCCCCAACCTCCAACTTCACCGGCTCCAGACTCATCCTTCCCCCGAACCCAACATCACTCAACCACTTCTCCCCCTCAATCCTCACAATCGTAACCTGATGCCCGTACCCGCCAAACCCATGCGATCCCTGGCTCCCCATTTCTGCCTTACTCACCCTTGCACCCGCAATATACACATCAAACCCCAACGACCGCAACACCGTGCTCCAGAAGCAATTGAGCTCCATGCAGTAGCCGCCCTGGCGGCGGTGGACGATCTTATGGTAGAGGTAGTCTGGGTCGATGGAGACGATGCGGTGCGGGGAATAGTGCATTGCGATGGAGCCGAAGGGGGCGAAGGCCAGTTGGAGGAGGTGGAGTTTGCGCAGGGCGGCGATGGGGGAATCGCTGATGAGTTTTTGGGTGGCGGGGAGGGTGAGTGGTGGTTGAGAGGGGAGGAGGGAGAGGTAGGCGGAGAGTTGGGAGTCTGTGTAGGTTGGGCGGGCGGAGAGCGGGTGCGGTGCCGATGCTGGAGGGTGGGAGGCCGTGGTGCCTGGCATGGTGATACCGTTCAGCAGTCGTTGCCTGAGGTCTGTGCTTGGTCAATGCTGAGTCGGGTTTTTGATTGAACTTCAAATAGAGTTCAGCAGCAAACTCGCATCTACTCGCATTTATATTCGGTCGATTCTGAAATAAATATCAGTCATGATATGCAAGATGACTTCATCGCAGATGACGTTCGTCTCAACAACAACGCTGCTATAGCTGTGATGTGAGTCACTTCGCGGTATGTGTGTGCATGAAGCAATAGAATTCGAGAAGTCAGGACGGGTCCGTTCCGGTTCCTGACATCCGGATCTGGGGTAACGGGCCGTGTGGGCACCTGAGTCTGTGGCAAAATCCACATTCTCAGAAATGGGATACGAGCTCGTATAATCACTGGAGGAATGCCTCAGTGCTATCGAAGAAGCACGCAAGAACCGCGGAACACGCAGGACGACGACCGAGAGGTATTCATGTCTCCACAAATCCCAGAACAGTCGTTGCCAGCACCACAAATATATACTAAGTAAGTGGACTGGCTGATCGCCGCCTGCCTGTCGGTCCGCTCAAAGCGCTGCTCTGGTCCAGTCCCGGCTCAGTGGCTGTCAGAACTTCACGTATCCTTTGCCCTTCACGAACGTCTGCATCCATGGACCTTGCTTCTTGTCCTGAGCAAGCTGCCAGAAGAGCTCGGCATGCGCGTCGCCATCGACTCTGTACTTGGCTGATCCATCCTCTTTGCGCTCGTCGGCGTAGTAGTATCTGGTCTGGTCAGTCACTACGTACGATGATCTCGATGAAGACTCACTTGAATCCCTTTTCCTTATAAGCGTCCGAAGCAGCCCAGATCATGTGTGCGCTGGCGGACTTTCCCATGCCTTGGTCCATGAACCCAGGGAGTATGACGGTGTTGAGAATGTTGCCTGTCACGATAAAAGTCCTTGCAGCAGACTCCGGGAGCTCTTTGAACCCTTGAGTTGCCTGTTGTGCGGCGACAAAGGCACTGGTGACGTTGATGGCATTGGTCTTCTTCAGATCGTCCAGCGACATGCCGAACGGGTCCTCTTTGTGGCCAAATGTCACCGCGCTGACTTTGAAGTATTAGTGTGAGACTATCGGAAACTACTGTGCAGTGACTTACCATTGTAGAGGACGACGCTCGGGATGCCGAATTTCTCTCTGATCTTTGAGAATGCGTTGACGACATCGTCGGACTTGCTAAAGTCACTCGGTATGTTCAATTGCGAGTCTGTGCTCTCTGATTCTTTGACTGAGCGTGCAGCAAGGCCGACCTTGAAGCCCTTCGAAGCAAAATGTCGAGCGACAGATGCACCAATCTGTGGGCCTGCTCCGAGGATGAGGATGACTGGGTTTGTGCCAGGCATGTTGTTTGTGTCGAGGATAATGTGAGCACTTGGTCTGATACAGTTGCTGGCAGGATGTGTAGTCGTCAACTATCGTTGCTGTTCTTTTCAATGCAATGTGATGGCAGTGTGGTCCTCCATGGCGACTGCTGGTCTGTCTATATAGCAGACAAGGCTGGGCTCAGCCATAGCCTCAGTCAGCAGGCAGCGCTGATGGTTGAGCGAATCACGTTAGTCGCAGTACTGATGCTAGACATAAGCCAGACGTATTCTAGTATGGTCACGATAATCCTTCCGTGGCATTAGATAAGCCAAGCAACCCAGCGCAACGTCGATCCATATGGGCTCTAAAAGCCAATCAGGCTCAGTTAGAGTCGACATCTCCTCGTTGCACATAATCCATACGGCAGCGTCACGAAGTCGCGCAGCTCGGTTATTGCAGATGACGAAGTCGCGCGTGTGAAAGTGCTCGATTGGAAAGCAAGCACGGACTTCGGCACGATCAGCCAAGACTGAGTTATTGCCACGTGACCTGCTGTCGGCCGAGTACTTCCTGACACTCGAGCTTCTTCTCCCGTAGTGCAATGAACGCCATCGCAGCGGACAGATTCGTTAGTTGACAACTTGGGCTTGAGATGCGCGGTGATGTAGCTACGACTGGTGTGCAAGCAGTCCTTCGTGGCTGTAGTCACGAGATGTGCTTTCATCCTGGCAGCAAACCCTGACGAGACATTCAAATAACACTCACGTGGTGGACCCCGGTCAGGATGGGCAGGTACGGTGAGAATGGACAGCGAAGACCTCGACGGCCAATATGGGTTGACTATGTCGGCAACAGCTGTTGTGATCGTGTGCTTGTTCTTGTCGCAAGGCCGAACATATACGGGTCGGTCGAAGCTGGAACACAGAGGACCGGGCTTCTACTACACGCTGGCTTCTGTGTTTGCAGTCACATCACGAGCTAGTAGGTGCGGGAAGGTGTTTCTAAGCATTCGAATCATGCAAGGGAGCGGACTGCAACCTGGATCGCTCTTGCCCATGGGCATGGGTTGGGAGACTTCACTTCGCGGAAGTGCTCTGAATACCAGGTAGACTGTAGCTTGGCTGATTGTTATCTGCTTGAAGCAGCAATGCTCCGGCATCGTGCAAAGATCTGTCGATCTCTCAAGAAAGATCGCATTCAATCTGCCAATATGAACCCCTAATCTCCCGCCTGGTAAATTCTCCGAAGTGTCCTCGTCTCGCTTAATTCATCCACCCCACGCCGCGCCGGATACGGTCCTTGCCGGTCTCAGTCCTGGGGTCGCGGTAATGCCTTTGCGGCTGATAGTCCTGCTCTGTGAGTGGTGCTCAAGAGTGAAGAGTCGAGAATCTGTGCTGCTCGCCTCGCCATGGTCTGTGCATGGCTCTGAGATTTGTGAAATGAGATGAATAGAATATGAAATATGTGTGTCACCCAGCGAGTAACTGGACGCTTGGTCGCGTAAATGTCCAACGTAGTGGACGATGCAAGTCGAATGGTGGGTATAGTATGTACTGAATTGTGATTGACAAATCGTGAGCGTGTCATTAGTGTTTATGGGTCAGCTGAAAGCCCGGGGGGCGTGAGTCGCCGTGGTGAAAGCGTCGCGGCCAGAAAGAGGGAGGGCCGGTGGTTTCACGCGCCAACATAAGAAATAACCTCCTGTCGCTTGATGCTCTTCTTTCTGAGGACGTTGCCTTTCCTGCTACTCGGACGGCCGATAGAAGAATTGCGAGAAGGATTTCTTGACGGCCCGGTAGGTGTTGTGGGTGTCGTAGGCTGGGTTGGGTGCTCAGTCGGCATCATCTCTGCTCTCGACGCCCAGTAGCCCGCATCCTGAGGTTGAGCAGTCTCGTCAAGGACCAACGACTTTGGCCGAGAGTTGCGTCTCTGTAGCTCGGCATATTCTCGATCGGCCAAACTTTCCGAGCGAGAAGCGACGGAACTGCGTTTCGAAAGAGCGGACGAGCTGTTGTTGGCAGCCGCCGTCTCTTCGCCAAGACTGTGTCGGGAACCTCGGTATGCAACGGGACGTGGCACATCCGGCTGCTGAGACGGCACGACGGTGAATTCAATCGGCGGTGGGCGTGCATCTCGGCGCATTGACGAGCTAGACCGGTCGCTGGTCCGCCTGGAATTTGAGGGACTCGGCCTGGTAGAGGAAGAATGTGAACGATACGCGTCAGAACGGGAATCACTCTGTCGCCGAGAGCCTGGTTGTCGGTGACCGCTAGGCCGTGAATCACTGCTCCGTCTAGATGTCCCGCTTCGTTGGCCATCCGAGCGTGTGTCGGTTGACCTCCGCGAACTGCCGGGCCTGCTTCGGTTTGTGCCGTGACTTTGACCAGAGTAAGCGCCTTGTTGTGGTCCGTAATTTTGACCATGCGGTGGCCCATGCTTCTGACTTTGGTGCGGTCCGTAGCTCTGTGTTGGGTAAGGATCCTGCTGAGGCCGTGGGATGCTCGGGCGTCTAGGACTTGTGGAATGATCACTGGGTCGTCGCTCCCTGCGGGTACTTTCGCCTGGGACGTATCCGGACAATCGAGAAGAACGACGCTCTAGAGTGCGCTGTGATATTACCGAATTGTGAGGTGATGCTGCTTCCTTGATCATGGACAAATTCCGTCCATGAGCTTGTTTGTTCCAGCTAGGCGAGTCAGGATTTTCTTGAATTGGATTGAATGGTCGTGAGAAAGAAGCAACTCTCGCAGGCCGTTCGATGGTTGCAGAAGTATTCGTGACCTCCTCCACACTGGCTGCAGGTGCTTTCTCTGTAGTGGGACTGATGGGCGAGGCCGGCTCGTGTCCATAGGCAGCATTCATTCGAGCTTTGCTGTCTGGGCTGGTCTCGAACTGCGATAGATCGTCATGATGTGACCTTCTCTTCTCCTTGATCGTATTCCACCACTCGAAGGGACTCTTGCTCCTTGTGCCATTTGTTCGCGCATCGTCAACGAATTGATTGAGCCCAAACTTAGAGCCAGTCAATGACAGGTAATGTGACGCAGGCACAACCCGCCCTCTCCGAACTGTCATCTTCCTAGTTGGCATATCTGACACACTGCCCGCACTTCTTCTCCGCCGCACCAGGCACAGTACTACCACACCGCCAACACCCAGAATGCATAATGACCCCACCACTATTATGACAATCCAGAGCCATAGTGGCAGTGAGGTCCTGTCGAATAGCGTCGACATGGGGGATTAGAGAACGATTATTTTCGGGCCGGTATCTTTTCCATTATATTGCCAGTATCGACCTGTCGGAGTACGGTGGTCGCGCGGAGGATCAGGTACCGTTCAACCGAGGTGTCGCAGGTTTGGCAGGGAGATCCCGTCGAGATATATGTCAGCTGGCAGTCTCACCGGACGCAGTCGGGTAGAGCTTTTCCAGATCGATGATAGATGAGGTCAAGAGTGAACATAAAACGTGTGGAACAATGGCAAGCAAGGAAGGGAACTCTGATGACAAGAAAACAAAGAGTACTGCAGGATGTTGCCGATAGAGTTGGAATGCTAGAAGCTCGTGAGACTTCTGCCATGCATCTCACGGAAAGCTAATTCCAGGTGTGCCATGCCTCGAGGCCGGCCAAGTTGGCCAATTTCATTCCCACAACTCCCGCTCGAGGCGTTCTTGCATGGGGGAAGAGGAGAAATTGGAGTCTCCAAGCATGAGCGCACGAGCTAGACAGAGTAAAATTGGCAACCATAGATCACTTCGATCAAGCGAGAAGTTGGCGAGGTCCCGATCCTAAGCTTGTGCAGAGCTAGGGCCGTTCGGATGGAGAATTAACATGGCGAACAGAAGGAAAAGCTGCTCGAGTTTGCGGAGATGTCAGAGCAGGAGCGAAAGTGTTTCAAGCCGGCTGACCGTTGCAGGGAGATTATCATACACGATAGCCCCGCCCTGTCCTATCTCGTGTTAGCGTCAGGTACTGAAACGAGCTGCTCGTAAGCTAGAGTTAACACCAATGCATCCTGCACCAGCTGCGGACGGTAGTCGGTTTTTCAACCGCAACACGGCCGAGTCGGCGGTGAGGTGCATGAATACGCCGTGGATGCCTTGAGCTGCGAAAAGATTGGGATCAAGATGTTGAAGCCGAACGACGCTTTTGATCAGCGCTCCATATTTAAGTACTCTTTAGGAGACCCCCGGAATTGCCTAGGGAGCCTCATGACGACAGCGCAACCTGCGATGGTCGATCTGCCGTGCCGTTGATGATGACTGCCGTTGAAGCCACAATGCTGAGAACAACGAGACCTTCGCGAATGACTTTGCGGCGTGTGGCTCAGTCGTGGAAAGGTTGAGGCCATGGTTGCGATTTCCTTTCGAGAGCTTGCGAGACTTTCTTGTACGGAGTTGCCATGGTGTTTCAGGAATGCAGCTTGCCGAACCTTGTCAGCAGATGTTGGCAATCTTGCATATCCTACGGCAGACCGCATAAGCTACCTCCGCAGGTAAGCTCCTGCTTGGAGAGAATTCTAAACTCACCGCAACAGCGCGCTCTTTGCGGGCATCGAGATCGTTATTAAGAGACCTGTTGCGAGGATCGAAACCTTGCAGAGCAGCAGCTAGACATTGGCTCGCCGTGATCACGCACATCAGACCGAGTAGATCTGGTGGCATGTCGGCGCAGTGCCTGGTTTGGGCAGTTCGCCGGTCTTCGAGGTCTTGTTACTGCTGCCTTTCTGCGCGGCGCCATGCTCTGGCATACGCTCGTGGAAGTAGTGGGACTGCTGACATGAAGAGGACCGCGTCCAGAGTGCACCAGTACATCTGAGTCCGTCCACGACGCTTCTTTGCTCCGCCAGCGGACGAGGCGATCCAGAACTCGAGGTGTGAGGGTAAGTACCCCTGAGGCAATGATTGACCAGACAGGTGCCAATGCAGCCTGTGATCTCGAAAGGAACAACGCGATGCATTGTGCTTGATGTGTGCAGACATGTTTGCTCAAACAGTTTGCCAATGCATGCTTCTCTGAAGAGTTTGCTCTGGTTGACCCAGTTGCTAAAGACATATATAGGAAGTTCTGACCACAGCTGAAGCTGTACATTTTACCTGTGGGTGGTGGTGGTCCGCTGTGTGCGGGGCGGCTGGACTACTGAGATGTCCCTCTGGTGATATATATGTATCAACATTGACCATGGCAGTCCGATGTTCGAATTGGCGAGACTACTGAGAAATCACGCAGGGGCTGCCTGAGCCATGGAGCTCCTGTGCTCACTTGCGGAAGGTACAACTGCTCTTCACTTGAATGTTGGGGCCACCTGTGCCATAGTTCACCTGAGCCTCATTCTCACTTCAATCCTCACTTCAATCAGTGCCAAGACGCACAAATAGTGTTGCTAGGGCTTCACTGTAATGGGTGACTCACGCAGTCAAACGGCCGTCCTTCTTCTAATTGCCGTTCTCTACTTCTTCAGCCATTTCCCTCCTTTCCTTCAAGCAAGAACCAGCCGAATTCGACAATCAGAGTCCTCCTGATTGCATTGCTACGGCAAAAACACAGTCTACCACTCCGATTCGTCTTCCGTTCTACAGCCAGAATGCCTCCACGCGTTGCTCCAGTCGTCTACGCCTGGGACTTCGATGCCGGCATGCCACAGCATATCCAAGCCGCCATCACCACCACCGGCGCCCATTGCCCAATACGCGCCAACTATTGGTTTGTGGGTGGCCGCTCCGCTTTGCATCCTGCAGGCCAGCCCGCGCAGCCATACCAGTACGTCTATGCCGCTACTGGCGAAGTCCTCACCGCAACATGGTATGCATGCCACAAGAAGGGCAGATCTGGTCGTGGAAAGGGAGAACAGGATCCTCGCGGCGTGGTTGTTGTTTCTGGCGCGTCCTTCTCCCGTCCGACTATCATTGCCAGAACTGCAAGGAAGAATCGATTTCGCCCATGGAACGGGGTCAACGCGGCTGGAAACAATCTTTGGGGCTCTCTTTACGACATCGTCAAGAAGGTTGGCCATGGGGAGCAGGTCGAGGCGGAGAGCGAGGACGAAGAAGAAGGAGAGGAGGAAGGGGAAGAGGAAGGGGAGGTGGAAATGGGGGAGGCAGAGGAGGGAGCGGTGGAAGAGGGAGCAAATGAAGACGAGGAAGAAGCAGACGATGAGGAGATGGAGACGGCCCAGGAAGAATCCGAAGAAGAGGAAGAGCTTGCTGCTCCACTTACCACAGTCGAAGAGCTCGAGAAGCTTCGCGACAGCATCAGGAGCGTGGAGCAGTGGTTGCGGGAGGCGAGGGAGAAGGAAGCGGCGTTGGTGGCGGAACTAGAAGCGGAGAGGATGGCAGAAGAGGAAACAGAATAGCTATGCCGCGCGAAATCATACGAAGGCCGACCAAGAGCATGATCACGATGCGAATCAGGATATCATTCTCGCCATCGAATGGACCAGTTGCCTTTAGCATAGCTAGGCTCAACAACAGAACCCTGCATCAAGGCTTCACACTTGCGGCGAAATGCTCATCATCCGTTTCTTCCATCTGCTGCTTCTTCCCCTTCTTCGCGCCAGATTTGGGCTCCGAGACAGGGCGTTCCGTCTCAAGACCGAAGACAACAGCGCGTCGAGCTGCTCGGCGTACCATTTCTTTCTCCTCTGCCTTCTTCTGCCTTCTAACCTCTTCTCAGCATCAGCGGCAGACTCCTCGATCTTCTCAGCGCGTCCCCGCTCCCCACCGACGCTGAAGTTGATCTCCGATTGCGTTTGCGGCGGCCGCACCTTTGGCCCAGCTTCTCGCGTATTGCTGTGCCGCCTTCATCTTCGTCGTCTTCGCTAGATAGCTCACTCGAGGTCTCCATGTCTACACTACGCCACTCATCCTGACCGGGACCGATGACACGACTTTTGCGATTCTTCCGTCTGCCATAGACCTTCTCTGGATCAAAGCGACTGCCAAACATGATTTCCTCGATTTCATCCATCGTAACAATCAGTCGTCGATCACCCTTGACGACGCGATCACGGGCGCCCGTCTGGTCAACGCCAGAGTCATCCTCGCCATTGAGAACTGCTGCGATCGTTGACTCAATCTTTCTGTCGATTGGCCCAACTTTCCGGTGCCTACATCGATCAGAACAGTATTTTACTGGTTGTGAGCTCTCCTTCTTGGTGGATTTTCGCGAGCCTGAGCATTGATCAGTCAAGCGATCAAGGAGCGGTCGTGAACCCACTAATTACACGCCCGCATGTACGACAATATGGCGTGTCTTCCCCGGCCGTCAGATATAATGGAGGTGGAACCGCTGACTGCTTGGACGGCCGAGACCACGAATCCATCCAACTCATCGTGAATGTACTGAAGCGCGATATCCTTTGTGGCTTTGAAACAACGCGTCCCACGGATCGAGTAACAACAGCAGTAATAATCCGCGTCGAAACTACACAAAGCATTCGTATTCTATTTCTGTCACTGTGATACGTTGATATGCAGAGATGGAATTTGCTTTTCGTGTCGATGCACTGACGTCAGAAAAAGGCAACACGGGTCAAGCCGTCGTGCAGTCACGATGCTTACACATCTGTAAGTCTGACGCGACTCGCAGTCGCGACTTAACGTCACTGCAATGTCAACATCACCGTCAACGTGAACAGCAAGACCTTACCTCCAATGACTAACTGTATTGCTCGAATCTCAGCAATTTGATAGCCAGGATCATCCTCGTTCAGCCACAGCCAACACCGTGAAATGAGCGACCAAGCCCCGAATTGACGCCACTTTCAGGCGCCATCGCTTCAACGCCAAGATCTCCGCTGCCTGACTCTGCCTACCCCTTTCTCTGCTCGCCCGTGTGTCTGTGGCAGATCAGAAGACTTCAGGTACATGAGAATGCTGCCGTGGATGGTCATTGGCGTGTCCGTAAGACAACAAAATGCATCCCATTCGTGTCAAGCGGCGTTGCAGAAGGGTCTGCTGCCCCGGCCGCGTCCGAGCTTCCGGCGAGCGAGCTGAAGCGAGGCTAGCGACTCGCGAAGATTGACGAGTCTGAAACTCGATAGGCATTTGTCCAGCGCATGGCAATCCACCCAACGACACAAAACCGGCACCAGATCAGATACCCGGGGACATCTCGGAAACCATATCTGACGCGATCCGGAATTAGTATCCACCGCCAGCGACGGGCCGCAGCACCCTGAGACCATTGTACCACCACAATGCAGGTACAATGACTGACGATGACTCGAAGAAGGTCCAGAATCTTCGTACCTGCGTGGGACCACTAGAGAATATACCGACCTACTGGCACGGCGATGGTGATCGGCTCCGCCTCTGCTTGGCTGACGGGAGTCGAATCCCTGATGTCTCGCAATGCGCACTCGTAGGGACCGTGCCCCAGAATCATGTTCTCCGTCAAAAGCAGGGTGTCCGCCACTTGCCGGACTGCTCCCTGCTGTATGTCCTCCGCACGCTGAGCCGGCCAGCAGAAGTTCCCGTGTTCAGCGACTGCATCGGTAGCAACATGGGATCACTCTTCCTGCCAGATTCATATGAGCTTGAGTCAGTCAGCTCCGCCGACGAGAAGCTCGCATCTATCGCCTGGGGCTTCACACTGGGATTCAGTCTACTCACGGCAACGAAAGCCGCGAGACAGACGTACAAGATATACAAGCGGACCAAGTCGCTTAATGTCTATGTAACTCTGATCTGGGGTGAACTGGTCGTCTCGACTGTCTTCGGCTTCATATGCTGGTTCTATCTGAACGGCAACTTTCCGCCAAGGTAGGGCCCCTTTCGTAACGAACGATGATACATCTGACTGGGACAACAGCTTTGCATTCTTCTTCTCGATCTTGACATTATGGGCGCTGCAAGTCCAGTTCCTGCTACAGATCATCATCAACCGGATCGGCCTGCTTATTCCGAACAAGCGCAAAGTGTGGCGGATCAAGTGGGGAGTCGCATTGCTTATCACTTCGATCAATATCTCAGTGTATTGCATATGGGTGCCCGCCCGACTTCAAATCAGCGAAGAATACATTCGAATCAACGAGATCTGGGACCGTTGCGAGAAGGGCATCTACCTTGTTGTCGACGGCATCCTCAATTGGTACTTCCTCAGACTGGTCAGCTCTAATCTGATCAAGGCCGGCATTACGAAATACAAGCGCCTGTACAACTTCAATTCGATCATCGTGGTCGTCTCGCTGTCGATGGACGTGCTCATCATTGCCATGATGTCACTGCCAAACACCTTCGTGTAAGCAGTGCAGATGCTTTCTCCGTGTTCCCCACTAACTAGTCCTGGCAGATACATGCAATTCCACCCAGTCGCATACATCGTGAAGCTCAACATCGAGATGAGCATGGCCGACCTGATCACAAAAGTCGCCCGCGAAGACGGCAAAGGCCCTTCCGGCGGCAAAAGCAGCAGTGCTGGCGTCAAAGGAGCAGTACTCTCATGGACCGGCGTCCATCAGAACCAAGCACACATCACTGGCGGGAAAGGTCACAGTCGCATCACATCCGGCGACGACAGGGGATTCGAAGCCTACGGCCATGGCGGTCAGTGGGCAACGTTCGAGATGAGCAATTGCACACCAGATCATGAGAGCGGCGGCAACGACAAAGCCGCCAATGTTCATGTTCTCGACAAGGACCGGACGGAGTCCAGCTCGTCTAGCAGCACGGAGGGACTGTTCGATGATCGTCACGAGAGCCAAACTGTAGACTTCGCGACCATGATCAGACAGCCCACAGAGGATAATGGAGTCCGCGATGCCAGGCGCGACTCAGGAGAGCCAGGTCGGACCATAATGAAGACGGTCGAGTATTCTGTCGCGACAGAGCGATGAACTCGCCGCAGTGTCCTGACGGCGTGTAAGCTTCGCTGGAGTTATCGAGAGCAAGCGAAATGTATAATAATGGATGAATCTATCACAATGACCTCAACACCGGTCTAATTTAGGAGTTACGGGTTGCGGAATCAAAACTATTCCGAGTCCCGCTCCAGTATACGAAACTGACTCGTACCAAGCTGCGCACGTGACCACAATATTCGACCGACTCGTACGACTTCGAAGGCTGACTAAACTTCGCTTCATCCTCTGGCCCCTTCTTACCGACCTCATACAACGACCTTCGATGACCAAATTCGTCGTCTGTAGTGCTCTTCGGAGCATCTTTCCAGTGCTTTTGTCATTTAGCACCCAATCAAGCATCCATCAGCCATAGCCATTGGCCACTCGCCTATTGCGCGACAAGCCCTTCGCTAAGCTGGATGCGGGACGTGATGCCGAAATAGTGCTTTGGCGGGAAGCACGCGACTTTCACGAGTCCGCAAATAGTATGGTGCTACATCACGAAGGTTGGCTAGGTAAGTCATCAATGGATTTCCAAACAGCTGTGGTAAAGATGAAGCGAGGACGCTCCGTTCATTATGAGAGCGGTTTTCGCTGAGTAAAAATGCGATGTGACCGATGAATGATATATATGCTGCTCGAGGACGACGAAAGAAGGTACAAAATACAACAAGAAAGAACGTCACAACAACGACAACAAAACCAATAGGTCACCACTCCTCCAGCACCCATCCTGAGACACACACCTGCCACTCAACTACCAGACCAGCTTTCAAACTACTCAACCTACCACCACCACCACCACCCCAGATGGCCACCCCACCAGTCCTCCTAATCCTCGGTGCAGGCTCCAACATCGGCGCCGCAACCGCCCGCACCTTCCTCGCCGCCGGCTACCGCGTCGCCCTGGCCTCCCGCACAAACAAGTCCCCCGTGCCGGATACAATCCACATCCCCGTCGACCTCACGCGCCCCGAAACGCTCGAGTCTGTCTTCGAGTCCACCGCTTCCCAACTCGGTGCCTGGCCCTCGGTCGTCGTCTACAACGCCGGGATCGCGCTCTTCGAGAACAAGGTCGACCCGTTAGCCTCAGAGAGTCTGACGGATATTGCGAAGCTGAAGGATGTGTACAACGGGATGACGATCTCTCCAGCCGTCACCGCACAACTTGCGAATCGCGGGTTTAAGACGCTGGGCGCGGACAGCAGCAAGACTGTCATCTTCACGGGGAATATTATGAATCATGGTGTGATGCCGGGGATGGCGAATATGACGGCGAGCCGAACAGCTCTCGCGAGCCTGGTCCGCAACTGGGCGGAAGTCGGGGACTACGCTAAAGATGGGATTTCGTACGTCTGCCTCTCTTTTCTCTATCCTTTGCAAGATCGAAATCTCGCTGTCGGGCCTCGTCGATTGTCCATGCTAACAGGTTGTGGGAATAGATTCTACTACGCAGACGAGCGTCAGGCCTCTGGTCGGCCCGTCTACGGTGACCTATCTGGCGAAGGCGCCGCGAAGGAGTACCTTGCGCTGTCTCGACGCAAGGACCAGGGTCCGTGGGACTATACTTTTGTCAGTGGTGAAGGGTATGTCATTCCCTGGATAATCCGGATGTATGATGAGGAGTAGAATGACGGAAATGGCGTTTGCTAGAGAATGAATGCTGATGTGATATCTTTCTCTGCTGCAGGTACAAGGACTTTGGCGTCGAAGGCAACTCAGTCTGGCAGAAGGCTGCATAGGGCCGCCTCGGTGTACTGCCCGGAATCGGTATGGCTGCATGGGGCGTGCAAACGGAACAATGGGTCAAGCGACCCTGATGCCGGATGGGGACGCACGAGTGAAGGGGCATGATGCGTAGAGGTGTGGACTGGGATGAGCAGATACTTGATAGGAGACGGAGACGGGGCTCGGTGGGGGCGATGATGCGCTCCGGAAGTGGAGGGAAAAGGTTAGGAAGCAAGCAATATGGGTCAGTGGGGTTTGCAGAGAGATCATGTAGACATGCATAGGCATTTCGGAACATTCGAGGTCTTATGGCTTCAGGCGGTAACACGTGTTGTGTTGTGATCCAGGCCCGACCTGCGCTTTGACCCACGCACCGACCTCTGACGGAGCTGCTAGGATACTGTGGAGAGGAAACTAAAAGCAGCATCATCCATTATGAGGGCGGCTCCAGCGTTGGCAAGCAGACACGGCCGAGTCATTGCTTCATGTACGAACTCGGAAGTCCACAAACCGAGTCTCGTAAAATCTTCCCAATCGATACCCTGCAGCCGTGATGGCGCAAGCGGCTCGACTTTGAAGGTCTCTCGCTTCGTCACCGGTATTGCAGCATACCATACGCGCTCAAGCAGAAACATGCGAGCATGTCGGTCATGGTAAGAATATGTTACGGTGGGCACTTAGCTAAAGTAGCCAAGGAGTAGGTAGCGACATCCTGTACAACCAACCCATATGGAAAGGAACATCCGTGGAGCCGATGGGTGGGCTGGCATTGTGCGGGGCCATCCGATAGGGAGGCCTCTGTGTGCCACGATGATTGAATGGGCACTTTCAATGTGCTATCATTATTCAGTGGTACTATCTGAAATACTTTCTCGTGCCAGGGAGGCCTCCATCCCCAAATCTACCCATTCATTTCGCCTCGCCATCAACACACATCTTCAGAAAGTCGGCCGCGAACTCCAATGCTCCCATTTCCGCTTCCCCCAACGCAAACGCGCGCTTGACCAGCTGCAAATACCCATTCGTGAAGGCCTCCTAAAGGACCGTATCAGCCGGTCGAGGGGTGTACTTGTCGTTGGTGCGGATGGCTTTGTAGCAACTCGCTAGGCCGGCGTCGTTGAATTGGATGGGCTGGCATTGGTTGAAGTCGATGCAGTAGAGCTGGATACGTCGGTTGGGGTAGTATTTGTGTGGTGGGTCGGTTGGGGTGTTCGTGGGCATAGAGGCCTCCCTGGCGGTCGAATTGTTGGGTTGCCATGAACTGGCCCATACTGGCTCAGAGTCCTCCTTGATGCTCGAGTCTTTGATTGACACAGAGTCCTCCTTGATGGCCTCTTTGACGAACAGCGCAGATCCAAACACGAACTCAACATCTTGAGCATTGAACTTGGCTACACAGTGAATGATTGCGTGTGCCTCCCCCAATGCTTCAGCATAGTGTTCTAGATCCAGCCCAATTTCCGCCATACGATCCCTCGTAAGACTGAAGTTTCTCAAATTGATCCCGAACCGGTTGGGCGGACCCTGACGCGATTCTTTCCCCAAGTAGCATCGAGCAAGACAATCTCTATTGCCAGGACTCGCGAGGGCCGCCTGCTGGAAGTTCCTGCCCTGGCTGTCCTCGACGTTCGGGCAGTAAAGGTTGATAAGGTGCCGCCGGGCGCCTCCGGCAGCGGCCACACCTTCTCAAACACCAATATGGGAAACGCCTCGGGCTGCTCGTCCGGAAAGAACGGCCCAAACCTCTGCTCCCACGTCTTCTTACTCGGCTGTCCAAACTCCTTCATCCTCGGAACGTTGACCGTAATGCCGAGACTCTTGACAGAGTCAAAGGCGCCTGGATGGCTTTATGCGCGATCGCTTCGTCCTCCAAATGCCAGAACTTGTCGGCGTAGGCGAGATCGGGACGGATCTCGGCTTTGAAGGCGTGTCGCTTGCCGGGCTGCTCGAAGACGGCGCCGAATGTGCCTCTGCCGATTTCGCGGAAGGGGAGGGTTGTTGTTGTTGGGAAGGTTACGTGTTGGGGGTTTGCGAAGAGGGAGGTTGGGTTGCGGTTTGCGTGGAAGAGCTTGTTGAGGGCGAGGAGGTTTTGTGAGCGGGTGGGAAGGTCGGGCGGGCTCTGTGACGGTGAGGTGGTGGTTGTGGATGTCGTGGCTGTTTCGGCCATTTTCGCTCTGAAGGCCTCCCTGTGGATGTCAAAAATGTAGTCAGATGTTGTGGATGTCGATCGAGTCGAAATTGAATATGGTGTACTTTCTGTGGTGCTGAGGAGAGCTCCAGCAAAAGATCTCGATTTCGCCTGATATACCTTGAGAGTACCTTTTCGCGTCGAGGTAAGCAGGAATTGAGTTGCACGTGAATCACAAATGAGAGAAGCTGTGTCACACAAACCTTATCACGAAATCACCTGATGGCTACTTCGATCTCATCTGTAGGAGGCTGCATACCCACATCGGAACGAAGTTGTGTCAATGGGGAGCACTCTGGCTCAATAATCGCGCTATGAGGGCAGTCGTCGGTAGTGATATCGATTATCCAGTTGCTCGCTCATCTATGTCAGTGCTTCACCACACAATTACCGTTGCACAGTTCGGGCGCAATCCAAGCCTCCGCTTTGCTCGCCCACTAGGGCAACCATGTTGGTGCGATCGCTAATCGACATCACTTGGATTTGTTGCCTGTGCCTCGACCGTCTGCTTCGCTTCCTTGTGGCTAGGATAGAAGTTGATCTTCCCATCCTGCTCGATCATGCCTACCCGATCATACAGCGTCCTTGCTCTGATATGAGGATCCAGCTTCCAGTAGTTGTCATGCAGCTGAGTCGCAATGTCATCTCTCTGGTGCTTCGTCGTCTCTGCTTCCGGAGTCGGTTTTGGTCCTTCACATTGCCTAATCCATTCAAAGGTGTCCTTTTCGAACTCTTGAACCATCTTCTGCCTTTCCTCGTTTAGCGGCTTCTTTGCACTCTCATCCTGCATCAGCTTATCCTCGCCGTCTTGTGGCTCTACAAACACGTATTCCCAATTCTCATCGCCACCGAGCTCCTTGAGGATTTTTGATCTGTCGATGAATTGTTCTAGGTCCTCCACTGACGATGTAAAGTGCACCTTGGCTGCTACGACAGGATCAAGCCAGCCCTTGATGATCTTCCATATGCCTTGGAAAAGCCATGGCGCTTTGTGTACAAGGACATTTCCCAGCGATTCGGGGTAGTTGGCTTCGAAGATTTTGATCATGAACTTGACAGGCGTGTAGTCCATGTTGGCCATGGTGAAATGCGTCATGTCGAATAGAATTGTCTGGAAGATTGTTAGTACTCCTAGAGGGAGAGCAAGAGGGTGAACCTACCGCTGTCTCGACAGGCGGCCTCAACAATAACCTCGCTGTCTCAATCACGAAGACTGTGTACCTTTCCAAGCTCTTCTCTGTCTGGTCGCCTCCATGATGTAACCTCGCGCGAACTATACACAGCGGTCTGCCCTCTTTGTCTGCGCCGTGCAGAAAGCTCTTTCCCAGTCGCATCTGCTCGAGGAAATCGTGTCCCTCTCGCTTCACAGCAGCGTCGCTCGATCTCGAGTCGTTTAGTGCGCCCAACTCGCCATGTAAGATCACATCATCGTCAACATGCATTTCATTGCCTCGCCATGACATGGTACTAATAAGCATGACAAGCGCCTTGTTCACGTCCCACTTCCGCGCCCGCAGAAATCGGAGCAATAAAGCATCTGGATGGTCTGCCTTGACCATAGACCAAAAGGCTGTTCGGAGCGACTCTGGCGTCTGTGTAGAGAGGATCTGGTGGTATTCTTTGACTTGGCCGTACTTGTCGTCGGACTCGTCGGTCGCGCCAACCTTGGGTGATGCGCTGTGGTCGTCATGCTTGTTGCGACCGAATATGCCCAGTCGGGATTTCTTCTTCTTCTCTTTGCCCTCTGCTTCGGAATTTGTGGGTGTGTCATCGAGCGCGGCTGTTCCATTTGGATGATTGGGGTCCTGTACGCCAAACGTGTGTAGAGTCAGAGTCCATAGTTGTCGTAGTTTTGCTTCCTGGTCTGCAGTCAGGTTGCCCCTGTGGCCCGGAGCGATGGGCATGCTGGTGAAGAAGGGGTCGTGTGAGGTGGTGGGAGAGGCTTCGACGAACTCAACGGCGGTCGGCACAGGCTCTTCGGTCTCGATTCGGACGGCGGAGTCGTAGATGAGTGCAGTGCCGCAAACAAGAAAGAATCCAGCTATGTACCAGGTGTAGGACGTATATGCGCTCTGTAGGATATGAGGACGTGAATGAAAAGTGTGCTGGTGTCGTTGCTGCGGCGGACGCGGGTAGATGGGTGGCCCTGACCGAAATTGATGTCGTGGAAGCGACGGGATGGCGGTCAACGAGGATCTTGTAGTCCACGGAGGTTTTGATGCTGCTGTAGTCCGAAA
Source organism: Cyphellophora attinorum (assembly GCF_001299255.1). Taxonomy (NCBI): domain Eukaryota; kingdom Fungi; phylum Ascomycota; class Eurotiomycetes; order Chaetothyriales; family Cyphellophoraceae; genus Cyphellophora; species Cyphellophora attinorum. Next base: position 126,791 of record NW_017253240.1, on the reverse strand, counting down.
CAGCAAATGCTGACTGTGCAAGACTCTAGCGCTGGGCCGCATCAATTCTCGCACTGAGAGAAACGATTGTGTTGACATGCGACCAACTGCGCCATGGCAGGAAATCTCCCGCGAAAGCCGAGTCCGAACTGCCCGCAGATGAGGTCACCATACCACGCGATTATGGGTGAATGATGTGCACGTACGAGTTGCATAAAGGTGCCTGGATGGCGTACATAATTTCTAGGGTTCAGCGATAGGCGAGCAAGGCTGGAGATTTAGGGGTGCGCCATCCCTATAAATCTTACGTTTCATCTCTTCCTGGCAATGGCGACCAGATTGCGGCCTCTCAACTTTCCTGGTTCTTTGGGATTCGCCTGCCTCAAATTTCCAGCCAATTGCTGCACCAGTCGCTGTTTCTCATCCGTACTGTAGTCGTCGACGACATTCTGCATGACGGGCATTCGTACCAGCATGCTGGCAAAGTCGTCGATCTTTTCGTATCCCATCTCGTTATCAACGAAGAATATTTCAACATCCTCGAAGCCACACTCTTCCAACTCGGCCTTAGTGGCTTCCTCCGTAGACCACTCTTTACGGACCATCTTCAACTGAGTTCCGGGTCTGACGGATTCCACTGCATCCTGAATGGCATCGATGTGTTGGCTTTCGTAGCCGTGGGAAATGGCTAGAATTCCGCCGGACTGCAGGACAAGGTGTGCTTGGCGGAGAGCCTTGCGGGCGTCTGCGAGTAGGAAGAAGACGTGACCGGCCACGACGTGCGAAAGAGAGCCAGCTCCTATGACAGATGACAGGTCATGGGCATCGATCTGTCGGGGTTGAAGCCGCTTCCATACCTCTTGGCCTCCGTCGATTCTCGTCTTCTGCTTGTCGGACAGTGCCTTGACCATGTGCTCGCTGAAGTCGGCTCCGATGATTGTCGCATCGGGCGGCAGCTGTGACCCATACTCATCCAGGATGTAAGAAATAAGAGCACCGGCACCGCAGCCATTGTCGAGTATGCCAGTGGCTTCACGGACGGGGTAGACCTCATCCATCCTTGCAATCAGACGCTTGGTCGTGGGGTTCGCCTTTTGAAAGTCGGGCAGCTTGGTGAAAGCAGCAGCCATGTCCTTCCAGGATTCTCCGGTGGCTGTCGGAGTGTTAGCACGCGTGTCAGTGTCCTCTGTAAGCCGGTGAGGCACGTGAGGCAGCCGAGTTGTCAGACTCACAGGCATGCATGTCTTTTGCCATGGTCGTAGGATGTTGCTTTGAGCTTTGGGACATCACTGCTGTGCGAGATTTGGACACCACATATCACTTGTAGCAAGCATACGTCTCATATATCTACCGATTAGCCTCGACTCACCGGCGACATACTCCCTTCAATCAAGCTTGGCATCTTGTTTACTTGCTCAGGCCTGGAAAGTTGCCGGAACCTTGAGCTTCGTCGAATAAAGTCTCCGGACCCGCGGATCCGAATTACATGGCACCATACACGTGCTCAGGACGTGGCGCGGATAATGCTAACGACCGCGAGGTCGATCACTACCGGTCGAGCAGGAGAGCAGAACATGGGCATGACCATTCCAGGCGAAGAGAGGTCAGCAGCTGGTAGATCATATGCGATATCGTGAAAGATGGAAAAGGCAAGCCACCTTCCTAACTGGGCAGACTCGCATTTCTGTCTGTGTTGTGACACTGGGTCAACTTCGGAACAGCTCACCCCACATTTATGATCTTCGCGTCTGGAATCTTCTCGCAGCGGCCTCACAGCACACAAACTTGGAGAGAAGTCACTACCACAGAGGAAGGCAAGTGCACACAAAGTAATTGCTGGTCGCGTGCACTCTCTCAATCCGAGTCTGTGGCCATTCTTTACTGCGTCTGTCTCAGCTTCTTCAACTTCCATTACCCTCCTGAGTCACGTTATTTGGGTCACACAAAACCGCAATCATGGCGGGTCGGCCGAGAGTCTACTTCGACATAACCATCGCAGACCGCAAGGAGGGTCGAGTCGTCTTCGAGTTGGTAGGTAGATCGTCTGCATGGCCCTCCATTCACTGCTGACGAGTCGGACTAGTACAACGATGGTCCGCGAACCAAGCCCCGCCGTCTCGATCACCACTGACCAGCATAACAGTCGTTCCTAAGACCGCGGAGAACTTTCGAGCGCTATGTACCGGCGAAAAAGGCAAGGGAAAGCAGGGCAAGCCGCTGAGCTACAAAGGTGCGCCTCCGACACCGACAAGAAGCACTGTGCTGAAGATGAGCAGGTTCAATATTCCATCGAGTCATCAAGTCCTTCATGATCCAAGGCGGTGACTTCACCAACTTCAACGGCACTGGCGGCGAGTCAATCTACGGCGAGAAGTTTGATGACGAGAACTTCGACCTCAAGCACGACAAGCCATTCCTCCTGTCCATGGCGAACTCAGGTCCGGGCACCAACGGCTCCCAGTTCTTCGTCACGACCGTTCCCACACCTCATCTCGACGGCAAGCATGTTGTATACGGCGAGGTCATCAACGGCAAGAACATCATTCGGAAAATCGAGAACTTACCCACCCAGTCCGACAAGCCACAAGGAGGAGATGTGGTCATTGCAGACTGCGGCCAACTCGAGGGTGACAGCTACAACGCTGCAACCGAGAAGGCTCCTGATGCGACCGGCGATCCCTACGAAGACTTTCCCGATGACCAGGCCGAAGATTTGAAAGGCGAGCAGTACTACAAGATTGCTGCAGATCTGAAAGACTACGGCAACAAGGCGTTCAAGGCTGGAGATACCGAGACCGGAATCGAGAAATACCAGAAAGCTCTCCGCTACCTCAACGAGTATCCTGCGGCCAACGACTCCGATCCCAAGGATCTCCAAGCTCAGCTTGACGCCCTCCGTTTCACTCTCCACTCCAATTCGACCCTGCTTGCAAACAAGGCAAAGCGATATTCGGAAGCCGAGAAATGGGGTGGTTTCGCACTCGACTGTATGCCCAAGGATACCAAAGACCAGGACAAGGCCAAGGTTTACTACCGTCGTGCTCTGGCTCGAGTGGCACTCAAAGACCTCGACTCGGCAGTCAAGGACCTCGAGCAGGCCGCTAAGCTCGCTCCGGAAGACGCTGGTATCAAGAAAGAGCTAGCGTCGACCAAGAGCCAAGTCCAGAAGAGCATACAGAAGGAGAAGGCCAGCATGAAGAAGTTCTTCTCTTAGCTGCCCTTGCCACTTCTGCGTTCACAGAATGCGTTTCCGAGATCTCGAAAGCGCACTCCCCGAGAGTGGCCGAGGGCAATTCTGTGATGCGCGGATCATGTTCGAACGGTACGGATAGATAAATAGCAAGCGATGACATACAGAAGCTGCGACGCTTCTCAAGCGCGACTGGGGTCGGCTTCGGGGTTCGAGACTCGTGTCTGGTACCAACAATCAACGAAGCCATATCATAACGACTACAACTTCTATACGATCCATTACACATATCATTATGCGACTGACATTACATTAGTAGGAAAAGATCGGGTACTTCGAAGCTGGTATATGCCAAAAGTATACATGTGCGGGGTCACCGAACTTTTGGCTTTTCCCCAGATTTTCGGGCCTTTCGACTGCCTCGGCATGACCACACACCAGCACCAGAAACGCCGTTTCATACACTTCCACTTCCCCTTCTCGAGTGTCGTACTGAACCGACTCACTGAACAGAACAAAGCAATCCACATCAACGCCCTGAGCCATGGCACAGAACGAAATCCGCTACGACGACCAAGTCGTCGTGATCACAGGCGCCGGCGCCGGCCTCGGCCGCGCTTACGCCCTCTTCTTCGCCGCCCGTGGTGCCAAGGTTGTGGTGAATGACCTGGGTGGTAAGTACTTACAATCTGCCAGAGACTTCAATCGATGCTCGTCTGAGCGGAGTATCCTCGAGCATACCCACTCACACCCGCTACCTGACAGGCACGTTCAACGGCGCAGCCGGCTCCTCGGCAAAAGTAGCCGACACCGTCGTCTCGGAGATCACCTCCGCCGGCGGCACGGCCGTCGCGAACTACAGCGCCGTGCAGCAAGGCGATGAGATCATCGCCACCGCCATCAAGCATTTCGGGCGAGTCGATGTTCTCATCAATAATGCTGGGATCCTGCGGGATGTGACGCTGAGGAATATGAAGGACGAGGACTGGGATCGGATTATTGACGTACATGTGACGGGGACGATGATGACGACGAAGGCCGCGTGGGCGTACATGCGGAAGCAGCGGTTTGGGAGGGTGGTGAATACGAGTAGTGCTAGTGGGTTGTTTGGGAATTTTGGGCAGTGAGTTTTGGCGCTTCTTTGCTGCATTCGGGAATCTCCATACCAGAACTTCGTTCGGTAGATTCCGATGGGCAGGACCTGCCTGAGGAAGTGGAAGGTACTGATGTCAAAACAGGTCGAATTATGCTGCTGCGAAGATGGCCATAGTCGGCTTCACCGAAACGCTCGCTCTAGAAGGCAAAAAGTACAACATCACAGCCAACATCCTCGCCCCAGGAGCCGCCAGTCGCCTGACCCGGACGGTCTGGAGCGAGGACATGATGGAAGTCATGAAGCCAGACTGGGTTGTCCCTCTGGTTGGATCGCTAGTGCACGCCTCGTGCAACATCACCGGCACGATCTTCGAAGCCGCCGCAGGCCATTTCTCTGCGATACGCTGGGAGAGGAGCAGAGGACTGCTGCTGGAGCCGGAGAGCATGACGGTAGAAGACGTTCTCGCTGGCCACGCGCAGATCGCGGACTTCAAGGACGCAGAGCACCCAAAGAGTGTAGCGAATAGTCTGGAGAAGTTGGAGGCATCGCGGAAGCAGCCGGTGCTGAACCAGAAAGGGCATAAGGAGAAGGTGAGCTTCAAGGGTAAAGTGATCCTCGTCACTGGCGCAGGCGAAGGGCTGGGTAGGGCGTATGCGAAGCTGTTCGCGGAGCGAGGTGGGAAGGTCGTGGTGAATGATGTGGTGGGTGCCGAGAAGGTCGCTGCTGACATTAGAGCTGCGGGCGGGGAGGCCATAGCGAATACCACCAGCGTGGAGAAGGGTGATCAGCTCGTCAAGGAGACCATCGAGACATATGGGCGAATTGATGTGCTGGTCAACAACGCGGGCATCTTGCGGGATAAGGTTTGTTCCTCCCCAATCACATCTTCTACACGGCCTCCTCGACGCCCCTAGAACGCCGTCTGGCTCGAACTGCTACTAATCTGTATCGACCCCTAGGCATTCATGAACATGACCGCCCAACAATGGCACGAAGTAATGAACGTCCACCTCCGCGGCACCTTCCTCACCTGCCGCGCCGCCTTCCCACACTTTCTCAAACAGCGCTCGGGCCGCATCGTCAACATCACATCAACCTCTGGAATCTACGGCTCCTTCGGCCAAGCAAACTACGCCGCCGCGAAATGCGGCATTGTCGGCTTCTCCAAGACCCTTTCCCGCGAGGGCGCGAAATACAACATCATTGTGAATGCAGTCGCGCCAAGCGCGGGCACGAACATGACAAGGACGGTGAGGTCGGAGGAGGAGGTGCAGTTGATGAAGCCGGAGTATGTTGCGCCGCTCGTGGCGGCGCTGTGTTGTGAACGACCGCCGGGGAGTGGAGGGTTGTATGAGGTTGGGACGGGGTGGTTTGCTATGACGCGGTGGCAGAGGGCTAGGGGGGTTGATTTTGAGCACGCGAAGGGGGTGGTGTCGGTTGAGGAGGTGATGGCGGTGAGTGATTCCTGTGTTCTCGCTGGAAATGCGTTCGCTGATAAAGGCAAGGCGCTGCCAGAGATCTGCAACTTTGATAATGGGAAGGCGGATAATCCGGATGATCCGCAGGAGGGAAGCAAGTATACGATGGGGAATGTGTTGAAGAACCCGAAGATTGTGAGTTATCCTGCCCCGTGCTCATCGCGTCGGCATACTTATGCTTCTAGGCGGGTGCTTTGTCACAGCAGAATCGTGGGCGGAGGGGTGATGTTGGGAAAGCGAAGATATAGAGTCGTTGATTCGCGTTGTGTAACGCATCTCAGAGGACGCCTGAGAAGACAGTCAAAAGCCATTCAACCTTCTCGGTCATTGCTATCGCCTTGCAGGGAACTGATCTCATAGCAGAACTCGAGCTACTGACCATGCCCCCACGATATCATTGCTTGCGCGAGGCCATCGAAATGCTAACGATCGGGAGAGTCAGCTCTGTCGCGCCACCAGCCTTGCAATAAGACGTCAATCGGTTGTTGTCGACCGTTTGTTCGCCTTTTCGTTGATCGTGGTGGCCTTCTGTGGAGGGATCGACAGATATTGGAGGTAGGCGTGCGTCCAGGCACTGTATTGTGTAGTTGATGGTGGCTTGTCGCTGGAGGCGCTGACGGCGAGTCGCTTCTGCTGACTGGGAGATATGGGGTTGTGTGCATTTGTGGTGGAAGGCTGCTGAGGAGTTGTTGGGTCTGCCATGGTGAGTAGGAAGTCTGCGATCTGGAAGCTCGAAGTTGCAGCGAGTCCAGGTGCATCGAGCCTCTGCGCAGACTGCTCTGTGGGCGGCGCAGTGTCGTTCTAGTATTCATCTGCGGCATTCGGGCACTGTATATGTCCGCGCCTCCGAGTATTGTGGGGGACGACTTCTCTCATTCCAGGAAAACACGCCCTGCGAATGTATATCGCCCGTCTCCGTGGTGCTGGCGCATCGTCATATAGTAGTCAGCCTTGATCTATGCGACTGCTTGACTCGAACGATGACTCCACCTGCGCGTCCATGTTCGCAAGGACACCTGATCTGGGTTGAGGGCAAGCGTCAATGGTAAGGCGAGCGCGACGGGCGAGCTTGGCGTTAGTGCTGTACTACGTTAGGCACGGGCTGATAAGCGAGTCTCTGATCAGGGGACGTATGCGCAAATCAGTGCAAGAAGGTGTACGATGATGCGTTGTTCCATTTCGTGCGGGACGGTATCCAGGTGTGCCATACGGCTCGTTCAAACTCCTAATGGCGGCCTCCTCAGCCGGCAGATTCGGAATGATTCTTTCCCACTTGCTAGCACCCAACTGAGCTTGACCTCAACTCCATTAACTTGTTCGAAAGCTTAAGATCAGGCGCCAGCGGCCACCCAGATCAAGGAATCCATTTTGACCACACCTCAGGTGGATTCGTCCCTGGCCTGTAGAGCTGCGGGACACACATCCGCCAAAGACGACTCTGCTTCAACTACGGGTAGTGGAACTTGGCAGATCCTTTCGTCCCACATCCGACACACTGGTAGGCGGCTTCAGCGGCGGCGATGCAATTCTTTTCCGTGCAGGGCTTGTGCCATATACCACACTTGCATATAGCTTGAATCCACCTCGTGTTGACCGTCTCACATGAAAGGCATTTGTGTTCGGCCCTCTGAAAAACGTAAGTTGCAACATCCACGGCAAGATCAGGAACTGCTCTAAGCATCTGCGCAAGCTTTCCACTTTGGCACCTCGCTCCTCGTAGTCTGGTTTTGCAGAACTCTTTGTCGACGAAAGACCGGTATAGGCATCGATCACGAAGATCCCGCTCGTATGTTGGCGTGGTGGAGTAGACAGCAGCAAAGACTGTTTCGATATGAGCGATGTTATCAAGACATTCGCAGCTTATGTCGTGGAATGCATCGGAAAACGCTTTGCGAGCGAGCTCCTTCAGGCCAGCATTGCCAAATTTGACGCCAGCAGCAAACATGTAGACGTGCAAGAGTGCTTCTTTGAAATCTGGCCCTTCAGAGGCCTCCCTGGAAGGTTCAGAAGAAGTTGTGGTTTCTCCATCCGCCTGCTGACCGAGAGGGTGAAATAGCAGCTGATGGCCGACTGCATTATCGTATGACTCACAGTCGCCTGTATAGATGTAGTGGAGTACTCGAGCAACGATTGCGGGATCATCTTCTGGAAGGTCGATCTTGGATTCTTGACTCTCAGTATTCCAGCCAGCGCAGATGGCAGTCTCAAAGAAAGTGCCCCCCTTGGTAACGAGAACGTATTTGTGGACCTTGAAGACATGATCTTGACAGGTGATGGTGAGGTCGGAGTAGTGGCCATGCTGCAGAATCCTGATGGCTTGTTAGTCGACGGTATTCATGGTTCCACAGCTTAGTCAACAGAGGCCTCCGTCGATCGAGGATATCAATGTCATGTTGCGATGAAACGTACTTAAGGGCGCGATCTTGCTCGCTTCCGCCGATCAACTCGCGCAGGTCGGTGGCTGCAGGAACAACGGGTCCGTCGGGGACCGCAGCCGCAGTCGAAGCCGAAGTCGAAGCCATAGCGGCGGTCGTCGTTGATGGGCTTGTCATCGTCCACTTGGCAGCGCGCTGACACCTTGGGAGAAAAGAGCGAAATTGCAAAAAAGACGACTTCATTGAATTACCGTGTCATGTGGACACTGGAAGTAACAAGGTGCTTCGAGAAAGACAGCAGTGAAGACCAGGTGAGTGAATCGTTGATATCGTCACTTTCCGACATCATCAATTTCAAGTGACACTTCGATGACTTAGGCAGCACTTCGGGGATGGTTGTTTCGGAGCACCAGCGAAGTTCGGATGTCTCACTCGATGGGCCTGTCGAGCTTTGACGGATGCATTATGCCCACGATGAAAGCGACTTAGAAAGGTTCGTGTGCAATAAATCATTGTTTGAATTCGTAGGATTAGGCTTGAGGCCCGTCTCGTGCACGCATTGGACTATGTGCTGATCCAGCCGTGCCTTGGCTGTTATGTCCACTGATACGATTGTGTCCAAAGACTGCGCTGCGAGACGAGGGCGCTCCTGCGTCCTTACTTCTGTTGAGGTGGGCAGACAGCGAAGCTGTGACAAGAAGTCGTGAGCATTTTCTGCAACTCGTCACCTTGGGTGGTGCGGCCCCTGACAGCGCCCTCCCTGGCCAGAGAATCCACATCGAGTCTTTCCTGCGTAGTGACGCTCGAGTGAGGCTCATTGGAGATCATCTACCGATCCAGCGAGGTGACATTACACCTCCAGTGCCCGCCCTGACCTGACAAATGATCAAGGCACTGTTGTGAGAAAACGTCGTACTTGTAGTCATGGCTTGACATCTCACGAGCCCTCTGCAGGACAAATCAGCCTTTCGCCCCTTTTCCACCGCACAAATAGCATTGCGCGCTGGCATGAGCAGCTGCCTTGCAGCCAGGCTTGTGGCAGCGGTTAGGCCAGAGGTCGCACGCGCACGGGCCGACGATCCATGAGAACGATTTCGAGCAGGACTGGCATTTGCCAAAGTTTGCACGAAACTTGTGAGTAGCAAAGTCCACGGCCAAATCGTGAATTGACTTGAGCAATAGCCAGGTTGTACGGTGTCCGCAATCAACACTGTGCGAGCAGCTATGGCGCTCCGTCAGGAGCCAATACAGACAGATATCGCGGAGCTCGCGCTCATCTGGTGGCGTTGATTCGTAAACTTCGGCGAAGAGTCTTTGGACGTCAGGGAGGTCTCTGTGGAGACAGGGCCCATATCTCCCGCCATCAGTTAGCTCGCGGAAGAAGGCGCGACGTGCAGATTGCTTCAGGCTGTAGTTGCCAAATTTGGTCGCTGCAGCAAACATATGAGCGTGTAGAAGTGCCTTGGCTGGTCTCGAACCAATGTACTGAGATTCATCAACAGCGCCCTCCCGACCAGACTTTTTACTGAGCGCCGCAAGTGGATCGAATACGATGCAAGCGTCGTAGTCAGCCGTATAGATGTAGCGAAGGATTCGAGCAATGATGTTAGGATCATCTTCAGGAAGGTCGATTTTGGACTTCTCAGTCTCGGCAAATCCCGCGCAGATTGCTCTTTCGAAGAAGTCGCCACCTTTGGAGATGAGGATGGATTTGTGGGCACTGAAGGTGTGACCCTGGCAGGTTACGGTGAGGTCGGAGTAGTGGCCATGCTGGAGTATCCTAGCGAAGAAGTCAACTCATGAAGCCCACCTCAGGGAGGACTCCGTGTGGAATTACCTCAGAGAGCGATCTTGTTCGCTTCCGCCGATCAATTCTCGAAGGCCAGTCCCGCCAGGGTGATTGAATGTTGGCTGGGCTGCCACGGCTGGAGTTGGCGGCGGACTTGCCATTGCCATATTGGGTTCGAGATATCAAGAGTGATGGAAAGAAGGAGAGGGAACAAGGATGGAGTCGATGTCATATAGCCTGCCGATGAGGTCGTCTAGGCAGTGACTTCAACTCTGCTTGATGAGTGACTCCCAAACGGCAGCTCAGTGAAGCAGTGAAGACTGCGTCCGGTTCTGCTCTCAGTCTTGAATGAGAGGCGTCAGTCCGTCGGATTAGAGTCTGATTACGCCAGTACTCAACCAGGAAAGTCCTGACCTGTGCGAATCACGCCGAATGCTGTGTAGTATGCCTCAAGTCGAGTAAGTCCGCTGCCACAGCCATGCTCCTGGATTCGGGAGGCCACTGGGTTGGTGAACATGAAGTGAGCGATGGACCATGTCAGGCGAGAGGGCTGAAATGAGCCTCATCGAAGCATTACTCAGTCAGAGTAGTTGACTCCAACAAGTCAGGCCAGGGATGACGCTGGGAGTTTCTCCGAGCCATCTGCTAGCTTTACGGGATTCGTATGCCGCCATTGACCTCCAGAAACTCCTTGAAAGCAGCGTCCGAAGCGTCTCTGCCTTCCAAGCTGAAGCCAGGCGGACAAGCAGGCTTGGGGTGCCAAGGTTCTGTTTTCACGTCGGGCCTTCTGCCAGTAACCTTCTCTGTCTTGACCAGCACAGGTATAACGCCACCAGTCTCCATGATGAAAGATCGGTGACCAACCCCTCGCAATATGGCAGCAATGACACCAGAATGGACCGTCAGGGAGATAACAGTACTGTCATCGTGGGCGAAGATGTCGTCGAGCGCCCCGAGCATTCGTTGGGTGTGGGCAGAGTCTGTCTCGCGAAGATCAGGATCCCACAGCTCATCCTTTTCAGTGAAGCCCTCCTCAATGCGATAAGGTGGATCCTGCCATCTTGATCGGATCGTTGATAGCGGCGAGCGCTTGTCGCACGTGTGGATGCCATTCGTTTCCCGGAGCATCTCTTTGATCAGCGGTCGGTATGGTCCAGATCCATGAGGAAACTTCAGTTGCCGAAATGTGATGTCGGCGGTCTCGATAGCTCTGTCCATAGGACTAAGGTAGTAGGCCTCAGGCGTCTTCATCTTCTGCTCCTTGATTTGCGATGCCCAGAAGTTCGATGCGGTCTTTGCCTGCCCTTGCCCGACTGGTGTAAGGTGCGCATCGAGCCAGTTGACCGTCCCATTGCCCTCTAGTGTCGACCAGTAGCAATCCCACGCCACTCGACTGTAGTATGTCTCTGCAATGTTGTGGAAGCCTTGTCCGTGCCTTCCCAGAAACAAGAGCCTGTATGAAGTTGATGGCGGGGCATCTGCGTTGAGCGTGGACAGGTGATGGTAGAATCTTTGCCATTGGGTCGGCTTCGGCTCGTCAGAGGGGTACGACGGATCGGACGAGTATGAGCGGGAGATCAAGCCAAAATTGCTGGTCAGGAACGAGAATTGGGAGGCATTCGTGGTAGGGTCCGATTGCACGAAGTAGTCAGGCACGGCTTGCATGCGGTACCATACCGCCGAGGACTCCGAGTGCCCCGTCGGCGCGTCTGGTGATGTCGACAGAGACGGCTGTGCTTCTTTCATGACGACGAGCAGCGCGATTGTCACAGTGAGGAACACGAGCGATGGGATGAGTGTCGTCGTTCGGAAGAGGCGGAAGCGGCGTGGTCTTCCAGGGATTGCAAACGGCGGACTGTGGTCTCTAGGCAGCATCTTGTGATCGCGACAGCGAAGTCGCGCACAGCACACTCATCTTTGGCTTCAATTCGTAGTCGGCAGGAGACTACCTATGCATTGGAAACGAGAACAAGAATGGCAGTCCGTAGATACGGTGGTCCACACAGGCAGGCTGTGACTCTACGTACGGAGCGCTTTCTCGCACCACCACCTTCTACACGTCCTGCTTGGGGTTTCTCGGCCAGGGAGGCCGCTGAGGCCCCGGCATTATTATGCTCATCAAGTCGTTGGATCTCACATGAGACTCACTCAAGTGTCAGTGCGAAGCGCGGTTCCCTCGCGGTCTTCCTGGCTAGGGAGGGCGCTATAAGGGCAACACTCAGTACTTTAAGTCACATCCTGGCAAGCGACGTACGCTCTGGAACCGCAGCTGCACCCTTCCTGTCCGTCACGTCTACTCCACGGCGTCGAGCTCTTGCACCGCTTCGGTGGCTCACTCGATGCTGTCTGTTTCGTCTTGACTAGTACAAGACCCAGAACAGTCCCACAGCTTGTACTGCCACACGTCCTGCGATCTTCCCGCAATGCGCTTTCAACCTCCAGCTCCCAGGTACTTGAGCTGCTCCTGGTGTACGGATCGTTTGGTAGGCGCGTGCCGACCTATAAGGGGCAAGTGCGCGCTCGAGTTGTCGTCGGGTTTGACGATAGTGGTGGCGGAGGCATTTCTGTACTGCTATTCTCTGGAATCAACGAGGTGAAGTGGTCTATCCGGGCCATTACGCTGATCGCCTTGTCTGTCAATTAGTACGCTGTTACTCGAGCAAGTGTGTCTGCGGCATCACCACTTCACTTGAATATCTGGCTAAGCTTGGGGCAGCTTTCTTGCCTTGTTTGCTTTCTTGCCTTGGTGCCCGCCCTGGTGCCCCGTTTGCTTTGCTTATAGTCCACGCCCATCTACGTTAGTCCCTTTAGCCTTCTCCTTGCTACTGATGACAACCAAGATATCGAAACAAACACTACCGATCAGAATTGGTACGCCATCGGTCACTATGGCGGATATCTCAGCCTCATCGGAGATAGTCACAGACGATGAATCCACACCTTCCTTGCGAATGCTCCTCGACACCAGCGAGCAAGAAGCAGCTCAGATGTAAGTTATCGTGTCCAGGAGTGACCGACAACAATGTGCTAACGTACGCCCAGTCTCCTCGAGTATGGTCAATTCAGCGATCTGACCATCACTTGTCAAGGAACGACCTTCAAAGTCCACAAATTCGTCCTAGTAACTAAAGGCGGCGACTTCTTCAAGCACGCAATCTGCAGTGGTTTCCGCGAAAGCCAATCCTCAGTCATCGATCTTCCTGAAGATGAACCCGAGATCATCACGCGACTTCTCTCGCATCTGTACACCGGCTCCTACGCCGAACATCTGCTCAAGGAGGCCTCTGGAGGGGATGACGACGCACGCGTCGATGCGGATGCTATCCTTCTTCATGTCAAGATGTTTGCTGTCGCAGTCAAGTACGGCATCAAGTCCCCGAGAGACGCAGCTCGTAAAGCTTTTGTCGCAAACTTCACGGCCAGAGAAACCGACATGAGTAATGTGCTTCCACTGGTCATCAAAGCTGTCTACAGCACGACTGCGCCGGACGAGAGGGAGCTTCGAGACTTGTGCACGTACGATCTACTTTTCGAGCAAGCTCTCTGTACTCCCAATCGCAACGACTCTTCTGCTAATGCTATGCTTGAGGTCTTGTCTGCCGTTCCGGAGCTGGCTGTTGATGCTTGTGTCTTCTGGCTTGACAGCTTCAACGATGACACCCACACTTTCTACTGCGCCGAGTGTGAGAAATCTGTGGATTGGATCGCTAGACCTTGTGCATGCAAGAAATGGAAGGTTATCTGCGGCGAGGACGAATGTGATCAAGCCAGGAAGGCCGCAAGCATATGCCCCGAGTGTGGTGCGAAAGGCTCACTTGAGCGAGCGGATTAAGCAATGCCGGGAGTCAGGTCATTGAGCCCCGAGACTTCTTGGATTCTATGCAATCATAACAGGTTGCAACGCTCTGCAAATGACAGGCCTATTCGATATCAGCGGGTCAATGAGGGGTATCGACGCAGACGGGCTACGTTTCCGATTCAGCGGCTCGTCGGAGATCGGTCACACGAAAGTGGCGGTGACTTCAGCTCTTACGGGACTTACGTGCTAATAGCCTTGCAAGTGGAAGCACGGCACGCAGAGACCGCAATAATGAAAGACCTTTACATCACGCAGCGCTCTTCCGTTCTCGCAGTCTCTAACTTCGACGTGCTCGATCCGGCCCATTCACTACTGTTGTTGGCACCGACGTAGTTGCCGTTGTCTCGCTCCTCAACGTTGTCGCTTCCCTTGTCCCACGTCTGGGGGCAGAGCCAGCTTCGCTTTGGCCATCATCTAGTCCCTCTGCGAGCAATGCTAGTAGCCTTTCCACTCCATCAAGCACAACATTCGCCGCCTTCGCACACTCTGCTTCTAGCTCACGCTCTTTGCCGATGTGTGATACTTGCGTGATGTACCACGGCGCCACGTTTGCAACCACCGCTTCCAGCACCTTCAATTTCTCAAAGTTGTGGTACTCGCACTCACACCTGTCCGGATCTATACAAGGCGCCGCCGGTGGTTCCATGACAGATATGCAGATCGATCGCGGCGTGATGCTCGGATCTCCAGGTGCAGGCGTCAAGGTCTTCTCGATGGCTCGTAGATGGCTCAGGAGGGCGTTGTAGTGCCGCGTTTGCCAATCGCCGGACTGATTGACCAGGCTGTTGAGGAACTCAGAGGGTGCGGGAAGGAGGGCGGAGAACTCGAAGTCCAGGATTCCCGTCACTTGTGGCGGAGAGGAGGCTGTGGTGTCATCAGTTGAGATGAGGATGTTTCGGGGCGCGAAGTCCATGTGGGTGAATTTCATTATGTTGGACGCATTGTCCAGAAACGGCAGGTGTGCGAGTCGTTCTCGCAAAGCCGTGACCCTGTCGTCAATCATTGCTCTTAGGCCACTCAGCTCAGCGGCAGTCATCATATGCGCAATTTGATCGTCCAACACGAATTGATAGTACTCTGCCCATGTCCTCAACCCCTCGTGCCCAGTATCCTGTCTATGCGTTAGAAGCAGTCCGCCGGTGACAAACCCGCGCCACAGGTCCATCCGCGAGTCCTTGGGTCGCCAGAAAATTCCCGGCGACTTCCCATGAGCTGCAGTGAAAAGGCACTGGTTGCCTATCCTCGCTCCTCCACCACCGGGAGAACTCCAAGATCCTGTACCCCAAGGCAATCCCATTTCCACCGTCCGCCATGTCGCCATGTGCTCTGCCAACTGTCTCAAGATCGCATCCCCATGGATGCCGTCCAGGTCCTCGATAGTGAGCCTCCGCCCGGGTAAGCGCGTCTGCAATACCCAGCCATGCTTTACACCCTGAAGCACCTTCTTCCTCCGACCTGTAACCTTCAGGAAGCCACGATCAAGCGTCTCGATCTTCGCGCCATCAGTGGACCAAGCTACAACCTCCGGAACAGGCACAGAGGGGCAGAACTCCCGAAAGCGGAGAAGCCAGCCGACTTCATTCTCGACTTTGCGGTGGTTGAAGTAGTGCCCGGACACACGAAGGACCAGCTCGTGGGAGATGGTGTTGGTGTGCAGGGAGTCGGTGAGATCGAGGAAGTAGATTCTGTTGTTGAAGGAGTGGCCGTGTGTGAAGGCGGAGGCGTTGATGATGGCGTGGGAGGGGAGGACGGTTGATATGATGGCTTCAAGCTGTTGGTCGGTGAGGTGGACGTTGTGAGTGGGGTGGTGCGGGGGTGTGGTGGGTGCGCCTGACATAACGTCGACGGCCGAGCGCGCGTTGATGCACGATGGTCACAGTCACAATGGATAGTGCCTCAGGAGACCGCCAAGCCCCGGTGATCATGGTCAGGACGGCGGGGAGAACAATCAACCTCGCCCGGGAATGCTTATGCTCAGCGCCTTGAATTCCTATCTATCTGCTCGACCTGATCTGCTTCTACGTTTGCTGTTTTGGCAGCGGAGCCGACCTTGATTGCTTGAACTCAAGCTGTAGCTCGACGACCCAACCACTACAGCCTATCTTGTTCTGTGCGCTACCTTGTGCAGCAGGGTTCCCTTAGCTCCACACTCGTAGCAGACCGTAGCAGCTCGGCGAGCATTTACACAAGCGACCTCCATGCAAATGTTACCACCCCATTTCCTGCAAGCGCAGGGGCCGATGATCCATGCGACTTCGGCATAGCATTCCGAACACTGATATGCAAGATCACCCTTCCGATTGGGATCACCAAGTCGGTAGCAGGCCAAGTCCGCGCCGAACTCTGGAACATCCTCAAGACTCTTCAGCAGAGAGCGGCTGCCAGTCCCTTTGCACGACTTGCACTTGATCATCTCTACCAACGCTTGGACAACGCACAGATCTCTGAGCTCTCTTTCTTGTGACGGTGTCGTTCTGTAGACAGCAGTGATGATTTCTTCAACCTTGGGTAGTTTGTCTAAGCACCAAACATCGGACCAGCAACTGAATGTTCCAGCAAACGCCTTGCGCGCCTGATCTCGGAGGCCCGGTATGCCATATTTGACAGCGACTGCAAACATTTTGACGTGGATCATCACGTTCCCTGAGTTGAGCTTAGGTGGTTTAACCTCGTCCTTCTCGTCGCCATCGTCACCCTGGCTGTTATCGTTGCGCTCATGATTGTGGCGGTCGCTTTGAGAGGACTGCACTGTGGCGGATGCGATATTGTCTAAGTGGGGAAGCTGAGAGTCAGGCTCTTCCGCACACCCTGATTCATATTGACCAGTGTAGATATGCAGCAGAACCCTCGCAACCATCTCTGGCTCATCTTCTGGAAGGTCGATAGTGTGTGTGTGGCTTTCGGCGAATCCTCCACAGATCGCAGCTTGAAAGAAATTCCCCCCTTTCGCGAGTAGATACAACCTATGAACTTTGAAAGTCGTCCCTTGGCAGGTGATGATCAAGTCGGAGAATGTGCCGTACTTCAGAAGGTGCAAGCCTGTAGCTGCTTGGTCCTTGCCGATGATATCTCTGAGTCGAGGATCGAGGTTCGCATTGTCGGCGGATTCGACCTCCACCGATGAGGAGGATTCTTGGGCCGGATTCGTCGCCATCTTTGTCGTAGCGCAGATGGCAAGAAGCTCGCGCGAAATCCTAGAACCGTGAGCTTGCTATGCGCACAAAGTGATGTCAGTGGTGTGGATGTTTAGGAAGGAGCGTTCTAGCAAAGATGCTCTTGTTGCCAAGCAACTAGCCTTTCAAGTGACGAGCATGTAAGGCAACAAGTGAAGACCAGCCTGAAATTCCTTTGGGAGGCAACCAAATGAACGACGCGTGCACCAAATTCGGGATCGACGATTCTGCACTTTATCACAACTTCGCGCCCTGCTCCCGATTATCCCTGATCACCACACTCTTCCTCCCCTTATCCTTCTGAAGATCTCTCAACACCCGCCTCAAGATCTTCCCGGACGGACTCTTCGGGATCTCATCCACGACCTCAATCTCCACGATCCACTTATGCCTCACCTTCTTATCCTTCACGTACTGTATCAGCTTCTTGCCTACCTGTTCAGCATTCCCCCTCTTTCCCTGCTGAATCACCACAAACGCCTTCGGTCGCTCCCCAGCATAGTCGTCTGAGACGCCCAAGACCGCTGTGTCCTCAACGTCCTCATGTCCCAATAGGAGATCTTCGAGCTCTGCAGGCGCGACGCCAATGCCTTTGACCTTGATCATCTCCTTCAACCGATCTGTGATCGTGATGAAATTCTCCTTGTCGATCGACCCAATATCGCCCGTATGCAGAAAGCCGTCCTTGTCGAACGTCTCCTTTGTCGCCTTCTCGTTGTTTAGATACCCCATCACGATCTGCGGGCCTTTAGCCAGATCTCGCCGGGCTCATTGAGACCACATTCCTTGCCCGTATCTGGATCCACAATCTTGACTTCCGTGTTGGCGACAATCGACCCGACGCGGAAGGCATAGCTGTAGTCGTACTTCTCCGGCGGGTGCGCGGTAATGCAGCTGCAGGATTCTGTCATTCCGTATCCTTGCTTGAAGCCAGTGCCGGGGAAGGTCTTCTCGAGGAGCTGCAGGATCTCGGCGGAGAGGGGCGCGGCGCCGCTGGAGAAGCGTTTCAGGGAGGAGAGATCGTATTTGGCAAGTGTCTTCTGGTCGCGGACCATTCGAATGAGGATGGGCGGGACGAGCAGCATCTCTTCGAGTTTGTAGTCTTGGACAGTCTGGAGCATGGCTTCCATGGAGAAGGCGGGGAGCATGTAGACGTTGGCGTTGAGGAGGATCGGCAGGTGCATCTGGTGGACCAGGCCCGTGATGTGGAAGAGTGGAAGCACGGCGAGAATGCGCTTCAAGCTAGTGGGAGAAAGCTGGCGGATCTGGAAGCATTGCCCCATCACGTTGGCGTGGGAGATCATGACGGCTTTAGGCAGGCCGGTCGTGCCACTGGAGAAGGAGAGGAAGCCGCAGACCTCGGAGTTCTTCTTGCCGGGTGGCAGGCGGAATTGTTCGATCTGACCTGTTTCGCCATACGATCCGCCGATCTTGAGGAGTTCTGCCATGTTGGTGTGGCCAGCGTGAGTGCCTTCGAGCAGGAAGACGTGCTCTTTCGGTATGCCGGCAGCGTTTGCTGCTGCAGCGGCAACGTCCATGCTGCCAGGAACGGTGAACAGGAATTTTGCATCGGCTGTCTTGAGGGCGTATGTCATCTCTTCTGTATTGTATGCTGGGCTGGCGCCAGAGACGACGCCGCCGGCACGAATGACGCCGAACATGGCGCAAGGATACCAGACTGTGTTAGGAGCAAAGAGCGCCACGGTCTGGCCCTGCTTGAGTCCATACTTCTTCGTGAGGGCTGTCGACAGATGGGTCGTGTGAGTCTTGAGGTCTGTATATGAGAGATGTTCCTCTTAATATGCGGTCAGATCAGCCCGTCAAGCAAGAATAGGACACCCACTGGTGGCTGCATTTGTGTAGCCTTTCACTTCTGATACGGGCACGTTGCCAATAGGACTGAAGGCACTATCGAACAACCACGTCCAGATAGGGAGGTCATATTGCACTGCTCCAGTCAGTATCGCTTCGGGACGAGCAATGGGCAGAGCTACTATGAATGGGCGGGTTAAGCGACTTGAACGTAGGCATGTTGGGCGACTCAGGGCGGGGAGATGTGGTACAATGGAGAGAGCTCGACAGTCGAGACGAAGAACATCATTTCGTCGACCTGCGCAAATCTTTGGATCTGCATAATGCTCCCAATGATACTTCCGTATGCCCTCGGTCCAGAGAGTCAAGCAGCCGAGTCAACACTGCACGTCGACGCTCGGAACCGAGTTTGGCTTTGCGGGGAAAGCCATCTCCTCACGTGGACCGGAGCTTGTTGCCGGGCTCTTGGAGGCGGCGCCTGACGCCGTTGCCTCGTTCTTGCGAACAACACCCAGCACGGCCTCGAGCTGGGGAGCGGTTGGAGACGATATTCGACGCCCAGGTATACGAATTAATGCCGCCTGCTCTACCACAACTCTGTTTGAGTCCGGGAAGTAACCCAGGTCCGAATGGAACATGCAGGCGGTAGGCGTACATCGAGTAGCAACTCGCAGGAGCCCAAACAGTCATGAAGGTCTCAGATCCGTCCTTGGGATGAGTGAGTTGTCTGACCATCAAGATTGTCGCATTGGATGCATCGCCTTTAATGCCGAGATTCGAACCTTGTCAGCGCGCTGGTCTTTTGCTCATGCTTGTACCTACGCCCAGCGGCATAGTCGGCTGACGAATGTTGGCGTCTGGTCTCAAAAGCTCACTTATTCCCTGCCGCGTGGCAGTGTACTTATTGCATTGGTTCGTCTCTAAAGCCGCTCGCTCAGGTCGCGTGAATACGCCGAGATGCAGGGAAGGCGACTCTACCCGATCATGCGCTGATCGGCCTCGCTTGCGCGGCTGGCGGTGGGAGGCTGCAGGCAGGGCATACGAGTTCGTTGGCACTCACACCAATGCGCTTTCCTTGGATGAAAGAAATGTGGTGGTGGAGATCGCCCATAATGCCACTGCACTCATGTCGTGCGCCGCCCAGGGAGGCCCCCAAGAAGCGCGGAAGTATCGATGACATAATCTACCCAGGCAGTCATGCAGCACATTCCTTCAAGGAAGTAGTCGAGTCACGCTGCCCCGGCCCAGGGAACCGAAGAGGGCAGTATGTTGATTACCCATGTTACCCATGATATTCGTGCATGCATAAGTCACTTTTGACCATGTACAAAAAGTGCGCTATCCTAGATGTCGCAGGTGCGAACCATCCATGGATGACTGTATTCATCATTTATACTCTATACAGCCAAGTTTCCCTTTCCGGGGCTATTTCGTATTCTGTCACGACCCACCAATGAGTGGTCATTGCCCTCCTGCCTTATCTGGCAGAGCCCCGTATGTGTTCAGGAACGTTGAATGAGGGTGGCCGATGTGATGCTGCCAAGCCAGAGTCCGAGAGATCGCTAGCGCACAGGAGGACCACTGTACCTTCTGCTAGTGAAGTGGATGAGGTTGCTTAGTCAAAGCTACTCGCGACAGTCCCAGATGTATCGGTGTTTGCGACTGTGGACGGGGTCATGCTGCAGGAGACCTAACAAACAACGCCGTCCTTTCCCTGGACCTCGCAATGTTGACATGGCTCTTCTCGCTCCTGTCACTTTCATGGCATCTGCATATGACGGTATTGCCGAAAATCCACCGGTGTATGACCTGCACGCTGCTTTCCTTTGCGAACCGGTGGAGGCGGTGATCCCTCCGACGGCGGTGACGGCTGCTGGACCTGCTGCTGCCACGGTCTGTCTGACTTTTGCTGAGCGCTCTGTACTCCGAGAGAGGCGATTGAACTCCATTGCTGTGCCAGGTCCCTCTTCAGCTGCTCGTTCTGGTCTCGAAGTTCCGTGTTTGCTCGCTCGGTAGCCTTGATTCTCTCGCAAAGCTCTTTCTCGTGGGCTTGTTCACGTTCTCTGAATGCATGCTGTCTGTTGAGAGCAGGTTGTTAGTGTGGCTGGCCTCAACGCCGGTGTCCAAATGGAAGTAAGATCACGTGCAGGAACTTTGGGTCGGGCCGGACACAGCGGCCGTACTGATTGCCGATCCGATGTAGCAGGGCCGTATACTTACGCTGCTCGGTTTTGTGCTCGTCTCTTGTTCCGGCGGTACTCATTTACAGTTTGGATCTCAATACGAGGTATGACCCCTGGCTAGTGTCAACCTCTGCAGAAGAGACTGATAGAAGATTGAGACTGGGCATGCACACCTGGCTGAATCATATGACTGAGCTGCAATTGGCCGGCTGAAGCTGAGGACGCTGGCAGGCAAATGGTGTGACATCCTGCAATGCCCGAGAACAAGTGCTGTTATCCGTGGAATTCGGTGCAAGATGACCACCATATTGGGTTACGTCCAGGCCAGCACCCACGTTTCGAGCCGAACATGAGCTCGTGAGGATAGTGTTAGGGTCGGTCACATATGTTGGTACACTCCAGATATCGGGAACATCGTAAGTGGTGCTAGAGGGAGGGCTCGAAAATGCTGGAAACGCCACCGCAGATGGTCCAGAAGCCCCTATCGCATGGTGCATTTGCTGATGGTGCTCTCTTTGATCCCATTGTTGCTTCGGTAAAGGCTGATACGGCGGATCCGAAATGAACGCCATGTGCGACGACCGAATATGTGCCAGCAACAGCCACAGCTCTTGGCGATGCTCGCGTACACCTTCAGCAACCTCTAATGACACAGTCCCAATACAATTTCGGCTGTGTGAAGCGTATGAGCACAGGCAACGTAGGCTCAGATCCCCACGATTAGTGGTGGATGAGATCCCGCTCTGGTCGCGTCGATGAGGTGCGTTTCCACGATCGCTGTGAGACAAGTTGACGTAGATTCTTGCCGGAAAGGTTTTGGGTCCTTGCGAACATTTTGTATCGTGACGACTTCTGCCAAGGTTGATCGTTCGATCTTTCACAGGTTCATAAGCAGCCCGTTCAGTCAGGCGCACTAGGTGGACTGTGTTGGGACTCGGATATCGGCGTGATGGTCTTTCGGGGGTTAAGGGTCATCACATCTTGACGCGGATTTCTGGACGACTCGAAACAGAAAGTCTGTAGAGTACCGAGACGCGCTGGCCAACGTCGTGAAGAGTGTGAGGCTCCAAGGGCAGGAGACAGGCAGGTTGCTGGCCATGGTGTACCCAGTGGGTGCAGCGGGTGCGGGTGCGGAAGCGGATGTCGTAGTATCAAATGCCAGTGGCTCAGCTCACTCACAAGGACAGGCCTGAATTGTTAGTAAACTCGAATTTGACCTGCAGCGACTTTCTCTGAATTATAACTGCATTCGTCCGTTCTCCGGAAAGCATTGGAGCGAAAATCGGCAAGGCACCAGTCCAGAAGCAGTAGTCGATTGTGGGACAGATTGTACTGTTGTGCACTTTGCCACCAATCGCGATTGTGTTGTCGATGAACGCCTCGCGAAAGGGTCAATCTTCCTCGAGCGATCTCAAGGGAGCAAAGGCCGCTCGACCTTCGCGCCATGGTGGCCGACTGGCGCGATTAGAGACCCGACAATGATGTATGGACACCGCTCAGTAGCGGAGCAGAATCGAATGCAGATAAACACCTACCGGCAACACAGTCCCACAGTATTGTCTGCATTTATTTTAGCAGCAGGCCTGAACACTGGCACCGTCGCAACCAGCATTAACTGCGGCCCCGAGTGGCGAAGGACACCGTGTCACTGGTCAGGCTGCCGCGAGACATGGGGTCTGCAACGTCTATGATGAGCACGTGTAAGCTGTAATATGAACAAGGGCAAACTGAGACCGCAAATGGATCGCAGTGGTCATTCTATATAGATAGAAGAGCGCGGATGATCAGTAAACAAATGAAGCTTGACGATGTCACCGTGGCGGAACAGGAAGAAGGTTGGACCGCAAATGGACCCCGGAAATCTAAGGTGGGGCAAGCACGGTCGCGTCGATCGCTCTTGAACTCTTCTGCTCAACGCCTCCGGCAGGATGAAAGCTCTGCCATCATGCTTATGCCCTACGACAAAGCTCACTGCTCATCAGATACTCTGGCAGATGCTACAGTCGTGCCCTGTACTCCTGTGTTTCTGCGTGGTCACAAAGGTCAGAGGAAACGATTCACTGGCAAACAACTCAGTTGCACAGGACCTGGCGGTAAGCGGGAGACAGCTAGTGCGCAGGATGCCATCGTGACGCGATGCTGAGTGGCGAGCTTGCAGCAACACCACTATACTTCTCGACAATATCTTGCCGAGATGCCTCAATCTAGACCTCCAAACAGCTTTTGTGGGTGGCTGACCCCAACTACCGCGTTCTCCAAACCCCATATTCCGGATCGAAGCTGCCGATGGGCATCATATATGGGGGTCCACGAACACCTCCTCCACATCCACTGATCTTGAGATCGCAACGAGGTGACTATCTGACTGTGCAACCAAAATGGCCGTCATTGATGCCCTTCGTGAGGTTGTCAGGCAGCAGCATGCCGGCCATGTGCTCGGCGCAGCAGTACTGGTGGGCCTTCTGGCCTCATCGTTGACTATGCAATGATGCTGAATCTGAGGCGGAAAATGGTATGCTTTGATCACTTCCGCGCGTGAGGTTGACCTGGCTGATGCAGAATGTCAGCCTCCTGGACCAATGCCTTGGCCTATCGTAGGCAACACATTTCAACTGCCCAAGAATAAGCCTTGGATATATTTCGAAGAGATCTCGAAGCGAATGAACGCCCCCGTCATCACGTATTGGATAGGACGGAACCCAACAGTCTGGATCAACGATGCCTGGGCGGCTTCCGAGATCATGGACAAGCGTGCGGCAATCTACGCTTCACGTCCACGCATGATTGTCTTCGGCGAGCTTTCTACAGGGCAGACCAACCTCGTCAGCATGTACTATGGCGACAGATGGCGCGTGCACCGCAAGCTCACTCACATGGGTGTCGGTCTTCAGCATGTCCGCAGCTACAGCGGATTCCAGGATAATGAGTCCAAGGTAGTCGCACTTGATCTTCTCAAGACGCCGGATAACTATGTGATGCACTTCGAACGATATGCCGCCTCTGTCGTCTCAATCATCGGCTTCGGTCGACGGATCTCTACTCCTTCAGATCCCATCATCACTGAAGTCATCGCAGTGATGCAGCGAGCCGGTGAACTTAATGTGCCCGGTACCTCATTCCCTATGCTTCTTGAGACTTTCCCCATCCTCGCCAGATTCCCGAATTGGATGGCGCCTTGGAAACATGGCTTGGGAGGGGGCAAGGGACGGGGCAGGAACTTCTACTACGCCCTAACTGAAGAAGCCGTACGACAGAACACTCATCCGGAGTGCTATTCGCGCAAACTTTGGGACGAGGCGCCAAAGTACGATTTGTCGAATGCAGAGATCTCGTCTTTGACAGGCAACCTCTTCGGTGCCGGAAGCGACACTAGCAGTTCTACGCTCATCACCTTTGTGCTAGCTTGCTGCGCATTCCCAGAAGCACTGGTCAAGGCTCACGAAGAACTCGACCGTGTGGTCGGACCGAATCGTTCGCCGTCTCTGGACGACGATCTGCCTTACGTTCGAGCCTTTGTGAAAGAAGTGTTCAGATGGCGCTCGGTCGCCATTATTGGTGGGCAGCCACATGCACCTATTGCCGATGATGTTTGGAACGGCTACCTCATCCCTAAGAACACATGGGTTCAGGGCAACGTTTGGGCCATACATCATCACGATCGCGAGTTTCCCGATCCGGACCGGTTCTGCCCCGACCGATATTTCAAGGACCACCCTCTTTACCGCCCATTCCCAAACGACAAAGGATACATGACTTTCGGCTGGGGTCGACGAGTCTGTGCCGGTCAAGGTTTGGCGGAGCAAGGCACAACCCTGAGTGTTGCCAGGCTGTTGTGGGGTTTCAACATTAAGAAAGCACTTGACAAGTCTACTGGAAAAGAAGTTGCCGTCGACATCAATGCTTACACGAATGGGCTGAACATGCGGCCGCAGCCGTTCGACTGTCGCTGGATACCACGCAGTGACGAGATTCGGAAGACCATTGAGAGGGAGGGAAGGCAAGCCCTAGAAGATCTTGCGCAATATGATGGCGAGACGCAATATCGAATGAGCACCTTCTACAAGCAGGAGAAGTTGATTGAAGGAAAGGTACCTGCAAATGATGAGAAGCGGAGGTAGTGCTCGAGAGCCGTGCTAGGGTTAGAATCTCGAAGGAATCGTGTAGGTCAGCGCGCCGACGGAGGAAGGCTTTATTTCTATATTTTGCGCATAACAGAAATATTCTAAAGCGGCGGCTTGAGAGTAGAATTGTAAGGGTACATCCAACGGCGCCGGATGATACGTGGCGAAGGTCATGGGGGAGACCGGATGACAGAAGCTGGGCAAGATGTAACACCGGT
This sequence comes from Cyphellophora attinorum, assembly GCF_001299255.1. NCBI lineage: Eukaryota > Fungi > Ascomycota > Eurotiomycetes > Chaetothyriales > Cyphellophoraceae > Cyphellophora > Cyphellophora attinorum. Next base: position 101,518 of record NW_017253240.1, on the reverse strand, counting down.
TGACGATTCGTCCTCATGTGAGCTCGGAACCATAGCAGTGGTGCTTAATGTGCAAGCGAGCAATGACACTGTTTCCAAATCTGTGAACGCGAGTCGCTCACGGCAGTAATCCTACGGGCCCAAAGAGCAGTAAAGAGCTCGAAGTACGTTAGCGCAAAACGCAAGTGACGCCGGGAGGGAAAGAGGAATGCAAGCTCGCAGTAATATTTATACATTTGTTCATCTTGGCGCCCCTCGCTTTGGAATTTCACAAGGCAACCACCTTGTTCATTCCTTCCTATTCACCTCGAGACCATCAGCGACAGGAATCTCGATGATCCGCCTCTTTTCATTGAGACTGGCAAAACAATATGCGTCCAGATGACGCCGATGACGAGGCTCTCGAGCCGCTCGCTCGTGCAGCGTCTCATGACGAGGACATCGATCTCGACCTGCCGACGCGTTCTCCGTCAGGTCCACTACCGACGCCAGATGATCTTGCCGCGTTCATAAAGACCAACAATCTGCAGTACAAACGTGACATATTCCATCGGGCTGCGCTTTTGCTCCAGGGAGACACGCCGCCCACTGAAATAGTTGGCATCACGCCAGCCGAGCTCGATGCACTGGAAGATGAGGGGCGCCGAAAGTGGCGCCAGCGACGGTGATGTATTTGACCATCGCTTGCACGGCGTTTGGAGCCATGGGCCAGGGCTGGTGCCAGACCTCAATGAACGGGGCAAACCTTTACTTCCCGAAGGCTTTTGGGATCGATGCCGATACGCCAAGGAACAACCTCATACTGGGATTGATCAACTCGGGCATCTATCTCAGCAATGGTCTACTGGGTGCCTGGCTGGTCGCGCCATTGAACAAGCACCTTGGTCGACGAGGCGCCGTATTCTGGGCGACCGTAGTGAGCTTGCTCACAAACCTGGGAGGCCCGATGACACAGAATTGGCAGCAGCTGTTGTTCTTTCGACTTGTGCTGGGTTGCGCCTTGGGCGTGGTCAGCAGCACGCTCAACGTCTTTGCCGCAGAGTGCGCTCCAGCTGTTATTCGAGGTGGTCTGGCTGTGTCGTGGCAAGCGTTCTGTGCATTTGGTATCTTCGTCGGCTTTGTCGCAAATGTTGTCGAATACGACTTCGGACCGAACACATGGCGATGGCAACTCGTCGGACCCGTGCTGACCACGATTCCACTGCTAGCCTTGATCTGCGTCTGTCCTGAGTCGCCTGCTTGGCTGATCAAGTATGGTGACAGGTGGGATCTGGCATATCAATCATTATCAAGGTTGAGGAATACAGAGTTACAGGCAGCGAAGGAGCTCTACACGTCACATCTGCGGCGCGGCGAGAGAAGCTTGGTGAGCAGCTCTCCTACGTCGGACAGCTTCGGGAATTGTTCACGGTTCCGCGGATCAGGCGAGCAACGATTGCGGCATACAGCGTCATGGTATGCCAGCAATTGTGCGGCATTAACATCATCGTGAGTTGCAGGTAGTCCTCCGGAAGCTCCAATGCTATGCTAAGCCTTCTCCCAGTCCTTTTACTCCTCCACCATTTTCGCCGACGCCAACTTCTCTACGTACGGCGCTCTCATGGCCTCCACGATCTTCGGACTTGTCAACTTCCTTTTCGCCTTCCCAGCTGTCTGGACCATGGATACACTTGGCCGCCGCTCGCTCCTGCTTCTTACATTGCCATTCATGGCTATCACAATGTTCCTCGCATCCTTGGCTTTCAGCATCCCGGAAGCAAAGCATCCAGATCTTAGGCTCGGCCTGCTGGCCAGCATGATCTATCTGTTCTGCGCGCTGTACTCGCCCGGCATGGGCCCTGTACCGGCAGCGTACGCCGCAGAGGTGTTCCCTCTCAGTCATCGCGAGTTGGGCATGAGTTCCGCGGTCGCAGTGACCAACATCTGGCTTCCGCCCTTTCACTCACCTTCCCACAGCTTCTGTCTGCACTCGGATCACAGGGAGCATTTGGACTGTATGCAGCGCTGAATGTCGTGGCCTTATTGGTTGTGTTCCTGTTCGTGCCGGAGACCCGACTGATGACCTTGGAAGAGCTCGACGGAGTGTTTCGTATCAGCACGAGGAAGTTCATACATTATCAGTGTGTAGAGTATTTGCCATGGTGGACGAGGAAGTATGTGATGCGGGAGAAGGGGCAAGAAGTGCCGCAGATGGCCAACGACGATGCAGGGTACCGCGAGGTTGAGCAAGAGGACGAGTTCTCCTAAGTCAGCCGATGATGATTGATATGTCGAAGCCACTACATAGCCTACAATTGATGATTCGCTGCGAGCACGTGATTTGGCAGATTCCGCTCTTGCCACTGCAGTGAATGGATTTGACTGGTCGCCTCCTCCCCAGACTATTCTTAATCACTCACGCGCTCTTGCATCAGCATTTTCGACCATGTAACATTGCGCCGCTCAGAATGACATAGACCATTGATTCCACGAATCCCAAGAAGTCGCTGCATCCTGTTCGTGTTCGCGTCGCGACCGACGACACTAAATTGTTTGCCCAGAAGCTCGGTAGCCTAGCTCACGCGTTAGAGGCCAGCTCCAAGCTCCGACTTACCGATGCCAGGCGAGTGCCGCAAAAAGAACTTCTCGAGCTTCTATCCTTTCTTCTACTGCTCGAAGCAGTATGATGAGTTCTTCATGCTCACACGGAGACAACGAGATGTTTGCGCTCTCTGCAGATCATTCTCGAGATGGAGTCCTCAGGCGTTGACAGCGATGTGGCTCCAGATTGTCGGAAGAACCAGCTTTCGGCATCAAACAATGCTCGGTTGGTTCCGAAGTGGACAATTTCCCACGAGTATCTCGCGAGCAGAAACCCGCAAGTTTGACAAAGTTCGCCTAATCATTTGCTGCAGCCGACGCTGGAAGATGAAATTGCACCTATCACAATACGCTATTCCAGCCGCTTTGCTCAGTCTCAATATTTGCAGCACCTCTGTTGTGGGGCAGGAAATTACTTTTCGAAGCTAATCTTCGCCCATCACCAAGATCCACTTCAATCAACCCATGGCACAGTGCCCTCCATCGACCGTCCCGTCGCTACTGCGACGGCGTCGAACGTTCGGCGACAGAGCAATCTCGAGCTCCGCGCGATCGACATGGTCCTCTTCCAGTTCCTTCCCCTCAAAATGCTTTGACCTTATCCTTGCCATTCACCGCGCTGTCGCGTAGGTTTCTGTTGCTCTTCGCTGGCGTTGCTGTTGTTGTCATCGTTCGCGCTTGCTCGCGAGCACCACGGAAAAAATCAAAACTCACCCAAGTCGTTCATTCAGAACCAAATACGATCGCCGCGCGAATCGCTGGCCACCACAGTCATTTCCGGTATATCAGCTGCGTTACGGAGAGTCACAGAATATAAGCCTGAAGTACAACGAAGATGAGATCAAATACTATTCTACCAAGCGCCAGCGCCGTGCTGGTCTTGGCTTCACTCGTCAGCGCAAACCACAAACTACACGAACATGTCCATGCGCTTCACCAAAGGCATCACCAGCATGTTGCGAGATCAGCACCCGAGAATGCTGAGGTTGGCGTCGAGATCAGGGCGCCATCACCAGAAACTGCCGCGCCTGTAGCAGAGAAGCGTGATGGTCAATGCCAGTTTCCTTACGATGCTGGTCTCGTGCCTGTCGCGCCAGGTGGCATGAATGCTGGCTGGGCCATGAGTCCGGACGAGCCCTGCAAACCTAATGGATATTGTCCGTATGCCTGCCCACCTGGGCAGGTCATGGCGCAGTGGGATCCTTCCGCGACATCATATTCGTATCCGAAGTCGATGGTAAGCACACAATGCGCCTTCGGAGGAATGCGCTAACGTAATCAGAACGGAGGACTCTTCTGTGACGGGAACGGCCAAATATCGAAACCCTTCCCAGATAAGCCCTACTGTGTCCCAACACAATCCAACATTGGCGCCGTCAATGAAGCTGGCGGCGTAGTATCCTTCTGCCAAACCGTTCTTCCCGGCAACGAAGCTATGCTGATTCCAACCGAGATCCAACCCGGTAGCAGCGCGAGTCTTGCGAACCCTGACACCAGCTATTGGTGCAAGACAGCCGCCCACTACTACATCAATCCTCCTGGAATGCCTGCTTCAGAAGCATGCGTATGGGGAAGCAACGCCAAGGACTGCGGCAACTGGGCGCCATACGTCGCTGGCGCCAATGTTGTTGACAATGGCGAGACCTTCATCAAGCTCGGTTGGAACCCAATCTACCTCGAGCCAACGACACCCTTCCGCAATACCATGCCGGACTGGGGCGTTCGAGTTGAGTGCCCTGACGGCAAGTGCAATGGCTTGCCCTGCGAGATCAGCCCGAGCGACAATTGGGTCAACCAGATGAAGGGCTCCAAGGCCACCGTTGGCGCTGGCGGAGGCGCGTTTTGCGTCGTCACTGTTCCGAAAGGATCCACAGCGAACTTCGTCGTCTATGGCGGCTCAGCTAGCGGCGGCGGCCCTGCTCATGGTGGACCCGGTGGCCCCGGCGGACCTCCCTTCGGAGGTCAGAATAGCTGGAGCGATGCAGCGATGAGCAGTACCACTTCGGCCGCATCAAGCACCACGACTTCGGCCTGGAGTTCGAGCACGACCACATGGGCTGCTGGCAACTCAACGACAACCTCCTACGGTCCTCACCCGTCAGATAAGCCCCACGACAACCTCTTTGGGCCAGCATCATCGTCGAAAGCGCCCATTACGCTGGCTTCGCCCACGGAGAAGCCGGGCTACACCGCTGCTGTTCCTACCATCAAGCCAGCGGCCACTGGGGCGGCCTCCAGGCAGCAGTGGTCGGTAGCTGGTCTTGTGGTTGCAATGTTGGCTGCCGTTGTCCTGCTTTGAAAGGAGCGTCCATTGCCTGTTCTTGCGGCACGCAATTTGTGCTCTGGTCAGCGAAGGCTCCGGCAGCTTTTGATTTACTTCGATGTTCGTCGTCGTCGGCTGGGAACTCCAAGCGGGTCTGATTGACGACGGCATCTGCACTCATCGTACATATACCGACTATTTTCATACGATACCCACATTTTACCAGTGACGGACATTACCTGCTCAGCAGCTGGGGCAACTCTTGAGGAGATAAATGCTCTGCGCGGTATAGAAGCTGACTCCAGGGCCACATACCCAGGCAGTGCGCCGACTGCTTTTCTTTGTACAGCGCGTGTCAGCGAGATTCAACGACCTTTCGAACTTCACGTCATGATGCGAGGAGGATTGGAGGGCCACAGGACAAGGCCTTGCTTGGAGGACACGATCAGCGGATAGGAGATTCAGGGAGGGAGGTTTTGGAGGACGATGTTTATGAGGAGATTAGGAGAAGTATTATTTGGAGTGGATGTGCTACATCAATGTAATGTACATGGTGAAGAAGTATTATCGATCCCGAAGCAGAACCCGCTCCTTTAGGCAAAGTCAGTGCTCTTCGCTTGCTCACATCTAAGGTCGCGACTTCCTTACGAGTGAGCACCGTGACCACTGCCTGCCAAATCTGCAGACAGTTACACTCTGGTCGGTCCTTCCGAGTCAGGAACAACAAGCAGAGAGTGCTGAACTGTGCCAATAATTACTCGCTGCCCATACAATTGTCTTCAGATGGACACGCGACACACCACGCTTGTGCTTCAAGTTGCTTAGACCAAGGCTTGAGATAGCTTGGCCGTAAGCCAGACCTTTATCGCGGGCACAAACCTTCATTTGAACCGGCCTCACACTCCTACAGCACCAGCCTGTACTTGTGCCGACGCGCGAATTCATCTCTCACTGACCTCATCGACGAATTCGTCTGCGCGAGTCGTGAACCCACAGATCAAGCAAGATATCAAGTCATCGCTACACTGCATTGAGCAAAGCGTGTGGCAGTGCACTTGGTCTTGGCGAAAACCTGCCACGTCTGATTGGCACCGAAACACGCAACCTCCAAGCTCCTCGCCAAGATCAACACTTCCCGCCGAAGCGTCGTGTGCTTGATTGGACTCAAGGATACACAGCCAGCCCATAGTGGGGGATGTCCCAGGAGAAATTCCCTCAAAGGTTTGACAGAGTTGGAGATCAGCCGAAGCGTTCAAGCGGGGAGCTGAGGAACAACATATGATAATAATGTGCTTGGAGGGGCACAATGTCCTGGTTGCTTTCAACACCACGCAGAGAAGCCTTCTTTGGCTCGCTGCAGTAACGCTCGCCGACTGAACGGCCCTAAGTTTGGTGCTTGAGATTCCACCAGGAGATGAACAATACTGACCGTCCAATCCCCGAATCCAATCAACCTCCTGGCTCTCTGACTACAAGAGATGACAGGAAACCTCAGCGCCGGACACCATGGGCGTGCGACGAGTGTCGTCTGCGGAAACGCAAGTGTGATGGTGTAGAACCATGTTCTCCTTGTCGACGGTCTGCATTAGGTATATTGCTTGATTCGTTAGGGATCGCGTGCCTGACAATATACAGATTGCAGTTACCATTTTCGACGTCCAGCACCACCACAAACCCAGCGTATACAGATGCTGGAAATTCATCTGAGATACGTTCGATCATTTCTTGAGGATGCTGCTCGCAAGGTGCCACCCGAGCTTGGCATCGATTTCGAGGATGTTCTTCGGAAGATCAGCTCTGTGCCAATAGACGCGAATGCATCACCTCGAGCCGCCTCGGTCCCATCAGCAGGCGTCGATGCTGGGACAGCAGGTTCGCCTACCGACAATCTAAGTCGTCTGTCACACCCTGACTGCCTCAAATCGATCGTTGAGCTCTTGGACGATGGTCCGCCAGGGCAGAGCTATGATGCGGTGAATGAACTGTTCGATCGTCCACTAGCAAACGCACCCAAGGCGGCAACGAGCCCACTCCCGCCGAAGACCGAGGCGCTTGTGCTGATCAACAGCCTCTTCTCCACTCAGCATCCGCTGCTCGCCTTCCTCCATGAACAGTACTTCCGTGATACCGTGGATCTCGTCTACAACGCCGAGTCCCGAGACGAAGCAATCGACCGCTTCTTACCAATGCTGCACATTGCTCTCGCACTCGGCTACCTCTTCTCAAAGCAAACGCATCGCGAGGAGGGATGTGAAATTGCCCAGCAGAAGTCGATGCAGCACTTCATGACTGGTCGCAGTATGCTGCAGCCTCTGCGCGTCCATTCTATGATGGCTCTACAGACGTTACTATGCGCTGTCGTCTGGCTTATTTCGACCGGCCGTGTTGTTCAAGCTCATCCGCTGATCGGGCTCTCTGCATCTCTGGCATTGCGGCTTGGCTTGCATAGGAGGCATACAGGTCTGCCAATGGAGGAGACAATGCTCCACGCGAAGGTCATGGTGTCGATCTTGCAGGCGGATATGTTTGTTAGCATGTTGCTAGAGCTGCCCGGCTTTCTGCAAAACGTTGAATATGAGTCAGTCAGCCTTGACGAAGTGCAAGCCAAGGCAGCGCAGGACAAAGACAAGCGTGTCACGGCTTCATTGCAGCACTACAGTCTGCTAAAACTGTGCCGGACCAAGCAAACAGATGTGGAGGCGCTCCTTGCGGATCAAATCGCTCTGATGAGAGTCCGCAAGGACGGAAACGCTCCCTTGCCGCGGAGACCTGGCGGAAATCCGGATGACCAAAGGTAATATAGCATTCGACTTCCAAATTCAAACTCGGCTAACGCTGGCAGGATTCAATTACAAATGGAGATCATGCTCAACTTGGCATTCTTACATGTGGCTCGGACTTCTTTGCTAGACATATTGCATTCATCAGAACACCAGGAATCGCATGAGGCTTTCAACCACACCGTGATGGCTCTGGGTCTGGCCTCCGACACTATCAAGCGAGTCCAGATTGCGTTGCGGATGAAGATTCTATGTCCGGCCGATTGGAGTATCATGTATACTTTGCTGATCTCAGTGGTCTACATTATCGCTCTGCACTCCCACAACGAGCAAGCGGTACCTTCAGATGAAGCGCATCAACAAGTCGTCTTAGCTATCGAGCTGCTGGCGGCCTGCCGTTGCTGCGATGGCGGAGCGACTCGCGCTCTCCATGTGGTAAAGGTGAGATGATACCCGTTTGTAGAATTAAGTACATGCTGACGAGTCTTAGCTTGTATTGCAACGATCAAGCCTCCGCCATATCGACATCAACGACATCGTATCCAGAACATCACGCATTTGCGATGCCGAACCACAGACACCGCCGCTCAACGCCAACTTGACCCGCCAAGACGACATTATGGCGCTGCTGAATACCCGCCGACATGAATCATTTGCTTCATCCACAACCTCGAAAAGTCGCTCACCGAGCGCGACCACTTGAGCCATATGACTTCGACTTCGGTCCGCTGCAACGCTCGTTCTCTAGCCATTCATGTCCTTCCTGGCACTGATAGGCGGCACGTCGCCGTGACAGGTCTTCCAAGCACCTCTTCCCAGATTATTGTCCCTGTCCGCCTTCTGCAACTGATCGATATACTCAGCCTTCTTCGCTTTTCGCGCCTGCATCTGCGATGTGTCGATCTTCCTATACGCGAGCTCCTCAATCATTTCCTGCACCGTCATATGCAGATACTGCGGCGCCGGTGGCGCACGGCGGCGTTTGGGCTTCTCGACTGGTCCGACTGGAGCTGGAGGAAGTGGTCGCTGAACGAGTCCGTAGCCTGGTGGCATGGCTGTGTAGAAGTTTCCATATGGTGACGGGAACTGCATGGCTTGGGCACTCTGGTTGCTGCCTTGTTGCCAGGCGTCGAATTGGTTGGATGACGTATCTGCGTACATGGGCAAGTGGTAGGCGGGTACCATGACGAAGGACTGCTGCTGATCCGAGCCACGGCGCATGTCCAAAGGCGTGTTCATCGATGCCGAATCCAAGCCGAGTGGGTCGTACGCTGAGCCCATCAGCGATTGCCGTCGCATGTCATCTGCCAGCTGTGGCGGCTGCGGGAGGCGGTAATTTGTCTGAGGGTAAGGCGTCGCTGCGAAAGGACTCGAGGTTCTTGCGCGTGGATCGTCGATGGGCGGCGTTGGCAGGTGCGGTCGTTGCGGAAATGACAGATTCTGCTGGGGCTGGCTACTATAGCTGCTGCCGGTGTACTGGGATCGCCCTCTGAGTCGGTCGTAATCGCTGTAAGCGATATTTTGGGCGCTCATTATGAAGGTCTCGTTTGTCTGCTGAAACGTTCCCTGCTTACTCGAGTTATGGCGGCTCGCGTCTCGCTGCTACCGACCAGGATGGCAATCGCGTGTATGGCATCGATGAATTACGACAACACAATGTCTCAAGGCAGCAAGTAGGTTGTGGCCAGAGAGTACCAATGTACTACTTGGCTTGATGCTTCTAAAAACAAGAAGTCTTCTACACGACCCAACATCTCCCGAGCGGAAGGGGCTTTGTATGTGGTTCGTCGAGACAAGCATCATCGGATAGACAGGCCACGGGGGCCACGAGGCATACGCATACAAAAAAGCTTCGCGCTGTGAACCTGCATGCTTGGCGGTCGACGGCAGCGCGGCACATCTCGAGCGTTTGTGGGATTTTTGGTAACAATAGTAGCATTCGCATAGAGGGGCATAACTCGGAAAGAACGGGAAGAGTAGGAATGCAGAATAGATTCTTTCGCTTAGAGTGATGGATACGAGGCCCGAGCAGGAACCAAAGGAGAAGCCGTGCCTTCATCCCGCAGATGGGTGATAGATGTGAGTAATTGCTCGGCTGGACGGCACACAAGACTGATTTCTGGGACTTGGGCTCTTGGGTTGCTTGGACATTTTCCTTAGGTAGGGTTTGGCATTGGCGGGGCCCGTACCCTTAGCTGGGCGAGGGTTTGCTACAACGTGAAATAAGCATTTCCGCGCTGTGTTTCTTTCTTGTAGACTCCCGCCTTCTGCTACGCTGAGCAATCGACATCAAGCTCATAAGTAGGGGAGGAATTGAGGCAGTGCAAAAACAGCGGAAAGTGTCAGGGAAGCCGTCCAGCCGTGAATGCTCAGCAAACTTGGCTTCTGGGCTCGCCAAAACCATGGCGGAAAGTTGTTCAATGTGTGGGATCTGCAGGAAGTAGAGTTCGCGCATACGCGTCCTTTGGCTTGGCTGCCTCCTTAGCCGACTGGCTTGGCCCTAATTGTCGAAAAGTCCCGACATAGTGGGCGTCATCTCTTGTTGACTCTCCTTGCTGGGGACCTGTGCTCGAAAGTCCCCCACAAAGTCCCCAAGAGTGCGTTCGCGGCTTGCAGAGTAACAGACCCGGTGCTTATTTGTCCATTTTCGTCCAGTACAGAGGAGTTTTGGTTCTCGCAGGCTGTCCAGTGTGCTTCCAACAGTGTCGCCAGCAGTCTTACCAGAGGAGGCCCCATTCGACATGTTAAAGGATTGCCATATGTCGCAGTGACTCGCATCGGTCTGTGGCACGGACGTAGCGCAATCCTGCTATCGACCAGAAGCACACTGACTTCGCCGCTGCGAGGAATGATTACCTAGTCCCGTAATACTCGCGAACAGTCCTCCTGAGGCTGGCACGCGTTCAAAGCGCAGCCGAATCAGCCTCGCTGCATCTGCAGCACTTGGAATCCAGGATGAAAGGTACATCCTGAGTCTGATTGACCACGGCAGTCTCTCAACGCCTGGGGCATTAATGAATTGAAGTGCTTCGACAACTTTGAGGCCAGGTGCCACAGCTTCCAAGTGTGCCAGGTCATCGACAGCAGATCTGAGCTTCGCGCCCATACGTCGCGTGTCTCGAGGATGTAAGCTCTCGTTGTCGAGGATTGTGGAGCTGATGCAGTCCAGCAGAATCTCTCCTCGTTCAAACCAGGCCGTCAGACGGTGTAGCAGATTCCGAACATCCGCTTCGGCGAGGTACGACATGACGCCTTCCATGAGTATGAGCGTGGTACGTTCTCCCGGGATATCGGCCAGCCAGTCGGCAGAAGTGATGTCAGCTCCAAGCAGTCGGTATTGGGGGTTCGTTGTGGCTGCAGGCATTACCTGTGATCGCAAGCGGATCACCTCAGGTAGGTCAACGTCGATCCATGTGACAGCACGACCCGGAATCAGCCTTCTCGTGCGATCGTCGAGTCCGCAGCCAATATGTACAACCGCAGCATTTGGGTGTGCAGCCATGAAAGACGCAGCCCAGTTGTCGAAGACTTTGGTGCGAATGGCAATGCTCATGCTCATATGAACTGGCATCTCAAGTCTGTCGAAGTCGTAGCTGAGCTTCGCTACTGTCGCAGCGGCAGACTCATCGCCAAGTATTGGATCTGGAGACGCTGCATCGTGAGCTCTCGCCAATAACGGAATGACCAGTGTTTCTGCCACAGGTGGGAGGTTCACGGTGTACTTGGTGCTCATCGCTTGCTACCATGGCACTCTGCTTTGTGCGAACGAAAGCAGGTCATTGCAGAGAGCATGCATCAGACAGCATGCATATACGGCCAATATGTATAGTCGTGCGTCTTGATAGACTGAGGCATCACTCGCCGCCGTGTCCGAAGAGGGAAGCATGCAGCGCTGAGACCAGGAGCGCGGGCTTCGGTCGCGAAGCGCTTGGACTGCTTCGATATCCACGTCGCCATGGTTGCGCAAGTAAGTCGTGGAGCGGTCCCCCTTCTGGGAGCCTTTTGCGATCATCGTTGAAAGATGGAATGGCAATTTGAATCCGGGAAAGAGATGATGATGCCCAGAATAGTACTCCCAATTAGGAACTCCGTTTGCCTGATTCAGGTTCTATCTGTCCGTTCGCCAGCTTCAAAACATGAGATTCGACTTCTGCCACGCGGTTCTGCCCTCTCAAGCGTCAAGCGTGAAATAACGGCGGAAGCAAAAATTGTTATACTCCCCAGCTTCTGACACAGGGGAGACTTCGGGGAGTTAATGGTGCTCTCGGGCCTGCGAATTCGGAGTTTTGGTGAGGACTCGGCTAACCTTCCTCCGCAGAACGCCATGTCTTCAGCTTCAGCTCCAGCTCGGTCTGGGTGCGACCAGCTTTGCACCAGATTCCAAGCTGAACACTCACGTATCTATTCTAAGCGCCAAGCGCAAAGAGCTCAATCGTTCCTTCAGCAAATCCGGGTCTGAGGTTAAGTTGGCTGGTCCATGATCGCGCCGATGGTGTACTGACGCTTCCAAAACTGCGCCCCACTGGTCTGCTTCGATCCTCCCACGTTTGGTCCACGCGCCGACCGCGAAGAGCTTGAGCTTTAGCTTTTGATGTGTGACGGAAAGGGTAGCCTGTTTGGTCGGTCGCCATGGTCTATCAGATGTGATATGGTTGCAGCCCACGCCCTGAAAACTGGCCACGCGCCAGCGCCGGGAGGTCCTTCGATTTCAGAACTCTGTCACCATGCAAAAAGGCGCTACACCACGAAGCCTCACCTGTGTGTGTGGCTGCCAAGCTGCACACATGGCTCGAGAGCTGGTTGCGCCACGACATACTAGGTAAGTCGAAGCACTGCGAGGGGTCGAGCAATGCCGACTCCCACGTTGTGGGTTGCCCTTCAAAATGGAGAATATTCCCGGCCACGTTCACTTGTCGCTGTCATGATCTCACGAAACAGTTGCCGCTAACAACATGATGGTCTTTGCTCTCGCTTGGCAGCTTGCGTGCCTCTTTGCATCCTTTTCTACACTCACATTTACCCACCCAATCTCCGGACAAGCATGGACAGACGCATGGGACGTTGTCGTAATCGGTGGGGGACCAGCAGGTCTCAGTGCCACAAGCGGACTTGCCAGAGTGCGCCGAAACGTCCTGATGCTTGACTCTGGCGAATACCGGAATGGGCAAACTCGGCATATGCACGATGTGATCGGCAACGACGGTAATTACTCATCTTGCTGCGATCCAGCGGACTCCAGGCTGACCGGAATGCAGGCACTGTACCAGCAGCTTTCCGCGCACTCGCCCGTCAGCAGATCTTGCGCTACCCCACTGTCCAAATGGCGAACGCCACAGTCACGAACATCACTGGAAACGCAAGTACGAAGTTCACGATCCAGACGAGCGACGGGAATGTCTTCACCGCCAGCAAGGTCGTGATCGCCACAGGAATCAAAGACGTCATGCCATCCACACCAGGCATCGCTGAGAATTGGGGCAAAGGCATCTACTGGTGCCCATGGTGCGATGGCTATGAGCATCGAGACCAGCCCTACGGCATCATCGGATCGTATGCAGACGTGCTCGATTCTGTCTTCGAGGTCCACACCCTTGAATCGGACATCATCGCCTTCGTCAACGGCACCCAGACAGCAGAAACCATTGCCAAAGTGAACAGCAATCCTCCAGCCGGCTACGGAGACTGGGAGAAGAAGCTGCAGAAGTATGGCATTAAGATCGAAAATCGCACCATGGCATCAGTCACACGTCTACAAGATGGCAGTGTCGTCCAGTCTGCCGACGGAATGACCGAGTACGACAAGTTTCTTGTGACATTCACAGACGGCAGCACTATCGAGCGCGGGGCATTCATCGCCAACTTCCCAAGTGTGCAACGCTCAGGTCTCGGCGCAAGTCTGGGGATACCATACAATGCGAAACAGCATCTAAAGACTGATGGTCAGATGGAGTCAGTCGTACCTGGAGTCTTCGTCGTGGGCGATGCCAACGCTGACAACTCGACGAATGTGCCACACGCGATGTGGAGCGGGAAGCGTGCAGCTGTGCAGATTCACAACGCGCTGGAGCAGGAACGGTCGGATGATTTGATTAAGAAGAGGAGTAGATTGTCAGAGGAGGAGGTCGATCGTATTATGGGTCGGGATCTGCTGGATATTTACAGTAGGCTGGAGTGGTAGTTGGTGTTCTTATTGAGGCGTCGGTACCTAATATCCAGAAGGCAGCGAACATACGCGAATCATAGAGCACATCATTGTCGTTACATTTGCTCACGCTATTCTGGAGGCTGCTGTCTTGATCATGTCGTTCCAGCGCATGGATGAGCTTGAGGCGGCTCACAATGGTCCGCGAGTCCGCGGCGCTGGCATACGGCCGGTCTGAGCCGCGGCTCGTGGTGTGTGGAATTAAGCTTCGAGGAGCTGAAAATAGTGGTGAGTTCCAGCTTTGGCATACTGCTCTCTCAGCACATCTTGGCATCCCAGTGCGGCCCTTCAGCTTCAGCGACACTTCAGAAGACTCGCGCTTTGCCTCCACACCTTGCGCGTTGCGTGCAGAATGTTCTGTTAGATAGCGATCAAGAACACACGCTCTGACGGGGTCTGTGCGCAAGCAAGGGAAGGATCAATAAGCACATCTTCCGAAATGGAGGTGCGGGATGGACTTCAAGAAAGCCAAAGGTACCTCCGAGAAGCAGCTGTACCAGTGGAATGCACCATTGACTGCGGCTGAGAGCTGTTTAGGCTTTAGGATCAGAGTTCCAGGGCTGATCTGGGCCATGCCTCACAGCCGATCACCTAAAGTCAAAAAAGTCAAAGTATGCTTCGTGATAATGTGAGCACTGTGCGGAGGACGTTCTCTTCCATATGAGCTCTTGCAAGAGTCAGTCGCAGGGAGTAACGAACCAGACTTCCGATGGGCAAGAACAAGAAGGCCGCCGGCGAAGGCGAGGAGAAACACGATCCAGATACAACCAAGCAACAGCAGAAGCACGACCCAGATGCACCCAAACAGCCAAAGCAACCAAAGCAGCCGAAGCAACCGAAGGCGCCTCCTCCTCCCCAGCTCCTCTTCCACGAGTCACTAGGCAAAGAACTGACAGCTAAGTTTGAGGACATCACCAAAACACCAGGGCGGCGCACGTCTGTGACAAGCTACTTCGCGACCGGCATCGTCGAAGAACAAGTACAGCAGGATGTCAAGGCAACGGTCGTCACGACAGTGCAGAAGACTGTCGTCGTCGAACCCAAGAAAGGAGATGACATAGGCGAGCCGACGCCGCCGATTGCCGGCCGCGAGCCTCCCACCAGTCCGCCCGCAGAGCCCGCCGAAACAGAACCAAAGAGCAGACCCATCTCTACACGCTCTCACACTGACCCCGAGCACGAAGAATTCGTTGACAAGAAGTCTGTGCCCGGGAAGATGTACTCCCTCCGCGACATGAACGCCTTTGAGACGATTGAGTTTCTTGTCGCTCGCTACGGCCGCATGACGCACATGGGCGTTCGCGACCACAACTACGACTTCTTCCTCAACAAGTCGCGTACTGGAGTCATCTCGTATCGACTTGTCGATGACAAAGTCGCCGTGATCAGTGGCGACCCTATCTGCCCTGTCTCATTGTACACGCGCTTGCTGGAAGAGTTCGGTACGTACTGCAAGCACAACCACTGGCAGTGGGCAATTCAGGGCGGAAGTTCCGAGATGGCGGATCTGGCGAGGTCCAAGGGGTGGGCGACGGTGCAGTACGGAAAAGAGCGAGCGTTGAATGTGCAGACCAACCCAGTATTGCTTGGCAGCGAGGGCAAGCGCATTCGTACTCAGTGCAAGCAGCTGCAGAAGACTGTGAATGTCGGAATCTACTGCCCGGCGTATACGCGCGATGCGAAACTCGAGCAGCAAATTGTCCAGATGTATGACGACTGGCGAGCTGGCAGGAACGAGGCGAGAAGCGTGCAGGCGTATGTGACCGTTTTCGACCTGATGTCACTTCATCGACTTCTGATCTACGTGTACACACACGACGCAGATGGCAAGTTGCTTGGATTTGCTACGCTGAGGAGGCTGAAGGATGGCTACCACATCGACCCTATCACAGTCGACCCGGATGCTGCGCGAGGCATGACGGATCTGCTGCTCATTGCATCGATGGCGCTGCTCAAGGAGTCGAATATCGAGAAGTTGGTGCTTGGAGTCGAGCCTCTGGACGAGCTAGGAGAGATCTCTGGCATGTCGAGATTGCTAGAGAAGTTGACCCGTGAAAGTCATAAGATCATCTCGGCGGAACTGCCATTGGGAGGAAAGAAAGGCTTCAACGATCGATTCAAACCGGAGGACGCCTTCGAGGAGAAGCTCTTCATGATCTATCCCAACTCTCCAAGCATCAAGCAGTCCGTGGCAATGGCGCATTTCGCAAATATCCATCTCCATGAAGCGGTGAAGCAGCGTGTCGCCAAGGAGAGAGAGAAGCGAAGGCGGTCCAGTTCTGTGCCACGCAACAGCACGGAGTCAATGGAGACACTCGCAGCGCCAGAGGGCGCCCCGAGATCACGATCGCACGTCCGTGGCGAATCTGATGCGACAGCCGAGCCTGCAAACGGTGACAATCTTGATCCGAAACACCTGCGACCAACCCATCACCGACGAGCCTCATCAAGATTGAACATCTTCCGCCGCCGCAGCTCCGATGACGGCGACGCGCCTCCTGACGAGACAAAGCCTGGAGAGCAGTCTGTCGCGGACGAACGGTCTGCTCGTCCAGAACTTCCTCATCGGGGTTCGTCGCCACATCATCATTGGTTCAGACACGGCAGTAGCGAGATGGTAGCGCAAGCCGCCATTGCTAATGGTCATCTGATACCTCCTCAGCGACCTCGACTCGGAGAGAGGACTTCATCGCGGTCGAGATCTCGGATTGGGCTCTTCAGACGGAAAAGCGGTGAGGATGCAACTGTCGATGAATCTCGTGGTCGCAATTCGGATAGTACGCCGGTTGTTGGATAAATCAGGTACATAAACCCAAAGTCATGTTGTGTTACCATTGCTTAGTAGCATGTCGGTCGGGTTCTCTTTCTGCGAGTCCAAAGGACGATGCCATATGCAAGATGTTGAAGCTCAAGTCTCTGCGTCTAGTTTAAATCTCGTGGGTGAGGATCTGTGGCAGCCGAGGCTTGACAGGCTCTGACCTAGCCTGGTGCTGCTGTCGGAAGCGCCTACATTCATTCATCGCAACACTCTGCGTTCCTATGTCTTATGATGCCGGTCAAAAGATCGCCATGTCAGTTCTGATTGCGACTCGTAAACTGTACGAGCAGCCATGCACGACCAACTCATGCCTGAACCAGGCATCGTAGCTGGTAGGTCATCCAGCGCCCCAGCTTCACAACGCGTCTCCAACCTGAACACCACGTCCGCTGGTGCGCCTCTGCATCTGCACCTGGCGATGTCTCTACGGCGGTTGAGCGAATCATGCGGATGCGTGCGCGTCTCGCGGACGATTGCGATTCCGTGATGTTGAACATCCAAGACCTCAAGCTTTTCAGGCAACCAAGTGCAACAAGACTCCGATCTTGAAGGCTTGCCTCGACCAATTACGACATCGGTCTTTACGATACATCTGGAGCCTCGTTCACTGTTCCACTGCCAGGGTACGTTAGTTCGATATAGCAACCTCTCGCATCTCAGGCAGGCAGTACTGGAAGGCGCCTTGGTGTGCTACCATGCGAGGACTCCACATCTCGCATCATCCATCGTGGGCGATCGGAACGACATTATGCCTAAGGCAATGCCCAGATCTATATATGCAGATTCGCTGTGTCCCTGGTAAGCCATCTGCGATCTTTCGCTGCTGAGTAGCGTGTGCGACAGATTGTTACGTAACAATGGCATGGCACTACATCCTCCAAGCCTTAGCAGCGTGCTGTATTCTCAAATCCGCTCAATGGCTCTATCGCCTGACCTTGCACCCACTCGCCCACGTTCCCGGACCAAAACTCGCGGCCATGACCAGCTTGTATGCCATGTCGTGGGATATGCCGGCGGAGACGTCCTATGTCAAGAATTTCGGAGCGTGGCACAAGAAGTACGGACCCGTGATCCGGATCGAGCCCAATCACGTTCATATTCTGGACCTGGATGCATATAACAAAGTCTTCAGGATCGGCACCAAGTTCGACCGTGACCCTGTGATCTACAGCTTCCACTTTACCGCAGGTGGCTTCTTCAACAAACTCCGCGTCAAGGATGCAAAACCACATCGCGACCTCTACATGAGCTACTTCTCTCGGGGCGCAGTACAATCTCTTGAGCCTCGAATTCGCGAGCATCTGACCACGTTTCTCACCCAGATCGACAGGATGAGCAGCGAGGGAAAGGCAATCGACCTTACGCGAGGCTTCCGCTGTCTGTCAGCCGACACGCTTATGCGCTACTCCTATGATAGGCCATTCGGCGCCACGACCTCCCCGGACTTCGTTTTTCCCCTCCTGGAAGCCATCGAGTCAATGTTCCGCAACTCGCCCATTGGCTGGTACTTCCCCAACATCATGTTCTATGTCACGCGATGGGTCAAAGCCGCTCCTCGCTCCTGGACCCGCTTCGATCCCGGTATTGCCGCATCTCTGCAGATCCTAGACGGCTGCCTCGAACGCATCGTGCAGCTTCGAAACGACCCCAAGAAGCAGGACGTCCCATCCGTCTTTAGAACAGCGATGCACCCGAACCCCGAAAAGGGCCATCCAGTCCTCTCAGACGCCGACATGTCCTCCGATGCGCTGACAATCTTCGTCGCCGGCACCGACACAACCGCACACACGCTCACAAACGGCACCTATCAGATTCTGCGAAAATCCACCGTCCTTAAGAAGCTCCAAACCGAGCTTCGCGCCGCCATGCCCTCCATCAACAGCCTAAGCGACACCCCACTCGACTGGACCGCCCTCGAATCGCTCCCCTACCTCCGCGCCGTCATCAAGGAATGCCTCCGCATCTCCTCCCCCGTCCCCACAAAACTTCCCCGCATGGTCCCCGCAGGCGGCGCTGAACTAGCAGGCATGTTCCTTCCCAGCGGCACCGCCGTCAGCATGACCATGCATGCGTACCATTCCAATCCAGACTACTTTCCCGAACCAGGAAAGTTCAAGCCGGAGCGGTGGCTCGATGACAGTGCGAACAAGGAGGGTTCCGTGCAGGACAAGGCGTTTGCGCCGTTCAGTCGGGGGAGTAGAAATTGCATTGGGCAAAATTTGGGGCTGGCGGAGCTATATTTTGGCTTTGCGTATCTTTTTCGGAATTTTGAGTTGGAGCTGTTCGAGACTGGGGAGAAAGAAATGCACTGGAAGGATCTGTTCACTGCGGTCACGGATGGGCATTTGAAGGTGAAGGCCAGGCGAGTCAAGGACTAGAACTTCCGAGAGCAAGGCGACGCTGATGCGAGGTCACGAATTACGGCATCGCCATCTTATGAACTGGTGACTTGCCGCATGTCGAGAACGGCAATCGGGCAATGGTCAGAGGCCTAAATGGGAATGAAGTTGAAACGCTGTAGGAGTCGTCGAAATGTGTCGGACGACATAGACCTAGTGAAAGAATCTGGCTTCTGTGAAAGAGGTGTCTGAAAAAGCTGCGGTGCATGCGGGCAGGAAAGCAACACAGAGACGTGACGAAGCAGGAACTCGCGTGCAAATAAGCGGCCGCTCTTTCTTCGTCAGTTGAAGCGAGCAAGTGAAGTCTCGTCCGAGTCACGTTGTTGCCTTAGAGTATTGATCACCTCTAGTTGAAGAGGTGGAACAAAGTGAAACAACAAACAAAGGTCATTACTATCTTGCCTTGTTCAGGCAATTCACCACCTGGTCTAACAGCAATTTAAGATGCTGAATCCTCTTGCCTTCCCAGTTGTCAACACCAGCACCACAGCGCGACCACGGTCACGACAAATCAGCACCATGCTCCTACCCCAGAGAACAATCGAGAGTCGAATCGCCCCGAGCGTAACCTCAGCACAGCAGCACAAATACGATCAAGACGATCCGGAGCCATGCCTCCCAAGCCACCGAACGGAGAGCTTGCCAGGGAGGCAGCCAGAGGCTTCTCGGCGTGCGCCAATCCTCCAGTCTCCAAAGCCGGGCACTTTCGAGAAACGCCAGTCAAGGTAGTCGTAGGGCCCAGCAACAATTCCAAAACCTTCTACCTCGCACCAACGCCGCTGAAGGCCACATCACCATACTTCAGAGCGTGTCTGAGCGAAAATTTCAAGGAAGGCGCCGAGAACCTCGTCAACCTCCCTGACATCGACGTAACCACCTTCGAGTCTTTCATCGAGTGGCTGTTTGGCGGTTGTGAGAAGCACGACAAATGGTACGATGTCCAGCATCTCGTCCAATTGTGGATTCTAGGAGACAGTATCATGTGTAAAGGTCTGCAGAACACAGCAATCGACATCATGCGAGCCTCATGCTCTAGTTACCCGATCCATACAACTATGATGCTCCATCGGTCCCTATCCTTCATCATCGAACATACACGCGAAGGCTCGGTCCTGTTCGAGTATGCCATTGATTCGGTAGCACACGCTTTGACCCAAGTGGAAGGTCCGACCTTGAATGAGCTCGAAACTTTGGAAGGAGGGAAGTACTGGGCGAATCTGCCGGATACGGTCAAGGTGGCAATTCTTACGCGATACTATCACTACGTGCAACTGGGATCGGCGGTTCCAAGTCCGTCTAGCTATGGCGGCTGTTGCTACCATGTACACGATGGGAACGACACCACCGATGGGTCGCGAGCCGGCAAAAACGTCATACCCGATCCGATGGCAAAGAACAACCAGGTACTTCAGGTCTAGCTTATGCAGTATGACCACAATACTGACGAGCCATGGCAGTGCAGCAGCAAGAAGAAGGGCATACCGGGAGGCTTACAACCAGTTAATACGCTGAAGTCGCGCAATGATGGTCTTTAAGGCGTCAACTTTGGGCGCAATACGAATCTTAGACCGAGCCTCTCGACGGGTTGAGTGCTAAGGCAAGACAGCTCACCGACAGTGGTGTCAAGGGCGGAACTGCGGGCGAGCTGTTGAGAATGAAGTGGAGCGAGTAAAGAGAAATGCCTGAATGGCGCTGTACCCATGCACATCATTGACCAGCGATCCTTTGGACTTGACATTGAAAGCGCCAACGACCAGCAGCATGTGCGGAAGGTGCTCAATACTGTTTCCAGCGTCAATATCAAGACGTGTCACGGAACTTTGCAGGAGTCAGTGCCTAGCATGTCCTCTATTCGAAGTGTGTAACCCATGCTGTGTGGCCGTAATGAACGTGACCGGAGTTTCTTGTTCCGATACCGTCGATGTGGCACTGGGCAGGACGCGAAGCAACTTGAAGAAGTGTCAATGTTTCAGGTATGAACTTATCCTGGCCGCAGGCCCCAGAACATCCTGCCCCAAGGTCTTGGGACGGAACAAAGCACGGCATGTGGGCGGGAACAAGCTGCGCTGCGGAGAGGGCATGTTCTTAGAGGGCCTCTGGCAGATCAAGACCATTGTGCAGAGTTCAAATCGTCGAGCTCGCCTAAGTGAGTTGAAAAACAGATGACTTTGGCGGAGTATGTGTGTACATAGGTATAGTATATAACAGACTTCGTTCCCACTTCACCATCAGCCAACCGCACCGGAGCACAGTAAGTCCGAAATCGATCACCGCGCGTGATACCGCCCCCCAAACCCATCACTACTCCCGCTCAACTCCTTCTGATGCTGGCCCCCACTCTGATACTGCCCGTTATACCCACCACTCCCATGCTGCACCTCCCGCGCAACGCCCGTCCCCTCACCGTGTTCCCACGACCCACCGCTCATGCTTTTATCGTGCTCGCCGGTCGCGATGTGTATTTCTGTGATGGGATAGTTGTTGGCGGAGCTATGAGTGCGTGCCGAAGAGTCGCCGCCGATGTCGGTCTTCACATTGGCGACTTCGGCATTGCGGCCGTCGAAGATTTTCGCGATCTCTTCGAGGGTTGGGCCTCTGTTTGTGCGGTACGTTAGTATCAGCCATTCAGACTTCGCCACTGTGTTGAGGGTTGTGGGTGTAAAAGGAGAGTGACGTACCTAGTCTCGACGTAGAAGATATACACGATTAGGAATTCGAAAGCAATCCACACGGTGTACACAGTATACAGCTTCCACTCCTCGCCCTTCCATGCGCCGTCGATGGGAATGGGGTTGATCTGGCCGGAGAAGGCAAGGGCGGCTTGCACGGAGACGTTCATGATCATCAGACCCTTGGCGCGGAGCTTGAAGGGGAGGACTTCGACTGTGTACTGTTCAAAGCTGTCAGTATGTGGCGCTGGGTAACAAAGCGTGACGGGCGGGAGTGGAAAGCATACCGCAACAAGCAGCCCAGACCAAGCAAGAGCATACGCTACGTCATGACACCACTGGAAGGTGACGAAGGCGATGCCGATACCATGCGTGGGTGTCTCGGTATAGCGGTTGCCGAGGACTGTCATTGACGCGAAGAACAGCAGCATGCCGCCCGTGGCGGCTAGGAACAAGGGTCTGCGACCGACGCGATCGACGAGGAGCGCGCAGGTGACGGAGACGACGAGGTTGAGGATGGAGCGGCCGCCGTTGAGGCCGAAGCGCGTGTTGTCGTCGTCGATGCCGACGCTGTCGTAGATGCGATTGGAGTAGTAGGAGGTGAGGGCGTTCCCGGACATTTGGCTGAAGACACCTGCTGTGCGTTAGTGGTGGGGCTTTTTGTGAGCTTCGTGTTGGGTGCTCGACGTACCTAGCGAGATGACCAGCCCGAGACGGTAGCGATTGCCCTCTGTCTTGAAGAAGTCAAGATAGCTACTCGTCTTCTTGTACAAGAACTCCAGCTTCAACGTCTCCCTGATTTCTGCATACTCGAACTGCACCGTCGCATCGTTGACGTTGCCATTGGCGTGATATTTAGCCAGCACCTGCAGTGCTTCCTCGGTCCGGTCCTTCGAGATCAGCCACCGGGGTGACTCGGGTACCCACCAGATGAAGGTGATTTGTATGACGGAGAACAGGACTTGGACTAAAGTAGGTGCTCGCCAGCACCATGATGAGGGGATTCGCATTGTGCCGAAGGTGAGCCATGCGCAGATGATGGAGCCGACGTGCCATAGGCAGTTGTATATAGCGGTGACTCGGGCACGGTGTTGAGGGTGGCAGATCTCGGTCAGGAGTAGGGGTGAGGCGAGTTGGGCGAGAGAGTTGCCGAAGCCGAGGAAGAAGCGTGCGCCTGTGGATGAAGTTAGTCGTGTTGACACCAAGCGCCTTTGGCCGACAGAGGCCGTGAATGTCTTCTGCTTAATGTGTAGTCGCATCTTGTGGGCGACCAGCGTTTGACGTCCGGATCGACTCTGGGTGCTGCTTTGCGCAATGGCCTCAAAGTGATCTGCTGAAGCATGGCGACAAGACTTCGTCGTGAGATGCGAATAGGGGCAAGATGACTCGACCATCATAGTGCTCGTCCGTCAGAATGGGGAGCTGACTTGCCTTCAAACATCGGCTGGCCAGTGGCAGCAGTCTGCAGAGCACCGGCCGCGATCATGAGAATACATCCGCAGATGATGGATATCCTGCGCCCAAATCGATCTGATATGATGGGTGCGATTGGTAAAGAGGCTATTGACCCGAGCTGGTACATGGCTTGTAGTCGGCCCATGTTGGACCCTTTAGGATGGTCAAAATAGTCCTGCCAGAGGTCCATATTTTGAGATTTGTCAAGGAGAGAGCTGGCGTCGTCAGTCTGGTGTCGAGCCGGCGCCGATGTACTCACCCATCATATCCAGTCGTGGCGCTTGCCACACAGATGACCGCACAGAGAGCGTATAACTTCCTCAACCCAGGATCTTTCCGCCAGTTGACATATGGAATCTCGGGTGCTTCTTCTCTGGCGATGGCAGCCTCTTCGGCGTGGTGTCGTTGTCTGAGGGCCATGTTGACGATGGCAGAAAGAATGTCGGTGGATCAGGTAGCGAAGGTGAGACGATCTGGGGAGAAGTAGCGGAGTTGATATAATGGAGCTCTGATCGCTAATGGTGCCGGAAGCGAAGCAAGGATCGTGCCTTTCCAGACATCAGCTGCTTGGACTAGTGTCCCTTTCACCGAAGCAGATGGGAGTGGCGATGAGGAGACCAAGACCTGGTAGCGTCTTGTGGGGCACGTGCGACGCGCTACCCGGCTGAAGTACCTGGCATGTATCGTGCCGCCTTTGACGGAGTCACAGCTCATATACAGCACGTAATGCGCAGAG
The DNA here is from genome assembly GCF_001299255.1 of Cyphellophora attinorum. NCBI lineage: Eukaryota > Fungi > Ascomycota > Eurotiomycetes > Chaetothyriales > Cyphellophoraceae > Cyphellophora > Cyphellophora attinorum. The sequence continues at coordinate 77,637 of NW_017253240.1, read as the reverse complement.
CAATGGACGCGAAAAGTGCGCATTTCGCAACACCAAAGTAGCTCACGTGGTCATTATCAGCATCAAAAATCTTTCATTGCGAAACAGCTGCGACAAGGATCATTGGGAGGTAGTTGACAAAACAGGTACAAAGGAGATGAGACCAGCCCCAACTTTTCGCTTGCGACGGCACGAGTGAGAGACGATACGAGAGTCGTTCCAGATCAATAGATCAGCAGTGCCGTTCATCCAGGAGCGCTCATGCTCATCAAAACCGAGGCATTTCTCTGCGTCAGTACCAGCGGAGGGTCAAGCCGCCCGCTGCAGGAAAGGAAAGGACAGCCTTGGGTGGAAAGTGAAAATATTGATGCCAGGTACAAGGAAGTAGGTGTGGGGAATTTCGAGAAGACGCCATGTTTCTCTCGTGTAAACCGCGGCCCGGGGAGATGAAAGGAGAAGAAACGAGCGAACAGGCGACAAGCTCGAGCGACTAGGGTCGTTCTTCAGAAACGATCTGGGGTAGCAGCCAATTGGAGTTGCCGAATGATGCCCCGAGACAATGAGCCGTCTGGCCCCGATTCGCGGACCCCAGATGGCCAGACCTCCTTGCCCACCCAGATTCAGGCACAATCTGGGTTTTCGAGCCGTTGATTTGATGAGTGCCTGAATGGCGTGGTCCGTCATCTTGGCAGCATAAGTTCCGGACTGCATTGGTCGGGGATCAGAAGAGCATGCCCTGGAAAACGAGTTTCGCCCCCGAGAGCCAACGAGCGTTGTGCAGTGCCGCAGGTCGAAGACGCCTGGCGATCTTGCCCGAGGAAGACGTACGGCGATCAGTACCTGGTTGACTACATCTGCCGGCAGCCAGCCACACGTCGAAGTACCGCATTGCTGATTCAAACGTGGGCAAAATCGCAAGCATGGCAGCTTCTGAGCTCGAGGCGCACCGAACTTCGAGGCCTGACGTATATCAAGTTGCAACGTTCTTCGAATCTGAGACGAAATTTGTGTGCTTATGTCGACGTTCAAGCTAGATGGTGAACCTTCCACCTGCCTTACAAGGTTGTCGGTGCTGTCTGCGGGACAAGCAATACCAGAGTCCAGAGACAAGAACACCTCCCCGCAGTCTGTTGCAACACGAGCATGTGAAGCTCGTATTGCGACTACCGGCAAAGCAGCCGATTGTTGGAGCATCTAGTCTTCGAGATGGGTAGGTGCCGGCGCGGCCCAGACATCCTGGATAGGCAGCAAGTCGCTCGTGAAAAGCTCACGGACTCGGGCAGAGATTATCGAGGACTAGCCGGCGCATTGAGTGACCTTGTGCGCGCTCCGTGATGTGGGCTGACAGATTTAACTTGCACATGAACGCGAACAGACAAGGGAAGCAGCCCAGAGCAACAAGACTCCTGGATGACGCTTTGCGTACTTAGTGTATTTCGATCACCGTAGACTACGGCGCTTGTTTAAGCCGATTTCCGCAACTTTGCTGGAGAAAAAAGTTCTGGCGACGACTTGACTGCCTCTCCGCAAATTTGAGCATGTGGTGAGGACGTCCTCCTCGACATACTCACCAGGAAGCCGGTCGCTGAGTGCGTGGCAACAGAGGGTCATGGCGCTCACCAAACCTCTGGCCTCGGCGACGGCTGGCCTCGACTTCGTCCGACTGTCCCACGAGGACATCACCAAGATTTCCGTGCGCCGCATCAATGCAACGCCGGCCTTGGACTCGATGCAGCGGCCAGTGCCCGGTGGACTGTGCGATCCTGCTCTCGGCGCAATCCAGGCACTCGACGTCAACTGCTCAACCTGCAAGCTCAACGCATACGGCTGCACTGGTCACCCAGGCCACATCGACCTGCCAGTGCCTTGCTACCACCCTTCCTACATCGACACCACCCTCCGACTGCTCCGCTCAAAATGCGTTTACTGTCACAGACTACGCCTGCCACGACCACTGATACACAAGGTGGACTGCGAGCTGCGGCTGCTACAGTATGGACTGGTCGAGGAGTACAACAAACTCCAGCATATCACTGCTGGCCGTGAGCCGGATGACGACGAAGATGACGACCCCGACGTGCTCCAGAGCCGACGCGAGAAGTTTGTGCAGAAGGCGATGAAGAACGCGAAAAGGCGTGGCACGCTCGATCCGACAGCATACATCAAGAACCCTTCCGCATCCGCAGCAAGACGAGACATCATTGCTGACTTCATAACGAGAGCATCAAACTACAAGACATGTATGAACTGCAAGGGTATATCGCCAGCATTCCGCAAAGACCGCGCGCTGAAGATCTTCCGGAAGCCGTTACAGCTTAAGGCACGAGAGATGATGCGCGTTCTCAGCAAGAAGTCAACAAATCCGCTCATCTTTCTCCGGGAGCAAGAGAAGCAGAAAGCAGAAAAGGAGAAGAAGTCAAAGGTCAACGGCATGGTCAACGGCGATGTGGAAATGCACGACGTCAATGAAGAGGCAGACTCAGAACATGGCGCGGAAGATGAGATTGCCCTCCAGAATGCGCTCGAGCACACCAAGGAGACCGAAGCCGAGCAGCCGGTCGAGCCAGATGACGAGGTCGTCTTCATGACAGCAACAGAAGTCCATGCTGCTCTCACACTTTTGTTCGAACGAGAAGGTCCGATTATCAGTCTGCTCTTTTCCACTGGACGAAGACGTGAGATCAAGCCCGACGCATTCTTCATTCGGTCTGTCCTTGTTACGCCGAATCGATACAGACCCCTCACGCGAACAGACAAGGGTCTCGGCGAGTCAATGACCAATCGAAGCCTAGATAAAATCATCAAAGCAGCCAACGACGTCCAAGAATACAGCAAAGCTCTGCGTACTGATCGAAACGCGCAAGTCAGACCATTCTCGCTTCAGCAGATGCAGAACGCCGCACTCACACTTCAAGAAGCCGTCAACATGTTTATCGACAACCCAGCGCCACCGAATCCCACCATGAGACAAGACCCTGGTGTCAAGCAGACGCTCGAGAAGAAGGAGGGCCTCTTCCGCATGAACATGATGGGCAAGCGTGTCAACTTCGCTGCTCGCAGCGTTATCTCACCCGATCCGAACATTGAGACGAACGAAATTGGCGTACCACTGGTCTTTGCAAAGAAGCTGACGTATCCGGAGCCGGTCACGAGTCACAACTTCGACGAAATGAGCAAGGCGGTCGTCAATGGATGCGAGACCTATCCTGGCGCCGCTGCTATCGAAGACGAACGTGGCAGGGTGATGAATCTGCGATTCAAGAACCTCGAAGCTCGTCAAGCACTCGCCAAAACGTTGCTGACCACGAACGGGAAGAGCGGACAGTCAAAGAAAGTCTACAGGCATTTGCGAAGTGGTGATGTCGTTGTCATGAATCGTCAGCCAACACTACACAAGCCGTCAATGATGGGTCATCGGGCAAAAGTTCTCACAAACCAGAAGACGATTCGGATGCACTACGCCAATTGCAATACATACAATGCCGATTTCGATGGAGACGAGATGAACATGCACTTCCCTCAGAACGAGCTTGCTCGAACAGAAGCTATGCAGATAGCGGACACAGATCATCAATATCTGTCCGCGACGGCAGGTAAGCCGCTACGTGGGCTGATCCAGGATCACATCTCGATGGGTGTCCAGTTCACGAGTCGAGACACCTTCTTCGATCGAGAACAATACCAGCAGTTGCTATACAGCTGTCTGCGGCCAGAAGATCAGCACACAATCTACCAGCGGATACAAATGGTACCACCAGCTGTGTGGAAGCCGAAGCAGCTCTGGACGGGCAAGCAAATTGTCACCTCGATCCTCAAGAACATTACGCCGGACAAATATACTGGTATCAGCCTGGTGAGCAAGTCCAACACACCAGCCGAGTCATGGGGCGAGAGTAAGGTGTCGAAACCGGAGCAGTTTGGCATTAAGAACAGCAAGGTGACCTCGTTCGCGGACACAGAACAGGTTGTCATCTTCAGTGAAGGCGAACATATGTGCGGCATTCTCGACAAAGGCCAGCTAGGCCCGTCAGCGGGTGGCTTGGTGCATTCCGTCTACGAGCTATTCGGTCATATCGCAGCGGGCAAGCTGTTGAGTATCATGGGCCGCCTTTTGACGCGCTATCTGAATGAACGAGCATGGACCTGTGGTATGGATGATTTGTACCTGACCAACGAGGGCGACAACCAACGAAGGTCAGAGTTGAGCAGATCGAAGCGACTTGGGTTCGAAGTATCCTCGAAATATGTCAGTCTGGAACCAAAGAAGGTGCAGCAGAATTCGACAACCTTGGTCAGCCGTCTCGAAGGCGTCATCAGAAGCGACGACCAGCTCAACGGTCTGGATCAAGTGTACAAGGCAGAAGTCAAAACGATCACTGATGCAGTGACAAAGGCATGTCTACCGAAAGGATTGAGGAAGCCGTTCCCAAAAAATCAAATGCAGGCCATGACGATATCGGGGGCAAAGGGCAGTGAAGTCAATGCCAACTTGATCTCCTGCAATCTTGGTCAACAGGTCCTGGAAGGACGGCGTGTACCTATCATGGTCAGTGGCAAAAGTTTGCCCTCTTTCCAGGCATTCGAGACCGACCCTGTCGCTGGAGGCTATGTCAGCGGTCGATTCTTGACTGGGATCAAGCCGCAAGAGTACTACTTCCACGCCATGTCAGGACGAGAGGGGTTGATCGATACCGCTGTAAAGACGGCGAAGTCTGGCTATCTTCAACGATGTGTCATCAAAGGTCTTGAAGGGGCGAAGAGCGAGTACGACAATTCGGTGCGCGAGGCTTCCAATGGCTCTCTTGTACAGTTCCTGTATGGTGAGGACGGACTTGAGGTCACCAAGGCGAAACACCTGAAGGACTTCACGTTTCTTGCTCGCAACTATCAGACTGTCAGCGAGTCTATCGGCTTAGAGACGGCCACAGAAAGGCTATCGGAACGAGATGTCACCGACGCGCAGAAGTCAGTCATGAAGGCAATCCGTCATGGCACGCCCGTCGATCCAGTGCAAGCAGCCAACCCACCGGGCAGCCATCTAGGCAGCACTTCTCACCGTTTTGATCTTGATCTACAACGCTACATCAAAGACAATCCCGACAAGCTGCTGAAGCACAAACGCAACAATCCCAATGGCGAGGTCAAGGGCAAATCATTCCAGGCAATGATGGATCTGAAGTACCTCAAATCCGTCGTTGATCCTGGCGAAGCTGTCGGCGTGGTGGCTGCTCAGTCGATCGGTGAGCCTTCGACACAAATGACACTCAACACATTCCATTTGGCAGGCCACTCGGCCAAGAACGTCACGCTAGGTATTCCGCGTCTGCGAGAAATCATCATGACCGCCACGCCGCATATTATGACTCCGACAATGTCGCTGAAGCTGATCGAAGAGCTGACAAAGGAACAAGGCACGCAATGGGCAAAACAGCTCACTAAACTTCCGCTAGCTCATCTCATCAAATCCCTGGATGTCACTGAGCGAGGAGATGGTGGTGAAGGGTATGAACATGAGAAAATTTACGATATCCAGATCTACCTCTTCGACCCGCAGGACTACGAGCCTGAGTACGCCGTCACATCGCACCAAGTTGAGCTTGCTATGGAACAACAATTCCTCCGTCGCTTGGACAAGATCATCAAGGATGAGCTCAAGAAGAAAGCCAAGGAAGCTAGCGAGGAAGCAGCCACAGCTTCGGTGCCCACGATCGGCCGATCCGTTGGACGTGTCGAGGAAGTTCGTGGTGGAGACCGAGCAGTGGCTAATCGTGAAGGCGGCGAGGATGACATCGACGAAGATGCTGATCCAGACGCGGCCAAGGATACAGCCCAGCGCGACCGACGAGAGGACATCTTCGACGAACCCGACGACGACGAGGAGCGCATCGCGGCCGAGTCAGAGTCGGAAGATGATCCTGACGAGGCCGAGTCCGGCGATGTGGACGGCACGCCCACGCCTAAGCCTGGGAAAACACTGCCAATAACGAATGGCGTAGACGACGACTCTGATACCGACTCAGTGGACTCGTTCACACAGAATCGTGTCGAGAAACTGAAAGCCGACTTCCCACACCTCAAAAAGCTCTCTTTCAGCCGCAAAGCCAGCAAGCCAACACGCATCATACTCTCCTACGACAGCCGAACGCCCAAGCTCCTGTTGTTGCCCCTGATTGAGCGCGCCGCACACGCTTCTTTGATTCGCTTCACCGCGGGCATCAATCAAGCTGCCCTCTTCGAAGAAGACGTCAAGGATCGCCACACCGGCAAGGCCCAACAGCGCATTAACCCTGACACTGGCTACGCCGAAACAGTAAAAGAATCAGTCATCACCACCTCCGGCGTCAACCTGGCCGCGATGTGGGACCAACAACACATCATCGACCCGTACACTATCTACACCAACTCCGTGCACGACATGCTGAAATTCTACGGCGTCGAAGCCGCTCGAAACGTCATCATCAAGGAGATCAGCGACGTGTTTGCTGGTCACGGTATATCTGTGGACAATCGCCACATCAATCTGATAGCGGACACGATGACGCAGAGCGGCGGGTATAAAGCGTTCAGTCGACATGGGATTGTCAAGGAGAGTGGGTCTGTCCTGGCGAAGATGAGCTTTGAGACGGTGATGGGGTTCTTGAGGGATGCGGTGTTGCATGGTGAGAGGGATCCGTTGTTGGGACCGAGTGCGAGGATTGTGGCGGGGAGGAGGGGGAAATTTGGGACGGGGGCGTTTGAGGTTGTTGCTGGTGTTGCGTAAGCCAAGCGAGAGACGATTTTGGGTCAAGGCTGGCCACTGTTAGATGGTAGAATGAGGAGACTGATAACGATGTCCTGATGAGGGATGCTTCGTCAATTCGGACGAGACAAAGAGGAGAATTGAGAGCAACAACCAAAGTCATACATGCGTTGACGAGGTATACCTCGACAACACAACGCCTGAGAATGTCGCAGGGTGTTCAGTAAGTCGTCAAATGCAAATATATTCGTGCCCATTGAGTCATTGAACTGCCTTGATTTGTCCATGCTGCGCGCCGTCTCAGTCTGAGTGTCTTGAAGTCAACCGGCTAGACCGGCTGCCCTCCCATCGTCTGACCACATCTTTGACGCTATGTTGTATACAGGCGGAGGAATGCATGGGCACCAGGTTCGAGGCTGGAGAACTATCCGACGCCGGATGACTGTCCCCGAATGTATTTCCGTAACCTCCGGCCTTCGCTTCGACTGCGCTTCCCCATCTCAAGTCCACTACTCCTACATCGCTACCCAAATCCGACCCAACACAAACACTCGTCGCACAGTATTCAGCAGCTGTACAACCTCCGACACTACTGACGGCCGCTTGCACACCGTAGACGTCCCATCGGCGTTCCGGCGACCACACCCACCTGCCCTGACCATCCTCACATCGACTCTCCGCAAAGGGCACTTCGTAGGCAGACCAGATCAACTGCAGAGCACCAGAGGGAACTCTCACCAAGGCATCACACCCTGCGATAGGAGTTGAAGCCACGACTACCCGGCAGCTGCACCGCCGCCGCCTTAAAGTCCAGAACGTATCGCATTCCGCCGGACGTCTCTACACCGAGCCGACACTCTGTCCTCTCTTCTCGTTGGAGGCGTGCCCTCACAAGCACGCTCCTCAGATCCGCCAACGAGATACAGCTAAACACTACGAGAACATTCCATACGCGGATCGGCCCGAGGGCCCGCATAGCAAGCAAAGATGGTGCTCTCATTCATCCTCATCCAAAACCGCCAGGGCAAAACCCGCCTCGCAAAGTGGTACGCACCCTACACCGACGAAGAAAAAGTAAAACTCAAAGGCGAAGTCCACCGCCTCATCGCGCCCCGCGACCAAAAATACCAATCCAACTTCGTCGAATTCCGCTCCTCCCCCTCCCACCATACCTCCTCCTCCAACGCCCACTCCTCCACCCCGGGCCTCGTCCGCCAGAATCTCTCCTCCACCAAAATTGTCTACCGCCGGTACGCCGGCCTTTTCTTCTGTGTGTGCGTCGACGCCAACGACAACGAACTGGCGTACCTTGAAGCGATCCATTTCTTTGTGGAGGTGTTGGATCAGTTCTTTGGGAATGTGTGCGAGTTGGATTTGGTTTTTAATTTTTATAAAGTGTATGCGATTCTGGATGAGGTGTTTCTGGCGGGAGAGGTGGAGGAGACGAGTAAGATGGTTGTTTTGGCGCGGTTGGAGCATTTGGATAAGTTGGAGTGATGCGTTAAAGTGCTATGGTCCTTCGTGAAGTTGATGGGCACTGCAGATCATTGAGATACGTGTGGACTCGAGCCGCCCGTGTCGAGAGCAAGAGATGGAATGCATTGAGAATAGACCTTTCAGCATATGCTAGCACGCATAGCTCGGAGCGGAAGGGAGATCGCGACGAGGTCGACATCATCAGGCATTGAGAAGTTCCGAAACGGAAAGCAGGCATATGTCGACGAGGCATCAATCGATCGACGGAATTCACATTCCGTACACCAGAGTCTACAGATCCTACGCCCTGGGCAGCATCGACAGACTATTCCCAGCCCATCCTCCCTCATCTCCCACCCTCCGGCGTCTTCAGCTCCGCCCACATCGACTGGCCCTGGACCTGCCTCCCACTCCGCCACCCCCAAATCAGCGCATAGTGCGACCCCAACAACTCACTCTCCTCCACCTCGTCCATCCACTCCAGCTCCCCGACCCGCTCTTTCTCCTCCTCATCGACCCAGTTCTTCCACACCCAGCTCAGATCTACTGCTTCTTGGCCGTTCACGAAGCTGCATCTTTCAACCGCTGTCTTTGCGAAGCTAAGTCCGGGTACGCCTCGAGAGTAGGCAGAGAGATTCCGCGGGAGGCGAGGTTCGAAGTCATAGTGCGGCCGAAGGCGGTGTGTGGGTTTATAGGCTCGTACAGGACGATGGATAGGGGCGTTGGTGGCGGAACGAGGGTGTGGGTGAAGTGGTTGAGGATTTGGGTTGTCCAGCTTGGTGTTAGGTAGCAGAGCGCCATCTCAGAAAGCAGCAGTGTCGGAACAGCCGCATCAAACTGCAGGGTTGATGTCTGTGGTGGTGTCGTGGCTGGACCGTCGTCTGAGGTAGTTGCTTTCACTAATTCGCGCAAATTCATTGCCATCAGTGTGTATCCATTCGCCTGTAACGATGTGGCCTCTCCCTCAGCAGACTCCGAGACAGTGAATTCCCATTTCCTGTGACAGTGCTCCTCGTACGCCTTCGCAAATGCCGCAGACCGCAGATGTCGGATCTTGGCCTGCACGTTCTGCAACATGTCCAGCTCGTAATACATCAAATCCAACCCGGGGTATTTCCTCCGCAATCGAAAGAAGCGCGTATCGCTCCCAGCACCTAGCTGATGATTTGCTTCCGCTGATTCGGATGCGCCGCAATAAAAGTATCAACAACCCGATCGATACCCACCGTCCGCGTATACGTCCCACGATTCATCAGTGGGAGTCGACGAGGCGACTTTCCGTCAACGGAGACGTGTGAGTAGAGGTGGTGGGCGAATGGGTCGTCCAGGTAGCCGGCCTTTACGGCGGAGAGGCGGGATGTTGCGGCGTCGGTGTCGGTGGCGCGGATGATGCGGTCTTTGATGGCGGAGGGGTGGGGTGGGTTGGCGATGCGGTGATCGGTCGTGGTGGTGGGGGTTGAGGGATTGTCGCCATGTCCGCGGCCCCGGAGACGTGAGCCTCCGCGGCGGAAGGTGGAGAGGTTGGGTATTGATGACGCTGTCATTATGGAATGTTCGTGGTCGGAGGAAGCAATCTGTCGCCTTCCGAGGTGATGCTGTCGGTCTGTAGTGGATGGATCAATGTCGACTGATGATTACGCCCCCGAGTTCTGGTCGGAGCAAGAGAACTTTGTCTAGCACTTTCCCCAAGTAGCTCCTCTCACTGAATGAGCCGGGAAGGCACAGTAAGATCGATTCGTAGCCACTGATACCCAACAGTCAAGATTGAAGGAATTGATCAGACCAGTGTCGCCCCCAAAACGCGCCAAGACATACACGAACAAGGCAACTCAAATGTTTGCCTTACGGCGCGATGATCTACCTGAACCTTGCTCTCCACCAATTACTTCCTATTCGGTTGAGGCTCTCGAGCCTGTCCTCCACTTGCGCTACTACAGTATCCTCAAGATGCCGTCCAAGATGCCATCCAAGGTGCCATTGAAGATACCGGCCAGATTGCGATCGGTTGGGCGCCCTCCTCCCCCTCCCCGGCCCTCAGATCCCCCCACCCCAGCATCAAAGTTCAAATCCAAGGCTATCGCCTCAACAAGTACATCACCTACGGCTCCTTCGGCGTCTGCGTCGGCATCTACGGCGCCTGGAACTACGCTCCAGGCGGTTTTTATGGGAAGCGTACAGGACTGGGCACGGAGTAGTAAAATCGATCGGCCTTGTCTCAAAAGACAGCGAACCCATCCACGCCAGGATCAGCGTCGCAACATGGCTGGTTAAGTGGACTTTAAGTTTCAGCGGGCCACGTGAGATCACCTACGTCGGTGGCGATGGCATCGAGAGACGAATCAAAAGCTACATACCACCTTTGGGATCCTTTGTGCTCGCCAATTTCTACGCGAGCCTCGAACATCTGGCTTCAACGGTATAGCCTGGTGGACTTTCTGCGGGGTCTTCCTCCATCTCCCTCCGCGCCATTACATCGCCATCATAGCTGGCAGTATCATAGCTTCTGGAGCTATGTTCAACTGGACGCACTCCGATACACCAACCCCCGTGCTGGGTGCGAGCGGTATCGTGAGCGGCCTGGCGATGGCGCACACGTTGCTGACGCCGAGAAAGCGCATTGCCTTGTATGGGTTGATACCGCTGCCTATGTGGGCTGTTACCATTGGGGCTGTCGGTCTTGACGCCTTTTTTCTGGACAGAGAAACCGTGACGGCCCCTGGTACGGACGGAGAGACCAAGACCGCCCATAGTTCGCATCTTGGGGGTGGTATTTTTGGGGCGGTGTATTATGCGTTGTTCCTGAGGAAGTTCCGTCCCGTGTTGAACCGGAAAGGATTCAATACTTGACGGACAGGAGGCAAGCTGGGGTCAGCGCGGATCGGACATAGTTCGCATCTGGGTGGTGCGGCGTTTGGAGCAATGTAATATGCGTTGTTTTTGAGCAAGTTTGGGGGCGTGCTTAATAGGACGGGACGGATCGTTTATTGATGATGGCGGATGAGTTGGGGCGAGGCGGGCTCTCAACGCTGCTGCAGGTCCTGGGCGCCTGGATACGGCGCGAATACTGACTACCCAGGTCGAGATCAAGACACACGAACTATTTCATGACAGAAGCTCAACGCGTTCGGGCCATGCCCATCAGTTTTCGGGATTCACTTCATCAGGAATGAATAGAGGCGTTGTCTTTTTTGCTACCATGTACCATCAGCCACTTTTCGGAACGCCATTGTTGGCACTGTATCGTCTCGGGTTATACAGGACCGCAGTTTCATGGGAATCAGGGTATATGGTATGAATGAAAAGTAGGACAAGGAACAAGACATGATGCTTTCTAGAAAAAATGGGTATCCATCTATCTCATTCCGCAAAAAAAGTCGACGAGATCATCATCTCGCCTCGTTCCTAGTCTTCATTTGGAGCAGCAGCCTCGTGTCGGAATGCAACGTGGTGTAGGTCAGTATGCACTTGTAGTTCCCGTTCTTGGCGCCCTTGTCCCTAACCCAATCGATGCGCGCATCACGTCCTTTTATATTCGTGACATGACATGGCTTGAATGTACAATGCGATCTCCCTCATTCCCAATGAGGAGTTCTCTACCAGTCCTCATCCCACCATTATTCATGCACAAGTCTCATCATTGCTCGAGGATCCGACAGGTCTTCCATAAACGACCTTCTAGCTCGACTTTGTATTGAAGAACCAACTCGACCTCTTGCCTCCATTCGCGTCACTCGAACTCAACGCACTGATAGCCGGTATCGATCCATTGACCGGATCTGCCGCACCGCCAACCACACCGCCACCTCCCCGAAGCGGCTTGGCTATCCGTGCACCAGCACTCGCCATCCAGCCCGCTCCACTGGACTGTTGGGGCAGCATACCACCGTTCATGCCCATCGCCGCAGCGCCGTTCGCGCGGCTGAGCTTGGTGGCTTCGAGACGCTCTTTGACTGCTTGAAGCTGTTGCTCAAACCTGTCGTACATTAGCACGCCACGGACCCGCTCGTCAGAAGAAAGCACATACCTGGTATTCGCCGCACCCAACTTCTCCTGACTCTCACTCAACAATCCCTCCAAACTCAGTATCCTATCATTCCTCGCCACAAGCTTGCGCTCAGCAATCGCAACCTCCTTCTTCAGACTCGTGTTCTGCTCCACAAGCTGCCGTTGCACCACAGTGAGCTGCTCGAGATTGCGTTCCAAAAATGCCATCTTCTTTTGCTGCTGGCGATTATTCGATGAGCGGAGCACATTGTTGTACTGCTCGCGAGTCTCGTCGAGGGAGATTTCGAGCTCGACGACGCGCTCGCAGCGGTTCTGGAGGTCGCGCATGAGATTCTTCTTCATTAGGTCGAAGTCGGCGATTTGCTGTTGGAGGGAGGCGGATGCTGGGGAGTGGGCTGTGCCGTTTTGTGTTGGCCTGGAGCGAGTTTGCAGATCTGTGACGGACTGGCGGAGTCGGTGGATCTCATCTGTTTTGTGCGTGAGTTCGTCTCGTAGGTCGTGGATGATGTCGGTCTGGGTGTCTCTGCGGTCTTGGTACAGGTCGGCGAGCCTCTTTTTGATCTCATCGACATCTGCTGGATTGAGGTTGCGGGCGAGGAGGGCCTCGTGCTCGTCTTGCAGAGCGGTGAGCTGTTCTTCGAGCTCATATCTGCTCTGTTGGTCGTTCTCGGAGAACGCTGTAGATTGCGTCTCGAGGATCTTGGCGCGCAGAAAGTCGAAGTCTGCTGCGTCGCCGTTCTGGGATGCGGATTTTGCTTGCTCGAGTGCTTCGAGAAGCTCACTGGTCCTTGTGTCGGCTGAGCCAAGATCGAAGCCGGCGAGCATTTTCGCCATACGTTCTTGCTTCTTGCGGTCCTTCTCATCAAGCGCTGCTGTTGTTGAGCTGGCGGTCATCTTGAGGTCCATGAGTTGCTGCTTGACGTGGACCAATTCAGTCTCAAGCTCTGAGTTGGCTTCCTTCAAGCTGTCCATGGTGATCGAGTCCTCCTTGCTCTGGAATGACAGCTTCTGCAGCTCCATCTGCGTTTTGTTGAATCTGTCCTGCATCGACTCGTTCTCTTTGGTCGTCCGGAGCGCACCTTCTTTGTATGTCTTCAGCTCCTCACGTACTTCTTGCAGGGAACGCTCAAGATTAGCAGCTTGGGTCTCTTTTTCGGTCAATTGGTCCTGCAGCTCGTTTTCCCTCCGCATGAATTCATCCCGCTCGTCCTTCTCCAGTATGATGCTCGGCGTACTCGACCGTTCACCTGTCCTCGAGTCTGGTCGGCTGGGAGCTCGGCTCGTAGCTGATCTGGCCTCGAAGGCGTCTCCGCTCGTGGTCGTGTGTCGGCCTTTGAGCCTATGGGCGGCACCCACCTGTCCTGAGGCACAGTCTCACCTTTGCGCCATTGCTGTACTTCTGCGTCTAATGAATGGATGTACTTCTCGAACGACATGGCCTGGTTCTGGACTAGTTTGAGCTGCCTCTTCAGCTCTTGCGGACTTAACTCAGCATTGACCTTGGCCTTGTTCTTGATCGTCTTCGCACGCATACCAAATCTTAGCGTGCTGACGGTCTCGGCATCGTTGTAGCTAGAAGGCGAGCAGTTGATGATGAGGGTGGTCCGCGAGTTGCCTCCAAGCGATTCTTGCAAGATACGCGTGAGTTTTGAATCTCTGTACGGTACATGCGTGGATTTCCCATCGGTCAAGGCATTGATGACCATTCCGAGAGCACTGAGGGACTTGTTGATCTTCTTTGCTTCTTCGAGAGTTTGGCCGCTAGCACCAGTCTTTCCCACCTTTTCTGAACCTGCCAAATCGACGAGGTAGAGCATGCCGCTCTTCTGAGAGCCGGTGTTCACGTCTTTCTGGTTGATGGTGACGAGGAAGATGGAGTGGGATCGGGAGGACTCGAGATTCATGTTGGTGGACGCGGTGACCCGTGCCCCTTGACCAAGATGCATGGCTTGGTAGACTTCTGCCACCCCGCTGACGTAGATCTCGCGCAGATCTTTGACATATGGGCCTTTGGGGCCCTCGTGGATGGGCAGGTTGTCGTTTTGAGGGTTCAGCAGATCTCGTATTCGTTCCATGTAGATCTCGAGATAGGAGATGCTGACCGTGTATTCCACCGAAGCCGATCCATGGACCATGATGCGTCAAAGATCTGCTCCATGATTCGCGGCGTGATACCCTTCTTTGTTGGGTCGTCCATGTCGCCCATCATCGTGTATGACTTCCCCGCGCCAGTCTGGCCATAGGCAAAGACTGTGCCATTGTAGCCATTCATGACATCCTCGACCGTCGTCCGTATTGAGAAGTCGAAGATCTCATGTTGCTGTGAGCTCATGCCAAACACTCGATCGAAGGTGAAGGGAGCATTCGTTTCGGCGGACTTGAGGGCGACTGTGTCGTCACCCTCGAAGCGCACGATGGGCTCGCCGCCATTGGAGACTTCGACCTTGTTCTGTGGCCGAAACCGGGCAACGACTTTGATGTTGTTGCCCTGTGTAGAGCTGCCTGCGGCAGACCTGCGGATTGTCAGTATTGGTCTGCGTCGATGTAGATCAGTCACCTACGCCATCTTGTCGGTCAGTCTCGATGAGGCCGACAGGGAATCATTGACTGGCGCTCAGCGCCACCAAATTGGGCTGAAGCCCACGATGGGGACTGCGGTGGGATTGTTGACTTGATATATCGAGATGCCAGGTTTGCGGATCGGGATTGGCACAATGCGGGTTGCTGCAGGCAGGATCGAAATGCAGGATCTCGTCGGCTGTGATGCGATGCACGTGCAAACGTCGTACGGGAGTTGTTGGATGCCGTTGGTGATGACTTCGTCGTGCAATGATCACAGTCAAGTTGGTGGAACACGTGAAAAGACGCGCCTAGGAGAAAGGAGATTGTCGCAGTCGCGCTGATTCGATGCCGCCTAAACTTTTGATAAATTGGTGTTGGCTTTGCGGTCCGCTGCGTTGCCCGGAGACCCCTGTAACAGCATCATTTGAGCCGCCAAAAGACCAGCGATGTGGGCGATAGCACGTGACTACGCTGGGAGGGATTCAAGCCAAGACTCATCAGCGCTAGGTGGCAGTCTCGCCAGCGCGTCTTCAGACACGCTGCGAGTAATCTACACGCTCCCTATCGAATGACGGCTCTCATCAACGTCTGAGACGCGTCCCACACAGAATGAGCGACAAGACTGAATGCGATTGAAATGTCTCCGCACAAAAAATGCTCAACATCGTGAAAGCCGGCGTCTACCAACAACGAAGTCCAACATTCTCAACGACTGTACTCGTCGTCAGTCTCTGTGCCTCTACATCGTGGCCGCAAAATGCCATTGCCATCGCGAACCACGGTGCACGTCGTCGGGCCGACCACGGCACGAATTTCGCAAGACTTGCCTGAGGTAAGTAAGTTTCTTCAAAGCATGATGCCGAAGCAGCATGACGTGGGGTAAGATCTGCTCTGCTCTATACGCCGCCGTTCCTGCATTGGTCTGCATCCGACAGCTCGGGAGATGACCGTCAGAGATGATGCTGCTTGTACACCTATGACAAATCGGCCGAGGTGTTTTGTATGATACAAGTATACTGATCCCTAACCTCTCATACCCCTGATTATACCAAGCATCGCTGAGACGCCATCATGGCCGCCGTCACCACCCAGAAGCTCTTCTCATCCCACCAGCTCACCCACAATGTCACCAAGCTCTCCCCAGGCCAGCAAGTGCACAGCTATTCCTCTGACCTTGGACCCGACTCACCAGTACTCACCCTGATTCACGGCTACCCTCAGTCCGCCTACGAGCAAGTCTCCCTTTCCCAGCAACAGCACCACCTACTAACACTCTCCCAGATGGCGCTACCTCGCACCCCTCCTCAAATCCAAAATCTCCCTCTTCATCCCCGAACTCCCCGGCTACGGCATCTCCCACCCCCAACAATCCAACGACAAACGCTCCATCGGCACCAGCCTCCTCCAAGCCCTCACCTCCATCTTCGGCCCTGACCGCCGCGTCATCCTCGGCGGCCACGACCGCGGCGCCCGCATCTGCCACCGCCTAGCCGTTGACGCCGCCTCTGGCTCCGGCCTACCCAACATCACCGTCCTCGGCGTCGTCATGCTCGATATCGTGCCTACGATCGTGCAATGGGAAGCTTCGCTAACCCGCGCGTCGCGGCGGGCTATTTTCACTGGCCGCTGCTTGCGAATGTGGACATTGCTGTCACGATGCTGAAAGCTATGGGTGGTGGGAATTGGGCGCGGTCTGCTAACGAGCGGATCGCTGGGCCATCGGCTGTCGGCAAGGAGCGCGTGGCTGCCGATGGCGCGTTGGACGTCTATGGTGAGTTGTTTGATAGCGAGGAGGTGATCCGGTACACTGCCGAGGACTATAGGGCGGGAGCACAGGAGGATGTAGATTTGCAGAAAGAGGATCAGAAGGCAGGCAGGAAGATTGCGGTGCCGACGTTGGTCATGTTCAGCAAGGCGAGACTGGGGATGACGCTTGACGTGGAGGATAGTTGGCGGAGCTGGGTGGCAGATGGGGTCGATTACAAGGGTGTGGGAGTCGGAGATGAGAGGGGACATTACCTGCCAGAAGAGGCGCATGAGGACGTGTACGAGGAGGTGGTCAAGTTCATCGAGAAGGTCGCCACCAAGAAGGATTAGTGTTACGGAGTCGATTCTCGACCAGGTCTACTTTCAATTACTGATCAACAGGAAATCAGACTCGCTTGAGTACGCCTGTCCATGGATTGAGTCAGCTTCCCCTCAATTTTGGTCTATGTACAACGTCTGCTCGTCTACTGATTAGGAGCGGAGAGTACAGCAAAACTCTCTTGCCCTCGTCTCCTTATGTTCATGCCGGCGTCACCGCGAACAACTTATTGAATAAGTTGCCTGGATCGTATTGGGCTTTCAAGCCCTGTAGTTTTCCATAATTCTCCCCAAAATATCCCTACTCCGCTCATCATAATGATCATAATTCCCATAGAACTGTGTCGCCCGCTTTTTCCCTACAACGCTCGCCGGCGCCTCCCCTCCCCCGCCCACCTCCTTCGAACTATGCTCCTCCAACTCCTTCTTCCACATCTCATTCATCTCCCGCGCCCACAACCGACACGTCTGGTCGTTCTTGGGGTCCGTCCAGATTGGACAGATCATCCCGTTGAAGTGCAGGCCGCGGTTCGCGAAACACCCGTGGTCCAACTCGTTAATCTTCGCAGGGTCGAAGAGCTCCCAGAGGAGCATGCTAATACCGGCGTCCGGGTTCGCGTCCATGAATTTCGTGTACTCGTCAAAATTCTTTTGCGCGAATTCGGGCCGGATGGGGAGTTCGAAGGCAGCGCCTTTCATGCTGGCGCGGAGGCCGTAGGGCGGGGCGAGGAGGTTGTTGATTGTGGGGTAGGGGACCATGGTGGTTGTGTTTGCTACGGGGCCGATGTCGATGAGTTCTTTGTAGACTGTTTCGGCTTCGTCTTTGGTGCCGAAGTAGATTACTGGGGTGAGGATCATGGTTGCGCCTCCGGCGTCGGGTGGGCGGGCGAAGCCTAGGCCGCCGCCGCCTTTGCCGTTGACTTTGGTCTTGCCGGTTTCGGGGTCGATCATGTAGAGGTTGTTGACGGCGGTGACGAGCTTCTCGAGGATACCGGGTGCGGGTGGGTAGACGAGCATGCCAGCCCAGACTTCGGTGTTCTCGAGCTTCTTGGCTTGGAGGACGAACTCGGTGGCCACACCGAAGTTCTGGCCTGCTCCGGACAGAGCCCAGAAGAGGTCAGGGTTCTGTGTTTTGGAAGCGCGGATGATTTCGCCTGATGCAAGGACGAGTTCGACTTCCAGCAGATTATCGATGACGAGACCGTACTGCCCGCTGAGCCAGCCGTATCCTCCGCCAAGTGTCAGTCCACCTACACCTGTATCCATCACTGTGCCACCGACGGTAGCGTATCCGAACTTATAAGCCTCCTCGTCAACGTCGCCCCAGTTAGCCCCACCACCGATTACCAGGACCTCCCGTTCTTTGTCGAATGTGACCTTGCGCATCTTGCCAAGATCAAAGAGAAGGCCTCCGTCTGTCGAGCTGGCGCCGGCGGTCGAGTGACCTCCACCCTTTACGGCGAGGTCGAGGTTGTTCTCGGACGCATACTTCACGACTTTGGCGACTTCGTCGGCAGTCGTAGGCAAGATAGACACACCAGCAGGCTTGCTGGCTGCCATAGACCAGCGCTTGATCGTGTCATGGTAGCCGGAGTCATCTGGTGTTACCACAGTTGCGGAGGTCCCCGCAAGTAACTGCTTGATAGCATCGATATCGCGGGGCGAGACCTTGGACTTGGATGTTGGTCCGAGTGAACCCATTTTGATGGTTGAAATGTGTCGGAATGTTGTCGAAGCAAAATTCAGCAGAAAAGTGCTCTCACTGGCTCGAGAGATGTGCCGCTCTTGCAGATGTATATCTTTCTTCACGTGTATTAGATAAGGCAACCCAGAGGGTCCTGGTGGGGCTCGGGGAGTGAGGTGGGTTCAGCCACTCACGGCAGGGGCAGGTAGTCCAGTCTTGCTGTCTCTTGATCTTACCTACAAGAAGGGCGTTGAATCCCGAGCTGAAACGTCTGTCTAACAGAAATGATCCGGTACTCAAGCTATCGCATCGAAACAGGCAAGTTTGCGACTGGCAGGGGCACAGTAACAGGGGCGATGAGTTATACTCTCCAGGGTCCAGCACCGAGGCAGCTCCAATTGCTTACCGCTTCATTTTGGGGCCTGTTACTGGATTCTGCTAGAGCGTACTTGAACATCTCCAAGCGTGTTTATCAGGGCTCGAGCATTGTTGGCCCTTTCTTCGAATTTGGCATCGGCACCCATACGTGCAGAGTTGCGAGCGCTGTCCGGCCGTGTAGTATTCGTACAGCAGAGATTCCGGTCCGCAGAGTTCATTGGCAGATGGCGAGTCAGCAATGCGATCGATGATGACCTGGAGGTGCTGACATGGCGGAGAGTTCTGGCTCTCTTCGCCACTCCGCACAGCCAGGGAACATCATGCCATTTCGATCGTCGTCGTTGCAGCCGTTGCTCGGCTAGGCCCGTGTTCTTCCCTTAATGTCGTATAAATGCTCCAGGTAAGCAATGAAGTTGTTTGACGTCTTCATGGGTTGCCGCGTCACAAACCTTGGAAGGCAAATCCTTGGCGGTAGTGCCTGCCCGGGGATCCGAGTACGGGCCCTGTGCAACCTGCCGCCTCAACCGAGTACGAGGTCTGGTGGAAATGAGAAGCCACAATCGCAGAACACGAGGCTAGGTATCACGCTCTAGTAGCGGACGTGTAGCGTGAATACAGAACAGAACGGCGACGATCATCGTTGAGAGAAGGGCCATACTCGAGCGTTGACAATCACATTTATATTCTTTGCCATTGGGGCGCTCTGCCTGCAGTGGAGCAATGGATGGCGAACAGTAGCATGATATCGCTCAGAGAACAATAGCAACAGCCGAGAAGACATCGTCATCAAGCGCGATTACGATGATACTGAATTGACCTGGCGCCGACGGTCTTCGGTAACGAGGTCGCTGACAACGTAGCCGACATGTCCATTAATGCGCCCGTACTCGGACTCGCACTTGCAGCCTAGGCAGAGCTGGAGCTGGTGCACCGGCTCCGCTACTCTGCGAAGCGTCGTGATCTGTAGACGAAGATCTGCTTGATCATTGCGCTGCATGGCTCACAGTACAACGATGTGAGAGACCGCATCATTCAGGAGTAGCTTGCTCGCCGGTCAGACCTGCCTGGGACGTACTGGCCTTGCTTGGCCGGGTATTCGTCGCAGTCGTCTGCCGTGTTCGCTGTTGCTATCACATTCCTGGTGTCTTGATCACTTCCTCATCCTCTGAAACCTTCGAGCCGCCCAGCATCAAAGCCTATCTCGACGAGTGGTGAACGTCAACGACGAGCTGGTGAGGATTCGGCTTCACATCAGCCAGGCGGAAAGCAGCTGTCATGGCAGGCTTCGAAGCCTGGCGGAAGGTGCAAGATGGTGAAGATGGATCAACAGAATGAAGATGAGGCAACCATATTTCTTGGCTCTTGGTGGGGCGACGGCGTGAGGCATTGAATGCAATTGCACTGGGCATGCTCGTAGGTTTCCTTCTGTTGCTGATGCGTTGATAGCAATCGAACATTCTCACTTATCACGCCCTCCTGTCGACATTCAGTGCTGGCATACTCGACCTCCGACAAGCCACCGGAAAAGTACATGTAGTGCGTCACTCACTCAGCCAAAGTACCACCGACACCCCCGCCCGCATCCGACTAGTTCCTCCTCAGCATTCGCACTCCCGTCCCGATCTGCACATCACTGCAGCACTCGAAGCAGCGTTGAGGGCGTTGACAAGGCTCAGTGGCTCTTGAAGCTTCACGCCGATACAGTATCGAAGTCACTGTGCGCAGACCTTGTCCTGGACTCGTAGCACGAGCCGTTTCGCCAAATCGGCCTCAACAGCACACCGGTCGTCAATATGCCAGCTCTCACACCCGCCACAGTCAAGCTGAAGTCGACTCTGCGTCTCCTCATCCCTCGTCTCCGAAATGCACAGAAGAAAGACACAGCCCTCTCCGTCGCTGCCCGGCGCGAGATGGCCGACCTCCTAGCCACAAATCGGGAAGCCTCTGCCCGGATACGCGTCGAGAACATCATACACACTGACATTACAGTCGAGCTGATGGAGATCCTCGAGCTGTACGCCGAACTGCTGCTTGCAAGAAGTGCCATGCTCGATCTACGGGACAAGCTGCTGAAGGAAGGTGGTGACAACGCAGACGAAACACAGGCTACAGGGTTGGAAGAGGCGGCAGCAAGTCTGGTCTACGCTGCACCGCGGCTGCCGAGGGACATCAAAGAGTTGGGGCTGGTGAGGAACTTGCTGATCGAGCGATTCGGGAAAGAGTGGACTGTCAAAGTGTCGGAAAATGCAGAGGGCGAAATGGTGCCGAAACGAGTCACTGAGAAATTGAAGATGGACGTGCCCAAGGAGGCGTTGGTGCAGGCATATCTGGAAGAGATCGCTCGGAGCTACGCCGTTGACTGGCCACGGAGGAATTACGAGCTTGAGAATGCACGTGATGAGGTAGATGACGAGGACGACGATGACGGTGGGCCCAAAGAGCAGCCTATCCTCGCCGATGGCGCACAGTCAGTCTCTACTCCTTCGAAAGCGCCTGGCAAAGTCGATCTCAGCAATCTCAACTCCGTCAGTGCGACGCCGCCGAAGGGTCTGGACCCGGAAGGAGCACGAAGTCCTGTCAGTGTGGCGCCTCCTGGTGCGAGAACCGACAACCCGACGCCGTCCGTCAAGTTGCCAGGTGGTGGAACGGCGGCGCCGAAGAAGTCGAGTGCAGCGAATGCTTCGAAGGGATCGGGTGCGGCGAAAGCTGGAGGTCCTGGAGGTAGCGTACCGACTGTGGATGATCTGGCCAAACGATTCTCGGCGTTGAAGAGATGACATGTCCCTATTCGATATCGATTGACAGCTTCACTCTTTGAGACGACCTGTCCACGTCGCATGCCCTGCACGCATGTTCGAGCCGTTTCTAAGCGCACTAAGCTAGTCATTTGTTTGCACTGCTGTGCCTCACCACAGATCCGACAAGCGCCTCGTTTGGATTGAAAGCGTATAGATTTCGACTAGCTGAGGCACGCACTTCTCCAATACCAAGTCTAGCAAGTTCAACCACATCTTAACAACTTGATACCGATGACCATGGCTGCGCCTGACAACTATCATAATGTTCCCCTTCATGATCTGGATTCACCTCCCTCGCACGACAGGGCATATCGCAGCTGGACCGAAGAACTTGCCAACAGACCCGGCTCGATACCATCCTACACGCCTAGTCTGCCTGCAAGGCCTGTGAAAAGGAAGGATTACTGGAAGACGGTTGTCCTCGCGATCCTGGCTATCGTCGTGGTGGGCCTGGTCATCTTTGCTGTGGCCAAGGTTGCCCAGCCGCACGCAAAGCAAGCAGAACCACAGCCACGATCTTCGCCGCCGCTGCTCGGAAATCTCATGACGGAGACCATCACTGCCTCAACAACTCCTGTGTCGATAGCAACAAGCACGGCGTCATCCACATCGACAATGATTACTACCATTGTTGTTACTGCCTCGACTGTCGAGACCAGCTCCAATTTGGTACAAACGGTCGTGACGCCCTCCCCAACAGTTTTCACCACTACCGCTAGAGTAACAAGCACTGCCATAAGCACTTCCGCGGTCACAGAATCCCAGACCATAAGTCCGAGCCAAGATCCAGAGCCATCGACAATCACCAAGTCAGCTACGGAGTCCGCTACCGTGACTACTACAGCATCTGCTTCGACGCAGACTACCACAGCCACAACGGAGGTTCCAGAGCCGACGACTACCAGTACGAAGACT
The DNA here is from genome assembly GCF_001299255.1 of Cyphellophora attinorum. Lineage (NCBI taxonomy): Eukaryota > Fungi > Ascomycota > Eurotiomycetes > Chaetothyriales > Cyphellophoraceae > Cyphellophora > Cyphellophora attinorum. Next base: position 55,016 of record NW_017253240.1, on the reverse strand, counting down.
GTGCACAAGACGACTACTTCTGCATCAGTGGACGTCGTTACTACGATCAAGCCATCGACTATCACCAACCAGGCTACCGTGACTGCTACGTCAACGGAGAGAGCGAAGCGAGGGCTGGTATCTACTTCCGGCGCCTCGAGTGAGGGCTTTCCAACCGACTTGCGTCATGCGTTCGAGGTATGATCTCCGCCTGAACGCCAGCTGTTTCACACCACTAACCTCATAATCCCTAGTAGGCTAGCAGCAGATCTGTCTTTCACAAGTTCCATGCACGCTATCTCAAGATGATCACCAAAACAAGAACGCATACCACAACTTCCCTCAGCACCTCCACGTCCACCGACGTCTCGCTGACCAGGATCACGGTGACGACGACTACGACCTCAGTGACCACTGAGCCAGGTCCTACCGCTGCGGACCCACGACCCGATGAAACTGGCCGGCCTGCCAATACTCCTGGTGGCGAGCCCGCATCGTCCTCGAGCCCAGCTCCCACTCCACCACCTCCACCACCTCCGTCACCAGCCCCAGAGTCAGGAGCTGCGAGCAAAACGGAGAGCAGTCTCAAAACAGTCACGACCCACTGCGTCTGGCAACACGAGCATTCGGTCTGTTATCCCAATCGGGCGGTGTCGCTGGAGTAGGAGCACATCGCAATTCTCGCTTCCGCTCAAGCATCGACGACTACCGACACCACTTTTACGACGATCACGACTTCCCCTAAACCTCCCGGCGAGCAAAGCTACGATTCTCCGCTGCCTCCGTCTGCTGCGCCAACGAATCCCAAACCCTTCTCCCACTCCAACGCCCTCAGAGTCGAACACGCCGAGCAAAACTGAAGACACTTCCGAGCACTCCACGAAAGTCTGCCTGTTCTACGAGCATAAGGCACCTTGTCGATCATAGCAACAAGGAACCTCAGCGTACATCGTATTGGGGTCGCACCAACGCCACGGTTGCCGTCTGCGTCAGCATCGCCACCAGTCCCAAGCCCCAGAAAACCCCTTTCACTCCCACGGCCCCAAACGCCCTACCTTCCGCGATACCCACCCCTTCTCTCCCAGCAATTGCAGCATGATTGCCCAACGCACCACCGAAAGCCGACCCAACGACCAACCATTCCTCGCGGCGCACTGCTCGCTCCCACTCTACCTTTCACTAATAGCCTGCGGCGCGACTAGGGAATTGCTCGCTCCGCTCGCCTGGGGCGGTGAGGAGGTGGTGGCCCTTACGGGCCACCACCTCCCCTCGCCTCCCCCACACCGTCCCCTAGCGCGGGTAGGGGAAGTTAAGGTGGGATGTGTGGCATGGTGATTCCTCGCCACCTGACTCAGAGCGACCTAGGAAGAACAGGAAGAGTGCACTGTTGTGCAGTATGCGGCTGTGCGGAGTGCTATAGCGCGGAAGACGGCGTGCAAAACGGTCACTCGAGGGACGAGGTCAGGCCGGTCGAGGTGGTGGAGATGACTTGTGGGGATGGGCTTGTTGGTGTTGCGGGACGGGTTGGTGATGGGAGGATTGGGATGTGAAGTGTACATGATACGTGGTGGCGGACCTCAGGATGAAGAATCATGCAGTTGAAATCATTTATAGCTAATTATGCCGTGGCGTCCAGATTCATCAAGTCTTCATCTGCGATATCGCCTGCATCGCCAAATTCATCCACGCCTGCGCCATTGGTGTGCCCATTCGTGCCGTTGCCATTGGGGAGGCCTCTATCGGGCAGATAGTCCATCGCATCAATCCCATCGCGTCCATAATCGCCCTCACCCTTTGCGCCTCGCTGCTCCCGCTGGAACAGCTCGAGTTCCTCAAAGCTCCAGCTGTCTTTGCCCTTCAGAGCTGCTACGCCTTCCTTCTCTGCGCCGCGTTGCTGGATGGCTGTCTCGAGTGGTTGGGCGATCCCACGCAGGAACTTTCGCGCCATTCCGACCGCTGCGTCTGTGCTGAGGTTCGTGTGGTTATCGAGAATCTCATCTGCGATCCATCGGGGTAGTTGGTTGCGGCGCTTGATGAATCTGTTGTCTGCCAGCACCATTATTCCGTAGTCGTCCTTGCCACGCAACACACGTCCTAGACACTGCGCGGCGTGGCGCATGGCGTCGAAGGAGAGGAAGTCGTTGGGCGGTATTCGGTAGGTGTCGTTCAGGAACTCTAGTCGTGCTTTCAGGATTCGTGATTCGGTGTACTGGTATGGTGCTCCCAAGCACAGCACAGTGCGGCCGTAGTGGTGGTCGAAATCGATACCTTCGGAGACCTTGCCGCGGGCGACGCACAACAGGATGGCGCCTTTGCCATTCTCGCAGGCTGTGCGATATGTTTCGAGTGCAAGTGAGGTTTCCTGCGCGTCAGGTGTTTCGACGAGGATGAGCTTGTAGTTCCAGATCTGTCGAGAACGCCCATGCCTTGCCACATGGAGATGATCATTTCCATGTATAGGTATGAGGGAAAGAAGACGACGAGTCCATCGGGAGTGATCTTGGCGAACTCGTAGAGGAGGGCACCGTAGTTTCGCACCACTCCTGGATCGGATCGATGGGTGAAGGAAGAAGTCAGCTTCTGCTGGTCGCTGCCTTTCGAGATGATGAGCGGGAGGAACGAGCGTCGAGCGAGGGACATCGGGTACGATTCTTGCAGGACGGTGGTGAAGTTGAGCATTTTCGGATACATTTCGAGAGGTGAGATTGTGCCGGAGGTGATGATGACGGAAGAGAATCGTTCGAAGACCGGCTTGATAGCGATGGAGGCGTCGAGGCAGGTGAAATGCAGGATCGGATTTGGCACAGTGGCTTGATCGGTCTCGTATGGTTCCAGGATGAGTAAGAAGCCCGTCTCGTAGGTTGCGACTAAGGTTGCGAAGGTGGCTACTTCTTGCAGAGGTTGGAAGTCCTCGATGTTGGTGAGCTCGAGCGTCCGGACGAGCGAGGTCAGTCGCTCGGCGCAGAAGCGGAGTGGCTTCCTCTCGATGAATGTCAAAGACTTGAGATGGGCGAGGAAGGAGGGCGGTGTCTCTTGGATCACGTAGAGCACTTTCATGCGGGTCTTGAGGTATTCGATGAAGCGCTTCAGAAAGGCGACAAAATGCTCTGCTCTTCTGATGTTGCCGGGCACCGCCTCTTTCAGGAGGTCGTCGGGCAGTGTCGGGTTGGCCATAAAGGCATCTTCTGACCTACCTTCATCGGCGAGTTGCAAGCCTTGGACGAGCTTGGAGTATTCATCTTGAAGTTTCTGCTGGTCTGTGGCATTCATCTCCTCGATCTTGCGCTCGAGGTTGTTCGCACCGCGGGTGGCTTTTCGGAGGGAGTCTTCGGTGATGTCGATAGAGAGGGACTCGATGCAGACATTGTCAATGTTGTGGGCTTCGTCGAAAACCACGATGCAGTCTTTGGACAGCTCTTTGGAGACTCGTTCGGCGATTTTGGGATCGAGTAGGTAGTGGTAGGAGTAGATGATGATGTTGCAGAAGGGCATCATTCGTCGGGCGGAGAAGTATGGGCATTGTTTGTGCTGCTCGCCGTACTGGAGCAGGCCGTCGAGGGTGAAGACACCAGAAGGCAGGAGGTTGTGTGGTTCGAGCAGGTCGAGGTTGTCGTGGTAGACGCAAACATCGACCGCTTCGCCTCGTTCCTTCTTCTCTTTGACGAAGCCGGCGGTCAGACTACGACATCTGGCATCGACGACGGCACCACTCTTCTCGCGCTTGACGGACGGATGGAGGCACAGGTTCTTTCGACTTGTCAATCCCAAGCCTCGAAAGTCTTCCTCGTAGCGTAGCTGTTCTGTTCGGAACTTCATCAGTCGTTTCAATTCGGCAAGAGCCTTCTCGATCTCGGACATGGTACGTGAGCAGTAAATCAGCTTGCGATGCTCTGGGTAGAACTGCTGATAGGCGACGATCAGGGACAGCAAGGAGATGGTCTTGCCAGTGCCCGAGGGCATCTCCAGGACACAGTGGCCGCCAGCGTCCAGCGTCCGCTTGAGATCACACATGTAGGCATACTGTTCGGATATATCCTCCCGTATGGGAAGAGCACCGGCAAGTCGTCGATGAAGAACTTCATCTTGACCGCTGCAGGCTGATCGTCACCTGTACCTCATGCTCATCAAGAATCAACACTCCAGAGGGAGACCGCCTGGAGGATGCGAGGTAATAACCAAGTCGTCGACCTCCAGGATGATACGTATGAAAGAAGTGAGGTCTGAGTCATGGCAGAGTACCTTATTTCTGAGCTGAAAGTGAAGCCACCGAAATCGAACGCGGTAGGCGCGTCTTTCACTTTTTTGCCCCGCGTGACGTCAATGTCTTTACATTATTTTTTTTCGACTCCCGAAGCAGTCACGGTCATGGTTTGATCGCACCTGCAGAGTCCTCCCTGGCGTAGTCAATTCATGCCTCGATTTTGAGGCAGTGAAGCCCAAGTGAGGCTCAGGTGAGAGATAATGATCGATCACCGTATCCCAGATTTCGACACAGAGGCCGCTCTGGCAAGATGAGCAGCAAAAAGTTCAAGTCCCAGGCATCGAGTGCCCGTGCCGCCAGCACCGCCTTCGGAGCCGCTTCGTCCTTTGCTTTTGGCGGCGGCGCGTCTACATCGAGCAAGCTCTCGTACATCACAGAGCAGCCCGACCTCTCAGCCATCTCGGACCCCGCCCTCGTCGTTTCGTTCCGGAATCTCGGCAAGAAAGACAGCACAACAAAGGCAAAGGCCCTCGAGGACATACAAGAACATCTCAAGAAGGCGGAAGCCAATGTGGAAGAGGCGATTATAGCAGCATGGACCGAGATCTACCCTCGTACTTCTATCGACAACGATCGCCGAGTACGGCAGCTGGCTCACGCCCTTCAAGGAGCCATCACAGTCGCAGCAGGGAAGAGGATTGCCCCAAGGCTGGCCAGTGTCGTCGGTGCGTGGCTATGTGGTCAATTCGACAGCGACCGTACTGTCGCAAAGGCCGCCTCGCAGGCCCTGGTACACGCATTCGCAGCGGAAGAGAAACGGGGCGCCCTCTGGAAGGTATACAAGGACGCCTTGCTCGACTACGCGGACGATGCCGTTCTCGTCCAGTCCGTCAAGACCCTCAGCGACGAACGTTCTACAAGCAAAGATGACGCCGAGTCAAAGTACGCGCGCGTATGCGGCTCAGCCATGAACATGCTGGCTCGGCTCATCACAGCCAACTCGGCCAATCCAGACTTCCACACCTCAGCAAGCCGAATCCTCTCCGAATCGAAGATGTGGGACATGGTATCGCATGACGATCCGTACCTGAGGCGAAGCATATGCTCTCTAGCCACCGTCGCATGTTCCGAATTCAAGACTGAGCTAGATTGGAACGTCGTGAGCTCAAGATTCCTGTACAAAGGCCTTGCCCAAGACCAGCTGGGTTCTTCCTCCCAATTCTCCCAGGCGCTTTTGGCTCTCACTGAGGCAGAGCCCTCCCTGTGGACCTCATACTATTCTGGTAAGAAATCACCACAAGACAGGTTGTGTCAGTACCTGAAGAACGGCTCGTTTCGTGGGAACGCGGATGTATGGCGGCACACGGCTGTACTCATCAAGCGCATTCCACCTCCTGCTCTGGCAAAAGACCGTGCAAACATCACCACCGAAGACGTCAACTCCATACTCGACTCATTGCTTGCTGGTATCTCTAATCCCGACGAACCACGTCTCAATCTCACAGCTGCCTGGACTTGCTACACCGACGCTTTGTTCCTGCTTCTGTCACTATTGCCGGACGCCAAGAGTCGCGAAATGGTATTCGAAGATCGGATCTACGCGATGATCTGGCGGTATCTGGAAAGCACCAAAGCATTTCCGGCGTCATCCGCCAGCGCCCTCCTCGACCAGATCGCATCGAATGTGGCCAAAAGTGGCTTGCAGGCCCCTCTTGCCCGAGTCTGGCCCCTCTTGACATCAAAACTAACAGAGACAATGCGCTTGTCCCTGCCAGAGTCCTCCAAGGAGTTCAACAACTCTCAGCTCAACGTTGCTGCCACAGCGAACAGGCTGTTCAAGACAGAGGCCCGTTTCTCAGAGCATACTAGCCTTGTGGAGTCGGACGTCTTGCAGCAAGCGTTCTCGCAAGGGGACGAAGAGTTGCTGACTTCTTCCACACAAACTTTGAAAGACCGGGAATTCAAGCCATTCGGCTGTGCAGCCGTTCTGCTGTATCTGTCCGAGCAGAACCAGTTCCTACGGACGAGTTTTGCTCTGACTTCGTTCCTCGATCAGAACCTAGAATCACTTCTGAAGTCTCCTTCTTCGGATCGGATTGTGGCCTTGTGGCGCGTTCTTGAGCGCCCGACAAGTGATCTACTTCGGCCGCTTTTGAAGGGCAAGTCGGGGCGGGCTCTGGTGGCGACTCTTGCTGTCGCGTTGCCAGAAGACATCGAATCAGACCCACGCATCAGCAGCATGCTCAGCAGCCGCATCGGTGAGGCTGAGATTGTTGCTGCTCTCATTTCAAATCGTTCCCTTGGACATACCACACCCGTCAACCAATACTTCGACAAATTGCTTGCCGATACGGCCGCAGAGAGCCCCCCGGAACAACAGCAGTCGGCATTGTCGATGTTAGGTGCTATTGTCAAGGAGACGCAGACTTTGGCGGGGTTTGTTTCCAGTACTTATGCTGGCGACATCTTGGCACGGCTGCTGTATCTGGAAGACTCGCCAGATATGGACATTGCACGTCAGGCAGCGGAGTTGCGTTCGAGGCTCATTCCACGCGAAGCTGCAACGAATGGTGCCACCAACAGTGCATCCGTCAACATGAACGTCATTGCCGACCAGTTGAGCGGCAAGCAGCCTCTTATCGCGATCCTGTCTCTGGTCGAACTTGCAACAAGCCGACTTCGTGGTATGGAAAACAAGGCAGAACCCATCGCAGCTCTGTCTCTGACCGAGCCTACAACCGCCCAAGTCGAGGGCGATGGCAATTCATGGGAGCGTATTGCAGGACTGCTGCCCACGAAGGAGCAATGGAGAACCGCCATAGCGCCACACCTTGTCCGTCGGCGTCCAGCATCACTCGCAATAACAAGTCCTTTGCAGGGCGTGGTGTACACGCTCGCAGAGTCCTCCCAGGCTGAGGATCAACCAGTGCTGCGAGACAGCGAAGACTTCTCCATGGCTTTCCGGCTGGCCATCTACGCAGTCAAGCTCTGCAGCATCCCCTCGAGTCTACATCTGATCGATTTCGCAGAGCTTCGGGAGGCAACGCGATGGCTGCCACTCGCCCTGCAGCTCATCAACGAGAAGTTGAGTGTAGAGTCTGCGAACGAGATGTGGGTCAACTCGACTGCCGAAGTGGTCGAAGAAGCTGCCGATACACTGTCAGAGGGCAACGCGTTGGTTCAACGAATGCCCGGCGTTTTAGATGACTGGCTAGACATACGAGCCATCTCATCTGGCCGCGATGTGGAGGACTATGTCAGGGCGCTCTGTTTTGCACAGACTTTGTCACAGTCCACAGGCTACCGCTTCGAGTCTGACTTCGAACCGCAGATCACGCAATTTCATCGGTCGACCCAGCTGGTCCAGGATGCCGCCGTTGCTTATGGCGTCCGCGAGTTCATCTTCTCGTCTGTTCCTGGTCGCAAGGCTCTCAACGATCTTGTCAGCGTCGCGACAGATCTGAAGGTTGAAGGCCTCCCAGATGTGTCAAAGATGTCGCCTCTGATTCTGCTGAACATCATCCTCGACGGCAACACAGAGCCGCTCAGCGGCATTCTATCTCAGCGGCTCGTCTTCCTCATGCAGAACCTGGTGCGTCTACTGGAAGCAGCCACGCTTGACCTTCGAATCGAGGCTGAGATCCTGAAAGTCCTTGCTACCGTCATTCCAGCCGTGCGCGATATCTATGGAACTCATTGGCAGCAGATAGTGGACTCGCTGATTTCTACTTGGACCGAGCTGAACAGCTCCGACGATGATCTGCCTATGTTGTATGCTACACTGCGCGTGTATCAAGCACTCAAGACCATTACGGAGCCACACGATGAGGTCAACGAGGATCTACAGGAGGTCTGGGATGCGAAGAAGGAGGAGCTTCAAAAGTGTCTCCTGAATTGTCTCGACCTCCTCAATCAGCAAGCCAACGAGATAAACCAACCACGAGAGATATGTGCCCGGCTGCTCAGCCGTATGCTCCAGGGTGTCAAGGTCAAGGATACGCAGCGACTCTTGCGCCAGCTTTCGTCGAAATCTGAGCTTGTACAGGAGACGGCATTCCAGCTCATCTATGCAGGTGTGCCAGAGCAGCAAGAACAGCTGTCAGTTGAGATAGTCCTCGAAAAGCAGGTTGCACATTTGCCACCGGAATTGCTTGAGATTCTATCTGCAGAGTCGCCCGCCAGGGAGGCCTCTACTGTGCTGCGGGCCCCTCAGCCATCTCACAGAATCGACAAGAAGCGGTATTTGCTGGCATGGAAGTTGGTCTACAGACATTTCGACGGCGCCTCTCACAAGCTCCAGCAGATGTATGCTGATGAGCTAAAGTCGAAACAAACCGACCTCAGCGGCCTCCTTGACCATATATGTGAAGAGATACGCATCACACAAGGTCGGCCACTCGACGCGTCTAAATTTGATGTCGTCGATCAAGATGCCGTTGCCATCCAAGATCTTGGCGAGCAGTCGGACTTCTCCCAGCTTTCTGTCAACCTGTACTATCTCGTTCTCCTTCATACTCCCGACCTGGCGCGCACCTGGTATCTCAGTCAGAAGAACCGAATCAAATCGCCACTCGAAACATGGACGTCGAAGTACATTACCCCGTCTCTGGTAACGACATCATTCGAGGCCGTCTCCCAATGGGCCGAGTCCCAAGACAAGTCTGACTCTCCAATTGAGATCAAAACCAACATCCGCGCCTCCGAAGTCACCGCATCCATGGCCGTCGACGCCGACTCGCCGCCTATTTCCATCGCCATTGTCCTCCCTAGCGATTACCCACTCAATGTGCCGACCGTCATATCGAAGACTCGCGTCCTCGTGCCCGAGAAGAAGTGGCAGTCGTGGCTCAAGACCTTGCAGATCATCGCCTTCTCAACAGGAAGCATAATCGAAGCGCTGATCGCGTTCAGGCGGAATGTACTGGGCGTGTTGAAGGGTCAGACGGAGTGTGCGATCTGCTATTCGATCATCGGGACGGATATGCAGACGCCAAACAAGAAGTGTGGGACTTGCAAGAACACGTTTCATGGTGGGTGCTTGTTCAGGTGGTTCAAGAGCAGTAATAGCAGCACGTGTCCGTTGTGTCGGAACGCGTTCAGTTATGCATAGGTAGAGGTAGAGATGACGCGCCTTTGAGGCCGAGAGTTATGAGTTGATCGTCAGAACGCGATGTTTTAACCGTCAGTTCTAAGTGTATTGACCGTCAGAACTAAATGGCTTGAGCGTCAAATCAAAATGACTTGATCGTGAAATGAGTCTTGCTTGCGGTATGAGCGTTCTGGAATATTGACAGTACAGCGCCCGCCCTGGCTGGAAATTTCACAAAATCAGCGAAATCAGCGAAACCCAGTATTTGTGCCTCTAGCACCCTCCCTAGCAGGACTTTCATGATAGATCAATTCTGTGACCTGATGCGCTAGTGACGCTGAAATGCGGCTCATCTCAAGTCTGCTATTCGATCAGCCGCGAAGGCGTAGGCCTTCAGCGCCCTCCCCGGGTGGAAAAGCTCTGGAATTCGCGAAACAGTTGTGTGCCAACCCTCGCCCGGGCGGCCTTCGTCTAAGCAATTCCTGAGACTGCGTTTGAGGTGGAAGGGTATGAGACACTCGTGGAAGAGCTCAGTGGGCTTGACAGCGTGGTGGTCTTCCTCTTCAATGTGCTTTGCGTCGCTCCAGGCCGCGAGCTGGCAGGCCCGTGGTTGCACCAGCAGGCCTTGGAACGGAAGTGCGAGCTCGGTGACGGGTAGGAGTGGAACGAATGGCGGCTGCCTGGGTGGGCTCGATGGGTGGCTGCCTCTCTTTGATTGGCTGACGCATTCAAGGCAGTGAGGGGCGGAGAAGATAGCAGTAGTACAGTAGACACATAGCGGGTGAAGTTCCGAATACTGAAGAAGGCAATGACATGTTCATTATCTGCCTACGCCTACCTATGTAAAGTACAGGCGCCGACTCTCGCGCTTGATGCGGGACACAAAGTATCTGCACAAGCGCAGGAGCTGGCACTTGACCCTCGAAAGAGGGGTCCTGACTGCCGACTAGCCTCCGAGGACGTGGTTGCCTTCGGTGACAGCGGCGGCTGCAGGTCGACCGGACTGGTCCTGCGCCTTGAACTCGTTGTATGCCCGAAGCATATCCGGATGTACTTTTGATGTGTCCGGCAACGCAACGAAGTGGATGTCCTTTCGCCCCAAGTCGATGTCGAGAAGACAGTCGAATGGCACCTTCAAGCAGAGTCGAAGCAACGTCGGATGATTGCTACCAACCAAGTGCTGCACGATCTGTGTTGAGAAATTGGTCTTGAACGCAGCGTACCGCACGGCGATGTCTTTGACGTCTTCATAGAGCCGCTTGACTGCTGGCCGCAGTGTGGTCGCGTTGGGCAGGACTGTTGTAGCCTGACTGACTAAAGCGTGCCGCAGAACGCCGCATTTTTGGGCCTCTGTGAGGGCTCCCATTGGGCGGTCTTGACCTGTCGAGGCGCTCCAGGCAGGTAGACAAATTTCGGCTTCGACAAACTCGAGTAATCGGTTGTTGAGTTGGGAGATGCATCGGGATGTTTCTGCATTGGCGCGTTCATAGAACGGCATGAATTCGGTGATGTACTGATCGTAACTGCATCGTAATCGTGCTGGGGCTTCGAGCATGTCGAGCATGAGCGAATCTCGGTATCTCGTGAAGGTGCTGAACTGGGTCAGGATGTATTCGTTGAGTTTCTTCAGGTGTCGAAGGCAGTCGATGAGGCTGTTCGACATATCTGGTAGGGGGTCAGCTTGCTCGTCTTTCCAGGTTGGGAGATAGATTGAAAGTTGGAGCCAGTCGTCGGTAGTGCTATCACCACCACACTCACTGTTGTGGGGCCGGTGGCACTTGAAGCAGTAGGAATAGAGCTGTCTTGGTGCACCTTGCGAGAAGTCGGGAGAGGGTTGATCACTCTCCGGCATGACTTCCGGAATAGAATCATTACTTACGTCGCTTTCAGCAGCAACTTCAGGCGCCATTTGTGGCACAGTTTGCTTCACAGGCTTTGTTCTTTGGACAGCATGCTGGGAACTGGTGTCAGTCTCGTCGGCCACGCCGAAGTCAAGAGAACACGAGGTCATTCTGCCTCGCGTCACTCCGGTGCTCGAAGGTTCACGCGGAAGATTCAAATCATGGTCGCCGTTATCGGCGCCAGAGATTCGAGCTGTTGAATTCGCTTCATCAGCGTCGCTACTGGACTTACGCTTTCTGCCAGAAGGTTGTGGTACTGATGACGCAGTCGCCATAGCCAAACCAGGAGCTCGGAGCCAAGATGCCGGCAAGGGAACATCCTCGGGCAGCTGAGAGCCAGAAGACTGCTGCACATTGGGGCCATCCACCGAATGTGAGGTCTGTGTCGGCGTGTACGTCGCCGACGAAGGCTCGGATGGCACGACTGGACGATTGCACTTTCTACACTTTTGAACATTGCGAACATAAAGGCGTCCACAGGGATGGCATTGCCACGTTGGTTTCGCCATGCCGGCTCGGGAAGAAGTGGCAGCGCGAATGCGGGAAAGAAGCAATATAAAGAAGAGAAGGAGGGTAGTTGCGGTCGAGACGGGGAGGAGTCGGAATAACAAAAAAACGCCAGTCTCGTGACCACGTGACTAAATGATGCCAAGCCTGCGCGCCCACTTTCGCGAGATCTCCAATTTCGAACGCGGTCGCGTCCTTCTTTCGCACCCGCACCACTCAACCCACTTGCTCTCGCCTCTCATTGTCGCTCAAGATGGACGACGGTATGAGCAGACGACCGCGTCGGTGGCAGTGTCCAAAGTGTCTCATAGGTATGTCTTCTTGCGATGTTCCCTTTTGTTACGAATGCGTTGAATTCGTGCGCCCGATCACTGTTTCTTCTGAGGCCGTCGATCCAAGCACACAATTCTCGCATATGCCTAGCGACCTCGACGTCCTGCAGCGCACACCGCAAGCGGCGTCGCGTGAACGGTCGTCGGCGGACCAACAGCTTCGCGGCGTCTCAGTCCGACAACCCCCCCGATCACGGGAGTTGAGTTCGAGGTCGGAGACTGCACAGTTTATGAACGGTCGTTCGTCACGGTCCGGGGTACATCGTGTACCTCGTAGATCCCGGGCGCGAACGACTGAGTCACAGAACGAAAGTTCCTACGCTGCTGCCGCACGACTGTCCTCTGGCTTGGACCAGGGACATGTCGTTGCTGGCGAGCGCGCTTTGTTGACCCATCCCTCCCGATCTCATTTGACGAATGCGTCATCCGGATATCTACCGGAGATGGTCTCTGATCCTCGGCCTGTCGACCGTTCGTCTTCGCCAATGCCAGATGACCGAACAGGAGAAGACCTTTTGCGGAAGATCGACGAACTTGAGAAGGAATTGGCCAAAGCTGAAGCAGCTGCGGTAAACGATGCGCATCCTTCTCCCAGAAATGGAAGCAGTGTTGCAAATGTGAATTCTTCCGCATCCAAGATGCCGGCTTCGCAGTCTCAGCCCGATAACGGGCATGAGATCTCTACTCGGCGTCAGGTCTCACAAAGTCCCACTGGTCAGAGTGCTGCCTACTGCTTCGATTGTCACCTTGCCCATGTGGGCGGGAGTGGCTGTGCTAGCGATGTCGATGTCGATGCCGAGAACTGGCCACGGCTCTTTGCCTCCCTCAGTTCGCTCGAATTTGACCCGACTGAAGTTTTATCAGGTATGTCTAACAGCTATGTGGACTGCTTGAGACACCTCAAGATGCTCGACGACGACTTCTCTGGTAAGTTCGACGCTTTTTCGAGACGTCGCGATTCGTTCATGCTTGACATGCTGGAAGCCCTCGGCCGATGCGGTCTCGGCAAGTATGTCGAGGAGCTCTCACCATTTTACGTGGTTGCGAATGCCCAGACACACTTGTTCATCTCTCAGCTCAGAGATATTCTTGTCACTTTCTTCGATCGCGATGTCTGCCGTCCAGTATGGCATGCCATAGCGAAAGAACCCCGCCCGCTGGGACTTTTCATTGAGTCCCAGCGGCGGTTCGTTGTCAACTACATAGTGGCCGCAGAAGAAAATGGCTATTTGCCCTTGCCTTCCAAAGCGGAACTGACACAAGCAGTCGATCGGGTGTTCACGAAGATCAGAGATCTTTTTGAGCGCCACATCGATTTCAAGGAGTCCTTTCTGAATATGATCGCGAACCACTTGACCCATGGCAGTGAGGACTTACAAGCTATTTCCTTACTTCCACTGTGCCTGATGGTGGCATACGATTGTCTTCTGGAGCTGGAATTGACGGGAGATGATGAACTTTCCGCAGTGTTTCCGGACATTACGGAGATTCACCATGGCATCCTTCCAGCGTATCAGGAATACATGGCGGAGACTCCAGCACCAGCAAGTGGCTCGCTCGTCGACAATGACACTTACGGAGGCGTCGTTGAGCGAGTCAGTGACGTTGACGAAGTCTCCGAAAGCGCAATCAGCGATACGCGGATTGTCTCGAAGCGCAATGACGATCGCCTGGACGCCAGACCAGACGATCGCAGAAAGCGAGCACGTTTCACGCAGGACCAAGTAGGTCCTGTTCGAGGTGAAGCAGGTCCGGAAGCGCAATTCAGCGGTGAACCGCAGGAGACGACGCCTACGCCCGAGCAAGATGACGTTATGGAAGACGACAACGTCGCTATCGACGACAGCATCGACGACCTCCAAGTTATGGAAGCCGATCATGCTGCACCGTCTAGAGCAGACAGATTCCGGAGCCTTCTATACCTTGCGTTCAACGCATCGGAAGACGAGGAAGCTGCGCTAGCGAAATCGCTGGCGGATCTTTTCCGGAAACCGATACTGAATTCGCTACGGTCGGTGAGCGTATGGACGAATACTGCGACAAAGCTGCCGAGGTCAATGGTCCGATTGACCTCTGCTGGCGAGCACGCCTTGTGAAGGACACAGGCAAGCCGCCACCAAATGCTTCTGGGCTTACCAACAGCAACTGTCCACGATGCAGTACCAGATCGAAGATGAAGCAGACGTGCTACTTCGCAAGATACGCTCCAGGTATCACTGGCACCCATCTCTCAGACGCGACCGTCCTTCTGGACGGCATGCGTGTGAGGTGGGTACTGAAGAAACGTAACGTTCGCGCTCGCGACCCCGATGAGGTGAGTTGGCAAGCTCTGTCGGAGACAGGCGTTCAGGTCAACCTCTGAGTTCGCATGCGGGCTCAGTAGGCTGCCCTGATTTTTTCCAGCAGTCTGACTTTTCCATCTTGCGGCTGCGCGCTCTCTTCAGCGAACAAGTAGTCGCAAGCATGGCTGAACAACATTCGTATACTGGCGCTCCTGTGAGCCACTCTGGCTGAGTGGCCTCGCTGGGGACCAGTCTCGAGATGTTGTCGTTTACATGAGCTGAAAGGTGGTGCTCGCTGACTTTGTGCAGCGCCAGCATGCTCCTCTCTGCCTCAAGAGACGAGACAAGACCCTCATCATTGGGGAGTCTTCTGCGTCTGTCACCAGTACTGAGAAGAACACGGTCAGCCGAAGCCATCTCTCCAAGCTCATCCACAGATCGTCTCCGACACCGTTATCTCCTCAGACGATGCCTATGGTCCCTTCTAGGACGAAACACTTCGACTGGCATTCGCCAGAATGTTCAGTGCGGCGTGTACCTTTCCCATTTTTTTTGTCTGATTTCCTATGTCTTTCCTTTGTCTTTCCTTTGTTCAGACCTGCGACGAGATGCCACCTTCACGTGGTGCGGGTTGTCAGTAACCATTCCTTGTTTCTCTCAAGGATGGCGAAGCTAGGAGCATCTCATTCCAAGAACTTTGCATCTCCACAAGCATGTTGACTGTCAGCAGGTAGCGAGACACGCTGCAGATGTCACCTCGGCCCGACCGAAACGACCAGCTTACCTCTTTGATCCCATACCTACATCGAGCTACGAACACAACCCGTGGGGCTGACTGCACAGTTCAACCTTCGCCGGCCCGAGTCAAGACAAGGAGTACAACGGGCGCAGCGGCGCAGCAAGAGCGGGGCATTCGCGAGCCATGCGACCGTACTTGGTGGGTCGCTTGATGTGCCGGTTGTAATGGTAAGGCGGACAAGATCAACAGACGGAACCAGCAGCAGGCCAGCGATTGCGGCACGCATGCTTCCAAGAACTTCCATCAGGCGGCCCCTAGCAGGCAAATCCACAACTTCTGAAGTGAACCAGCCGGCCTCGATTCGAGCCAGCGGTGACGATCACGTGAGCTTCTTCAGAACGCAATCCGAGGCCCATCAGAGGCAGCGGTGAAATCTACTCGAGCCTCGTCAGAACTCAATCCGATTCTCATTAGAGCCAGCGGTGGTTCATACTCGAGTTGCGTCAGAATGCAGTTGGACGCTCAACTGAGCTTGAAGAGAATGCCATTACATTACATAGCCATCTACAAAGCCATCAAGCTGGCCACGACGCCCACCACGGGAACCATCATCTTCCAGACCGCTGCATCTACCCCGGCGCTTGCGGCGCTGCTACTGCCACCTCCGGTGTCTTCGCTGCCTCCACTGCCTCCGCTATCTCCACTTCCGCTCTGTGTCGTCTGAGGCTGACTTGTATCACCTAGCGCAAATGTAGGCGTTGGGGAGGCCCCTGCGCTATCAGGCACAGGCTGCGTGATCACGTCCTCGACCGTCGGCGTGGCGGCGCGCGAGTTGATCGTATAGGTGTTCGTGCTCGTGCATCCAGGTATTTCCGTTCCGCTGGCTGGCAACGCCGTTACATCGTCCTTGGTGGCATTCGGACTTGCTTGAGCAATCGCAACGACATGGTTCTCTAAATCGTAGACAAAGTAGCCAGAGCGCATGAATGAGTTACCAAGCATCACGTATGGTTCTTCGAACTGATCTAGGAGGAAATAGCACGACGGCGTACCATCGTCGTAATTGTCGGGCGAAGTATCGTCCAAGTCGATGAGAGCCGAAAGCGGAACGCGAATTTCTGGTCCGCCTTCGCCACCGAACTGGAACACGAGCGCCGCGTTCGAGTTTCTGTATTCACATGGAATGATGCCGGGGTTTGTGACGCCGAAGCCTTGAGCAATGGTCCGGTACAGCGAGGGTGACACGTACGTGATCGTGGTGCCGCTGTCCAAGAGTCCAGGCTCTGCGAAACCAGGTTCAGTCAGCAGCCGTTGCCCGTTCTCGTCATCGATGAAAATGCCGGTGACTGCGACTTCGAAGTGCGTGTAGTTGGCGAGGCCTTCGATCAAGCCGGCGACGCTGGGGTCTTGCAGCGTCTGAAGAGCTACGAGCTCGCCGGAGTATTGATTCGCGTCAACACCACCCAAAATCACCTCTCCTGTTCCGTTCGACACGTCGTTGAGGTAGATGCTGTATGCTTCGCGATTGATATCGCCTTTCTGCTTCAGAGCCTGGATCAACGTTGGTGGCGAGTTGATCTCGGTGGCGAGGTATTCGAGTCCAGCTTGGTTGATCCAGTAGCCGATTCCAACCAGACCTTGACCATCGTTCTCGAGCTGTATTCCGTCCTGTAGACGCGTCGCTAGGCCGATAGCCATCACACCCGGATCTATAGTGGATTCTCCAATAGTGACGGCATCGGAGAAGAAGTTGCCCGACGCTCCAGTTCCATCCAAGTAGCTGATCTCGAATACATTGGGGTTCGATGGGTTGAGTACCTCGTACGTGCTTGATTCATCGACGGTAAAGTAGCCACCAGGGCATTCGTTGCGACACTGGCGGACTCCCGAGTCGGGTACCCATAAGTTGCTGGAACCTGTATCGATCTGGAGCCGGAACGGTTGCGGAGGTGTGCCAATCTCGAGGTTCAGCCAGTACAGTGATCTTTGAGGGCCGAGGGTGATATTCTGGTCGAGGTCCTCCTCGGGAAGCTGTCTAGGTCGAAGTCTGTGTCCTGTCTGCTCAGTCTCGAACTCCAGTTTCAAGTAACCCGAAGACGCCGCCGAAGCCGTCGCGGCTACTGCCAGGATCGAGAGCGGCTTCATCAGTGCGTCGGATAAGTCGCTCTTCTGCGTGAAACGAGTCGCACTTCTGCGTTAGACGAGTCGCTTGGTCGCCTTGAATGAGTCGCTCTTCTGCCTTCAACGAGTCGCACTTCTGCGTCAGACGAGTCGCTCTGCCGCCAGGAACCTATCGCTGCGTCAAAGCGAGAGTTATGTACGGGGTGATGGCTGGCAAAGGAGAACCACGACGGCCTTGAAAGGTCATGCGCGCCCAAGGAAAGGAATTATAGCTACAAGAAAGATGATAGCGAACAGAAACAGAAGAAAGTAAAGCTCTTGGATGAAGTCACCTAGATGGAACAAAAGGCCCCATCAAATCTGCCCAGTTCCTTCCGCAGTGGCTCATCTTGCAGCTTGGCACGGTCGCTACTGGATAGTGCGGCAGGCGCAATGCTGGCCAAGATCAGGTTTCAGCTGTAGCGAGCCGCGGAGCCAAGACTTCGGCCTACCTGGCGGCGAATAGTTTGTAGAGGGACTCGTGGATGAATGTGGCGATGCATTTGGTAGCCGCGGGCTATCTTCAGGACGTGAGTCCAGAACCACGTGAAGCGAATACGTTGCGATATCCATTCTCACGAACTTCGAACCCGCCCGCAGGGAAATCACGGGTTTTCAAGCAATTTACGTTGTTTCGCTTGACGTCAGCAATTCGGCCCCAGAAAAGCTTCTTGGCGGTGGGACGTAGCTTTCGCCAAGGACCCCTCCCAGGCGAGTCAGGCTATTACCATATCGTCGACACTGGGCTCGTTCCTGGGACTTCTCTGGTCGGTCAGTGTTGACGTTCTTGTGGTGCATTGGGAGAGGCACTATGTTAGGCAGTACGGGTATGAATCATGCACGTTTCCGCTAACCTCCGCAATGGCCCGAGCATCAAAACATTTATATTCGGCGCTTTAATTGTTTTCACATGTGGGTTCATATCACAGATCCCCAGGTGACAGATCTTACAGTCGTCGATATTGAGATAGGTCTCAAGCGATTCGTCGTATTGACCACGCCACATCCTTGCGAAGTTCTACCCTCCTTTTCACGTAATGCAACATGGACGCATGAAAGAGGGTGGGCTTTCGGCTGAGGCATGCAAGCAGACAAGTAGACAGACTGTCGATCATCGAGATGCGTGCACTGAGATCTTGGAGAAGGAAACGCAACTTGATCAGCGGGTCGGTGATTAAGCGGTACGAAATGCATGCATGAAGTCCACTGAGTCCGCTCGAGATGGGTCGAAGGCTATTGCCCACGCCACGCAATATTGGCTCTCTCTATGACGGTCTGAGGTCATGCTCATGACCGCTTTCGAATCATCGACTCCTCCAAGCCTAGCGATCATTCCTATCGCACGGATCAGATGACGGGAATGCTTGGACACGTTGCCGAGCGCTGTTTCACACGAACTTGAGGTGTCGCTGATATCGAAGTGGACACACATTCGACGGACTTGGAGAAGCTCCAATCGCAACGCTGTCGATGATTCACTTCGAGAGCTCAGTGGCATCAGGGCCTCCATTCCTGTCTAGGTCGATTCATGAAGCCAACGAAACGTTCCAAATTCACGATCTCGCGACCAGAGACTTCTCGGCTGTTATCTGGAACAAGTCCGCCTTCGGCTAGCGGATGGAAAGGTCGAGTACGCGGCATCAGCTCCGTCAATCCGAACTCTGTCAGGTACATATTCGTGCCGAGAAGAAAAGCAGAATTCGTGTCAATGAACGAGAGTAGGCGGACGAGGAAGCCATCCATGCCTAGTGTTGCAGCACCACGAAGTCGGAGGAGGCGAACGACAGTCGACATATGAAGGTGAAACTGACATGTCAGCGGCTTTCAGGAACCAAAAGGGAACTTACGGCCCCTGGCGATCCAAATATTGCCTCATAGCTTGCCATCTTCGCTGCTGCGGCAATGAGAACATCACTGGGCGTGTTCTGCTCGCTTTGCACTTTCTGGATCAAAACGGACAGTGCAGACTGCTTGAGCAACAACAACTCCCTGCGAGCCGTATCGAACTGACGGGGATCTGCGATCGTCGCAAAATGCGTTGCCGTGAAGAGCACAACGACTTGGAATATTACAGGGTCGCTGAGAACGATCGGCATCCATGCCGCGCGGAAGAGTGGAAGCGTAGAGCTGCCGTCGATCTCAGGTGTCGGAACAGTCAAGTTGGTGACATAATGGTCGATCAAGCATGGAAGGTATGCCTGATGGTAGAGCGGCAGACGCGAGATAGGGAGAAATGACAACCCTGAGGAGCTGTCTACCGTCGGATCCGGAAGCCTTGGCTCGGGCTGCCGCGTGCGCGGGTCTGCAGCTGGCCGGGTATCGAAGTGGACGACCTCTTCACCTCTGCTAAGTCTTGCAAGCCGAGGCGGCTGTCGAGCAGACGCTTCACGTCGTGATACGGTCGCAGCTTGCGAGCGAACGATACGCTGAAGCTCTCGGGGCGCTCTAGAATGTCCGTGGGATGCTGGAACGAATTGATACTCCTGCGGATCTGGCATGAAGAGTGTCCAGTCTGCCATCCGCCAGGCGTTCCATGGCGACTTACATACAGTAAGGCGCGGCTGTAATGCAGCAGTACTAGCTAAAGATCGCTTGAAAGTGCCTGACATGTGAGTTGCGGGGCGATCTTGACGTCAGATGCCTATCAGATCCCACAATCCTGCCTAATTTGGACTCTTAGCATTCTCTTCTTGTGGTTAATCATCGTCCATTCGCCAATCGATATCGCAGAGATCCGAGTTCTTCAAAGGGGTTCTCCAGGAGCAATCGCTCCGGCCTGTCAGGCACAAACCTAATGCAAGGACTTGACGCCCTGCCTGTATAGCATACGAGTACGGAGCAGGCATTGAGTTTCAGTCCGCAGACATCGTTCACCATCTGAATAATGCATCTTAGTTGCCAGACCTATGGCGCAAACGTCGGCGACACACTGCCTGATGTGGAACTTGGCAATGACCTGATCGGGCTCTAATGCTATCGACCAGTGAGTCGAAAGTAAAGTGCGCGGATAGTCGTTGCCCACTCCATGCCTTATAAGAGGGCGCGACGAGACTTCATTTCAGGGCACTGCGGACGCTGGACTCGACCTCTACGACATGTCTTTGCAGGGCCAGAACGTTCTGGTTGTGGGTGGCGCGAAGAATCTGGGTGCACTGATATCTCGAACATTGGCAAAAGAAGGCGCGCAGCTTGCCATCCATTACAACTCTTCCAAGACCAAGCCACAGGCAGACGAGATCGGGGCGGAACTGAACGCTAAGGTATATCAGGGCGATCTTACTACCGCAAAGGCCGTGCACAAACTGTTCCAGGATGTGATCAAGGACCTGAAGAAGATCGATATTGTCATCAACACGGTTGGTATGGTCATAAAGAAGCCAATGACTGAGATCACCGAGGACGAGTACGACCAGATGTTCGCCGTTAACTCCAAATCTGCCTTCTTCATCACGCAAGAAGCCGCCAAAGTGGTCCAAGATGGTGGCAAGATCATCAACATTATCACTGCCTTGCTTGCGGTATACACACCTTACTACACCATATACCAGGGCTCCAAAGCCCCCGTCGAGTGGTTCACCAAGGGTCTCAGCAAAGAGCTGATGTCAAGACGAGTCTCGGTGAATGCTGTTGCGCCAGGGCCAATGGATACGCCTTTCTTCTACCCGCAGGAGAACGATGGCTCTGTGGCCTTCTTCAAGACTCAAGCCATGGGTGAGCGACTGACAAAGATTGAAGACATCGCGCCCATTGTCAAGTTCTTGTGCACTGACGGTGCATGGATTAGCGGTAAGTCAGCCTCGAATTGCCAAGTTGTTGCTAATGTAGAGCCCAGGTCAGGTGATCTTCGCGAACGGTGGAATGGCAAGTCGTTAATGTAAATGCGGAACCAATCTCTCTCTGTCGCAATGAGGTAACAAGAATCAGGCGCTTCCTTGGACGACTATGCTGGGTGTGTAGTGAGAGACCGTCTTCACCTCAGCCAAAGATCTGTGCAGCGAGACGGACCCGGAGCTAGTACATAGACGACGGACCTGCAGTCGGGAACGTAGAAAATGTTATCCTGCTAGAATTGTTCCACGGGTTTCGGTTATAGCTGATGTTCTGGTCCGGAGTTGTTGGCGCAGATTGGGTGGATCTGATTCACCGTAGTAAGTGCGCTCACTGTCTGCTTGGACAACAGCACATCAACCTCTTTCCGCAGCAGCTCTGGCAGAGCTGGTCCATTTCATCACCCGTCATTTAGGCCCAGAGCACTGCAATCTCTTTGTCGTTTCGGAGCACGAATCTTAGCGCATCAGCGATTGCTGCTGTGTTCTCAATCACGACCATGGAGCGGTGACAGCAATCCATGAGCAAGCAGCCTGCGGTTGTGGCCATAGCGAGGTAGGTGCTTGAGTCTACCGAGAGGTTCGAAGCTGTGCTAATTTGAGTAGACATGGCGCTCGCCTCGATGCATCTGATAGGGCCTGGAGGGACAAGGCAGATAAGCCGTACGATACACCGCTCTCTTATGGCGGCTGGCGACAATGCCAGATATTAGGTGCTCGGATCGCCAGTGAGCTCAAGCTCCTCGACGCTAGCCGCAAGGCGGATGGGCAGGAGCTGCCTCAGAAGCGCCGTAGAATCATCGTTCACTGCTCGCCATATCTACGATGTCTTCAGACTGCCATCGCGATCAGCGCAGGCTTACAAGAGGCCGATTCTCAAGCCGGAAATCTGCCGGCGGTCTTACGAGATGGCCTCGTACTCGACACGAGAACCAAAGAGGGGGACGAGAATCAAGGAACGGAAGCAGCAATTAGTCGACCTTTGCTGCGTCTGGACTGCTTTCTCGAGGAGTGGCGATCGGCTAGCTACTTCGAGAAGTCCATGCCACCCGCGCCTTCTCGGGTCCTGCTGGCAGCGGCGAAGGAGATGCTTCAACAGCCTGCGGAAGAAATCAAAGGCACAGATCTGGCCAGTCCAGCCGTGAATTGGGTTACTGCTGTTGACCGAGAGGCCAATACTGTGGAAGATGTCACAACAAGTGGTCAGCCTGGATTGCGGCAGCAGATCTCAAAGCGAGCTCGCCACCTGTCCGATATCCCCAGCGTCAACGGACCGATATTCTTCCAGCCTCGACTCCGCGGCTACACTCCTCCGACACCAAAATACGCCCTTGCGCCATCTGATCCAATTCCTGTGGGCTTTGTCGCTCATGCTCGAGACGCTTGCCTGCGCGTGGACTACGATTGGGACAGCACAAGGGAATGGGGAGACGGAGGTGTTTGGGACGAAGAATGGGGCAGCATGCATCGCCGCGTCGGCAGCGGCCTGGAAGAGTTGGTGCGGTACTACAACAAGGAAGAGGACGATACCGTCGTCATTCTCGTTACCCACCAGGCATGCTGTAATGCCTTGATCCGGAGACTGACCGGTGCACCCGCTCTGCACGACATTGGCACTGCCTCTCTCACGCTTGCTATCCGTCGCGACGAGCAATCCCCCACAGCCGAATCGCCGACCTCTTCTCGGAGATCAGTTGATGGACACATCTCTCAGCAATACGAAATGAAGATTATTGCCTCGACAGAGCATCTCCGTGGCGGCTCCAATCCGCTCGGCCTCAACTCACCACGTCTCGGCCGATCTCCTGCCTTCGCTGGACGTCGAGCTGTTGGCGCCGATTCGGCCGAAGGCTTCACGCTTGGCGATCCATGGCGACACCATCCCATGAGTCGAAGCCTCAGCCACCGGACCTCCGAAGCAGACGTCGAACCTCTCATGGCAGACGGTCTGTGGGCTGCCGGTATCCAAGAACGAGCACACGTCGGCACCGCAATCGGCGATGAGCTTGAAAAGCAGCTTAGGGATGACGGCGAGAGAAGTCTGCCTGTCAGAGCGGCCACTCAGAATACTGGAATGTGGGTCGGCGCGTCGAGGAGAGGATCGAACATAGTTCGAGAAAGAAGTCCTGGAAAAAGGAGATGGACCGCTGTCGATACAAGTCCATAACGACTTCAATCCTGGGATAGTGACTGCTACTAGAGTCACCCGGGGCTGCTCAGCAACGCACTTGGCTACCAGAGCAAGCTTGGAGGATGTGCCTTAAGAGTGAATATCGGAGATCCAGGCATTGGGCGATGATTCGAAACAGCATGTCGGCGATTGACCATTTCCCGGCGACAAGAGCCGTTTGAGGGCATCCCCACGCTCGGGCAGCCCTCCAGACTTTGCATCAAGTCTCCCGCCCCCGCTTTCGTGGCGCATTTTGCAACGATCAATCAGAGCACCTGTTCATCCCACATCACCAGCTTTTCTCCGCAGTCGCCCACAGTGACTCCACTGCGAACATTGCCTTTTTCATTGCCATATATTTCTGGTGAAATATACAGGCACACGCGACGCACACAACAAGCGCTCTCGCTTAGAACCCAGCATACTCTTGCGTTGTTATCGTTGACCATCATGGCGCAGTTTCATCATTTGGGCTTGGGTGGATTGGTGCTGATCGCCGCCATCATTCGACTGTTGCTTATCGGTCGCCGGCCTAAGAACTATCCACCTGGACCTCCCACAATACCAGTGTTGGGTAATTTGCATCAGGTAGGGTCGTTCCGACTCTCTATTGACTGCCGTTGACACTTTCCCGACATAGATGCCAACAAGAGACGCCCACTTACAATTCGAGAAATGGGCACGAGAATATGGTCCGGTCTATAGTTTGATGCTTGGCACCAAGGTAATGATTGTGCTCTCGAGCGATACGGCCGTCAAGGAGCTGCTCGACAAGCGCAGCGGCATCTACTCTGATCGTTTGGATATGTATGTTGGTCAGACTCTTTGCAGTGGGGGGCTTCGTTTGTTGATGATGGGATACACTCCAAGATGGCGGGCTGTATATGCTCCCTTCCTTATTGTTACACCCTCTAACAATTATGTCAGTTCCGGAAGATGGTTCATTCTTTGCTGAACATTACAACTTCAAAGTCTTACGTCCAGTATCAGGTGCTTGAGAACAAGCAGATGCTGTACCAGTTTCTCGAGCAGCCCCAAGACTTCCTGAAACACATCCGGCGTTATTCGAATGCACTGACCACAACTGTAAGTCATTTGTGGCGTGCGAGCGGTCTTTGACTTCTTCACACTCGTACTCCAAGCAGATGGGAGGCTAACAAGCGCTGTAGATGGTTTTTGGATGGCGAACGCCGGTATATGAGGACGAAAATATGATGCAGCTGTTCGATGGTTTTGCCGAGTTCGCAGAAATCAACCAGACTGGAGCAGCGGGACTCATTGATTTTTATCCGATTTTGCGAGGACTGCCAGATATCTTGTTGCCGACGCGCAAGAAAGCCAAGCAGCTGCACAGTGTCGAAAAGCAGCTCTACCTCAAGCACTGGCTTAGTTCCAAGAAAGCAATCCGGGATGGGACTATCCGACCGTGCTTCTGTCAAGGCATGGCAGAGTCCCAAAAAGCGGGCGGGTTCTCCGACGATCAAGCGGCTTACATCTCCGGCACACTGCTCGAAGCAGGATCGGACACCACTTCGAGTACGCTATACGCTTTCGTGCTGGCGATGCTGTTATATCCAGAGGCCCAAAAGATTGCACAGGAAGAGATCGATCGGGTGGTTGGTGAACGTCTGCCAACCATGGAAGACCAAGAGGAACTCCCATTTGTCAGAGCTTGCATGAAAGAGACACTCCGATGGATGCCAACCACAATCCTTGGAGCAGTCCCTCATGCTGTCACTAAAGATGATGAGTATTTGGGCTATACCATTCCAAAGGGCGCTGGAGTGATGAACAATGTCTGGGCGATTCACATGGATCCTGTGCGCCATCCGCAACCACGCCAGTATCGACCAGAGCGTTATCTTCACGACACACTAAGCCTTTATGATTCTGCAGCTAATTCCGATGGAACAAAGAGAGACGTCTTCACTTTCGGGGCGGGAAGGCGTATTTGTCCTGGGATGCATGTCGCAGAGCGAAGTCTGTTCCTCGGCATTTCGAGAATACTCTGGGCCTTCTCTATCTCACCTGCTGTGGACGAGAATGGAAAGCGGATAATCCCAGATCAGGAGAAGCTGACTCAAGGCTTTGTTTGTATGCCGGAAGACTACCCAGCCGCGCTAACACCGCGATCGGGAACCCGGGCCAACATCATTAGAAAGGAATGGGAGGAAGCACAGAGAGACCATTTGGACGAGCAAACAATGCAATGGAAGACCTAAGTGCCCTTAAGACGGCAGATATCACGCTGGGTTTGGCAAGATATGTGTAGTTGCAGAGAGAAATCTAATAATATGGCGGGCAGATTCCGTCCGAAGACAACAGCTACTTCGCAGCTGGACTAGACCCCTGTTAACGGTCACTGGGGCAAGATTTGCCCGCGGTGCCCACGTGTGAAGCCCTATCTGACCCCGCAGCGGAGGTCGTCATTGCTGCTAAGGTTCGAGAAACACGCCCTCTGGCCGTTTTCTTCAATACCTCCTACGCTCTGAGCCAGTGGACGCCACTAGAAGTCACCCGGCAGCATGCACTGCCATGCGAGAAGCTGCCCAGCTCCGCGTAGCGCTGTCCCGCCATTATCATGAATGCCTGCCCGATCTGCGAAAACGTATATAAGCGACCAGAGCACCTACGTCGCCATCTACAGTCACATAGCAATGAGCGACCTTTCGTCTGTGCCATCTGTGACGGCACGTTTCAACGGTCCGACACCCTCAGAAGACATCAGAAGACCTGTATAGCTGTTGTAGAGGAGGCTTTGGAGCCGCCCCTGAAGAAGCCTGCCTATGAATCGCAAGTTTCAGCATCGGACCCTGCTCAGCCTCTGGATGAATGGCACAATTTACAGCACGATGCGCTGACTGGTCCGTTCCCTGACATCAATCACATAGCAGGTTGGCTCTCGAGCGCGGCGAGTCCCGACTTCAGTGATCCTTGGGGCAAGATACTGAATCTGCGTGGCGACGATTTTACCGACGGCATTGATGACGGCAGCTATCCAAGGAGTCTAGGGTTCCTCGACAACTTCACACGTCGAACAGGCCTGGTTGAATCATTCGAATGTGGATCATTGGCCGAGCGAGAGGCCGTCAGGAAAAGATACGGAGCTGACGACGTACAAGCAGGTGATCTCCCCGAAGGTGCCGAGGTTCTATGCGGCTTAGTCGATGAGCCTGGAGTGGACCTGTCAACATGGATGCTGGAGCCACTGGCACTCAAGACCCACGAGATCGTCTCCTCGATTGCGCAAGTCTCTAGAAATAGACCGGAGGATAGCTCGAGCGCTGTGGCGTGGTCAGTGGCAACACAGTCGTTATGTGCCAAGTTCTTCTCGCCTACGAGAATTCGAAAATATGTCGACTATTACTGGGCTCTGTGGCATCCAAACGTCAATCTAATGCACAGGCCAACTTTCGAAATTGCCAACTGCAGGTCATACCTGGTGGCTACCATGTGCATTCTTGGAGCACTTGTGTCTCCGAATGCATCGGACGGAGCAGCAGCAAGGATGTGGTTGGATGCGGTCGAAGAAGTCGTCTTCACCAGCGATGATCTTGCTGATGACGATTCCGTATGTCGCCTGACAGGAAGACCAAGCTGCAGACCCGAGAGGGTACGAGCACTTCAAGCTGCTTATATGGTCCTGCTTTATCAGACCTGGGAAGGAAGCGATAGAAGTAAACGAAGGGTTCGCCGGCTACGCTTCAGTCAAGTTGTGGCCGCCATCAGAGATGCCGCAATACCCAACGCCGTACATCCTTATTATCATGGCTTGAAGATACATGAGTTCTCCTTCGCTGACTTTGCCATTATCGAAGAGCTGATCCGAGTCACCGTGTGGGTGTTTCTCATCGACACTGCGTATACACTATTCAACAACTCCCCGCCTCGTATGGTCATTTCCGAAATGAAAGTCTCGCCCGCTTGTCCAGAAGTATGCTTTCAAGCAGAGACTGCAGAGAGTTGCCTACAAGCTCTGCAAGCTCATCATACACATTCTGAGTCAGCACGAGGAGCAGCCACACGCTTTGATGCAGCATTTGATATGCTGTATCGCCGGGCTCTACAGCCTGCTGATCAACAGATGCTAGCAGATCTTGGGCCACTCAATCTCTTCGCGATGACTTCAACGCTTCATGCGCTAATTTTCCACTTCAGGAGCTCTCTCAGTTGCCGCGGATCTCTCGAAGACGTGAAGCGATGCCTGGACAACTGGCATACAGTTTGGCAGGTGTATACCGACAAACTTGCTACAGACCCACGTCACGCTTTAGCAGTTGCCGGCACTGGTATCTGTCCACCGGAGCAGATGTGGAAGCGGATAGGCTTTATGCGACATGCAGGCCAGTATTGGACTCTGGCAAAGCTCATGATCGAAAAATTGACCTTGCTACGCCCCATACGACAGAACACGGATGACAATGAATCCTCCGACCGTGGCCAAACAACGCCAGCTTACATTGCAGAGAGTACACGGAGTGAGGTTCTCCTTGACAAGTACGATGAGACAAGCATGCGGCAGGTGAACGACCTTATCGCTATGCTACAGAAGACCAACATCTGAAGTTATACAACAGCCGAGCCAATAGCTCATTCATGTCCCTAATCGCTGCACCACTTTTGCTCTTTCATCGTTGGTTCGGGTCTCACATCAACCGTGAGCAAATGTCTTCGAGCTTGGTCCAGCATCTTTTTGGGAATACGTAGCTCACATCAATCATGGCCGAGACCCTTGAGGCTGTTGGACATGTCGGCCACGGAACTCCGACGAGGCTCGGCCAGATTGTCGAACTTGCGCTCAGCGCGAATGTGACATCACAATGCATGTTGCGCGACAAATTTGCAACGGCGTGAGGACGATTGCTGCGCACAGTATCATCCTGGAGTTCATGGAGCAATCCGCATGAATCCCGCTGGCACCACCACCCGATCTTGCGCAACACCTCCGCATATAGTGTCGTCTCCACATTTATGCCTCGGCTCTCCAGAAAGTCAAATACGAGGACCCTTTCGTCCAGGACCTGCATCGTAAGCGACAAGGTTGCGATCTACAAGATCTGGACAAGTCTGTCACTGCAAGATTGAACCTTATGGCAAGCTAGTCGCGGACTGTTTCCATGAACGCGGGGAAGGATGTGAAGTCCCTTCCCATAAGATAGGCACCGACTGTCGTTGCTGATCTCTGGCAATCCTATACCGACAACACCAACAAGACCGCCAACATGGGTTCCCTTGGACCATTACCGATCGACTATACCGAGAGCATGGGAGAGATGGACATCATCTTTGCAGGTGGTGGCACCGCAGCTTGTGTCGCCGCTGGACGGCTCGCGAGGGCTAATCCCGATCTGAAGATCTTGCTCGTCGAAGGTGGTCCCAATCAATACCAGGTGAGTCGAGGTCAACGCTTCAATCGGCAAATGCTGACGCTTGAGCCAGGATCCGCAAGTGACAAACCCCGTCATATACCTGAGCAACCTCGTACCGGACAGCAAGAACGCCCTGTTCTACAAGGGCCAGAAGTCCGAGCATCTCAATGGTCGTGAGCCAATTGTGCCGATGGGCGGCTGCTTGGGTGGAGGTTCCTCGTGTGTTGATCTTGAATGAGCGCAATCGACGTGCTGACTGGTCTGCAGCATCAACTTCATGATGTACACCAGAGCGCAAGGCGCGGACTTCGACTCCTGGAAAACCGACGGGTGGTACGCCAAAGACATGATGCCTCTTTGCAAGAAGCTCGAGACCTTCCATCAAGACGAACCGGGCATCAACAAAGACGCCCACGGCTATGATGGTCCTATCCACGTCAGCGATGGCGGCTTCCGCAGCAAGTCAGAGAAGCAGTTTATGGAGACCGTCAAGAACATGGGCTACAAAGAAGAAGTCGATCTTCAGAACCTGGACACGGTGGACGGCTTTTCTCGCTGGCAGCGTTACGTGTCTCCTGAAGGCAAGCGGCAAGATGCCGCACACACCTTCATTCATCCCCTCCTGCAGGATGGCGAGCACCAGAACCTGCATATTCTATGCAACTCCAAAGTCGTCAGAGTACTCTTCGACACATCCGATCCACCTCGCGCAGTCGGTGTCGAATACAAGCCGAACGAAAACCAGCAGCCTGTTCTGAACACGAGCAAGCCAGTTCACAAGATCGTCAAGGCCTCGAAGCTGGTAGTTGTCAGTGCTGGAGCACTTGGATCGCCTCAGGTCCTAGAACGGTCAGGCGTTGGGAACCCAGATCTCCTGAAGCGGCTAGGTGTTCCCCTCGTCAGCGACTTGCCAGCCGTCGGCGAGCAATATCAGGACCACCACCTCATCCTATACCCCTACAGATCTACCCTTCCCGCCGAAGAGACTGTCGATGGGCTTTTGTCCGGAAGAGTGGATTTTGCGAAGGCTGTTGCTGAGAAGAATCCCATGCTGGGCTGGAACGCTATAGGTAAGCCTGACGTTTTTCCGCCAGTTCTATCGACTGATATAGCACAGACGTCGGCTCCAAACTGCGTCTCACGGAAAGAGAAGTCAAGTCCCTCGGTCCAGAATTCGAGAAAGACTGGGAACGCGATTTCGCACCGTACCCAACGCGCCCAGTTATGCTGTGCGCTATGTTGAACGGTTTTCTAGGTGACCACTCGCTCGTTGAGCCCGGCCAGTACTCGATGATGGGTGTCTACACCGCATATCCATACAGTCGTGGCTCCATCCACATCACTGATCCGGAGGACGTCCTGAACGGCTACACATTTGATACTGGCTTCCTCAATCATCCATCCGACATCAAGAAGCAGCTCTGGGCGTACAAGATGTCACGCGAGATCGCACGCAGACTCCCTTTCTACTCCGGTGAGCTCGAACTCGCGCATCCGAAATTCCCCGAAACGAGCCAGGCGGCGTTGCGCAAGGAAGCTTTTGCATCTGGAGAGAAGATCAGCGACATACTATATACCCGGGAGGACGACGCCATCATTGAAGACTGGATTCGAAACAATTTGAACACAACGTGGCATTCGCTGGGCACATGTCCAATGAAGCCCAAAGAGCAGGGAGGAGTCGTGGATGGTAATCTCAATGTGTATGGTACATCGGGTCTAAAGGTGGCGGATTTGAGTATACCGCCGGAGAATGTTGGTGCCAACACGAACAACACAGCGTTGGTGATCGGCGAGAAGGCGGCGGTGATTATTGGAAGAGAACTAGGTATCAAGGGCGTGTAAGAAGAGACGCCTTAGTAGCTGGCTTCGTGCCGGAACTCAATCAACTGTACATCTCTCTTGATATGATCTCATGCGCAAAGCTCCCTGTGTTCTGTGAAGGTAGCCCATGACTCTTCTGGTCAAATACAGAGAGGCAGTACGTTGCAACAGTGCCAGTGCATGACTGGAAATGAGCGTCATGATGGGCGAGATGCCGCGGCCTTGGCGCTAGATGCGGACGCGTGACCACGGCGCGTGGGCTTGGAGTTCTGGCGTGCAAATTCCGCGTCCCTAGCAAACAACTCCCCGTTCGCGTCGGTCGAATGGATCCTGCAGACATTCCCATTTACAGACTCACCGGGACAATAGAGAGTCTCAGCAAGCCTCAAATCTGCTCACATGACTGCAGCAAGATAGTTTGATGGCCACGAGTCGTGCTGAACGACGCTGCTTTCAGGGGCAGTGACGACATAGTTCTCGCTCCCCAAAACTATGAATGATGAGGTAAGTGCCGCTAGAGGTATGCAAGTATGCTCCGGATCATGAACGAGCTGGAGCGCATCCACGTTCAATATGGCAGTAGCATCCGTGGTTACCGAGCCATTAAGTCTTGCAGCAACGTCCACCGACACGAAAGGCAAGGACCTCGACGCGAAACTTCAGCAGCTATCAAGCCACGGCAATCCTTCCCTGCACGTGCGCCCGGATCACACCCTCTCACTCGAAGACACGCCCATTCCGCGGCCCTCACCGCTACAGGCTCTTGTGCACATCCGATGTACTGGAATTTGCGGTTCTGACATACATCTCTGGCATGATGGCCGCATTGGCCCGCTACTAGTCGATCGACCGTGCATTCTCGGTCATGAAGCCGCTGGCGAGATCGTCGCCGTTGGCGAACAGGTCACGCATCTGAAGCCCGGCGACCGCGTCGCCATTGAACCAGGCGTGCCTTGTCATGCATGCCATGTCTGCCGTGCCGGCAAATACAACCTTTGCGCCGATGTCCAATTCGCTGGCGTCTGTCCCTATGCTGGCTCAATTCGTCGTTTCATGGCACACTACGCACGCTACTGCCACAAGATCCCGGAAAACATGTCATTCGAGCAAGGCGCGCTTCTGGAGCCGCTCTCAGTCATTCTGCACGCGATCCGGCAGTGCGAGGGCTCCATCCAGCTCGGCCGACCAGCATTAATTTGCGGCGCTGGACCCATCGGCTGATAGCGCTCAAATGTGCTCGCGCTTCCGGTGCTTGGCCGATTGTGATCACCGATGTAGACACGAATCGACTTGCATTTGCGAAGAAGATCATGCCGGACGTCCAGACATATCTTGTCGACCTCTCCAAACGCCTGTCACCCGCTCAATGTGCTGTGGAAATCCGAGCATTGTACGGTTGCTACGCCAGCTCCTTAAGCGAAGCGTCGCAGCATGGTGCGGACTCTATGCTCCCGAATGGTCACGGCACTCAATCGCAAGCGGCAGCAGATTCGGAACCTGTCTACGACGCCGACGCCGCGCTTGATCATCTCTCGCCCTCGACGGTCCTCGAATGCACGGGTGTCGGGTCTTCAATTATCACTGCCGCCCACGCAATCGCTCGAGCTGGTACGCTCATGGTGGTTGGCGTGGGAGCTTCCAAGATCAATGAGATACCATTCATGTATCTGAGTCTGCGCGAGATCAAGCTCAAGTTCATCAATCGCTACACTGATACCTGGCCAGCGGGTATGAACGCTATGGCCGGAGAGGCATTACTTCCGGCAATGGACCAGCTTATCACGGCGAGGTTCAAGTTGGAGGATGCAGTCAAGGCGT
The DNA here is from genome assembly GCF_001299255.1 of Cyphellophora attinorum. Lineage (NCBI taxonomy): Eukaryota > Fungi > Ascomycota > Eurotiomycetes > Chaetothyriales > Cyphellophoraceae > Cyphellophora > Cyphellophora attinorum. Next base: position 22,818 of record NW_017253240.1, on the reverse strand, counting down.
TGGAGCTCGTAGGTGGGAGAAGAGACAAGCAGGGAGATGGAGGTGGCGAGAGCGGCGTTGTTGTTAAGGTTATGATTAAAGACGACGTCGAGCTCTGAATTCCGTCCCCTTTAGGTCATCAGGATGATGCCACTCAGCATCTGCAGATTACAGAGTCTGGCACGGGTAAACCCAAGACTTTTGAAGTCTCACATCGAAATGATGTTAGCTGTCTATAGCTAGTGGTTTCTTAGCCTAATTCTGGTATGGGCATGGCACTAAAGGCCATGCACACCTGGTCCCCTCGGAAAGGCAACTGTTGGATAGTTGTAGGGACCGAGTGACATAGTTGCCTGTGACGTTGATTATCAGGCGCTGGATTTGCACCTACTCTCCAGTCTAGGTCCTTGTGTTCGGAGCGCTATCACCTTGAAAGCCTGGATCGGGATGACGAAGCTCGATGAAAACCTTGGAGTATGAAGATTAGCCTGTCCAATGGGAGCATGTCCGGGGGTGCAAACGCTTGGCCGGGTGCCGATACCTATCCACTCTCATTGTGGGTCTCGGACAGCCACAGCGTATAGCCTCACAAGGCAGTGGATGACTTCCTCAAGAACCGGACGGTCCCTTCAGACGCTCAAGAACTCAACACGGTGTGTCATCGATGGTTGGTGCGATTGAATACAAGATAGCTTCGTCCACAAGATGCCAGCTTTTGGAAAACTTGTCCGCTTCAAGACTGCTTCGGGACAGACCTTCTATGGAGAGGCAAAGCATCTACCAGCTATTGATCACGACGCCTTGATCGGCGCCGAGGTTCCGGTGTTCAACAATGATGATGAGCCCTGGTCGGAGAACTTCAGGCTCTCTGGCTCAACGGAGAAGATTGCAGAGGTTCATACGCCCCAGGCCGCATCGGTTCAATGAAATGGTGCCGACGAGCCATATACTGATGCCAGGTTCTGATTGCAGGTTCTAGCTCCTCTGCGCGCCGTGCCCATCTTCCTCTGCATTGGGCTCAATTACAAACAGCATGCTGAAGAGGCAGGTGTAAGCAGCATCCCCCGGCGACAAGACAGCCCATTGTACAGTGCTGACAGGCTGGCGCAGATGCAGGTGGGAGATTATCCGCAGACGTTCTATAAACCAGCAGGTCGGTCCTTTATTTTAGAAGCTCCTTGAGACTTCAGCTTCTTACGATGGGAATGTGGCAGATGCTCTTGCTGGTCCTTTCGAAAACATACCGGTCCATCCGGAGTGTCAATGGATGGACTACGAGGTAGGTGCTTTCTTTCGCTTAAGCAATCTCTTTCATGCCTTCACGTTGCATCTGTGTACAACAGCGCCAATATTGATATGTTGACAGGTTGAACTTTGCGTGGTCATAGGCAAAGACTGCAAAAACATCGGCGACACTGAAGATGTCGACCAGTACATACTAGGCTACACCGTGGGCAACGACGTGTCGGCTCGATGGTGGCAGATGCCGGAACGATCCAGTGGCCAGCCCGCAGCGGCGAAGTCTTTTGACAAATTTGCTCCGATCGGTCCAGTCATCACCTCAACAGACATCATCACGGATCCAAAGAAGCTGAAAATGCGAAGCATCGTGAACGGCGAGCAGAGGCAAATCACGCAGACAGACGATCTCATCTTCGATATTCCTGCTATCATTCGTCACTTCAGCCGTGGTATGACGCTCAGAAAAGGGACTGTCATCATGACCGGCACACCAAGTGGCGTGGCGTTTTTCATGAAGCCACAAGCGTGGCTGAAGGATGGGGATGTCGTGGAGATGGAGCTCGAGCACGTGGGCACTATGCGCAACAAATTCGTCTTTGAGAAGTTCTGAACTCTCATGCCAGTGGGCGGCTGGGTCTGGGATACCATTGTGAGAGGAAGTGAGTAATGAAGCATGGGTAGCTTGTGAGGAGTGTCGGAAGCATTCGATGCTGGTATATCGGGCTCTTTGGACACTTGAACGCCGCATTCAATCAGACGAAAAAGCATTTCCTCGACTCTCCCGTGCAGCTAGCTATTGTAAACACAGCTTTGATCTGGTACAAAGACCGGCGGTCTGGCAATAAGCGTATGGATTGTGGACATTTTAATGCTTCAGGGTAAATTCAACTCCCTGCAATCTTACACGTAGCGGATCATGGATAGAACTGGTCGAGGCCTATGTGACCATATTGGTTCAATCCACTTGCTTTTGGCGGACCTTGGAAGACGAATTGGAGCTTACTATACTTAAGAGTACCTTGCATTCTACACACTGCTATTACTAGCGATTCCGCAGGTCTGGCCGTTCCGGAATGCTTCAACCATTCATCTAGCTAGTGAAACGTGAACCCGCCACTCACGTCGAGAATCTGACCACTGATGAATGAAGCCTCGGGGCTTGCAAGGAAGCAGATAGCATATCCAAGATCCTCTGGCTGTCCACGGCGCTTGACGCATTGCTTCTCAATATGATAGTCCCACATGTCACCTGCAGTACTGACATGCTGCGTGGTGGCGTTGTTTCCACGAGCGGCGCCGGGGGTTTCGACAAATCCAGGCATCACCAGATTGGAAGTGATACCGGGGCCAGCCTCAACGGCAAGCGATCGCGTTATGGTCTCGACCGATCCCTTACTCGCAACGTATGCAAACAGTCCCTTGAAGAGGTGCTGAGTTGTAGCGGTTGATGTTTGGATGAGCCGGCCATACCCAGCTTTACGCATATGGGGTAGCACCGCCTGTGCAAGATAAAGGATCGACCACGCATTGACTTCCTGGGATTTAACCAGATCCTTAGTCGTGATTTCGGTGACTGGCTTGTATACAAGATGGACCGCAAGCTGAACTAGCACATCGATCTTCTTGAATTCATCAATGACTGATTGGATGAGATCCTTGCACTGTTGTGGATCAGATAGATCAGTAGTTCTAAAGGCCGCGGAGCCGCCCTCAGCCTTAATCTCTGCAGCGACGCTTTCGACCTGTTTCGCTTGGATGTCGACAAGTACTACCTGCGCTCCTTGTTTTGCAAAGAGTTTGGATGTGGTCTTGGCAATTCCTTGGGCAGCGCCGGTGATAACGACGACCTGTCCTTTGAATTTGGTAGGGTCGAGCACAACTGGGGGAGGGTTGGCCCCCTCCTCGACGGCGCCGGGCATCTTAAAGGTCGTGGATGGTTTTGTGACAGCGCTGCTTGGGCGACTAGTCAGATGGACGCCAAATTGAGGTTATGACACTGTGACTGCACTGAACTTTATACCTGCATGATGGTTCACTTTGGATGAGACGGTGTGTTTATGCACTTGCACCTGATAAATGACTGCGCTTCAGTTGACACTTGTCCGGGCGCGCGGCAGTCCGAGGACGTGTATCCTAGATAACGCAAGGCACTCGTGTGTTCCGGGAAAACCTTTGGCGGGCAGACAAGCCCTCTTACAATTGGATAGAGGCAGTCGCGCCTCATGAGGCCGCAAGCGTACTACCAATGGAAACGTATGGATTCGTAGCTTGCAGGAGAGTTTGTGCGACTTCTCCAACACTTTGAACCGCGTGTGCATGGCACAATACCCCAGCTGTTGGTCCGGGGCACGAAAAAGGCTACGATGGAAGCTAGACCGGAAAACCTCAGGTTGCATACATGACTGCAGCCAATAGGAGTCGATCTTCTTGCCCGAGGATCTCGATTGCGCCAATCGGATGTGCTTGGAGGCTTGATGAAGAGTTCCATAAGAGGCGAAAGTATATGCCTGGCGCAGTTCATCAAACGAAGGGTATTGAGTGCAATGTATGGGCCACTGAGGTATCCAAAGCCTATGGACAAGGTCCGTTCCCCGCCAGGAAAAAGAATGAGAGCTCCATGCACCGCAAGTCTGGGGCTCCGGGCGAGCCCTTTCACACCCTCGGTCTCGGCCTGATCATGCCGCACTTACTCCTGATGCGCTATGCTACTTGTCCTGTTTTGGGGACTACCTTCGTTCCTGCAGAGCTCGAGATCCTTTAGTTTAGTTAGAACGAAGCATCGGTCTGGCCTACATAGTGACCTCAGCATTCTTGACTCGTGCAGGCGGATGTGCCTCAGTCATCCCTATCTCGTCATCTCTGTACAAACAAGTCAAGATGTTCCCAAACCTCAACGCATCGCTTGTGATATGGCTCCTTTTCGGAGTGGCTATGATCTATGTATTGCTTGTTCCCGGCAGGCGGGGACGGAAGCTGCCTCACGGTACGTCAAGAGAGTCCTGAACGCGGCTACGGCGATCTAATTGTTGCCGCGAAGGGCCGTCGACATTGCCCATCATCGGAAACTTGCATCAGTTGCCGCAAAGTCAGCTCTATCTCACATTTGCGAACCTTGCCAAGAGGTATGGCGAAATGTACTCGCTCAAAATTGGCTCAATGACCTTCATCGTTCTTTCGAGTCGTAAACTCGTTAAAGAAGTACTGGAGAGAAAGAGCGTCATCAGCTCTGGTCGGATGTACTCCTACGCATTGGAGAAGCTGATTTTCCAAGAACACTTCATGACCATACAGCAGTCAGACAACCCTATGCTCCGTGTGGGTAGGAAACTGCTGCATCAGTACTTTGGCGATAGTGCCATCGACAAAGGTCATCTCGAAATTCTGAACGCAGAAGCCACTCAGTTACTACGAGACCTCATGATCGATCCGGAGAACTTCAGACACCATTTCCATAGATACGGCAACAGCTTTGCAATGAGTAAAAGTAAGTTGTGACTCGAGGGAAAATTAGTCACTAACCCGGGCAGCGTACGGCATACGTACTCCAAGGCACGACACTCCTCACCTGAAGGCACTGAATTATATCACCGCAGAGACTGCCGCCATTATTCTTCCGGGTGCACTTCCACCGGTCGACGTTTTTCCAATCTTGAAGATAGTACCGCAAAAATGGTTTGGCAATTGGAGAACCAGATGTATAGAACTCGGAAAGGCTAGCGATAAGCTCAATTCATGGATCCTTAACACGGTCATCGAACGTCGTAAAACGGAGGGACCGAAGGATACATTTGCGGACAAACTCATCGAATATGATGAGTACAAGTTCACCTTCCATGAGATGATGTATCTCACAGCGACTGTCTTAGACGCAGGAACAGACACAACAGCATCTGTCCTACTGGTGCTGGTTCAGATGCTCTGTACTTATCCAGACGTCCTCAAGAGGGCCCATACTGAAATTGACGCGGTAGTGGGCGAAGATCGAACTCCACTTTGGACGGACTTTCCCAAATTACAAATCATCAACCAGCTGATGAAAGAGGCGCATCGTATACGTCCCGTCACACCAATTGCGATGCCTCATAAGTTGAGTGAAGGTAGCGATCCATGATCCATGCCATAGTCGTTTACTTACCAGCCTCTAGAAATATGGATCGAAGGAAAGCTTCTACCCAAGGGCGCCATCATTGTTCCGAATTTATTTGGTCTACACCAAGACGTCGAAAAGTTTGCGGATCCAGAAGTCTTCAACCCAGACAACTTCTCAAGTAAGACCAAGCTTGCGCAAGGTTATGCAAACATCGGCGACGAGAACAATCGAGATCATTATTCTTACGGCTTTGGACGCCGAATCTGTTCAGGTATGCAACTTGCTGAGAGGTCACTGTTTACAACCTTCTCTAAGATGCTCTGGGCTTTCGATATCTCCCCTGAGCTTGACAGTCAAGGCCGCCCTATACCAATTGATCTCAATCCGAACACTGGATACACGGATGGGAGTATCGTTGCACCTAAGCCTTTCAAGGCTCGTTTCAAGGTCCGATCTGAAAGGAGACGTCAGACGATCTTGCGAGAATTTGCGGACGTGGAGGAGAAGGTGTTTTCCCGATTCGCTGTGCCTGATTTGACGATGTCTTTTGAGAAGACTGCCTAATGGGTCTGCTGAGTTACGCAGAACGGTTGCTACTCAGTAGACATCGGGCATCACGGATCTTGGTCATTACGTACTACACAACTTTTCACATGTATCATCGATCGAAGCAGTAGCTGCCAAGTCATCGAGTTACTCAAAGTCAAGGACACCATTGTTGGAAATACCACGCATTGATCTCAGGCCGGGATGCCTTCAGTGTCGACGATCGTTTTACAGGAAGGCATTCCGTGAAGCAAAACACACGGGCGATCAGCCTGTGGCCTCCTCGATAGCAACCGGCTCACCCAGTGGCCGCCGCGATGCACCGGTGCGGCTGATCAGCGAAAAGTTTCCCCTCGCTCTACGATCCTTGGTAATAGTAGGGACAAGTGCTCCGTTGTACACATATCGGCCGGAGAAGAGAAGGCTCTTGAGCTGTCTTCGTTTCATAGCACCACGCCCATATGAGACATATGAGTTTAATGGCGCTGAAGCTACGTGGCTGAGAAACATCCCCCATATGAAGTTGGTCGGTCGGGCCGCTTCCGAACTCGCACGCTAAACTGTCTGTGCATATGGCTGAAGGTCATTTCGCGGTGGATGGTGGTTCCTGTCCGGGCCAAGATTAGTAACCGCGGCCAGGGGCTATATCGGGTCGCCACTACTTACTGCGAAAGCTTCATATCTCGTAATCTCGAGCGTACCAGAATTCTGCTTCACGTCGAAGTTTGCGCAGATGCGCATGGATACTGCGTCTTCGGCATCTGCGCGATGAACAACGAGGGATCCTAGGAATGCGAATTGTTCTGGATTCTCGGTGCTTTGATATAGACCTCGAATGGTGTGCTCGCGTGACTTGACCCCATTCCATGTCTTCTCGCGCGAAGCTTGAATCTCTGTTCGGGGGTATGCTGTGTCAGCTGAGAATGCACCCAGGACGGGCATTTATGGGTTGGCTATATTTGATAGCATAAAGGCGGAGGCATACCTTCCCTGCCGTGCAAAGCGTGTCCGCCGCCGATGAATTGAGCATCTGCTGCGAACAAGGCTGCGAATGACGCCGCTGCCTGTGGGCCCCTCTGGTCTGCTGCTGTGACCAGCTTCGACAACAAGTCTTGCACCTGCTGGCTTAGCTTTCCAGTCATCGTTCTCAGGTCAAAGTGTGGTTCGGAAAATATAACAATTTTAACTGTGACTGATGACTCAGAGCACTCACAAAACACCAAGTATACAAACTCATGTACTGTGAAAGGATGAGTGCTTCGGCGCTACATGTAGGCAACGCTGCTTGAAGATGAGGACACCCCAAGGGTATAGCATCGCCCAGGGACTATAGATATCGAGTTCTCCAATTCTGTGACAGAACCTTTGAGATTGGGTGCCGGACTCGGGCGGGCCATCAAATTACACCGTGAGCCGGCCGGCCACTTATTGTGTACATAGTTATCGTTTCGTAGAAGTTTTTCGCTACACGCACCTGTTGTCCTCGGAAGGGACTTATGCCTACCAACTTGATGCGAATCTCTGATACTTCGTCAAAGAGACGTCGGTTGATACTTGTATGGAAGTCCGTACATCCGGCACAGGTGACATACTGAGCGAGCATAGCGCGCAAAGCGGTACACTCTCCACTAATGTGCTCAACAAGGATGAATTTATCTTGTTACTCATGAATCACCGAGTCCTTTGAATCACGCCTCGGGTAGTCTTGCTCATTCATGGACCTTGACAACATGGTGAATCCTGAGTTTACTTCATGTAAAATACGTATTTAATACCGGCACAATACTTTCGCATGCGTACCTACCCGACTGGTTCCGTGAGGTATTCTCGGAGGTCGGCAGCACTGCCTTCCGTTGCATGGCTGCTTTGTGTGCCCCTACTGGCCAAGCAAGTCAAGGTACGCAACGACTCTTCGAGCTCACACTGCCCGCTTTCGACACTGGCTGCTGCAAGGATAGATGCTCCACTAAGGCCACTCCGAGCCGTCGAGCCTTTCCGGCATGACAGCTCATGCTTGCACCACTCTGCATGTGCGTCCGTCCATCTGGGTGATAGGTCTCATGTCCATTAACCAGCGATGATACGGCGTGTGAGATTGAGTGTCTGCGACAGATCTCACCTATGACCACCAGCTAGGCAGCACTGCCCCTTCCGCTCTCAGCTCGTCCTTTTTGTAGGCCACATACCCTTCCAATGAAGTTGCATCCCTCTCTAAGAGCCATTCCAGCACTGTAGGATTGCCCTTGATACCTCTTTTCCGGTAGAAACTGACCAGAGCAGCCATTTTATCATAAATGACAGAATGAACCTGATCGCTCCCAAAGTTGACTTCCAGCAGAACTTGGATCGCTTCATCCCAACTGACTTCTTTGACCTCGATTTTCTTGCCCAGAATCTCCCCGATTCGAGTGGTGCATTCTCCATAGGTGTTGCCATTTAGAGAGACTAGGGGATATAGTGCCTCGTAGTGACGCTCTCGCTCAAGAATGACTTTCGCTGCGGCTTCTCCTAGATCCTTGAGTGCAACGAAGGACGACCAAGTCTCTTCGGGGACATACGTTGGACGAACAGGATGTTCCATGGTGAGCCACTGCTTGACGGGAACTGCTGCTTCGAAAAAGTCACCGGGCTGCAGGATCGTGTAACGAAGCGGAGACAAGATTAGTTGCTCTTCCACATATCTCTTATCATCATGATTGAACATCTTCCGTATCTGTGTGTTGAGGACGCTTGCCTCTACGAAGTGTTTGAATTGCGAGTTCGGCTTCTGATACTCAGCGATAGCGGCTTCGACCATGTTCAATCCCATCTCTTTCTCTCCTACTCGTATACCGGGTCCAATATTGTAGACTGTGGTGACGCCGCTCAACATCCTAGCGCAGTCCGCAAGGACTCGCATATCGCCTTGGACCACCTCGGCGTGAGGGTATCTAGATTTAAGTAGCTTCGCGGAGGCGTCTGACTGACATGCCAGTCGTAGCTTGATTTTGTCCTTCAGGAGTGGAAGGATATATGGGGCTTGGTTACCAGCAGCGCATGTCATTAACATAATGTCATTTGGTGACGCCATTGTGATTACAGGACTTGCCAGTGCTTAGTATTCTCGATGATGCATTCAATGAGCATTATATGGCCGGGCACTGAGTCGACCACCCAAGCGGTTTGTAGTGCTGAAGGCGGCTAGATAGAAGTTTTTGGAGTTAACTTCGGACAGCATCGCCAACGGAAGTCGCAAGCTGTCGTCTCCCCGCGGCACGAGGGAAACCGAGTTCCGGAGAGTGGAGCTAGGTACCGTTGGTTGGCATTGGTCTTAGTTGTTTCCTGTGCAGTTGGAGGTACGTACTATCCAGCTTCCAATTGGTTATCGTGCTACTTCTAAGTGTGGAGGCGAACTGTGGTGTGAAATATGTAGGACGTGGAGCGTTATGTGGAGAAGATCTGGGAGTCTGCTCTTGCTCGCACGTCACTTGTGGCGGGTGCGTGGCCGCAGATTGTTCGTACCCCAGAAGCGCCCCCAGTAGTCTGGCTTGTATTTCTGCTGATTCTATTTCCGAACTGATAGACGACGTCATTGTTTTCTCCGGATGGCTTGAATGCTGACGGGGATGGAGCGACGATGAGTGCTTGGCCAAGAACTTGAAGGTCTCGGTGGTTTGGCATGCGTCAATCGAATTCAAATCTTGGTAGGGTAGGTATGTTCACTTGCCAATCAATGGAAATCAAACTACATGTGTCCCGATATACACTAGCTAACACGGTCATTTCCCGCTACTCACTGAACATGTGCGCAACAGTAGAAGCGCGGTGAACAGTAACGATCATCGATAGGATCGGATATTGCGCATGGCTGCTTGCCTGTACCACTGCCCATCAGCTTCAGCGATCCGACGACGATGACCATGCTTGATCAGACTTGACCACAAGACTTTGCGATCCCGAAGGAACAGCTGCAGCCCATCGACGTGCGCCCTGCACGCTCTGATATCAGGGTGCCAAGGTTGTTGTGAATCAACACGCTCTACTGCAGCAAGCAGTCGCAGCACGTTAAAGTAATACAGCACCGGAACAAGACTCCCATTAACAAAAGTCGATCACACTCCCATGCTGAAGGGTTCACATCCTTCGACATGGTCTCGTGGCTTCCCGACGCAAGAGAAACCTGAGACTCTGCTGCACCATCTTAATGGGTCTATCTATCCTTCTCAGATAGACCGCAAGACATTTTCAAGCATCTTCCGGGGCTGGTGTCTTTTCAGACAAAACCTCCGCCTCGGTTCGTCCACCTAATTTACCGACCTTGACAGCAGTCTCTTTCGTCAAGTGCGAATCGACGCTGTGCACGAAGCATACCGCGATGCATGACACCAGGCCAAAAGCAATTGCGGTCAGGAATAGAAGCCTGAAGCCACTCGAGTAGGCGCTCTTCATGGCATCGACTCCAGCAGCGATGATTTCAGGAGTAACACCCGGCACACTGGTCGGAGGGACACCTGACGTAAGATCCACTGCACATCTCCCGCATTAGTCAAACACACCTAATCAAGTGCTTAACATACCTATGAAGCCCTGCAAGGAAGTAGTTGGCAATCCTGCCTGAACAACTGCTGCGGAAATCCTAGGTACGAGTACTTTGCTGACTTTGTTAAGGAAGACTGATGAATAGATCGAGAGCGCTATCGCTCCGCCAGTGGAACGCAGAGTGTTTAGCAACCTGTCAAAGGATCAACAAGCCATTTCCAAAGGCACTGGAGGCCAGCTTACCCGACTGCGACGCCGATATGCTTGTCTTCGACGCCAAATCCGACAAAGACGATCGCCAGGATCTGTACTGCACCCACTGCAAAGCTTGCAAGTGCAACGAAGACAATTGCTCTCGCTGGCGTGTTCTGGCTTACTGTGGACATCAACGAGATGAACAAAGTTGACCAGAACACGTAGACGATAAGCTGATACTTTGTTTTCCGCAGAATGGCGAACAAGGCGCCGCTGATAATACAGCCAGCTACGTCGCAACTGAGTAAGCAAACGACCTGGACAGGAGGGACCGGTCTCACCTGTGGTGCTGGCGTTATACGACAAGATATACCATCCAGCTTGTCTCAAGTCTTGTTGGTACAAGATCTGAACTTCTAGAGGCTGTTAGATTAGCCGATTGTTTGAGTGAGTATACTTACGCTGAGGCCAGAAGACTTGAAGACTTATAAGCTAGTGCACAGTCAGTACAAGCCCAGCTTCCATGACTTAAGGGAGTGTTAGTCACCGCCATTCCCGCCACAAAGCCAACCACTAACGGCATGACAACACCTCTAATGTTTTTGACCACATGAGGTGGACACAACTTGATACCGTTCGTGGGCCCATAGGCTTCCCACACAGGAAAGCCAATAAGGAGCGCGGTTCCTGATATGTGACTCAGCTTATTGCTCCGATGCTAGCAGTTTCAAGTGAGCTCTTACCACCGATGATAATCGGCGCGACCACAGTCGCGCTTTTCCACGGATACGGATTGCCACCAAAAGAAATGCCGACCAAGAAGGTGGTCAACCCGCCACCAAACAGTAGTAAACCCACAAAGTCAAGCTCCTTGATCTGCTGGAATCGAGTTTTGCCTTCTGGATGGAGTTTGTGAAAATCGGGTGGCCAGTAGAATAGTATCACAAGCACAAGAGCCACTCCATTTAGCATCATGCCTAGATAGAAGGTCCATCGCCAGGTGTATGAACGCACGATAGCAAACGCTAACACGCAAGTCAGCAGTGACGTGTATAGTGGTCAACAGGACCTACCGATAACGGAGCCAAATCCTGATCCAGGAATTCCCACAATACTGAGAAAGCCCATTACGGTACCGCGGTACTTCCTAGGAACGATCTCACAAGCTGCTGCGGGAGAAAGGTACTGGAGACCGGCACCGAATCCCTGATAATTCTGTCAGTCCTGACTCGGAAATTATGGTTGTGTGTCAGATAATGCTTACCATGACCGCGGTAGCAGCAATAACCATGTCAATCGAAGATGCACTAGTATCGAAAGCAGTCAGCACCACAAAATTCCAAGCATTCTTACGTATCAATGTTCTTACCGAGCGCCGATCGTGCAGCCTGGGTGATAGTCAGTATCCGATACTCGAGCGACTATCCTCTACTTGTGTCTCACTCACCGACAAGACCTGCTATGTTACCAGCAATGAAAAAGTTTCTCCTGCCGAAGATGTCGCTACAACGGCCAGCTATAGTCTGGGTGACTGCAGTAGCTAAAGTCCATGATGTTGCTATCCATGTGTATTGGGTTGAAGGTCCAATGCTTTGGTTGATGTTCAAGAGGATTGCCGCAGGAAGGACGAAAGAGAAGAGCATTGTCTCATATGTGAAGCCGAGGGCCTTTTGATGCAGGAAATTGCACGTCAGTAAGACAAACAGCGTGTAGGCGCTAAGATGCTCCATACCAAGACTGCCAGATACGTGCGGGCGCTCAGCGACCCTCCTGATCTTCTCCCTGGTCATTCTGTACTGTGATGGGGGTCGCGGTCTGCTCAATCTGCTCGGATTCCGCATACAGGCTCTCATGGTGGTGAATAGTAGGTCCGTCAGACGTCTTGGAAATCGAAGCTGCCATGGTGGCCGATTCAGTACTTGGGTTAACGAAAGTACAGATGGATAACACTGTAGGTGTTTAAGAGGCACTTGAAAGGAAGTGAACCTATACGGGGGTAACTTATAGACTGGGTATATCTATCAGGGCTGACGACGCTCGTCCAGGAGCTACGAAGACTCGGATCAAGGATCGGTCTCAGAGTTCGGACGACTGCCCTTTCGAGTGTGCGAAAGCTACGAATGCACTGCTGAGGATCTAGATCCCTTTCTTCCCCAGAGACTCCGTTCTGCCCCAGTGTACTCCAGTTAACACGTCAGGCCACTTGTCTGGGAGGGTCGTGCTCAATCATCGACCGTAGGTAGAGATCATTGCCTATGGCGTCGCGCCGCTGCAGGACCATAGCCGCTGGGCGAACGGCAGACACGTGCAGAGCTACCTGATCCATTTGATGAGGTCCTCCACCATCAGCCCGTACTGAATAGACTTTTGTGTGCAGGACCTAATATGTGGAGTCCCCGCACTCCAGGATTGCGATCCTGTACCTCAATTTCATTGGTCGCTCTCTCTTCGGAGAACTCCAGGCGTTCGGAACCAAGTGTCGGTGGTTTGGCCCGTGATGTGTCCGGATGCTTGAGACCCCGCCGATTTGCTGTGAGGCACTGGGAGGTACGCTATGGGGACAGTCAACTCGGAGTGAGGGCTGGCCGGCCTTTTGTGTTCCACTAATTGTTCCGCCTCAATTGGGGTGCTGTGCAGACCTCTCGTGCCGTCTTCGACGAGCCAGATGCGACGTGAGGTCCATCGAGATGCCTGAGGCGGCCTTGTGGCTTTTTCGATCGCTCTAGGTCTCACGCTCCAGGCTTTCCGCCGTCCTGAGCAGCCTGTTTGCCGCGCTCAAGTTGTCCAGTAGTGCTCTGAGTCTTCAGCCCACCGTCATGTACAAGTTCTAGATCCAGCCCCTGATTGCGGATCGAATTCCAAAGAACTGTAGTGAGTGCTAGTCGCCCCCTCGCACGATTGGTATACACTTGACTTATGTAGCCCTATTGAATCCTTGCTTCACAGCGTTGAGGGATCGGTTATTTACACCTGCTACTACCTAGTCGCCAAAATCTCACGAATGCGCCTCAACTCACAGCTGTGCTTACTGTTCAAAAGAACGGAGATCTGAAGCACGTATGAGAGCGACCCCATTGGACAGATATCAGTCAGACTTAATGACTAAGTATAGGGACGTGTCATAAGAAAGTCCGTCCTCTACGCGATTGACTGCAACGGACGAAGATCATCGATTTTGACCAGGCTAGTCCGCATCCCTGTAGATGTTCTAGACTGCCTTTCTATGGCCATTACTGGCAGCTTGTTGAACATCAATCTATCCTCCATTCCGTCACGATCTTGATCCAGAGCGATCAAGAAGTACACCTTGCTCCAGCTTCGTTCACGTCCAACAAGGCAAGAGCTTCCTTGTCTCGTCACCGGAGAATCGCCAAGCCGTACAACAGAAGTTCTAAGGTGCTCAATAATCTCCGACTGTCTCTCTTCACCCTTGATGCATACTTAACTACATAGTAGGCAAGCAGATTATGCACATGAACTTTTCACGAGCTCTCCTTTCCCAGGTAGTAGCTACCCAGGAAGCACATGAGCTCCCGTCTGCACCAATCGGATCCTCTGTAGAGCCGGATCTATTCTGCGTTTCACACGAAGAGCTGCTGTAGAAGAATCGGTCACGTTTGCTGGCGAAATACACCATGGGTACTGAAGAAGTACATGTTTCATTGTCATTGTTCTGACGTCGCGCAAGTTTCTGAAGCAGTTATCCCAATCAGGAGAGCTTGGGTACCAGTTATTGTTGGTCGGTGTGCTCACACTGTCGCCTTAGCTGTAGTCAGGGTCCCCGGTGTCGTTCACTGCGCTCCTCACGCTAAATTCACAATGGTTGTCATCGCTGTCGCCGGGGGAAGTGGCGGCATAGGTCAAGCTATCGTCGAAACTTTGCGTCAAAGTCATGACCACAGCACCATTGTCTTGACGCGGCAGGCGGCATGTCCCTCGCCAACTACCACGCGCGGGAAAGTGACAACTAGCTAACGGAAAGCAAGGTCGTTGATTCATCGGAGACGTCCCCCGCAACTATCGCTGTCGAATACAGTGATGTTGATGCGATGGCCAGAGTTCTGTCCGCAAATAATGTCCACACAGTCATCTCAGCCCTTCGAGTGTTCGAATCAGCTTCCTCAGAGTCAGAGGTCAACCTCGTGAAGGCCTCAGTCCTTGCTGGCACTCCAAAACGTTTCGTGGCCAGCGTTTGGGGTGTACAATATGCCGAAGGGTATGTCGTATCAAGCAACATCCAGTTGATATCCGCGTAGTGACCATGGTCATTTTAGTTCAATGGTAGGGGATGCCCGAGCACGCACTTTGACCGAGTTACGAACGACCAATCTGGAATGGACACGTTTCAACAATGGCTATTTCCTTGACTGCTTCGGACCATCAACCCTGAAGTCTTATATGCAGCCGGTCGTCTACGCGATTGACGTGGCGCATAAGGCGGCCGGGATTCCTGGGACAGGCAATGAGCCGATGGCGTTCACATACACCTTCGACGTTGCCCGGTTTTTGCTCGCGGCTTTGGACCTGCCAAAATGGGAAGAGGAAATGTATTGCTACGGGGAGAAAACGACGTGGAATGCGTTCCTCAAGGCTGCAGAAGATGCTAGGGGTAAGACCATTTCAATTCTGCGGGTTTTTTAGTTTTTCGTTGATGGCCCGCGAGTCTGACATACGCCCCAACTTTGTGTAGGCTCGAAATTCAACGTCTCGTATGATCCTCTTGGGAAGCTTCAAAGGGGCAAGGTCACTGAGCTTCCGGCACATCAAGATATGGGTTACGAAGTTTTCTCTCGAGAAGCGCTACAGCAACTAATGGCTATCTGGGGTCAATTCGTTCTGGATGGCAGGTATGACCTCCCACTCGATAAGGCTCTCAACAAGACGTTTGCCGAGGTCCATCCCATGACCGTCAAAGATGTGCTTGCAATGTGGCAGGGACTTTGAAGCTGGTATTTTGCTCGTTGAATATATTCGAGAGATGCAAGATCTTGTGAGGCATACACTTCTCTCATCGAAAACGAGATATCGCGGGTTAATGATTTTGGGAACAAAGCGTTTCAGGCATCTATTTACTGTCCACCGGCGTTTCAATTGTTGAGCCACTTGGTATTTCACGACGAACGTGTTTGTTTCGCTAAGAAAACTCTGTCAGGCGCTTTAAACATCACTTAGAGCAATACTTTATCTATGCACGATCTATACTTTCTCAATCAGTCGCCTCCTTCTGTTGAATGGGTTAGCGCGCGCATCACCCATATAATGCTATTCTGATTTGGCGAAGTACTTCGTCATCTCACGATTGGTTCCCTGTCAGTCGGTGCACCTCGCAGCTTCATGTCGGTCTTATTGAAGGTCGGAGTCCCGTTCGGTTATACACCAGATAAACGTCAACTGCTCCTGATTTGACTTGGCATCACTGTCACCAGGGTCTGTATTTGCTCAGTCATGTGTGAGAGGACCAAAAAGGCTCCAAGAAGTAAATTAAGCTCTCACAATGGCACTGAGCGGCCAAATTCTACAGACTGCGCAGTCATAGTCCGGAAAGTGATCCCGCATACATGAAGAAAATAGCGACCATACTCTCAGTTCCTCTGGTAGAGGGCCTGCGTGACTGTAGCCCATGTAGTGCCGCTTCTGTCTAGCGATTGAAGAGGATTCCAGTTCGGCAGACATATGAACAATCGCATCCGCGGCGACTCTGTTGAGCCCAAGGACAACGTCTCTGCACCAGGCCCGTTCTTTCGACATCATCTGCGGGCAGACTTCACAACTGGAGCCAGTCCTTCTTTCCGATCTCCACACCGCTCATTCTGAGCAGATTGTAGATCGTCACGGCATGGAAATAGAAATTCGGTAGCGAGTAAACTGTGACGTAGCTCAGCCCCGTGAATTTCATATGGCGCAGTGTGATCTCGACGTCTTCTTTCTTGTCGAACCATTCGCGGTCTACCCTTTCGAGAAATGCAATGGTCTTGGCCACTCGATCATGCAGGTCGGCAAAGGTGTCTTCATCATCGATCCAGAACTCGTTCGGCACATCCGCGATACGTACGGCGATGAATTTGGCGAGGTTGCTTGCTACTTGTACCTGATATGGCAGTGGATGCATGTCCGGTGCTATACGAGCCTTGAGGAGTGTCGAGTGTGGAAGACATTTGGCATCGAGGTGGGATTCGCCCTTTTTCAAAATGACTGAGAGCGCTCTGAGCGTACCAATAACAGGTCCGATAGCTGTGTCGTAGAGATTCAAGCTAGACATACTGAACAATCACACAAGCTCTACCTAGGTAGCCTTGGTCGGTTACATTCGTAAGACTCAGCACAGACTCGTTGAACATAGAAATTGCCGTTTGAGTGCCTCACACAGGTGACCGCAGGAAGGTTTAAGTATTTTGGTAAAGAGTTCGATTATGTGCTCCCGGTCCGGGGCGTCTTCCTGTCTAGTCATTCGATAAGACGCAAATCTCAAGAATCTATTATGCCCAATTGACACGTGAGGAGATAGCAGGTGATCAGGCCTCATATTGATTCCGAGTCCGGCGGCGGCAATGACCCCAGCTTCCGGAGTTCGATAATAATATATCGTGATGTATCACTGATCTTTATTACGGTGTTCAATAATGCGCTTTTGGCTACGTTGACCCTGCTTGATAGTGTGCACGTGTCTCTCGTGACTACCTGCACTATTCCACCAGAGTTCCGCGGCACGGCGTGCACGAATCGTGATGGAACCATCGTAACACTCACAGATGGTCTACAATTGCATTTATCAGCACTCAACCCTCGTCTTGGACACAAGGCAGCGATGCTGCCGCTGGAATGAATGTGTTTCTTGCTTGCGGAACTTTAGGCCTGCATAATCTCTCCGCAAAGTCTGTGACATCGCAAGGTCTCGGCCATCACCCAGTAAAATGTTGCTGCCTTGCCTTTCGTGAACACGAGCCACACATAATCATATAAATTGCGGTCCGTGCTCTGTGAAGGTCTCACTTGGAGAATGACAGCGATCAATCTGGCTGCTTCCGAGCTTGATGCATTGACCCACTTATGATTGGTCTCACGCTGAACTACATGGTCCTGTTTGTGTGGAATAAGTCTGACTGATGTGAGCCCTATCAAAGAAGACTTACCCCTGGATATAACCGTATCGACTCTCCGCTGTCCAAGATGTGATCGACGACTCCAGCCACACAGACAGAGAAATCCAGCGACGGAGTCTTGTGCATCGGACTCTCCGCTCCAGGTGCTAGATTGACCACCGATAGATTCGCTCCGGGGCCAACTATGTCAACCGATTTGTGGCTAGCAACTCCCTGATCACTCTCGTAGGCCTTGATATCTTCCTCTCCTTGTAGCTGAGCTGGTATAGACTTGATCGAGTACGCTCGTGCCATGGAACCTGTTCCTGGAAGCTCATTGTGGATGAGTGGACTGAACGGTCTATGCACACTCTTGCCGTCCGGTAGCACGGTCGTGATGTATCGTTTGCACGGTGGTAGCTCCATCGCGTCATCAAAATTGCCTCAGCTGCCTCTCCTAGCTTCCTTGATGGTCGCCTGGGTACAGACGACACCCTGGGTATGGTGAGAGTCGGACTCGCATGGTTATCACAACTCACTGGCTACCCTCGACGGGGCAATAGATTGCGTCCGATTGGTCAAGCCGGCAACCAGCCAGCAAGGATCGAAGTCGAATCGGAAGGCTGAATTTATGCGGGGAATCTGCAGACGCCATCCAGGTCTCAACCAATGGGCACTGGCCACTTCCAAAGTCTCTCCGGTCCGGCACCTGGGCGCCTGGGGAAGCATCACCCCACAGAAGCCCCAGAGTCTGCCAATGGATTCCACTGGGGCAGATTTTCTTGCTGGAGTTTGCCAAGCTCGCGCGAATAGAATGAGTGCAAAGCTTGAAGGGTGACGTTTTGCACATAAATCCAATAATCCCGCATGGTTCATATGTACTAGCTCTTTAACATCCTCTTGGTCTTTGCCGTCAACATGGCCTTTTCACCTGGAAAGTTGCAACTTCAACTGCAGGATGTCCGTCTCTACTGGGCAGCACCTGCGCTGGTACTACTATATCTCATTTCATTGATCATCTATCGTATTTTCTTCCACCCACTGGCCAAATTCCCCGGACCCTTTCTTGGCAAATTCACCGACATCATCCCGACAATCGCCATGTTTAAGATGGAGCGGATGTACAACCAAGCAGATTTGCTTGAGAGATATGGGAGCCCCGTCCGAGCTTCTACGAATCAGCTGTACTTTTCCGACTTGAAGTCCTTCACCGATATATATGGTCAGAGCTCGAACCCTTGCATGAAGTATATGCCTTTCTATAGTACGGTCAACGCTACAGGATCTTCAAGTGTACTCACTGAGGGACATCGAAATACTCACGCACGTATTCGACGCCTGATCTCTCACGCATTCTCTATGAAGGCGTTGCTTGATAACGAGGCATTATGGCATGAAAAGGTAGAACAGCTGGTGCAATATGTCTTCGCTCCGGCTGCAAACCAAAAACAATCAGTTGACATCTTCCACAAGATGAACTGTCACTATTTGGATATTGTCAGTTACCTCAGCTTTGGAGAGTCTTTCAATTCCCTGCAAGGCAAAGGAGATGTCACTGAACATAATATGGAATCCTTGTAAGTCCACTACTACACGCGGCCCGAACTGTCAGCTAAGCCTCAATTTAGCGCTGTCATCGTTTTTGCACAAGCATATATACCATTTATACGCTATATCCCGAGCGCAAAGATTCAGGACTACTGTCGAGGCCTCGATGAGCTAATCCACTTCGCGGAGAGAAGCGTTAAACGCATTCAGGACGGAGTCGAGAAGGATGGCGACAGCTTCGCTAAGGGCACTTTTCTGAGGAACCTAGTTGACGCCAGGGACGAAGAAACCGGAGGAAGCAGGCTGACGTCCACGGAGTTGGTAGAGAACACACTCACTTTCTTGGTTGCTGGCAGCGATACCACATCTTTTACAACCATGTACCTGATCTGGGAATGCGGAAAGAATCCGAAGGTAAGGGAGAAACTGGTACACGAAATTCGCACAGCTTTCCCGGACCCTGACCACGCACCCACTTATAACGAGACAGCGGACCTTGTAAGTCATTCCTGTTCGCCCTGACGCAGCCCCGATGTTGACTTTTAATCAGCCTTACCTGAACGCATGCATCGACGAGACATTAAGACTGTGGGGACCCTTGAATCCGGGGTTTCCTAGAGTGTCGCCAGGGAAAGTGATTGGAGAACACTACGTCCCGGCGGGCGCAGTCGTCAACACAATACCCTACGCTGCTCATCGAGATCCAAAGATCTTCCCGAACCCCCTAAAATTCACACCGGAGCGATGGTTAGATGCATCGGCAGATATGCGAGCGATGCTCAGACCATTCAGCCTTGGTCCGAGAAATTGTATCGGAAAACACCTCGCCGATATTAACTTGCACTTGACGCTGACGCGGTTATATCAGCTTTTCGATATTGAAAATGACCCGAGCATGACTGACGCGATGATGAGACAAAAGGATCGCGGAACCTGTGGTCCTTGTGATGGGATGTTCTTGATTAGACCAAGGGCTGCGAAGTACTAGATACTCAAGGTCAAGGGGAAGTCGGCTTCTATGAACAGCGAATGGCGACGGATCAGGCCCGCGTCTCAGGCTGACCCGTTTTGTCAGAAGATACTGCGTCGTACCAATGTCAAGTGAAATCGTCACGATAATGTAGAGTCCTCCTCACTGGACAACTCTGCACTCTGATGACGTCCGAAGTTTTCCGGTCATAGTACTTGTTTATCCAAACTAGCTTACATTGAGTCCGAGCTATGCAGGGAGATAGTGCTAAGGCGGCTTTGGTGCTCAGCATGCCAGAAACTCTCTTCCATGAAAGCAGAAGTGAGCTCGGGCGCTATACAGACGAGAATTCGTCTTCTGACCTTTCAAGCGGTCGCCAGAACCTTGAAGCAACTCAATCTGGGCATCCAAGGTCACAGCGATACCTACTTCTAGGGATGTGTTTCTTTGGTCAGCTGTTGCCGAGCGATCATCTGCAGCAGCCCAAATGCGACAGCAAGTGTGGGCTTACGGAACCCGGGATCGGGTTGTGCCTCCGAAGAGCCATTGCCCATCTATACTTATGCTCGGACTTTTACAAGGCCGAGATATCGAAGTGCTATACTGCGTTATTAGCGATCAGAGCATAGATACCTTCCGGGGTTGTTTGAGGATTTTCGCAACCAGGAAAATGGTACTTCGGGATTTGTCTCTGAATTGATTGCCTCTAATACACCAGGTGCATGCTGTATCGTAAGCGATTCGGATCATTGTGTGACCTTCCTTCGTTACTTGGTTGCGTCTCTTCTGTTGCTCAATCCAGGCAGAAATAGATTCCCATCGTTCTGAGTCTCACGGACAGGGCCCGGTACCAGTTGACTTTACGATGTCGTTACAGCAGAGAACGCAGCGAGCTCTGCTTGTCAAAGACGTGGGCAAGCCCGTTGTCCATGTAAATGATTGGCCCATTCCACAGCCGGGCAAAGACCAAGTTCAGATCCGAGTGTCGATCGCAGGTGTCAACCCTCACGTCCAGAAAGCTCGAGACTGGGGTCTCTTCATCAAGGAGAACTTACCAGCCGTTGTGACTAACGACGTCGTCGGAAAGGTCACGGCGCTTGGCGAAGGTGTCACCAAGTACTCCATTGGAGATCGGGTGGTTACTCACGCCAGTTTCAGACCCCCGTGGGTGCAAGGTGGACTACAACAGTATGCTATCGTTGACGTAGAGCATAGTGCGAAGGTACCAGACAGCATCACAGACGACGAAGCTGCAACGTTGCCTACCAACGTTATGGCACCGCTGATCTCGATATTCGATCCTTCATACCTGGGCATCCCAGCGCCTTGGACCTCTCAGGCCTCAAGCTTCGATTACAAGGGTACAACGCTGTTGGTGCTTGGCGGAGGTGGAAATTGCGGCAAGTTTGGCGTTCAGCTTGCTGCACTCGCCGGAATCGGGCGTATCGTCGTAGTTGGTGGCGACGACCATGAGCTCAAGTCATTGGGAGCCACCCATGTCATTGATCGCCACCGCTCACCAGACCATGTTACGTCTGAGATCCGTGATATCGTCGGCGACGGGTTGCTCTACGCATATGATGCAGCAAACATGCCTGCAACGCAACATATCGGTGTCAATGCCTTGTCAAACACGCAGAGAGGCAAATTTGCACGCCTTATGCCGATTGGACCCATTGATGAGGCCAAGATCAGCCCGAAGCAGAATGGCTTTCAGCTCTTCGATGTGCATGGTGTTAGCCACAACAAACCTGAAACAGCTGTACCCTTCTGGACGCGTTTGCCGGACTTTCTGGAGGAGAAAAAGATTCGGCCGACAGAGTACACCGTACTCTCTGGACTGACAGCGGAGAACATAAATCAAGTGCTGGACGCATATCGCAGCAACCAGAAAGTCGTCAAGACAAATGTTCATGTGGAAGAATGAATGCGGGTAACATGCGGAGTTGATTGCAAGCTACTACCGAGTGTGGACGATTTGAAAGATTCGTCCTTGTGCCCTGTCTAAAGACCACAAACCTGGGCGCTTTGATGATCATATTAAACGTAGGATCTACCGAAGGCAGTTTCATGCATACGCTCCTTACGGCTTAGCGCAAGAGACAAAAGCTCGTAACTACACAGTCGTTACGATTGCTTCGCTGTGACAATATGCCCGATGTGAACCGGGATGAGTGTCATTGCCCCGAGGTCGAACTGCAAGATCGGGGAGGCACGTCAAGTGAGTGGTACCGTGAGATAGTACCTTACTTATATGCACGCCACTGCAGCCGGATCGAAGCCTCGACCGTTCGCATGCGTAGGAAAGAGCGGGAAAGACGACGCTGCAACTTCTAAGGTGTCTCTGTGTTATACACAAGCATCTTCAGCAGTCCCAGCACGCTGAGCGCAACCGTGGCGTAGCAAACAACACTATGTGTAAGTTCCCTGATGACTACAATCCTGCGAATCGGGCAAAGTGCCTTCACTTGGCCAGGATGACTAGGAAATGTTGCTAGCGGAGAGCCAAATTGGTACGGGGCTTAATTTTGTCTGCCACTACACAGCTGCGATTCTCGACGACGGCCTTCAAAGCGTCTTCCGATATGGCTTAGGGTTAGGGTTAGGGTTAGGGTTAGGGTTAGGGTTAGGGTTAGGGTTAGGGTTAGGGT